>NC_046313.1:84896316-85496316 GCF_009819535.1 Lacerta agilis | reverse complement strand
TACGAGGGATGACAATCTTGTGTGGTGGCTTCGGTCTCACATTCTGAAAGACAATGGGCGGGAGGGGGGGGAATGGAAAGGGACATGTAAAACTTTCTTCCTGTGAAGAAGAAACATTCTCATTGGTCATAGGAACACAAAAGAACCAGCCAATCAGTCATCACAGTGAACACATTATGAAGCTATGTAACCAATCAGAGCTGGCGATGTGTTGATGGTGACGGCAAGAAAAACAATTCCCATTGACCTCACTCTGAATAGAGGGAACAGTTAAGTGTCCCTTTTGATCAGGTGAGTAAGCTGAACTCCCTGTCAAGCTGCAAGTTTTCTTACTGGCCAGGATTGCAAAACAAGCCTGTTGCCCTGATCCAAATGCAGTTTGTGGAGTTGCGGGTGATGAGTTGAGGCAGAATGTGGATAGGGATGCATGCAACTCCCAATTAACATGGGGTTTGTTGCAAGGCATTGCACATTTAAGTGAAATTGAGTATATTTGAAGAACCACCATTGAAAAAGTCTGCAAACACCCTGTTCAGCCACCGCCCTGCCCTTTTTCTGACGTTTCCGGGTCACTTCTGGGTTTGGCGCGATGCATGCATGCATGGTCACACACATATTGGACGCACCTAAAAGAGTCGCTGCCTGTATATATACATTCACATCCCACTGAAGAGGATACACTGTAAATAAACTGTGTCTACTTTTGGATGTGCTTCCAGATACACATGTCCATCCATATTGCATTAACGTAACAAAATGTCCATTGGCTGCACATCCCTGTCTCCACCCTGCCCTAATCAGGATCTATGCTTGATGGGATTGTGGCAGGAGAGGGTTAAGGTTAGCAGCTTGGCAACAGAGACACGTTCCCTCTTCCCCCCAATATCCTTCCCGGTGCATAGATTTTTAACCTTTTGTGTGTGTGTGTGTGTGTGTGTGTGTGTGTGTTTGTGTATGACCTTGTTGTTATTTTGCATAATTTCATTTGTTACATTGTTCTATTTTTGTTAATGGATATCGTGAAAGAGTAATAGCTGAGATGGGGGATCATTTTTGTTTGCAAAACGAAAACCTCCATTTGGGGTCTTAACTACCTTAAATCAAAACAAAATCGAAAATTCTTTCTAGTAGCACCTTAGAGACCAACTGAGTTTGTTCCTGGTATGAGCTTTCGTGTGCATGCACACTTCTTCAGATACCTTAAATCAGTCAGTCAAATTTATCCGATCTGCTGAGCTGCTAAGGCACAGGCAGAAACCTTATACCGGTAAGTAGAATATTTATCCCAACCCATCAACAAATTACGTATTTCTCCCCCTATTATTCGAAACTGAAACTCCCTAGAGAATTCTAACCCTATGAGATAGCACAAAGGGAGCAAAACTGCCTTAAATCTCAAACAGCTGAGTTGCTGAGGCCAGCTGGGGCTCTCTGTGGCACTATGAACTTGCAAGTTCCTAATAAGTTCCAACACTCTGTCACACAGGCAACCCCTCATTTACCCGGGGGTTGTGTTCTGGATCATTGCGCTCTTGTGTGAAACCGCAAACCCATTGAAAAAGCCTGCAAACACCCCGTACTGCCCTTTTAGTGACGTTACTGGGTTACTGGGGTTTGGCACTGTGTGTGTGACAGCACATCTATTGGTCAGGAGAAGGAATCTGGCAGTCAGAGCCAACCCCCTGGGCTAACTGTAAGTAAGAAGGCAGGCAGAGATGGGGGGGGGGCCCTGTCACACTAGCCCCAAAAGGACCAGCCTCCACAGCTTACCTCAAGGGCGTCATCTTCCCACAACTTGGCTTGCACTTTAGTCTTCAACGCTTCCTTGTATTCTTGTATCTTCCTCAGCACATTTTGTTCCTGCTCACTGACGGGTTGCTTCTCCGTCAGCCACTGCTCAAGGTCCACACAGTTCAGCAGATTCTGCAGTTGTATTCTTCCCTGGATCCAAGCTTCCAGCTCTTGCAGGTCTGCCTCCTCTTTCGCAGAGGTTTTATCTTCAACCTCTGGAGGTTTTCCTGAGTCCACAGGTTTCTGCTCTGGAGCGGGAAGTTCAGGCGGGTGTGGCCTGGGCCCGCAAACTGCCATTTCACTCATAGGAGGGGCAATGAGAATGCGACGTCGAGATCTGGGGGGCCCAAACCTGCTTGGTTTCACTTTGAGGAAAAAATGTGGATAAGCCTCTCTGATCTTGAATTGTTTAAAGCAGTGGTCTAAAACCCAATCCAGGTTCTCGGCGGGGGATTCTTCGAGCGATGCTGCATTTGACAGAGCTTCGCCTTCGCTGAAAAGAGAACGAAGGGATGAGGAAGTTAAATTTACCCCAATAAAACAAAACCTTGTTTTATATCCCCCCCCCAAAGCTAAGTCTCTTTCCATTAGACCTCCACCAAGAATGGATAATTCTGCTGACCATTCAATCACAGTTTCACAAGGGCACAATTACAGGCTCTCTCTGAGACACAACAGAGCAGTGGCTCATGAAGAAACGGGGGGGGGGACAGAAGGGGCTGGAGTGTCTCTATGGCTGGGCAGTTCTTTCTCTTGTTTGTTTGTTTGTTTGTTTTTTAAATTATTGCATGTAACCCGTGTACAGATTAATGTGTGTGTGTGTGGGGGGGGACTGCTTACTTTATGTGATGGCCTCGCCCACTTTTGTTTTTAGAAAGGGATGGGGAGGGGGACATTAATGTGACAAAAACTACAGGGGGCTGGAGCTTGCAGATTTCCTAAAGGGCTCTCATACCTAATTGCCCTCCCCCCTGCACCCATAAGCCGGGCACCACATTTCATTACTGTAATGTGCAGTTTGCATGCACAGCGCATTACTGTCATACAGAATAATAAATTCACGGGGATGGGCTGCATTTGTTCATGGCATAGGAACTACATGTGTGAGCGGATAGTTGAGAAGGCAACCCGGAACAGGTGTCTTCAAAGTCTGACACCCCAGCTTGGGTTGCCTGCTGGGTGATTGGGGCCCTGTGTCTCAGCTATCACTGTCTGGGAAACATCAGTATACAGAAAGAATGCCTCTTTTCAGTTGCTCACTCAGTGCCACTGTATAACAGCAGGAAGCAACTTAAAAGCCAAATCCCACACTATGATCATGAGTGAGAAAGAAAGAACTACATACTAGGTAAATTGTACCAGATAGTTAAGATTGCCAGTTTTAAAGGTTTTTACATATCTGCACATCCTTCTTTCATAAGGAAAAACAAACCAGATTTTACAAGATTAAAATTATTCTACCCCTACTTCTTTACAAGCAAAGAACAACCTGGGGGGGGGGGGGTTCTTGTCTTTTATATGCTGTAAGGAATGTTGCTGTTTTATATGAATGTTTTCCTGTTCTGCTTTATAATATATTTATGTATGAGTTTTTCTATGTAACTCGCTTAGATAGGCCTACCTTTTAGTTGACAACTTTTGGCACCACATTGGCTATCTCCGATAAACAATAACAGATCCTAAATACTGCACTACTGAATTCACGCCCCCCCCCAAAACCCTACTGAACAAGTTGTTTATAAAGAGTTATAAACGGGCTCCGTAAGGTCTCATGTCGCAGTCTACAAACCTCTTGGGCGAAGAAACGACACTTAGCTGAGGTTGCGATGAAATGCTAAATTGCCGCGATCCCCCACTCCGAGCGCCTGATGTTCGCGATGACCAGCTCATCTGATCCATTTTGGTCGACATTTCGGTGCACAATCGGACGCCTCCTAACGAAAAACTCGTCCGGTGGGTTTTTCAGAAGAAGCTCAGAAAAGCCTTTTCATCTCAGATCGGCAGAGGGAAAAGAAGCAGCAGAGAACGAACCCCTTATTTCTCTTCTGTAGCCCTCAAGCGGTCCTGGTAGCAAAAGGGCAAGGTCCGCGTCGTTCTTTCTTACGCATATGCGTTAGAGCACAAGGCAAGAGTAGCATTTTGGCGGGCGCCAAGGCAACAGCCGCGGCCGCCGGCAGCTGATTGGCCGAGAGACGCCGGCCCGAACGTTGTGTCGGCAACCCTGGGAAGCAGCTCGCGCCAATCCCGCGCGGCAATGAATGGCTCGGCGTCGCTCTTGCGCCTGGATTGGGGATTCTCGGGACGTAAAGCGGGAAGGAGACTGGACGTGGCGTAGGCTTCTGGTTTGCCCGCAAAAAAAGGCGCGCAGGCAGCCTGATCCTATTCAAAATCCCACTGAAGTCAACGGGGAGTGCGCGTAGTTCTCAAGGTGAAGCACAAGTTAACACTTAAATCGGTTTCTGTATTTTCCCGTCCAAGCAGTTGGCCGAGCAAACAGAGTAAGCTAGCCTAAGCTTCCCAGAGCGACTTTTTAATAGTCGGTTGCCATATTTCAAACAGTGAAAATCCGGAGCTTTTTTGGGCAAAGTTGTTGAACTTTTTTTAGTTTTTCACACACCCCTTGCCGTTTTTGAGCGATTTTTATGGAAAATCGGCATTGGCTGCATTACATCCCAAGTTTCCTGGGCATCCATTGCATTTCCACCCGGATGCCGCTATAGAGAGCGGTATTCCGTATATAACCGGCAATTTCCAGACATATGGCTACCCTATGGTATTTCCATGATAGGAGCCAACTCCTAGGGGCTGAGGGGTCTTCGCCCCCCCAAAAAAATATTTGAGGGGCCCCACCCACCTCCAGCCATTCAAATAGTGTGCGTGTGCCATGTCATCTGATCCATTTTTGCGGGGCGGGCCTCCCCCCCCCATATTTTATTCAAGTTTGCACCCCTGTCTATTTCACGATTCATCCTGCAGCTCCTTCTAAAGCATGAACACTGCCAATCATGAAATTGTTTCGTTATATAAATCACAAACAATCTCATTGTTGGCACTGTCCCACTAAATGTTTCTTTGGCAACATTCATGAATATTTCGTATGCTTGGTACTAATGAAAAACCTTGTATTCCACTATGAATTATATTTTATGGCACTCATTCTTTTCTAAGTTTTATATGATTATTTTATTCTCTTGTAATTTTATTTTTCCTCTCTTTATTATTGCTTTCAAGTACAGATAGGGTAAACCCACAGAATCAGCAGGTTGCCACAACCAGCCATTTGGAGCTATATTCTCTATTAAGGCCACTTTATTTAAGGAAAGGGCTGGTGCTGTGATGTTTTCACTCTAACAAACCCTGCTCTTTGCAATTTTCTTTGCCATGTTCATCTGTTGCAGAAAATGCACCCAAGAGTCTTGCAGCTTCTTAAGGATTAATTTATTATGTTTTACCCCTTCATGGATGGAACCTTCACAAATGCAGTGAGCTATGACCCATGGTAGCTTATGCAAGAGTAAATTATTAGTCTTTGTGGACCAAGATTCTTTGTGATTTTTCTTTGAATAATGTTTGATTATCAGTGAGCAAAAATGGCCTCACCATAAATAAAAGGCAGGCAAATAAATATAATTGAGATTCAATGTTGTACCATCAAACCTAACTTCTTTCCCCTCCTTGCCCCCATGGTCCTCTGTGCTCCTCCAGGAGCATATTTTGGGCAACAAGAAAGCCTGTGAGCAAGAGGAAGCCCTGTTTGTGAGACCAGAAGTCCATTTCCCAAGTTATTTGCAATCCACGCCTAAGCACAGATGAGCAAATGTGGATTCCTGGAGCAAAAATGGCAAGTACTGCATTCCTCTCCCAGTCTTGCTGCCACCCAGGGGCGTTCCTAGCCCCTTGGCTGCCCGGGGCGGGAAGCCAAGAGGCACCCCTGGGGGCGGGGCGTCGCCGCGTGTGTGTGTGATGACGCACACGCGGCGACGCCCCGCCCCCGGGGGGTGCCGGGCGCAGGCTTTTGGAGCCTCTGCAGCCCGCGAAAAGCCACTGGAGGGCGGGGGCTATTTTGGGTGCTGCCGGGGCAGAGCCGCAGGAGCGGCCAGCGAGGGGGGTGACACCCCGACTCGCTGGCGGCCCCTGCGGCTCCACCCCGGCAGTGCCGAAAATAGCCTAAAAATAATTTTTAAAAAAATGTAGGAAAAAAGCCCAGTGGGCGGGGCAGCCCCCCATGTGACACCCCCAGCAGGGGTGCTGCCCGGGGGCCCCCCGCCCCCCCTGCGACGCCCCTGCTGCCACCACACTGCCCAGCACTAAGCTATGGTTTGCCTTGGTATTATGCCTAAACCTGGGCTTCTGGTTTGTCTCCCCCAGACAAATCATGAGCGATAGGCTAAGAACAAACCTTGTTTACAGCTTGTGGTTTATTTGACATAATCCTAAACCAAACCATGTGTTGCATTCCATTAGCTAGAAATCTGTGCTTAAGAAGTTTGTCCTGGGCAGGATCTAGTAGTTGGGAGAAGTGTGTTTGATTGTAATAAATAAGGATGTCTTTAAGAATCAGTTGAATTTATTTCTTATGGATAAATGGGTGGATATAAAACAATGGCTTAGCCCCAGCTAGTGAAAATCCATTTAAACTTAAACGTAGCTCCATTTATTTCAGTGGGTCTGCTCTAAGTATGACTTGATGATGTTTAGAGAAGTTCCTATATCTTGAATTTGTAACAATCTAATATTATATGCTATAGGGACTTCAGTAAATACAGTACAGAACTGCATCTATCGTAGAACAAATTGGAGGATTATTCTGCAATTATGCTGCATTCTAGTAAGGTTAAGTAAATTTCATGGTTGTTTGGTACAGTATTTGCAGTGTTGAAGGACTGAACAATTTAGAAAGTGTCAATATTAACCCAAGTCTTAGTCAACTTTAATTACAAAAGTTCTGAACAGGATTATGTACATAAACCAATGCTGAAATTTAATACACAGTGTCCAATATACAAATATATATATTAAAATGTTTACATTTATAGTAACCAAGAGGGATGATTGAAAAGTTTGATATTAAAAAACCCCCAGTAGATATTGTACCTACACAGAGCTATACATTAATTAATATTCAGTTTATCATGATTTTCCCGCAGCCAGGCATGATATACATTCAGCTTATGGTCTTGTGGCTGTACCTGAAAAAAAGAATCAGGATGTTAACCATTTTAATTAAGAAATACAAAATTTGTATTAAGCTCAGAGTCTCAAGCACACAAATGGAAACCATTCTTGGGCTTACTGCCATAATTTCAAGTACATTTACTTGGAAATAAGTCCCACTGAACAGCTTTGGGCTTACCGTATATCGCGGCGTATAAGGCGACTCGGCGTATAAGACGACCCCCCAACTTTTTATGTGAAAAAACAGAGTTTGGGGTATACTCACCCAGCCCGGGCTCCATGGTGGCTGAGGTGGCGGCGGCAGCTGGAGCGGCGGGGAGAGGTTCCCCTCTAGCCGCAGAGGAGCCGCACTCGCTGCCCACGCCCAGCCCGGGATCCATGGCGGCGGCTGCTGAAGCGGCGGGGAAAGCTTCCCCTCTAGCCGCAGAGGAGCCGCGCTCGCTGCCCACGCCCAGCCCGGGATCCATGGCGGCGGCGGCTGCTGAAGCGGCGGGGAAAGCTTCCCCTCTAGCCGCAGAGGAGCCGCGCTCGCTGCCCACGCCCAGCCCGGGATCCATGGCGGTGGCGGCGGCTGCTGAAGCGGCGGGGAAAGCTTCCCCTCTAGCCGCAGAGGAGCCGCGCTCGCTGCCCACGCCCAGCCCGGGATCCATGGCGGCGGCGGCTGCTGAAGCGGCGGGGAAAGCTTCCCCTCTAGCCGCAGAGGAGCCGCGCTCGCTGCCCACGCCCAGCCCGGGATCCATGGCGGCGGCGGCTGCTGAAGCGGCGGGGAGAGCCTCCCCCTCGCCACACAGGAGCGCTCCGCGCTTGCCTCCATGGCGGCTGAGGCGGCTGGAGCGGCGGGGAGAGCCTCCCCCTCGCCGCACAGGAGCCCTCCGCGCTTGCCTCCATGGCGGCTGGAGCGGCGGGGAGAGCCTCCCCTTCGCCGCACAGGAGCCCTCCGCGCTTGCCTCCATGGCGGCTGAGGCGGCTGGAGCGGCGGGGAGTGCCTCCCCCTCGCCGCACAGGAGCCCTCCGCGCTTGCCTCCATGGCGGCTGAGGCGGCGGGGAGAGCCTCCCCTTCGCCGCACAGGAGCCCTCCGCGCTTGCCTCCATGGCGGCTGAGGCGGCTGGAGCGGCGGGGAGAGCCTCCCCCTCGCCATACAGGAGCCCTCCGCGCTTGCCTCCATGGCGGCTGAGGCAGCGGCAGCGGCGGCTGGAGCGGTGGGGAGAGGCTCCATGGCGGCTGAGACGGTGCACGCACACACTCAGCCAGTGGCGGGGCGGATGTTGCCGGCGTACAAGACGACCCCCGACTTCAGAGAAGATTTTTTGGGATTAAAAAGTCGTCTTATACGCCGCGATATACGGTACTTTTGGGTCAATAGGAATATGCTCACACTGCAATTGTGTTTGCTACTACAATACAAGGCAACTTTGAATCTTCATGGTGAAGGATTGAAGGGTTGGGGATAGTCCAGCTTTCTCCTCTACTCTGATGCCTACAAAATCTTCTGCAGAGCTTATTGCCACATCTTCTGCAAGGCATGAGCGCAACCAAATGGCAGTGCTACATTGCAGGAAGGATACATGGGACTCTGAACACCCACCCCATCCCAATGCTGGTTCTGAGACTATTGCTGCATAGCAGATCACAGGGCTGGGCCACTGTACCCACTTGCTTTGTGCAGTTTTGGTTCATGCTCATTTACACGAGAGGGACTGAAGGGAAGCAGAGCCATCTCAGCTTTGCGGAGAGGCAAGCTCTGTCAGGCTCCTTCTTCCGACAACTGCCACCCGGCAGCAGCTGTTACACCAAACCCAATAGGATCGTTGGCTGACAGATCAGCAACTTTCGGCTCTTCTCTCTTTTTTGTGACTGCTTTTTGCTATAGAACGCAGTAACCTAGAGCTAGTGCCTGTGTTTGCTGTTTTCGCTCCTCCCTCCCAATCGCTTTTCCTTTTGTGTCCTGTCTCTTAGGCTGCAGGCTTGAGAGTAGTGTCTTCTTATTGATCTCTGTTAAGCTGCTCCAGGAAGCTTTTTTGGTTTAGTGGATGAAAAATCATTTAAATAAAATAAAGGAGAAAGGGCCTGCCTTCATCATAGGTCTTGTACCACATGATTAAGGGCTTCTCATTTTAGGGCCATGGCCATTCCATTATATATTTTTATTTATTTATTAAATCTGTATACTGCCCTTCATCCATAGATCTCAGGGCGGTTCACAACATAAAAATATGAGATAAAAACCACAAAATACATAACAACAACAAACCAATAACCCCATCCATCCACTCCCACAACACATTTAAAGGGGTATCAGATGTTATTCTTCCAACAGGCATTACAAAAATCAAAAGTAGAATACTTAATAATCTTTCATTGATTTAAGAAAATGTCAGCATCAGTTACCTCTTTCCACTCATTGATGCAAAAGATCCTGTAAGAGTCATTTCCATATTTTCCAATCCCATGCAACTCAATAGGATACCTCCACTGTTTGACCAAGTATTCATCTATGGAACAAACAAACAAAAAAACGTACAATAAAAGATCCAAGACTGGATTCATTAAATTCACCTTTAAAATTTGTGAAAACATGACTTAGGCTGTGTACGCACTACACTTTTAAAGCACCTTTGAAACACATTCTTTATTTCAAAGAATTCTGGGCACTGTAGTTTATTAAGGGCTGCTGCAAATTGACACACTGTGTTGGGTACACAACACCCGGCAGGCTGATAATACTGTACAAGGAATCACAGCAAGGTATTGCTAGCATGCTACATTGATGCTGACGGAAGTGACTAGAACGTCATCTATAAATAAAAGAGTTTCTGTTTTCTAAACTGCAAGACACAGCATAGAAGACATTAAAATGTAGTGTCACCGATCCAGCTCTCCAAACAGTTATCTAAATGGCAGTCAGTAAGATCAGCAGTCTTTTTACGGCAGAAAGCAAATGTATAAATGCTTTAAACATTTTTTCCCTTCAAAGCTTCCCCACTTCCTCATTAGGTAGCCTCTCAAAACTGCTTAAAAAAAGAAAGAAAGTTCTGTGCTTGGGTAGTTCAGCAATTCAATATGGGCGGTTTTCAAAGGGGCCAAAGGGGAAATGTTACCACTGTTCTCCAATCTTTCCCCTCCCACTCCAAATGGTCCTTCAAGGTAGCAAGTCTATACCCACTTACTGAGGAGGAAGCCTCACAAAACACAGTAGAATATAAACCTGAATAGGATTGCACTGTTAAAAATAAATAAATCCTAATGCTGAATCTCTCAAATATATTTTGTGTTAGCTCTATGGGTCTGAAGAACATCAAAGCTTATATAGAGACAACCTTGGAAAAAGAAACTACCAGTAAAAGAATAAAATAGAAATGCAGTTTCATGTGCAGAGCATGTGTGTTCTCATTCCTCTAGATCATAGGCTCTACTGTTCTAGCTCAGGGGCAGCTGGAAAATCTCCAGATCTTGTCTCATTCATGAATTCACTAAGTGGCCTTTAATATACCACCATCTCTCAGCCATGGCTTCCCATCTGTAATATGAGGATGACAACACCAATCTACTCTGCAGGGCCGTAATTAGGATTTTATGAGATAATGTACTCTTTTCCAAACAAGCTAAAACATACATTACATGCCAAGAGTTGCTACCTGAAAATTTGATGATGGTCTTTGCTCTGAGTTCATAAAGGCCAAGAGGTTTAAGCAACTCTGACATTTCCTTCCAGTTTGCAACTCTTGCTATTTCAGGTGAAGGATATTTCTTGAAAAATTCCCACAGCACAGGGATGGCCATCTTACCTGGTCAGATGCAAGACAGTGAATAGTAGAGTTTGTACTGAATTTCTTTGCAAGGCTGGCATAGGCACATATGCTGAATTGGTAATATAGATAATGTCTAACCTCATGAAACAGCTACTAAAAGTAACAAGACTAACAAGCAGCTTCACGTAATCTTCCACACTTAGCATGAATCCTGCTGCCAATGTGTCTTCTGGCCAAATGTATGTATAGCAAAACAGACACATGTGTTTACTACACATTACAATCAAATGACTTCCACAGGAGAATATTAAGAGTTGTGTGAAGAACTCCCGTGGCACAGAAATATATTTTGTTTTTCAGTACAGACACAGAAGATGTGTCATCTCAATTTTTAAAGGTATGCATGATGCCAAACTTGTATAATACATTCAGCAAATGGCAAAATTTAGGTCTGTTCTAGTCAACCTGCTTATTGAGCATTCATCCTGATTTGCTTACACAACGCTTAAGATGAAGATAAACTATGTGCAGTCTTTACTGAGCATTCACTGATTTGTTTAAAGGGCAGCTACACAACAACGAACATTCATACTGATTTGAATCATGCGTCTTCTCGTTAGTCATTATTTCATCTCATGCTTTTCAGTGCATTTCCTATCATTTTCCTAACCGCAAAAGTTTTTTTTTATGTATTTGTTGCACTAGGATGATAGAGCTGCAGAAACCCAAAGTTCCAGTATGTGTTGGAATCCCTCTTGCAAAAAATTGTGTCATCATTTTGGTAGCCCTTTTTCCACTTCACATAGGTCAAGATCAACAGTGGCCCTTTTCTCTTTTCCTAGGGAATGTGTGTGAATCAAGCAGAGCCATTTACATGGGTCTTTACCATCTAGCCAGCCCCCCACGGGGAAAGCTGAAGCTTCTGCCCACATAAGAGATTTATGAATGCTCCCTAGCAGCAGTGTGGGACTGTACAACTGGAAAGCAGCTCAGCACTGCAGTGTTTGCAAGTAAGGGGCAGGGCCAGGGGTGGGGGAGAACATACAGTGGTACCTCAGGTTACAAACACCTCGGGTTACAAACACTTCGGGTTACAGACTCCACTAACCTGGAAGTAGTACCTCGGGTTAAGAACTTTACCTCAGGATGAGAACAGAAATTGTGTGGTGGTGGTGGTGGCAGCGGGAGGCCCCATTAGCTAAAGTGATACCTCAGGTTAAGAACGGTTTCAGGTTAAGAACGGACCTCTGGAACTAATTAAGTTTGTAACCAGAGGTACCGCTACAGTCTTGTACCTGAGGTCTTATTCAAAAATATAGTTGCAATGAGAAGTTTCCATGGATCATGAAAGAGTGTTTCTTGGACCAAATTAAAAGGAGAACGAGGTGGAGTCCATTTCCGAAATGCCTTCCTTCTAGGTGGGCTTGGAGCTATACAGAGAGAGAATCAAAATGTGAAATTCAATTGCCTCTCTTTTATTTAAATACATTTTTTTCCATAAATCCATCTGTGTCTGTAGACAGAAGCAGAAAAAGGATTGTTTTGTCTGCCTCTAAGGAGCCTGGTACAGAAACAGCTCTTTCAATAGCCCCCTGTGGGATCAGCTGCAGTGAACAAGATCTAAGAGATGCCTGTCCATGTTGCAAGCCTTAATCTTCATTTGCCCAGCTAAGACTGCAATCCTTACTGGGAATTGTGGTTTGTTTAAACCCCACTTATTAAAGTTGGCTTCTACAATATCAGTCACCACAGTTTGGTTGTATTTTGTCCTGAAGCAAGAGTTTTAAACAACTACAATTCTCCCAAGTCTCGCTGTAATGAGGAACTAGGGTTTAACATTGGAAGAAGCTTCTGATAGCCTCTGGTGCACAAAAAGAGAGAACAGACAAGACAGAGTCTCACAGTGGCTTATTCACATAGTGAGAAACCATAGTTTCCTAGGCTCACAGTTAGCTTTTTTGATTGGATACCTTACTATTCAGATATAATTTACTCTCCCAATACCAAACATTTATGAAGTTCTCGTATCAACCAAAAGCTGGTAATAATCTGACCCATTAATTTGACCCACTACATGGAAAGGAGTAAGAATTATGGATAGTTGCTGTGTAATCTCTTCTAAACCCACATAAATTATATCACAATCTAAAAAGCACTTTTATTTGGAACCAAGTCCCAATAGGTTAAGTGGGCTTATTTCAAAGTAAATGTGTGTACTCTTAGCTATGCAAGTGAGAAATACCGTATATACGCGAGTATAAGCCGACGCAAATATAAGCCGAGGCACCTAATTTAACCACAAAAAACTGGGAAAACTTATTGACTTGAGCATAAGCCGAGGGTGGGAAATGCAGCAACTACTGGTAAATTTCAAAAATAAAAATAAATAAAATTACATTAATTGAGACATCAGTAGATTAAATGTTTTTGAATATTTATTTCAAAGAAAAACAGGGGCAAGGAGTTCCATAGGCTTGACTCTGCACCACAGGAATAAGCGCTTTCTTTTATTTGCCCCCTCCCCTCTTCCAACAGTTAGGCTTTCCTTTTTATTTCTTTGGTGTATTTTATGTCCAATATTTCCATCCCCCTACAACCTCTATCAATAAATGGGACTGATTCCTGATTGTGAGGGGGTTTATTTTCAGGCCCTTTTCTTCCCTCCCCAAAGAACCCTCCCTTCCCAAACAGCCAAGCTGTGAATGGATCCAAAGGAAGATAAGACTTGCAGAGCTCCTGTGACCTTGCCTCCTCCTGGGCTTTGCAGAGAGGAGGGGGGCAAGAGGCTCTGTTCCTTGACTTGGGGGTCCTCCCTGCACCCTCCCCTTCATCCCAGGGACCCCCCTCTTCTCCCCAATGGACCCTTTGCAAGATGAGCAGAGACTCACTGGATTCAGGAGGCGCCAGGGATGAAGCACATGCAGAAGAGAGAGACAAAGGCCCCCTCCTCCTTTTGTAGGTGGGCTTGGTATTTCCTGACCTCTCTAGGAATCCCACTCAATCCTTTTTAACCCTTGGCAAGCCAGTGCCCCCAGCTTCTCTGATCCTGTCCTGTGCCTTTTGCAGGAAAGAGCTTCTCTCCACTTCTCTCCCCCCCCCCAACTGACAGAGGGGGAAGCATTGTGCAGTGCTTCTCCGATCCTCCATTCTGTGCCTTTCTGCTGGTGAGTGGAGGCAGAGGCGTCTTTACCCTTCCAGCTTGTGTCTGGAGGCGCTAGGACCTCGCAGACAGCTGCAAACGCACGGGATGGGATCGTGCGGGATCAGAGAAGACGCTGCGTCTCAGATCTCCATCCTGCGCATTTCCTGGTGGGGGGGGGGGGAAACGGAGAGAAACTCTTTCTCTCCGCTTTTCCTTCCCAACCACCTCTCAGACAGCTGCAAACGCACAGGACGGATCGGAGAAGATGCCCCCGTCCTGCACATTTCCCGGTGGGGTGGGGGGAGGGAGAGGAAAGCGGAGAGAAGCTCTTTCTCTCTGCTTTTCCTTCCCCACCGCCCGCCTCACTTGCGCATAAGCCGAGGGCGACTTTTTCAGCCCAAAAAATGGGCTGAAAAAGTCGGC
This sequence comes from Lacerta agilis, assembly GCF_009819535.1. Classification (NCBI taxonomy): domain Eukaryota; kingdom Metazoa; phylum Chordata; class Lepidosauria; order Squamata; family Lacertidae; genus Lacerta; species Lacerta agilis. The sequence continues at coordinate 85,482,035 of NC_046313.1, read as the reverse complement.
TTATGCGCAAGTATATACGGTACATTGGATTTACTTCTGACTAACTATGGCTAGGATTGGTGTGCAAATTATATTGCTAAATCTTGTAATCCCCCACAAGGCATTTCCATAGAAAGCATTTTTTACCTCCTTGAATGAATTTACTAGAAAAATATGGGCTGGTTTTTCTTCTCTCCACTTGAGGTCTTCGAAAATGGTCCTCTAAAATGTTGAAAAGCAAAGTAAAAAAACAAATGCAGGTGTATAATTCATTGCAAATTTGTATAATCTAAGTACTGCACTATCTTTGTATGTGCCATTCTCTTACAGAGGATCTTCTATCGTTAAAGAGTGGTGGATTGGGAGCCTACTGTGGTCTATCCCAGCTACTGCACTGGCTATGTTTGGAAGTGTGTTTCTCAGCTTAATAAGCAAAGATATGAATAAGTCTTCTGGTGGTGCACACAGCCCATTTGCTCCTTCCTTTGGGCTTTAACCAATGTAGTATTAAGTCTGGGTTTCATCAGCTCAAGAGTACCTGCAATTGCAATGTGACATGGGGCACGCACTGGAGGGGGGATTTCTGTCGCTCTAGCAGTAATCCTTGCACTGATAGGACGAGTTAGTAGAATACCACCTTTTGGGCAAGTGGGAACAAATCAAGAAGTCTTCCATTAACTATAATTTACCATTTTTTTTCTGAACCAGGGAGCTATGGTTAATGACTTCAGAACCAGGATATTAAGCCATGATTTGAAGCTGACTTACCCAGGCAAGCAAGAGGCATTTATTATGGCTCAAGGAAAAAGAGAAACATTCTAGCCAGGCAAAAGCACTCAAGGATGCAGGGACACCGACAGGGAATGGCAGACTGGAGAGAGTCCCAAGAACCAGACAGAGGTGCTTAGACGGTCACATTCAGCAAAATCATGTGAATACACTCAGGTAGACAATACTAGCCAAACCAAAAGCATAGAGCATGAGAAAGTTCATTTGTACCACTGGCCTGTGATTATCTCCATAGGAAATTTAGAAAAGAGCTCTACTCTGAAGAATATACCTTTTACTGATGTAAAATGGCTCTCGTCACTGGTCTGTGAGTCAGTAACTTCCATATTGGAAGCAATGTTTAACTCTTGGCTCCCTGAAGGCTGGTTTTCCAATTCTGAAAAGTTTTCATCAGCTGCTACAGAAACTACACTGGTGGGATCCTCATCACATTTTAAAACTTCTGTGCTTGACTTGTGTTCCAAGACAGCGGCTACCGGTCCAACATGCAACTCCACTTTTGGTTCAGAAACCAGCAGCTCATCCTTTAAGCATGTTTTACTTTTTCTTGAGCCTCTATGACACACTTTATGGACACTATTAAAAATGCATGTATCTTTTTTTCTTCTGGGATTTTTAACAGTTTCTGCCTTTTGACTTTTTGGGGGCCGTTTCCTCTGTCTTGTGTTATAGGCATCATCCAGATTCCCCATTTCTGAACCGCATTTTGCTTTCTTAATCTGAGTCTTCCTCTCAGCAGCACTCCTCTCTTGGGCTTTGAAACATGAATCCTTTGAGGGGTCCTCTGCAGTGGGCCCATCCTGCAAATCTGGCTCACCAGCACTGGCTTGAAATTCCAAAATCTTATTTTGCTTTTCTTCACTGCTTTGCTGTCCAAGATCTAGAGTCTGGCTGCTAGTGATACAGTTCTGTCCTTCTGACCCCAGAGCCCTTGCGCTTGACTGGATACTCTCCCGAACAGACACAGAAAAATCAAAGTCCTCTAATTTAAGAACAGTCTCTCCGTTCTTTGTAAAGTAATCCAAAAGTGCACGTCTGGATCTGACCTTTACTCCTTGGGGACTAAAAGGGAAAAAAGACCATCATGTAAAAAGCAGTCAAAGGGCAATGTTGAGAGGAATGCAGTGTTGCACAACAGGACTTCACCTGCTGCTTCTTTCCCTTGCAGCAACCACACTACCAAAATCAGCTCTGGAGGATCAGAGCAGGTTCTGAGGGCATGAAGGGGTCAGCAGGGGGAAAAAGAGGATGGTGAAGTCCCATTGTAGGAGTGTACTTTTATTCCACTCTCACATGGAAAGGGTTGGATACAAGCTGTCAACTGTAGCCACCCTGTAGATTATATTGTGGAAAGACAGACTATACATTTTTCAAAGAAATATATATTTTGGAAAATCAAAGTTGAAGCTCCAATACTTAAGCTATGTGTAAGCTGTTATAAATGCGTGTACTGTTAAACAGTGGTGCAAGTACAGCTGCCTTGGGAATTGCAACTGAAATATGAGATACAAATATTTTAAATAAAGACAAACTTACGGGTAGTATTTGCAAATATTATAAACACAGATGCATAGAATCCATCAGCATGACACTTGGTTGGAGTAGCAAAGGGGAACACAAAACTGTGTACTGACTGGATATGTGTTTCTAATCTTAAGGAAGGAAGGAAGGCATGCTATCTGGAGGATTTGAAGTTGTTGCTCAGCTGAGCACTATTATTCTTTGGTAAACTGCTTGGGAAAAAGCTGTCCAATGCCCTCTGCCTCTGGAGAGCTATGGGGGCAGGGGAAGGTTACAACAATACAGACTTTGAGTTGGATGAGAGGCAAAGAGCAAGTGATTATAATGCAAGAGATGGGGAGAAAGAGAGGGCTCAAACTCTGTGGTTAAGGAGGAGGAACAGGGGGGCTGCTGTGTTGTGGGGGCTGGCTGCTGTTGGTGGGTCACAGCCCCTTTTTCTTGATAGACCATTCACCCCTGGATATGTAGATGAAACAGTACAGAAAATTGCATCTGTCAAATTTCTGAATGCCAGGTTATTGTCAAAGCCATGAGAGTTCTGTCAGAAAACAATGGCAATGCCACATAATTTCTTCCTCTCTTTAGTAACACTTCAACAAGCTTAAACATAAAACAGTATACAGTGGTACCTCAGGTTACATACACTTCAGGTTACATACTCTACTAACCCAGAAATAACGCTTCAGGTTAAGAACTTTGCTTCAAGATAAGAACAGTTTCAGGTTAAGAACGGACCTCCAGAACGAATTAAGTTCTTAACCTGAGGTACCACTGTATTTACACTTCTCCCTATTTATAAACATAATTATGACACTATGGCTCTCAGTGCACCAAAATATCATTTGGATGACATAAGATGTACAATGTCAAGATTTACAATCAGCATCACTGTACCTGACAAAATAGATGTCATATCTTCCTTTTGTTTTGCCAGACTGTCTTTGCTTTATTATCCTTTCCCATCCTTCAGGAACAGCTTTGTGACACAGAAGAGCCAGGAAAGATACAGTTGCTTCAGACTCTTTGCACCAAGTTAGACTTTCTGTGATGGTCTCAGTATCTTCCTCCTTGGGATCAACACATTCTCCTCCTGCTGTTATAAGATGCCCTTTCTCTTTGTTTGCATCTTCTGTCATGTGCCTATTACCTATATCACTGAAAGTGAATTATCAGAATATCAGAACAAGCTTCCCCTTTTTGAAGCCTTTCCTTAAATAGACATTCTAACCTCTCAATCATTTTAACTGCTTTTTTTGCATCTCCCCCACATCTCCTTTTTGGTTGTTCCAAAACTGGTTTATTTATGGCAGAGTAAGATGCAATAAATTTTGCACTTTAATGTAGAAAAACAAGGTACAACTTAAGCAACGGAGAACCCTGGTTTTATTTTTTTGGCTTGAAACACCAATTGCCTAAAAGGTCTGGGTGAATAAGGAGGTCTCCACTGGTGCCGGAAATGAAGAGGGTGCCAGGCAAGCCTTTCTGGGGAGGATTTTCTATAGCTAGGGTGCCATCACTGAGAAGGCCACCTCAGAGGCAGCAGCCCACCTTTCCTCCTCATTTGGTGGGAGCAGCAAAGCAGTGGGAATGGAAACCAATGGGGCAATAGAAGCAGGAGGCTAGGAACGGCACAAGTTAAGAACGGCTTTATTCCGGTTTGCAGTATTGCCATAGCCCTCAGTCAGACCGTCATGTCAAGACAGCAGAACACAGGCGTGCCATTTGTCAAACTGCCGTGACATCACTGCATGCAAATGAAAGGTGATGATGATGGTGAGGGTGATAATACTGTAGTTGCTTGCAAAGGAGGATCAAAGCAACTGGCCGAGGGGTACGTTGCCTATTTCAAAAGCCCCGCCCTCGCCACTCCCTTCGGCGCTAAGTCCTTACCTGCCGTCAGGCTGCCCTGTCGCCCCTTGAACTAGCGCTAGGGACATCTTCCCTCTCCTCTCTTGTAAGGCGGCAAAGTCTCCCGCGCCTGCTCGTACGGCGCGTGCGCATTCCTAACACGCGCGCCGCCAGCCTGCACAATGACAGTAACCAAGAGCTCTCTCTCTCTTCTCCGCGCCGGGGTCAAACCTCGCGAGCAGCGCGAATACACCTTAGTGGGCTTTTGCGCACGCGCACTTTCAACATAAGCTCCTCCTCTCTCCACACCCCCCCCCGCCCCACTCGCCCCTAATATTAATATTGCGCGTCCTCCCTCGGGCGTCTTAGAAACTATAGGAGAGGGAGAGGGGGGCGGGGAGGAACTCGGCGGAGATTTCGGACATGCGCAGAGACGCTCTTCGCGTCGCACAACCAGGGCGCTTCGCTTGTCGCTTTTTTCCCCCCTTGAGCAAAGGAAAAGAAAAAAAAATGGAGGGGAGGGGCAGCGCGTGGAAACTGCGCATGCGTGTTGCCTTGGGTTGCAGCCCGGCGTCCTATGTACACAAATAAATAAATAAATGAAAGCGGGAGTTGGGCGCTGGGGGAGGGGCAGGCAGGGAGATCGCGAAGGTGATGCGCCCGAGGGGGAAACATGCGAGCTGCGCTGACCTGGAGAGATAAGGCCGAGCAGTGGTAAGAAGAAGAGGCGCCTCCCTCTGACAAGCATGGAGGGTGGAGCGGGTCGGTGGTGGGGGGGGAGACCTGGGGGGCGCAAGAGAAGGAAGGAAGTGGGGGCTTCGACCTCCAGCAAATAAAAAAGGCCTCCTCGGTTCGCTCTCCCTTCCAGCATCCAGTAAGCGAGTCGTGAGGGTGAAGGCATGCCATTATATCCCACACTTTCTGAGCGGCACGCAGCAGAAACCCCCGCAGCGTCCCCCCCCCCCCCGTTTCTGAAGGCAAATGTGTTAATGCAACCAACTGCAGCGCTAGGGAAATGAGCAGCAAAAACAACTTAGAAAGATGCTTCCAGGTTTAAACTGGAAGCCATAAAACTGCTAAGATAATGCTTTTGCAGCAGAAAGGGAGCGCGTGGGTTTCCCCTTTTGGTGGAAGGGACACAAAGCTGGACCCTGGCAGGTTTCACTTGGGGAGGGGGGTGCGCCTTGAAGAGCCGGAGGTGCTTTACCTGCATTTGTTGCCAAAAGGAGCTTGTGGGGGTTTTGAGGCGGAGAGGAGGCTCCTCGGTCCCCTCGACGGTCCTGTTTTGTCCGCTGATGTAACGTTAGTTGATGTTCCCCGCTGAGTTGATTTTCTTACGGTGCTCCATCGGTAGGACTGGAACCCAGCCAGATGGGCGGGGTACAAATAATAAAATACTGTAATATTAAAAATCCCAGATTGTCCACAATGGCCTATACTGGTTGTTTTACTCGCCGCCTCAGTTCTTGTACTGGGCAGGTGGGTAAAGCTTTCATGAGGACACATTAACAAAATAAACAGTTGATGCAGGTTCATTTTTTTCCTAACCCCGTAAGTAGTATATATTGCTGCACATCATCTTAAAATTCAAATGGTTTGGTTTAATTGAGGTGTATCTCCTCCCCTTTTTTGGTACTATCTGTGTAAACTTTGTGACATTGGTCTTCAGCTGTTGGGTTAGGACTCACCTGATCGCCACACCAGCACCATTACTGCTGGGTCAGACCATTGTCCCGTAATCCACCACCTTTTCCTCACAGTGGCCAACCAGATGCCTTTGCAGCAGGACATGACAGCAACAGCACTCTACCCACCTGTGATTTCCAGCAACTCAGAGTCAGAGGCATATTGCCTCTGATATTGGAGGTAGAACGTAACCACCTTGGCCAGTCACCGTTGATAGCCATGTCCTCCATGAATTTGTCTAATCCTCGTTAAAGCCATCCAAGTTGGTGGCCATCACTGCCCTCTGTGGAAGCAAGTGCCATAGTTTAACTATGCACTGCATTAAAAACACACTCTTTCATCTGTCATTAATCTTCCCAAATTCAGCTTTGTTGGATGAGCATGATTTCTAGGGGTATAAGAGTGTGGGAGGAAAAAAAAACATCTACACACTGTCTTTATACCATGTGTAATTGTGTTAATGTCTATCATGCCACCTATTACCTTTTCTGGAAACTTAAAATGTTCCAAATGCTGCAATATTTCCCCTTAGGGCCCTTCGGTTGCCCTTTTCTGAATTCTTATTCTTACTAAGTATTTATAACTCACATTTCATTGGATACTTAAGTACCACAGCAGAGAACAATGAAATAAAGCAATAATAAAAGATACATAAAAAGATAATATACAACAATTACAACAGCCATAAAAACAAGTGTTTGGCTGAAAAGTTGATTTTTTTATTTTTACTATTGACTGTGTGGGTGAATAATCCCCCAGTTTTGTCTAGAATACGTACATTTAACATAGATAAATCGCAATGGCTAGAGTAGCTAAATGAATAAAGTCACTCGTGTTTTGACGTAATGCTTTGAGTATGTAAACTGCAGCCTTTTGATTTGGCAGATATGAAATGTCTTGAAAATTGTATGATTGAGGAAATGTACGAATGACAATTGTGGTATATGAATATTACTCTGAACCTACATCCACAAATTGAATTCTTTAAAAAATATTCATTCTGTAGGGTGGTGATGTCTATATCTAGAGATCTTGTTTTTTATGTACCATATGGGAAAATATTGGGGATATGAGGTGTTTGGTGTGCCATTTAATACCTTCCTTTGTTTTCACAGTATATATGACCTTGCTTTTAAGCCTGATGGAACTCAACTAATAATTGCAGCTGGAAACAGATTACTGGTATGAGGTTTTTTTAAAAAACAAAAAAACACCCACCCACCCTCATTTGTTAATTAACATCTTGAAATATTTGGTAGATTAATTTGTCAAAAGAACTATTATTTCTTTATTATTTACTATAACACATATGGTAATCTATTGAAAGAACTCTTATCCCTTCTCTATTTAATGTAACACATTTTATTTAAAAAAATCTTACAACTGTGATGTAATTTGACTATGTTAAAAGCTAATTATTTTTTAGCTATTTAACATCTTTAAACAGAGAGAAGGCTCTTGTCTTTGTTTTGATAAATTAAGCTAAGCTGGAAGAAGTCAATAGCTATTTTAAGTAGATACGCCAAATTATCTGTCTGCATATTTCATAGATGCTTTTTTCCAATTTCCTAATGTTTGTCATCGTTATTTGTAAAGTTTGCCTCTAATTTCTTGGTGTGGATTTATGAATGGTTTCTAAGTACATGATGAAAGAAGTAAAGTGAAGGTAGGTCTACACCAGCCTTGCAAATAAACCCATAAAGATACTAGCCAGTGGCTTTTGTTTTTCATGCCTGAAGGCTGGTGGCCTGAGTTTCCATGCTGGTTATGGAGAAGGGGGAAGTTCCCTTCTCCAGATCAGTATGGAAATACAGGGTACTAGCCTCTGCTAGAAAAAAAGCCTTCTAGCAAGAGTTTGTGGAAGAGGGATGGGCTTCCCTTCTTTTGTGACCAACATGGAAGCTAAGCAGACTGGCAGAGGTGGGACAAAGAGACCCATTTCTTTTCTGCCAGCCTGCACACTTACCTGTATGGCAGGGATGGGGAACCTCTGGATATTGTTGGACTACAACTTTCATTGTCCTTGGCCAGTGACCATGCTAGCTGGGGCTGATGGAAGCATAGTTCAACAATATCTGGAGGGTTGCAGGTTCCCCATTCCTGGTGTGTGGAGTTTCATGCACTTACCTCCATGGGATTTTTTCTTGCTTATGTCAGTCAGGAGATTTATTAAATGTAAGGCTAGTCTCTGCACTCCTTGGATAAGAGGTTGCTATGTGCACTATGGAAATTGGTTTGGAGGGGTTGGTGCAATGGTATTCAGAGCTTGCTGAAATAAGACTTTCTCATAACTTTTCAAGGCCAGATTGTCCTTTTGATAACTTTCATTTCTTTCTAAGCCCCATGGAGCAGATTCACTGCTCCTAATGTCAGCTCAGCCTGGCGCTGGCTAGAAGCTGTAACACAGGAATTGATTCTTATATCTAGAAGAAACAGAATAGACCTGCCCAGCCCTACTCTGCTTTACCAAACCCAGGATCCCCAGTGGCCTTTATTTGTAATCACACTGGATATGAAAAGAATTGGGTTAGGCTGTTTGTCCTGTTATAATGTTGGCTTCTATGTGTCAGTCCATTAACAAAATTACTTGTTGGAGTTTTAGAAATCATGTAACTGCCACTTAAAAAAAAGAATATTTAAACAGAAGAGAGCCTGTATCTGGACTGAGAAACATAGGAAGCTGCCTTGGTTTGTCTAGGGCTATAGCGTTAATTTGTGCACCTAATTCTTAGACTTATCTCTTTATTTTATCTCTACAGGTATATGACACTTCGGATGGAACATTAATCCAGCCTTTGAAAGCACATAAGGATACAGTGTACTGTGTAGCTTATGCCAAGGATGGTAACTTAAACCTTCTGGATTTTTGCAAACCATTAGCATTTGATCAGGTTTCATAGGAACAATGTCATTTGCATTTATATCCAGTCTATTATTTATAAATATTTTAAAGAATAAAATTTGTATTACCAGACAATGTCAGTACAGTCCATACTATGACAACTGAGTTTCATGTCAGACCAGAGTGTATGCAAACATTTGTAGATACAGGTTTGATTCTTGCTCACCTGAAGGCACTCAACTAATAGTAAACAGTGTCATTGCTTTTCTGTGTGCTTTAGACTTACCAGTTGCAATAAAACTATTTCATAACTTATGTGAGCTTCCATAACATTCCCTAGGTAAGCGCTTTGCATCAGGAGCTGCAGACAAAACTGTGATCATCTGGACTTCAAAGTTAGAAGGTATCCTGAAGTACACGTAAGTGACTTTGCATGCCTTAAATATCAGTTTTGAGTATGGACTCCATCTATTATTATTAATAATGCATAGTAGGAATATGAACACAGGTAAGAAGCTAAACTTTCAAAGACAAAGGGCAATACATCACTGCACCAGGTTAAGGGGAGAATGAGAAAACAGGTTGTGAGGACTGTTCTCACTGCACAGCTCTCAAAAGGGTTTTGCTGCAGTTACTGCACTTCTGAATCTTATAGTACATATGAATTCTGGATCTGATACTGTGTTCCTATTTTCCTTGTTCACTTACATCACAGAGGCAGATTGGCCCAGCATTGTTTCTGTAAATTCTGCATAATAAACATTATGTTACCGGAGGCGGGGGGCGGGGGGGGGGGGGCGGGAGAGGTAACTCCTTCTTCAAGATAACTTCCTGAAGTGCTTTAATTCAGCATTAAAGGATAACAATATAAGTTGCTTGGCTGATGTGTTCTAGGTAAAGTTTTAGTTACTCATTAACAGCCCATTACCGTTTCCTTGTTTTATGTATTTAAGGAACTTTTATTCCACTTTTAAGGTAAAAATTGTCAAAGCGGCTAACATGGCAAAAACTAAAACAATAAGGAATAAATAAGAACTGTGTAAAATAGTACCAACAGAAAGAGAGCTGAGTCAGATCAGAGCATTATACTAAAACCCAGCATAGAAAGGCTTGGGCAAATAAAAATATATTCCCGTGCCACCAAGAGGACAGCAGAGTCATTGCCAGTCAAATGCGCTTGCACTGAGCATTCTAGAACTGGGATGCCACAACTGAAAAGGCACTTTTCATGGGCTGCCACTCATCTCTTTTCTGAAGGTAGGAGGGCCACTCAAAGAAGTTTCTCTGAACGGGGTCTTGGTAACCAGGCAGGCCTATGTGGGTAAGGTTTTGCTTAAGAGACTCTGGTCTCTTACTTTTGAACCAGCACTGGTGCAGCGTTGAGAATCATGATAGAAGTATATCTGTATTCCTCCCCTCACCCCACACAATGCTTGAATCACTTTTTATTTTCAAATAACCATATTGCACCTGAACTATTTTTAAAGCCTGTTTGTTGGATTTTGGTTTGATATGCACTGAGCTCCTGATAGAGTTGGGTGAGGCTTAAAAATAAATAAATACCCAAAGTTATTTGTTTATTATGCCTAACCACTTTTCAGATTGTTTTGTTTCAATGTTTCTGGTTAATTTGTTTTAGGCACAATGATTCCATACAAAGTGTATCCTACAATCCTGTCACTCACCAATTGGCATCTTGCTCCTCCAGCGATTTTGGTACGTCTTCCTCATCCTTAGTTTCTTCAGGCCAAATCCTATGACTTCACATAGCAGTCAGGAATCAATCAGATAGAAATGCAATGTGTGCTGTACTATAGGTATAAGCAGTTCAAGGACCACAGGAAGTTGCAGTACAACAGCTCAGACTGTCTATCTGACCCTGATCTCAGGCAGATCTCAGGTATCCAGAGCTAGTCTTGGCCACTATGAGAGCAGGATGCTAGACTCGATGGGCCATTGGCCTGATCCAGTAGAACCATTGATATTAATGTACCTGTGTTCATCATGCTCATTAATTTCATTGGAACTATTCTGGCTAGGTCTAGATTTAGATACAACAGTTGGTTTCAAATAATCTACCACGTAGAATGCTTTGGACCAATGAGATAACTGATGAGATGTGGAGCCTTCTGGTGCAAAGCATGTGCTCTGTCATTGCGCTGTGGTCCCTTGGCACTGCTGTCAGATGGTGCATTGTGGCATCATGTAAAGCCTTTGCACAGCACATAAGCTGGCAGAGATAAGATGTGGCAAGGGGAAGGACTTTGGGGAGTTGTATTTTGTTAAGATTTAGGAGCTCTTCTCTTTAACATTCCCTCGTCGTTGTTGGTGTGAATGTTTTCTTACAACGATGAATGAACTGGATGGTAACACTATGCTGTTGTTATTTTCAAGGTCTGTGGTCTCCTGAACAGAAGTCAGTCAATAAACATAAAGTTAGCAATAAGATCACCTGCTGTAGGTATGTAAATACTGCGCTCAAATGTAGTTATTTTGTTATTGCAAATATTAAAACATCTAATGAGTTGCCATACGAAAGATTGAGAACTCAAGGCAACATACAACAGAGGTAAAAACAAAACTGAAACAAATCTGACAATACAATAGAATGGGCAGCAAAATTGTCCTCTGATGGGTTTGTAGCATTTTATTATACATTTCATTATAACCTAAGGTTCCAGGATGGGTTGGAACAAAAGAGTAAGCAACTAAAGAAAAAGATAAAAGCATTAAGTTATAAAGCACGTAAAACAGTTCAAAATTGAACAGAACACTACAAATATGTATGAATAGCTTGCTTTCTCAGATAAAGAATATGTAGGCATTAACATTTTGTGGAAGACCTTTCGAAATCATCTTATAATAATTTTTTATTAGTGTTCAATTACAGTCCAATAATAGCCCCATTATAACAATACCAATTTATAATACAATTATTAATACCTATTGTTCAAATACCAAATTATATAATTTAGATAGTGGCTCCTGCGTTCTATATTTGATGATTTTCTTTATTTCTGTGTTCCAAAATCTTACTAATTTCAATAACATTCTGGTCATATTATTAATCCCTTATACAACAACTGCAATATTAATAACATCTATTCGTGTTGACACCTTAAATGATTTATAAAACTACAAGTGAGGAACTCAAACTATATCCTTGTTCTTCCTATGTGTGTCAATTATTCTGTTTGTGGTGTTTCTTCCTTTCCTTGTACAATGTTATGTCTTTCTTTCCCCTGGTTTTTGCTGTTATCCATCATGCTTTGGATGGAGCTGATATCCCATTGTCATTCCAGAAATTTCTCCATCGCTCTGCCCCATGCTTCATTGTTCTGCAACTTTAACAACAGCTGCTAGTCACTCTGTCCCAATAAATAACCCTTTGTCACCATTTTTCCTCTCTTCCTGGGAAGAGTGGTCTGTCGAACTGCAAATGACTCAATAAGGAACTGTATCAGTTCCTTGGCAGTTCAGACTCCTTTCATCCTTCCAACTGAAGAAATATGAACAGTTATTCTTCCAATTAAATTAAATTTCAAGTCCTCTTAGCATTATTCAGTTCACTTTGTAAATAATAAAGGATGGGGAAGAGTCAGCTCTAAGTTTCCATCGTAAACCTTTTGCAAAATAGAGCTTCCCTCCCTTTTTCCTTTTTTTACACACACAGTTCCCTTTGATGTTACATTCCGTATTTATAATCCAATTTCTTCCATCCTCCCTTGTACAAATATTATTTGAACTAACATTGAGAGGACGGTTGCCGAATCATAGAGAATAAAACTTTAAATAGAGAAACCATAGGCTCCCCCTCACATCTTTTGCACCGAATGAAGTCTTATCTCAAGTTCAAACCTTAAAGTCCTTGCAATTGGTTTGTTCCACAGTTTGTCATCTCATCTCTTCTAGCATGTACATGTACTTTAGTCCAAATAAGCTCTAATTAACAGGATAACCTCTGCTTCTTAATGGCTGCGTTGGAAGGTTTTCGGCAGGCAAAGGGCTTTTGCACTCAGCGCCTCCCTGCCCCCCCCTCGCGTTCCATGCTGGAGCGAGAGCCAGGTACCAAGACAAACTGCGAGTGAAGCTTGCCCCCCCCCCACGGTCCCTGGAGGAAATTTGCAAGGATAATTACCCTCAGTCAACCTTGTTTTTCCTTCGCCAACGATCTCCCGCTGTCATGGAGGCTGCTTCCATTAAGGCTGAGTGGAACTGGAAGCCGACCTTTCAAAATCACCATTCAGTTAAACAGAAGTTTCCTTATGCAGCTTCTGCTCCATAAGCTTAATTAGCATGTCCTCCCCTTCTCGGCATGTAGCTGCAGTTCAGTTGGGCAAATGTATACTTTAAAGCCATATTTGTCAGTGCAGTTGAAGAGTTCAAGGAGTACTTCTTTGTGTCCTCTTGAGCATTTTATACACACCTCTTAAGTAAAGGTATAATTTCTGTAGGCCTCTTGACTCTCTCAAATGTTGAGGAGAGGGGAATTTTTTCCCCAAACTGCTCCATTATGATTCTTCCTCTTTCTCAGTTGGACTAATGATGGCCAGTACCTCGCTTTGGGGATGTACAATGGCGTGGTCAGCATAAGAAATAAAAATGGTGAAGAAAAAGTCAAAATCGAACGACCAGGTGGATCTTTATCTCCTGTGTGGTCCATTTCTTGGAATCCATCAAGGTAAATGTTCCTTTCCCTATGTTGTTTGTCTTTGATAGTGTCTGCGCACTAGTCTGTGTGTTTGACTTTTAACAGTAGTTATATAAACATAAATAAGAAATCATTTTGATGAAGCTCAGAAGACTGGTTTAATGCTTTCATTTTCTTGGCAATATCAACAAAAATTCTTAAACTTTCTCCAATTTAAAAGGAATTGCTAGTTGCTGAAGTTGCTACAATTAACTGTTCCTGAATCTTAAAAAAAACCCCACAGAAATAAAGCACATGGTAACTGATCAGCTCCCTCTTTGTCTGCTAATACAACATATGGGATGTTGGTTGGATGTTTTTCTTTGGACTAATGCATTCTTGGATTGTTGAGGCTCTAATAAAATATAAATATATTTTACATATTTAAAGGCTTTTAAATGGTGTTTGTTGCTTAAGTGCAGCCCTCTAGGTCAAAGATTCAATGTACTCAAATAATATACTGGAGATACTGGATTTTAAAGCAAATGTAAAATCCATCTCATATAAATTAAACAGCATAATAAAACTCTGACCCTCCAATTTAATCTAGCCCCCCAAAGCTACTCAGTGCTCTTAGAATGCTCCTGGAAGATCTTTAGTGCTTTGATAAATGTTTATGGTAATATTTGCATAGGTGTCCTGAGAGATAATAATCTCAGGAGCATGTGTTTGGTTAATTTTAGAGCTTGTAATACAAAGTGGGGAAGGATGCATATATTTAGATATGCATGGATTGACTGTTGCATCAAATGATATTTGTTAGCAACTGCACGTTTACCATTGTATGTACACACAAGAGGGAGCTGCAGCAAATTCTAGCTCCTTGGTATATGTACCTGTATGGTTCTTATGCTGTGCATACATCAAAAGAGTTTTATAAACAGTTTAAACCAAGGGTTCATATAAAGTTAATACCCTGTTTCCTACTGTTGCATATTTCAGTACAGTCATGCCTTAGTTTTTGAACAGCTTAGTTCTCGAACGTTTTGCTCCCGAATGCCACAAACCTGGAAGTGAGTGTTCCGGTTTGCGAACTATTTTTGGAAGCCGAACGTCTGACGGGGCTTCCACCGCTTCCGATTGGCTGCAGGAGCTTCGCTTTGGTTTTCAAACGTTTTGGAAGTAGAACGGACTTCCGGAACAGATTCTGTTCGACTTCCAAGGTATGGCTGTATTTGGAAACAGCTGTATTTTGAGAATATATATAAGAAGAACCCTACTGAAACAGAACTAAAGGCCTAGTCCTGCATCTTGCTCTCACAGTAGCCAACCAGATGCCTCTGGGAAGCTTCCAAGCAGCCCGAGTCCGACATCCCTCTCCCTGCTCATCATGCTCTCTAGCAGTGGGTGTTCAGAGGCACACCATCTCCAATACTGAAGATGTTACACAGCCATCATGACTAGTAGCCATTGATAGTCTTATCCTCCATGAATTTGTCCAATCCCCTTTTAAAGCAGTCAAAATTAGGTGGCTATTACTGCATCCTTTGGAAGTGAATTCCATACTTTAACTATGTGCTGGACAAAGAATTGCTTTCTTTAGCCTGGCCTGAATCTTCCAACATTCAATTTCATGGGGAGACATTGAAGAATGACAAACTACTGGTATTTTCTCCAACCTTATCCTTCTCTATCCCACAGAGGGAGGGTCATGTTTTCCTAAAGCCTGACAACCAATGGAGTTTGCACTGAAGAGGACTTGCTGTCCCTTTTAGTAAATCTGGGGAAGAAAAGTTTCAAAAACTACCTGGGACAAGTGTTTTAACACCAGGAGAGTTGATCTTGGGCTAATCTGTTTTGAAATTTGAGTTTTGTAGCAGTAGGTCATGTGAATGAACAATTGATATTTGCAGTCGATGGGAGAATCTCTGGAGTTCTAGAGAGAGCGAAGAGGAGGAGGAGGCAGGTCACGCCTGTTTAGAGGATATACCAGTTCTGAAGTCCATCACATGCAGTAGTCAGGGTAGTGAGGCAGAGGAAGAAGAGCATGAGGAAGATGAGAGCCCTAGGAATGCCAGCTCGTGAGTGAAAAATCAGAGATATAAGACTATACTATGAACATAGACATATATTTAAATCTTAGCTTCTTTCTATCTCTATCAGTTTATAATTATTGGTTCACAGTATATAAACAGAACAGTATTTTATTTATATATTTGTGGCATTTATATTCTGCTTTTCAGGTGGACTTCACAAAGCAGTTTACGTGAAATTGCTACAACAATAAGCATTGGGTGTTTATTTTTAAAATATGTTATAATAACATGGAAAAGACAGCCACTTAGACAAAGCTGTAATTGCTTCTCTCTGCTCCCCGTCAGGGCAATTTGTGGTGATAGAGAAGGGAGGGACCATTACTGGGAGCTGGATTATAGTGACTCACCAGACTATTCCTTTTTTCTCCACTCAAGGCAAAGTGGAACCCCCATCAGGGCAGATAGAGGCTCCTGTGAAGACTATTGGAGGATAGGGAAGGGCCCCTGCTGGAAACTGGATGATAGCAGCTCATCTGGCTATTTTGTGACCACATGAGGTTCCCTTAAAGTGACCTCACAGTGCTTGTCCATACTTCTCCCTTCCAACAAATTTCTCTATTCTTGACTCTTAAGGATAGTATCCAGCATTTCTCAGCATAAGTTCTGGCAGTCTTCAACAGAGGTTGAATGTTTTCCCGAACTCAAGTTTGGGAAAATTTCCATGTTTGTACAGTACACCTTAACTCTAGGGATCTGTAGGCCACACAGATGTTGTCTGAAGAGATTCCTGGAGTTCCAGGTAATTGTTGAAAGGAGGGACAGTTAATACAGGTCGACAGTGCTGCCCCCTGTGTTTTTTCCTGCTAATCAGAAACTGGCATTCCCCCCCCCCCCTTGAATAGATTGACTCCTACGGCTTATGGCCAAATAGCATTTATTTTAATAGATGGAATTTTAATTTATTTTAATAGAAAGGTTTGAACAGCAGTTTGCCAAGGATCATTTTGAAGGAAAACATGGCAGCCTTCTGTAGATGGTGGGATAAGAGGTATATTTAGGTTTTGGAGTTGCATTTTCTTTTGCACTTGTGTGCAGTTGTGCAAGTGAAAGGGAGCTCTACATATATAAGAATGAGGGTCAAGAGACAGTTTTAGGTAAGGTGGGGTGGAGACTCCTTTTCAGGCTGAGGAGTCACAGCCCCTCCTGCCAACCTTCCAGGTGCTGCATGCCACTTGTGAGCGCAGCATGCACCTGTCTTCATTGCTGCTCAGCAGTATCAGCTAAGCTGAGGGAGGAGGAGATAATCAGGAAGGGTTTGGACAACCCCTCCTCGAGATCTCTCTCAGAAACTACACACATCCACACAACACGGTCCTCTTTGCCTTTGCATCATCTGAGCAGTTGGGGGCAGAGGATTGGAAGGGGATTAGTAAACTCTGTTTATACAGCTGACAGCCATAGTAGAGAACACTAGGGGCTATCTGTTGCTTTGCAGTTCATCAGAACTGTTTACAACATATCATAATTGGCTTCTCCTTTTGTGCTTGGTAGAGATGAACACAATGACATCTTAGCTGTGGCAGATTGGGGACAAAGGCTTTCCTTTTATCAGCTCAGTGGCAAGCAAGTAAGTGTTATATTAATACAATGCCTTGGAAAGTACACTTTTTATTTTCTTCCTGGGAAAGAACTGAGTTGAAAGTTCCACTTATCCAGTAAGGTGTGACTTTAAAATTATAGGCCTGCTTGCTGGCCCTTTGTACAGTAAAGCATTTATATTTTTCTATATGAATCATGGCTGAGATTTGCAAGTTGCTAAGGAGATAAAAAGCATTGTCTCCTTGATCATTAGCCAGTTCAAGCTGTACTGTTTCTCAGGTACGCATTAGAGTAGCTCCACAGCTGTGTTGAGTGGTGCCACTTGTCAATGTCGCCGTGTGCTTCAGAGCCAAAGACTGCTGAACAGGAAGATCCTGACCAGGGTCCATTGACTGGTTTGAAGAAGAAAACTGGTATATGAGGTAGACTTGCCACCTGCTACCAGAGCTAAAGACCGATCGTAACCTAAAAGCATTAATTAAGGAAGGAAAAGGAAAGCCTGTGAGATCAAAACAGCGATATGTGACAGATTTAATAGGAACTTGTATTTAATTACTGCGTTACCTATGAACTTTAAAATATATATATCTGATGTCTTCTTTCATATTGTTCTAGATTGGAAAAGACAGAGTGCTGAACTTTGACCCCTGCTGTGTTAGCTATTTTTCAAAAGGAGAATACATTTTAATTGGAGGCTCCGACAAACAAGTCTCCCTCTACACGAAGGATGGTGTGCGCCTTGGCACCATAGGGGAACAGAACACGTGGGTGTGGACGTGTAAAGCGAAGCCAGATTCCAATTACGTGGTAAGAGTGAATTGGTAAAATCCCTTGCACATGTAGAACTGCAAGGGGCCCCCCCACTTTGGGGTCATGATTTTGTTTCCACTCTCCTTGGTTCCAAAACCATCAAATGTGAGGGATACCTTGGTTGACAAACACCTTAGCGGTCAGACGTTTTGGCTCCTGAATGTCACAATCCTGGAAGTGAGTGCTCCAGTTTGCAAAAGTTCTTTTGGAAGTCAAACATCCGGCGGGGCTTCCGATTGGCTGCAGGAAGTTCCTGCAGCCAATTGGAAGATGTGCTTTGGAAGCAGTGGCAGAGGAACCCTCTCCAGCAGCCAGGGCGGGACGCCGAGGGGTGGGGCGAACTGCCTGGTGATGCACGCATGACGTCCGTACGGAATGTGCCCGCGCGGCATTCCGTATGGACTGCATGTGCGGCATCCTGTATGGAGTGTGCACACGCGGCAGTCCATACGATCGCTGTGTGAGAGGCAGCCCGTACGGATGCCCATATGCACAGTGCACGGGAGCGGCAGCCCATACGGACGCCCCCCACTTCGTACGCCCCTGCTTGGACTTCTGGAACGGATTCCATTCGGCTTCCAAGGTACGACTGTACTTCAAAACAAATGGCATGAAGATGGCTTTTTACAGTTCTTAGAACAACTTGTGTCCTAGAGACCATTTCATGTGTTACAAAGAGAGGCAAATCTGAGTATACAGTCAACAGGACAACACAGCTGTTCACAGCTGGTGTTGCCGTATGACACCTGTTTTTTGGCAGACATATTTGTTGCATTCTCCTGTGGTGGTGAATGGATGGCATGTGGATTAAGGTCTCCCGCAAGTATAGTTAGCAGCCAGATAACATGTAATGATTAAGAACAGGTCTGTGCTAGGAAAATTCACTGAGCTCTGTAGCATTTTGCCATAACTTTAATAATACTAATTGAAACCTAACATGCACATTGGGGCATATAACAGATGAATAATGCATCCAATCTCTCCTGCCTTTTTCCATTTCATTTTTCCCTTAAGTGTTGAGATTTGTCTATTTGAATGGCAAAATCTGCCTCTTACTTGGTACAGTGATCTTTAAAAAAGGTCAAGTAATCTAAGAAGGTTGCCAGCTTTTCAGTCTGTTTTATGGTTCAGATACATAACCATATGGTTTTCAACTTCTGGTGATCTTTTACTTTCTCTTCAGGCAGTAGGATGCGAGGATGGAACAATTTCATTTTATCAGCTGATTTTCAGCACAGTCCATGGCCTTTATAAGGACCGCTATGCTTACAGGGACAGTATGACTGATGTTATTGTCCAGCACCTCATCACAGAGCAGAAAGGTAGTTTTTGAGGGGCATGTCTCTCAACTTGGGTGGATATATACAGCTTAATTGCTGTCTGCACATTTGACAGTACAAAGTATATTTAAATGGAAAACATTGATCTGATGTTTTATGCCATGTGTATGAAGCAATCAATGGAGGCCCTGCTTTTTTATTTGGCACCAAAAGTGGTTGAGGCAGGGCCTTCTTTGTGGTAGCTGCTCAGCTTAAATATTACTTCCCAAAAGAAGTTAGACTAATGCTATTCCTGAGATATTCACTCTGGCTTTTAATGAAGTTTCCTACTCTCTTTACTTTTAATCCTTGCTCTTAGTTCTGTTAAATTATGTGCATAATGTTTCAAATTGTCCAGTGCTGAACATTTTTGCGAGCTCTTGTTAGGGCTGAACAGCAATCTAGAAATCGTCTTGTAAATAAATAAATTTTGCCTGAAGGTGTTTTACGTAGAGCTCTCAGCTCCAGGAGACCCAGCATACCCTCTCAGTGGGTATCTTTTGGCAGCTGTCCAAGATTTGTTGCTGCAGCTGCTATTTCGGAAGCTTGCTGTTGCTGATTGGTTTTATTGCTTTAAATCTTGAATTGTGAGCTTCGCTGAGGCATAAGGATGGAAGGTGCAGGATAAAAGTGTTATTGCAAATATATATATATATATTTAGAGAACATGAAATTTAACAAGACTCTTACTTGGATGTCACCATCCTTTTGGGGTTAGTGGGCACATTTGGAATTTTGAGGAAGGGCTGTGGGCACCAGTCACAAAAAATGCAAAGCAGAAGAGGAGTCAGGACCACAAATGGGTGAAGTCAGTGCCGGATTTACGTATAAGCGAAACAAGCTATAGCTTAGGGCCCCACTCTTTTGGGGCCCCCCAAAAAAATTTAAAGAAAAAAAACCTGGATGTACATTTCCAAAATTTTGAGTTAGAGCTTAATAATTATTTCACTATTAATATACTTCTTCTTAATTGTCTTTCACTGTTAATATACTTCTTCTTAATTGTATTTCAGTTCAACGATTACTTTGATAAAATACATATTCTGTTCTGTGCAAATGGCTTTAGATACCTATTAGGTCCATAATTTACCATAACATATATTCAACACAAAAAACAGCGACAATTTGTTGTTGACAAAGGACAGCTAGACATATAAAGGGCCCCATTACCGTCAGTAGCTTAGGGCCTCATCAAACCTAAATCTGGCCCCGGGTGTGGGCACATTCCTACTCCCAAACCAGCCCATCCATTGCAACATTGGGGGAAAGATGCTTATATTAGCCACCACAGCACTTGTTCACAAAGAAAAGCTCTTGCACCCCTCCTTTGTTTGGAACTGATGAAAGGGTGGATGTCCAATCCTAGCATCTATTATGAAATGTGGGCATCTGTAAGGATGTGCATTCAAACAGGCTGATTCATTGCACCTAGAGACAGAACAGAAAAAGAAGCAGTTTTTCATTGATAGTTATTGATACCTTCTATGGTCACCATAGGATAGTTATTGATACCTTCATTGATAGTTATTGATAGTTATTGATACCTTCTATGGTCACCATAGGAATACTAGTGGGCACAGTGGTACCTACAAGTGTCACATTAGTGACACCTTTTTAAACTAGTAAAAAGAATGAGAACTAGTAATAAGTGGCTTCTAATAATTGGCACCAGATATCTGTCTTGTGTTGTATGAATCTAAATAGATGCTGTAATAGGATTTAAAGCAATTTAACTTAACCCTGCAAATCAGTTTACTATTTTTTTTTCTTTCGTTCCAGTTCGCATTAAAAACAGAGAGCTTGTCAAGAAAATTGCGATATACAAAAACAGATTAGCAATCCAGTTGCCAGAGAAAATCCAGATTTATGAACTATATTCTGATGATACTTCAGACATGCATTATCGTGTGAAGGAAAAGATAGCAAAAAAGTTTGAATGCAACTTATTGGTTGTGTGTTCTGAGCACATTATTTTATGCCAGGTAATTAATAAATATATATTTTAAAATGAACTATATACACACATATTGAAGTTTTTTTTTTCTAATAAGGGTTTATTGGGCTGAAATCATCCATAATGAGCTAGTTTATTTCAGAGATGGCTGCGAGATGAGGTGCATTTTTTTTCACCTGTTCCATCCCAAATGTTATACATACATGGCTTTCCCAAAACGTGGTACAGTGGTACCCCGCAAGACGAATGCCTCGCACAACGAAAAACTCGCAAGACGAAAGGGTTTTGCGATTTTTTGGTTGACCCGCAAGACGAATTTCTCTATGGTCGTGCTTCGCAAGACGAGGCATTCGTCTTGCGCGGTACCACTGTAAGAAGAACCCTCCCGCTTGCGCTGGCCCTCCCTGCTTGCCGCTCACTAACGATCGCCCTCCCCGCGCTCCCCGATCGAACTCCCTACACGCGGCTTCCTCCTGCTCGCCCTCCGCGCGCTGCCCCATCGCAGTCCCGACACCTGGCTTCCTCCTGCTCGCCCTCCGCGCGCTGCCCCATCGCAGTCCCGACACCTGGCTTCCTCCTGCTTGCCTTCCCCGCGCTCCCCATCGCCTTCCCCACGCCTGGATCCTCCTGTTCGCCCTCCGCGCGCTGCCCCATCGCAGTCCCGACACCTGGCTTCCTCCTGCTTGCCTTCCCCGCGCTCCCCATCGCCCTCCCCACGCCTGGATCCTCCTGCTCGCCCTCCGCGCGCTGCCCCATCGCAGTCCCGACACCTGGCTTCCTCCTGCTTGCCTTCCCCGCGCTCCCCATCGCAGTCCCGACACCTGGCTTCCTCCTGCTTGCCTTCCCCGCGCTCCCCATCGCCTTCCCCACGCCTGGATCCTCCTGCTCGCCCTCCGCGCGCTGCCCCATCGCAGTCCCGACACCTGGCTTCCTCCTGCTCGCCCTCCGCGCGCTGCCCCATCGCAGTCCCGACACCTGGCTTCCTCCTGCTTGCCTTCCCCGCGCTCCCCATCGCCTTCCCCACGCCTGGATCCTTCTGCTCGCCCTCCGCGCGCTGCCCCATCGCAGTCCCGACACCTGGCTTCCTCCTGCTTGCCTTCCCCGCGCTCCCCATCGCCTTCCCCACGCCTGGATCCTCCTGCTCGCCCTCCGCGCGCTGCCCCATCGCAGTCCCGACACCTGGCTTCCTCCTGCTCGCCCTCCGC
The DNA here is from genome assembly GCF_009819535.1 of Lacerta agilis. Lineage (NCBI taxonomy): Eukaryota > Metazoa > Chordata > Lepidosauria > Squamata > Lacertidae > Lacerta > Lacerta agilis. The sequence goes on along the minus strand of NC_046313.1, from coordinate 85,459,817 downwards.
GCGCTGCCCCATCGCAGTCCCGACACCTGGCTTCCTCCTGCTTGCCTTCCCCGCGCTCCCCATCGCCTTCCCCACGCCTGGATCCTTCTGCTCGCCCTCCGCGCGCTGCCCCATCGCAGTCCCGACACCTGGCTTCCTCCTGCTTGCCTTCCCCGCGCTCCCCATCGCCTTCCCCACGCCTGGATCCTCCCGTTCGCCCTCCGCGCGCTGCCCCATCGCAGTCCCGACACCTGGCTTCCTCCTGCTTGCCTTCCCCGCGCTCCCCATCGCCTTCCCCACGCCTGGATCCTCCTGCTCGCCCTCCGCGCGCTGCCCCATCGCAGTCCCGACACCTGGCTTCCTCCTGCTCGCCCTCCGCGCGCTGCCCCATCGCAGTCCCGACACCTGGCTTCCTCCTGCTTGCCTTCCCCGCGCTCCCCATCGCCTTCCCCACGCCTGGATCCTCCTGCTCGCCCTCCGCGCGCTGCCCCATCGCAGTCCCGACACCTGGCTTCCTCCTGCTCGCCCTCCGCGCGCTGCCCCATCGCAGTCCCGACACCTGGCTTCCTCCTGCTTGCCTTCCCCGCGCTCCCCATCGCCTTCCCCACGCCTGGATCCTTCTGCTCGCCCTCCGCGCGCTGCCCCATCGCAGTCCCGACACCTGGCTTCCTCCTGCTTGCCTTCCCCGCGCTCCCCATCGCCTTCCCCACGCCTGGATCCTCCTGCTCGCCCTCCGCGCGCTGCCCCATCGCAGTCCCGACACCTGGCTTCCTCCTGCTCGCCCTCCGCGCGCTGCCCCATCGCAGTCCCGACACCCGGCTTCCTCCTGCTTGCCTTCCCCGCGCTCCCCATCGCCTTCCCCACGCCTGGATCCTTCTGCTCGCCCTCCGCGCGCTGCCCCATCGCAGTCCCGACACCTGGCTTCCTCCTGCTTGCCTTCCCCGCGCTCCCCATCGCCTTCCCCACGCCTGGATCCTCCCGTTCGCCCTCCGCGCGCTGCCCCATCGCAGTCCCGACACCTGGCTTCCTCCTGCTTGCCTTCCCCCGCGCTCCCCATCGCCTTCCCCACGCCTGGATCCTCCTGCTCGCCCTCCGCGCGCTGCCCCATCGCAGTCCCGACACCTGGCTTCCTCCTGCTCGCCCTCCGCGCGCTGCCCCATCGCAGTCCCGACACCCGGCTTCCTCCTGCTCGCCTTCCCCGCGCTCCCCATCGCCCTCCCCACACCTGGCTTCCTCCCGCCACCGCCGCTCACTACAGTACTGTAAGTAACCGCTCTCCCCGCTCGCTTTCCCGACACCCGGCCCCGACTGGTTTTTTCCCATAGGAACGCATTAATTAAGTTTCAATGCATTCCTATGGGAAACCGTGCTTCGCAAGACGAAATTTCCGCAAGACGAAAAGACTTGTGGAACGAATTAATTTCGTCTTGCGAGGCACCACTGTATTTAGAAGAAACATCAATATTTCATTGGGGGTTAGATTCCCTCCCTTCTTTACGCATAGCAATATTATCCCTTTTATTTTATTCAGAATGTGAATAAAATGTTGCCAGTAAATCATCTGTCCTTGCTTTTGACAGAGTTGTTCTTAGAGACACTAAAATGGTTTGCTGCAGACACTCAATCTAGTAGTAAAATAATCTGTGGCTATCCTTTAAATGCTGTCTGGTCTTTTTGTCTCTCCTGAGGCTTCTGTCTTATGCAGTCTTGAATAATTTAGATTATAATATGTTGTTGTAAACATTTCTAATGAAGGATCCTTGAAGAATTGTAGATACTGTAAAACCAGCCTTGTGTTGTTGGCCAGAGTCCGGGATACAGAGGGTTCATGGAGCCCTCTGCACCAGCCCAGCCCTCACCAACAGAGCCAAGTGGGGCCATGCCGTGCCATTTCCTCGCCCGCCCAGTGAGGAGCCCGGCTAGCTGATGTGGCCCTTGGCAGGAAAATCCCCCCGACGCTGGCCGGGCAGCCATTCAACAAGGGGGACATGGTGGTGAGGCTAGCTCCGGGGCTCAGAGACCCCTGGTAGCAGGCAGGGTGGGATGGGGATCCTGAGGGGGCCCTTGGTTTGCACTCCCTCAAAATCATGTGCCTAGGACTAAGGCCCCCCCTCGCTACACCCCTGTGTAAAACTTTCCTCACCTGTTACAATGTAAGCAGTTGATTAGTTGAAAATCAGACTGATAACCTGTACCTTGAATGCCTAGCATTAAAAAGGCCTGGCATGTGTACATCACTGTTAGGCTGAGAGATATGAAAATTACTTCAATGTGAATGTAACTTGTTCTTCCCTTTTTGTAGGAGAAAAGGCTCCAGTGCCTCTCATTCAGTGGTACTAAAGAAAGGGAGTGGCTAATGGAGTCTCTCATTCGGTACATAAAAGTAATTGGTGGACCTCCAGGCCGAGAAGGACTTTTAGTGGGGCTCAAGAATGGCCAGGTGACCTTTTGTGATTAAGTTCATAGGATTTTGTGAAATTTGTACTCATTAAGGAGATGATTTAGATACTAAAGCGCCCAGTCAATAGGCTGAAATTGCATATTTGCTTCTTAGTGTCTTTGGCTGCTCTTTAAGTGACATTTTTTGGGTTGTTTTTTTTGCACGTTCTGTATTTGATGGTTACCAAGAATTACACGTTCACAGAAAGCAGCAGTTAATTAAAAGCTTCCTTTGCCACTTCTTTCCTTTAATGGAAAATGAGTTGCAAATAACTAGTTTGCAATAAGTTAGGGAAAAGTACGTACTTAAGTAAAGTGCTGTAGAGAGCAACATAGAAGAGTTGGATTTGATATCCCGCTTTTCACTACCGAAGGAGACTCAAAGCGGCTAACATTCTCCTTTCCCTTCCTCCCACACACAAACACTCTGTGAGGGAGTGGTGGCTGAGAGACTTCAGAGAAGTGTGACTAGCCCAAGGTCACCCAGCAGCTGCCTGTGGGGGAGTGGAGACGCGAACCCGGTTCCCAGATTATGAGTCTACTGCTCTTAACCACTACACCACACTGGCTCTACTTGCAGACTACTTGCAGCTTACTGTTTGGATGAAGTTACTACACTAGCTTCCTGTAAGTGGTGCTGTTGCTTTACCAGTGGGGAGAGGGGAAGAGGCAAAGTGGCAGGGATATTGGCAGGGTGCAGTTGCACTGTGCCTGATTGGCTCTGAGGTGTGTTTCCACCACATCAGCCTTCCTGCCACTTTGCAACAGTGACCCACCTGTTGGGAAACTAATGCAGTGGCTGCCCCCCACCCCACCTAGGAAGCTGTTTCTGCTTTTAGGCCTCATTATATTAAATGCCATTTCAATATGTTTGGGGAAGGAGAATCAAAAGTGTGGAGTTATGGTAATTTTTGCTTCTGATTCTTGTGACCCTAAACCTAGCCACCATCTTGCCTCATGTTTTTATTTTTATTATTTATAATCAAGGAAGTAATTTGGGCAAAAGCGAACAGTCTGCTTAAATTTGTTAGACTAATTATTCTCCTGAGTTTTTATTCTCCCGCGCATGAGACTGACAATAAAATAGTATGCTTTTAAGAAGTATTTCATTAACCCTCTGAATTTAATCACATCCAGATTCTAAAGATATTGTAGACAATCCTTTTGCAATTGTCTTGCTGAAACAATCCACAAGCTGTGCGCCTGCTGTGGATATGAGTGCCTCTCGAAACAAGCTGGCAGTGGTTGATGAAAATGACACTGTCTAGTGTATGATATTAACACCAAAGAGTTACTCTTTCAGGTAACATTTGGAACTCCATCCCTTCCCTTCCTTGTCTACTCCCTATGCCACATGATTGCAAAGAGCTAAATCAGAGAAATAGCTCTATCAGGCTGTTCCTTTGTCACCCTGTATCTTAGAGAAAAGTTTCCCAAAAGGATGAGAAAGGAGCCTTAGTGAGACTGCTTGGATAGCTATTTGGCATTGTTATCTACTAAAAAGAGGGTGGGGGATCACTGGCCACCAGATCAATAATGGCCCAGTAGGAAGTCCAAGCCTTCTTCAAGCATGATCATATACCATAAATGAAGACCATTCATTTTTTTTTTTGCATTGCATGTTGTTTCATCCTCCTCTAGGAACCCAACGCTAACAGTGTGGCTTGGAACACACAGTGTGAGGACATGCTCTGTTTCTCTGGTGGTGGATATCTCAACATCAAAGCTAGTAACTTTCCTGTCCATCAGCAGAAACTTCAGGGCTTCGTTGTGGGATACAATGGTTCCAAAATTTTCTGTCTCCATGTTTTTTCCATGACTGCTGTTGAAGTTCCCCAGGTAATCTTTAACCTTGTTCATTAATTCTTCTCGTTGCTGATGTCAGCATCATCTTAAGTGCTCCTGAAACATGTCTACTTTCTGTCCAATAAGAGTTTAAAAATATTTCTCCACCAGCTTTTTGGCCTTCCTTTCATGAATAATGTCTGTAGTTTTGTGCTTGGAGGAGAAAGGGATAGTTTTCACTGGTAGGTGAAAGTTTATTGTGTTAATCATTTGACACAACAATACAGAATAAAATCAGGTAGACAAGAAAACTCCTAATAAAATTTGGCATTACCAACTTCAATAACATATTACTGTATTCCATGGCATGCTTTCACTTTAATGCTGCTGTTTCTCCTATTACTGTAGTTATGGGTAACTTTGCTCTCTCTGTTTTTTCTTTCGCTTTGGTGAAGTTCCAGCCAAATGCCAGTTATTCTCCTACACATTCTTGCTTGTGACTTGTTCAAGTACCAGTTGTATTGTTCAAAACATTTTAGATCAACAGCAAATGTGATTTGTCCCTAAGAAAACTGTGTTCTCAATAAAACAATTGTTTGGGCATGATGGAAAGTACTAGCAATAGAGCCACTGAAGTATTTAATATAATAAGTAAAAGCTGGTGGTGTCAGTCCACCAGCAGAACAGACCTCCGCAACAGTATTTTCACTTCTCCCCATTGCAACCCTCTGTGCACCCCCAAAGTCTGCTCCAGAAGTTTGTGGGGACTGCAGGTATTGGGAAGAGAGGAAAGGAAAATCTGGTTGCGCAAATGGAAGGTTGCTTGCACAGTGTTGGATTACAGGAATAGTTTACTTAATGGCCAAGTTCAGATGTATTTATTACAATTTAATAAGTAAACCTATGCTTAAGCCTTATGAGTATATACTTCATCCTTGTGCCATGCCTTTCGTCCTCCTTGGTGCAATGCAATTAACTCAAAGTCTTCGGCTTATCATAGTTATCCATTACCTCTAGCGGGGAAACTATGGTTACCAGAATTTAAACAAGTCATGGTCTTAACTCATGGTTTGATGTTGGGTTAAGATCCTTGCTTGTTTGTATCCTGGCAACCATAGTTTCTTGATCTGAACAAAAAGGGAAATAATTAACTGAAAATTCCTGAGTTAATTGTGGCATGCTAAGAAGGAAAAGGGGTAACATGAGAACAAACTGCGCAGGCTTGAGGTACATGCACATCTCAACTTATTAAGGCAAGACACAAACCAGACCATTAAGTTTGTAGGGACTACTTTGGAAATGGCTTTCTTTGTATTGTTTAAAATTTTTAAAAATATGTTGGTGGAATTTGTGCTTGATTTTGCACTTTGTGTCCTATTCACAACAAACATTAGCAAAAAGAATGCAGAACTGGGGTTTAAATTTAGCTGTTTTGCATTTACATGATCAAAGATCTAGTAAATGTCACTCCTAAAATTAAAGGATTTTGGAATGCACTTGTTTTCCACTTGGCTTACATTTAAAGGAAGAGAAATGGAGGGGGTTGTATAGAGCTTTGGCTTGGAGCTGGTGGTCACCCTTTTAAATAATGACTTGAATAAGGGCAGACAACAACTTCTTCACTTTGTGTCAATCTATATTTGGGAGTGTAGGATAGAGGATAGCATTAGAAATGAAAATCATCTTGACTGAGTGTATTATAAAGTTCAGCAAAAATTCTATTTACACGTAATTGTGTATAGAGAAAAAATATATAACAATACAAAAGATTCCTTCCAGTAGCACCTTAGAGACCAACTAAGTTGTTCTTGGTATGAGCTTTCGTGTGCATGCACACAAAAGCTCATACCAAGAACAAACTTAGTTGGTCTCTAAGGTGCTACTGGAAGGAATCTTTTTATTTTTTATTTTCTTTTGACTATGGCAGACCAACACGGCTACCTACCTGTAATACAAAAGATGGTAGACATGCAGAGGAGGATGTGAGGGTCATTCATAAACTAGACCTTTGGCAGCATTGTTGCAAATGCCATTTAGGCAAGTTTCTACACAAAGGGAAAAATTGAGCACAAAAGAATAAATCAACACAAATCTGACATCAGAAACGGCAATATTCAGAAACCAGTGGAACTTAAAACAGACTGCAAAGTAAAACTACTGAATTACAGTAAGAGGTCCAATAAAAGGGAGTGGGTGGCGCTGTGCATTAAACTACAGAGCCTAGGGCTTGCCAATCAGAAGGTCGGCAGTTCGAATCCCCGGGATGGGGTGAGCTCCCATTGCTTGGTCCCTGCTCCTGCCAACCTAGCAGTTTGAAAGCACGTCAAAGTGCAAGTAGATAAATAGGTACTGCTCCGACGGGAAGGTAAACGGTGTTTCCGTGCGCTGCTCTGGTTCGCCTGAAGCGGCCTAGTCATGCTGGCCACATGGCCTGGAAGCTGTATGGCAGCTCCCTCAGCCAATAAAGCGAGATGAGCACCGCAACCCCAGAGTCGTCCGCGACTGGACCTAATAGTCAGGGGTCCCTTTACCTTTACCTTTAAGGTGCTACCAGACCCCTTACCATTTGGGTTGTAATAGTAAGAAGTCTTGTCAGCCAGAAATGGATGGGGGAAATGCAATTGTTTGGCACTTGTTGTTAGACCCATGCAGGAATCTTTTAACTAGATGATTACAGAAGTAGATGTGTACATGGGATCATGTTGGGTGTTGCATTTCACAATTAAATTATCGTGCTGGAAGAGACGGAAAAGTTTAGCAGAGATGAAACAGCATAGAATACAAGAGGCAGGAGAAAATGTTGAATACATTTTAATTTATTTATTAGCACGAAGAACGTTAGCACTTGCTTTGTAACATGGATTTCCCACCAGCAACTAAAGAATGGATTTGTTTTAGCACAAGAGGGATGAAGTTGCTTGAAAAATATCTTTTTAAATTATAAATGGGTGCAATTTTAGCCTTAAGGAAAGGTATATTAAAGGGGATCCTGGAGCGGGAATAATTTTCAAACATTTAAAAGGCTGCGTGAATAGTGATGGAGTAATTGCATTCTGTTGCTTTGACAGAGAGAAAACTGAATGCTATCTGCAAAAGCAGTTTGGCAACAGAACAAGTTAGCCAGGGGATGTGTTTTGGAATTTCCTACACATGAGATGTTTTGTATAAAATTCTTGGTAAACATCTGTCGAAGAGCTTTCTTTAGTGAATACTGCTCTTAGAGAAAGAAACACTGATCCAACTAGTAACACTTAAATGGTATTTATATGTGATTAATTCTGTCATAATGTGGATGGAGATGCACATTCAGACATGAAACCTATGGAAAGCAGTGCCATTTAGATGGGTGGCATTCATTATTTGGTTTGTAGTCCAGTGGACAGTTGAATCGGATGCATGTCTTTCAGTTCCTGATCCAGCAAATGATAGACATCCAAATTTCCAAATTGGGGCACTAGGACTACATTATTGGGGCTACATTACTTATTGTATTCTATCATGTCTGAAATTGATTTATAGCATCCTAGTGGGAAATGCAGAAAATCTGGTTTGCCCCGCAGTTATAGCCGCTGTGATGTGATAGGAAGTTTATCAAGTATGGGAAACCACACTTATATCTTAATGCTTTACTTTGGTTTTTCAATTTGCAGTCAGCACCCATGTATCAATACTTGGAAAGAAAATGTTCAAAGAAGCCTATAAGATTGCTTGTTTAGGAGTAACTGACACAGATTGGAAAGAACTGGCTATGGAGGCTTTAGAAGGACTCGAATTTGAAACTGCTAAGAAGGTAAAGTGTTTTCAGCTTCGTATCTGATCTTCTGCAATTTGTATTAGCATGCAGAGTGGACAAATTGTGCATACATACCCAGCTGTATCACTAGGAACTGTGAGCTGCGTGCTTGAAAAAAATATTCATGTTGAAAACATGTAATTTCTTCTCTGCTATTTCTGTTCAGAATGCAGAAAATCTAATGGACTAGGGGTTAACACATACATTTTACTACTCAGGCTTTTAAATGCATGAGAAATCTCTAAATTCCAACTGAATTCCAGTGATAGGTAATGATTTAAATGTAAGTTTAATTAGAACAGCACCTTTTCACTATGGGTGGAAAAAAAATCACCCGTCCTTAGCTGTGTTGACCACTATGTGGCAGTAAAGATTTATTTTGCTGTAACTTAATAAGCCTGCTTAAAAAAAGTTACAATTCTTTGCCAGTCTTCTTCTCTCCATTATGAACTTCTTTAGCTTTGAATATGGACATTTATTCTATTTCTCCCTCATTCAAAAAAGCTTTGAACATCTCTTTTTAAATGCCCTCCTGTGTATGTCTATGGGGGGCGGGTATACAAACTTCACATGTTGCAAACAGTATGCACTCTCTTAACATCTGGAGCACATATGTCTTCTCATCCTGGCGGTGAGGAGTTGCATGGGCTTGGCCTTGGACATTGTAAACAAACCTAATAAGTGATAGCACATTTTCTTTCTCTTCTCCTAATATAAAGTCCCTTGCCATTAGGACTAGGTAACATTGTGTTTCCTAACATTTGTACTTAACCTGTTTTCAAGTTATTTCTGACGTAGCGTGGGAAAATGTACTTGCTGATTAAATATACTGCCCACCTTTGTCCCGTCATGGAATTCAAGGTTGAGTATATGGACTTTCCAGATGAGCTCCCATTCCGGCACTCACCAGATCTACTTTACTTCCAGCATGGTTGTGGTATGTTGTAGTGTGTCCCTTCAGACCATGCCCTGGGACCATTATTCATCATTTGTCTTTCTGCTTCAACAACAAAGGGGATTGTTTTGAAATTAGGACTAAGGTAAAGGTAACGGGACCCCTGACTGTTAGTTCCAGTCGTGAACGACTTTGGGGTTGCGGCACTCATCTCGCTTTACTGGCCGAGGGAGCCATCGTTTGTCCGCAGACAGTTTTTCCGGGTCATGTGGCCAGCATGACTAAGCTGCTTCTGATGAACCAGAGTAGCGCACGGAAATGCCATTTACCTTCCCACCAGAGCGATACCTGTTTATCTACCTGCACTTCATGCTTTCGAACTGCTAGGTTGGCAGGAGCAGCGACAGAGCAACAGGAGCTCACCCCGTCACGGGGATTCGAACTGCCGAAGTCTGATCGGCAAGCCCTAGGCTCTGTGATTTAATCCACAACACCACCCGTGTATTGCTTAAATACCAAGTTGTTCAAATGTATGTCCTTCTTTCTTAATTATTTTCACAGAGCTTCAATCAATACACAGAGTTTAGTTACAATTTTCATTAATAGTAGATTTTTGTCCCATAGTGATTTTGTGCAAAGATGTTTCTGTTCCTAGAGGTGAGGCATCTGATTTTCACTGATACCACCATCACCTACTGCAACTCTCCTTACTGTATCCTATACTGTTCCAGAGGATTCCCCTGACCCTCAAGAGCAGCTTTTTCAATGGGGGTGGGTGGGGGTGGGTTGTAGTGACAATTGATGAAAAACAAGAGCCTTGCCTTGTGCAAGCAGCAGTGTTTCCTAGAAAGCCACCACTGACTAAAACTCAATATGTTTCTTACTTCTTAAAGCATTTTTATCCTGTTACTTGGTCAAAGAAAGGGTATTAGATCTAGTAGTTTAAAGGGAGGTTGTTTTTACCATCTTGAAGATGTTAAGTAACCTGTCCACTTAGTATTAGAACAGATTAGCACAAAGAAAAATAGCTTCCAGAATACATAAAATGAGAGACACAACTATCCTTGTGTAAGCACAATATATTTGTTTTAGATTAAATATCTGTATAAATGAGGAGCCATCACTGCATTTATTCAAGCAGTAAATAGCTGTGACTTATTTAGTATGTTAAGATTATATTATTAAATGTCACAGATTATATTCTTAAATGCTACAGGGTTTGAGATTTTTTTATTGAACTTTTCACCTCTTAATTTATATGCTATATCATATCAGTGCACAAGGCAGCCCATGCAGATTAAAAAGATAATAAAGATGAAAGATAACAACTGAAATACATTTTTCTTAAAAACATTTTAAAAAGGAGCTCCATGCAGCATACTTAACCCTAGTCAACTCTCATTATTGTAATGACATGGCTGACAGTGGCTAAATTTCAGTTTCTTAGGAAGGCATGCAGGAGCTGTCTCAGATTAGCTGACAAAGGAACCTCCTAGCCATAGGTACTACATTTCCCCCTGTACTATGTTTGGATGCAGGTGCTTGCACAAATTGCACACCTGATTCAGCAGCGCCACCAGTGTCCCACGAATCACAAGTAGCTCATATCCCCAAGAGCATCCATATTACAAGCATTATCATATCTTGTCTGCATTCAACATCTGTTGTTGAGCCTCATCTATTTGACTGTGGGCACTAATCTAAGTTGAAGATAGCTACTCCTAGATGTTTATTAGTGAAATGCAGAGCATGCATGTTCTAAAGCATCAGGTGGTGTCCTCCATTAGCTTCTTATGAGTGTTAAACAACATAGGAGACAGTACTAACCTCTGTAGAACTTTGTGTCCAAACTGCTAAACAGGCTTCACCTAAAATTATTCTCTGTGGCTCCATTCACTCAGGATAGTATCTCTATCCAGAAGCAGATTCTCCACCAGAGTTATAAAAACTGACTTTGTCCTATATCTCTATTTGAAATCAGATTGAAATAGGTCAAGGAATGATATCTCATTCATAATGCCCAGAATCACTTTAATACTACATCCATAGACACCTTTCCAAGAAAGGAAAGGCTAGAAGTTAGTCTGAAGTTAGCTGGATCACCCAGATTTCCCTTTGGCTAGCAAGGCTGGTAGCATAGGTTTAGGCTGCACCTTCTGGTTAAGGCAGGAGCAAACTCTTTAGAAGTAGGCTACTCCCATGATCCTCTAGTCTGCTTCTTGCTTTTGTCAAAGATCCGTTTTGGAGCTCTTAGCAAGCCTTTTTCTGCTTGCAATCCTGAATAGGTTTTTTTGACAGCAAACATAGCCACCTCATTGCTCACCCTTAGCACTGATTTCATTGATCCCAGTACTTCCTGCACCACTCCACACGCTGCCCCACGCAAGGCACGGGGTGGTGGTGAAACCAGCGGGGATGCTGCTGCTTTCTCCACCACCCTGCGCCCCGCGCACCTTCTCCATTCACAGCGGCTCATCCCCGCTTGCTTTAAAGGGACATGGGGACGAGGGGAGAAACGGAGCGTTCTCCCCTCGTCCCCATGTCCCTTTAAAGCAAGCGGGGATGAGCCGCTGTGAATGGAGAAGGTGCTCCCCCTCCCTGCCTTTTAGAGGAGGAAAACCAGGAAAATATTGTCTTGTGGTCCGGAGCGCCTTATGGACCGAAAAATACGGTAATTGGGCTAAGGATTGTGGCCTTGTACCTTGATCCCTAAACTTTAGCTGTGAGCTAAAGGATCAGTGAATGGGAACTGCCTATGTTGTTAGGATTCCCAGCAATGTATTAATTCGTTCATTTTTGCCTCCCCACCTCCATCCCAGTTCCATAGCAGGGGCTGGATAGGTGTTTGGCTTTCTGCCCTCCTGCAACAAAAACTGGAAGGAAAGCTCTGATGGTGTGTTTATTCTTGGGCCCCACTGAATTGTGGTCAGTACACACATGAAATTCCCATTGATTTCAGTGGTACTTGCTTCCAGTTAATGCATTTGGGATCAAGTGTTAGACCAATTATCTTTCCATGGCTATGCCCATACTTAATTAGTGCATTCAAGAGATCTTACAATACTTCCGTCTTTTGAAAACAAAGTAGATTAGTGGTCTGACCTGTTTTAAAGTATGACCTGTTGTTGTCAAGTTTCTGGCCAATGCAATCTTAGTACTTGCTGTATGTTCATTTTAAAAAAAATGATACCTGCTTATTATAGATTGGTTATAATTTATCCTCAATGGTGATGACTAAGGCAGTTCCATCTTCTTTTTGCTGCCTGATGTGTGTGTTGTTTTGTCCCAAGAGTACATGACACATGGGTTCCTGTCAGGGAACTGTCCCCAGCGCAGTGCAAGGTGGTGGAAGGGCTCTTGGGATCCTACAGACCTTACAGTTCCCATTCTTAATAAAGGCTATACACTGCACAAATACATTTCCCCCTTCACTTGAATTAATATCGTATCTATACACATGAGGCTAAGTTTATTACAGAGCGCCCTGTCCATCCCGGGGGTCAGGAGCCCCGCTACCGCAAAGCGGGGCTCCGGTTGGGGTGCGGGAAGAGCGTCCCGCACCCTGGGCTCCCCGGCAGCGCCCGCGGAGGCTCCGAACCCTTCCCTCGCTCCCCCTGTAAAGGGGGAGTGGGGGTGAAGGGACAACCGGAGCCGGGCTTCGGGGACATGCCCCAACCGGGATGCAAATGCGGCGACAGAGCCCGCGGTGAGCGTCTAAGTTCTACCTGTGAAGAATGGAGCTAAAGGAACCCGGTGGTCGTGAGTAAAGAATTTGAGTAGAAATCGTGCTTTTGGGACGATCCGGGGGGAAGGAGAAGGGCAGCCTGCCTCCCTCCCTTCGAGCTCAAGAATCTAACCAATTTGAGTGATTACTGCTACAGAACTGGTTACAATGTATTTAAAATCGACACATGAGACTGGCAAACTTTTCTTTCGGGAAGTTAACTAGAGGAAAATATCTCCATTTAAAGTTGCGGTATTTGCGCTCCAGCTCAGGAAAATGGCGACGAACAAAGAGGGGAGTAGAAATATGACACCCACTTCCTCCTCCTCTGCCAGTATGTTGGGTTTCGTCCTTGAACTGGTATTGAACTCTGGACTAACGGATGAACAGAGACTCACTGCCTTGAAGGTGGAACTGCTTTGTAGAAAAGTCAAAGTCTTGTGTGGGGGTCTGAAATGGAACCAATTGCCCACAGAGGAGGCTTTTAAAACTTTTGACATTTTGGAAGAATGCCTTGCCAAGGAGCTGAGAGGGTTGATGCAAAGTTGGAGAGAAATGAGTGAGCTACTTCGGAGAAGAAATTCGCTTTCTGGGGGTGGCAGCCCCAAGGCGACGTCAAGATTTCTTATATCCAGTCCCCGAGGTGTGAGCTCGGGGGCCAGGGACAGAGAATTAAGGTATTTACAAGAAGAAAAGAAATGTTACAAAGAACCGAAGAAGCTGAGAGATGAGATGGATACCTCTGATCTCGTGGCAAGGAGAGATTTGGACTGTGCCTGGATCTGTGGACGTTTGGAGAGGGAAGCTACATGGAAGTTTAGTGCTGAAGCCACCAGGAGAAGAATAATGGACAGAGGGGGTGTGGGGTGAAGCATTAAGTAAATTTAAGGTAGCCTGATATGGTAAACTGAAATCGGAGGGTGAATACTGTCAACAATTTTCTGTTATATTTTTTATTTGAACATGAAAGGAGATATTTCAAGTTATCATGTTATTAGCAGCAATCTTAAGGATAGAAGAGATAGATTTGATCGAATGAGTTGTGAAGATCTGTGAGGGGGAGTATAAGTAAAGTGAATTTAAGTGGATTAAGTTTATGGATTAAGAGGATTGAGATCAAGATGTAGATTAAGATAAGAAATCGATAAGAATAAATGAAGAAGAATTATGACGAGGTATTATTATGATGATGTATTTTTAGTAAAATGTTGAAGATATAATTGATTGTAATTATACAACTGAATTTAATTTCTTTTTTCTTTTTTAGGAGAAATGGTTATAAAATAGATTAAGGAATATAAACTCGAAGGTGAAAAGGCAGGGGAAGTCAATAGTCAAGATATGGAAATAGAAATTTTTTTTTTTCTAGAAAGATGCAATAAGAAAACTTGACATTGTTTGTATTTGTTTATTTGTTTTGCATTTGTTTAATTGTAGGTGTGGGTGTGGGTATATGTTGTTATAGAAAAATGCCAATAAATTCTTATAAAAAAAAAATAAGTTTATTACAGAGCTGCATTTTTAAAATGTCGTTGTCTCAACCTGACTCTGTGTAACTCAGTGCTTTGCACAGCATGCAGTATGTTCATACCAGATATTCTGTTTAAAACTCCATATTTAGCTCATGCAAAAAGTATAAACAGTAATCCAATTCACTGCCACTTGTGGTACACAGTAATCAATTTTTGTCTAGTATACACAGTAAGTAACCATAACTAAGTACCGGTACTGTATATTCTGGCGTATAAGACTACTTTGTAATCCAGGAAAATCTTCTCAAAAGTCGGGGGTCGTCTTATACGCCAAGTGGAGAACCTGCGGTCGAGTATATCTCAAACTCTATATTTTAACTGGAAAAGTTGGGGGTCGTCTTATACGCCCAGTCGTCTTATATGCCAGAAAATACGGTATATGTGGAATATATTATACCTGTTGACTGTTAGCCTGCAAAATATTAGGACATTGCTGATGCATTTTTGCTTCTTTGTTTCAATAGGCATTTACCAGAGTGCGGGACCTTCAATATCTAGAACTGATAAGCAGCATTGAGGTAAAGGGAAAAAGAGGGGGATGCAAAATGTAAAATAAGGAAAAAGTTTATTCAGTGCAGTATCCATATAACAGAATGGTAAATGGACAATGAATCTATTGAGAGTAAAAAAAATGCTGAGTATTTTTGATTTGGAGTGATGATTGATATGTATTGACTTTGATCCACTCTTATGACAGAAACTTAATGAAGAAATGGGGAACGGCTTGAATATTCAATTATAATGCTGTAGATTCCTATTGGTTTTTTCAAAGTATTTTATAAATAGGAATTAATTAAGTCTTACATCACCCTCTTGAGATAGGTAATTATTTTTATCTCCATTTTCCAGACAAGGCAACTGGCACAGAGGTACTGTGACTTGCCCAAGGTCACATGACAAATCAGTGGCAGATGGGGGTAAAATTTGGGGCTTGCAACTTTCATGTTGTGCTTTTAACTTGTTCAGATTCCTAGCCCATGACTTGATAGATTTTTTTAAATTATAGAATAATTACTAAGAAGAATCTAAAAGAAAAGCAAATCTTTCACCACTCTGACCTTCCTGTAGGATGTCGTAGTAATGTAAAACATGTGGGTCTACAATGAGAAGTCTAAAGGGAATCCTTCATGTAGATGTTAATTGGGGTTCCTGTCTCTTGTGTAGGGATGCAGTCTGCTCTCTGCAGCCACTGGTGGCAAAAATGTCCTTGTTTATCACAGTGCTTAAAGGAAGTTTACTACTGACACGGATGACATTGGATGCAGGAAGAATGCCACAGTTATAATTATTTTTACAAACTACGAAAGAGCAAAAGTGTATTTGCGCTACTGAATCAGCCCACCATCTATCCTGTTGTTGTACATGATCTCTGGGTTAATTCTGATGCCTGAAAATGAATGGCAAGGGACCTCAAATTGTGCAGATCACTTTCGTGTGTAGCGATGGGGATAGCAAAGTCTAGGTTTGAGAATGGCTACCTAAACGGTTGCAACTATTTTAGACCTTTCTTGTGTAAATGTCCCCTGTTAGTGTGTTAGGCTTATTTTGAAGCTAGGTCAGAGCAGTACATGCCCAGCAGTATGCTATCTTGCTTGTGGCAGATCCAATGAAAAGAGAGATAGCAGGGTCCCAAGGTCACATATAGTGCTTTAAAGAATTTCCACTCTGTTGCAGTTTTATGCAGTAAAGGTACATTTTATTAATCATTTCACATGGGAAGAGCCCTGCCGGCTCCTTCAGACCAAAGCTCCTTCCAGCCAAGCATCCTATTTCCCAGACAATTCCAGGAAGCTCACAAGCTGGGCATCAACTCTCCAGCAACTGGTTTTCAAAGGTCTGCTGCCTCTTACTTGGATGGTCCACTTAATTAGCGTGGATAATAGCCACTGATGGATTTATCTTCCATAAATGTGCCAGATCCAGACATTTCATGTCATTTACAGAGATGCTGCATTATCCTAACCTCCCAAACCACAGTTACAGGTAGGTAGCCGTGTTGGTCTGCTATAGTCAAAACAAAATAAAATAAAAAATTCCTTCCAGTAGCACCTTAGAGACCAACTAAGTTTGTTCTTGGTATGAGCTTTCGTGTGCGTGCACACTTCAGATACACTGAACGGAAGTCACCAGACCCTTAATATAGTGAGGGAGTGGGGAGGGGTATTCCTCAGAAGGGTGGTGGGAATGGGTGATCAGCTGATAGGTGTGGAAAACCTGTAGATGACTGTTAACAACTGCAATTTGGTCTTACAGGGAAAGGCAAGGGGTGAGATGGCTAAAGATAGCTTTGTCATGTATAATGAGATAAGAATCCTTCTTGATACAGCACCTGTAGTGCCCCCTTTTTGTGCAGAATCTAGATGCTTGGTGTATCTAAAGATACTTGATGTTACTGACTCCCAGCACAATTTTAGTTTGTTGCTCTGCTGCTGTATGATTCATAAAACAATAAATCTGCCCCCTCCCATTCTATCAAGCTAATTTTGTTTTAGGTGTGGGTTTGTTTTTCCATTTGAAGGCTATGTGCTCCCCCTTTTCAGAGTGCTGTGAAAAAGCTTTGACCATTTCACTTCTCTACTTTTGATAGCAGGAGCTGAATTGAGCTGGGAGGTTCTGGATGCTACCAGTATTTGCAAGCCTGCCCCCCAGCTGTCCTCTGATTGGCCCATTCTAACAGGCAAGTCCTGCTAAGCCGTGAAGGCACAGGGGGAGGCTCTGGTGTCCTCCAATGGTGGCGCCACAATGTGGATGGCCCCAGGAGCGGGCTGCAGCTGCACCGGGCTGCAACCGCCACCCCAAGTTCCAGTTGAGCAGCCATTGTAAGTTTCACTTCTCTGATTTTGATAGAAGAAACTGAATTGATAGAATTCATTTAGGGTGCTGTGAAAGACCCTTCAGGGCAGGAAATGACAAATAAATCAAGCCTTCTGCATTGGAGCATATATCTAGCCTTTCTCTCATTAAAGTAAAGGGAGATGTGGAGCAATGGCTTCTAAAATGAGTCTGAATCTGTAGAATTAGTCATTTGTCCCTACCCTTTATCCTTTGAGATTTGTTTTAGTCCTCTGGCAATGAACTTGCAGATTATTCAAAAGATAAAATGCAGTAGGGGGTATACTTTGTAGGGTTGTGTGTCAGACAGACCCTTAAGATACATGGGGGAAGATTCTGTATGCTGTAGGATAAATCCTTGAGATGCATGAGGGAGCTACATTAATGAAGGAAAAGCTTGGGAGGCAGGGATAGAATAGAAGATGCTATTCTGTTGATTTGGAACACCAACAGCTGATCAACAAAAAAGGTAGGCTATAAGACTTCAGCACTAAATTAATTGGAGAGAGGTGGCAGTGGCGTAGGAAGGGGGGAGCGAAGGGGGTGGGGCGCCCCAGGTTACAGGCTAGAGGGGGTGACATTCTGGGCAGACACACACCCCTGGCATGACACCCAAGCCGAGCCCCGTGGACGCCGGGAAAAAGCTACACTCGGCGGCGGGGCTCACACACCTGCTTGGCGTGCGCTTTGCTATTTCCGGCTCGGGCGGAGGTTAGGGGCGGACTTGCCCCTCGCCTCTGCCTGAGTCGGAAATAGCAAAGCGCGCGCCGAGCAGGTTAGCCGTCAGTGCGCACTTTGCTACTTGGGCTGCGGGTGGAGGTGATCTGCGGGCCAAGCCCCACCCCTCCCCTCCGCCCGCAACCCGAGCGGGAAGGAACAAAGCAAAGTGCTGAGTGGGCGCCGCTCGGCGGTTTGCTTCGTTCCTTCCCGCTCAGGCTGCGGGTGGAGGGGATGGGCGGGCTTCTCTTGGGCCGCTAATGCCCCTCCCTGGCTTGCCTCCGCTTGGTAGCACGCATACGCAGCGTTGCTACACATGCTTCGAACGTAGCGATGTTGCGCATGTGCGCTACGGAGTGACTCCGCCCCCGGGTTGCTGCCCCCGGGTGGCGAAGCGGCTTCCTCCGCCCCTGAGAGGTGGAAGCAAAAACGAGCTCTCCTGCCTCATGTTAGATAACCTGTGAGATGGATCACAGATTAGTCCCTATCTTGTAATTCCCTGTGCTTCACAATGTAAGTCCACAGTGGCTATATACCAGTATGCACTGTTGTTTAGCTTAATGTGGGTAGTTTAGAGAGAAGAGCTGCAGCTCAGTGGTAGAGTACCTGCTTTCGCACATGGAAGGTCTCTGGTACAGTCCTTGGCATTTCCTGGTAGGGCTGGGAATGTCCCTGTCCTGGAACACTGGAAAGCTAGATAGACCAATGGTCTGACTTGTTACAAGGCAGCACCCTACGTTCCTTTGTGATTTGGCATTCTACATATATGCATGCTATAACATTAAACCACCTTCTCATAGATAACATGCCACTAATTAGAGAGAAACATTTGCCAAATCCTGTTTTTCATTATGTTCTTGTCAGATTAATTTTTCTTTTTAATCCAGATGGTATAAGAATAACTTTCAGCAGCCATTTGATAAATTTTAGTACAGCTAGGTTTTGTGATCTTGAAGTGGGGCAATTGCATGTGGTTTGGAATTGCTAGGCTGGTTTTTCGCACATTTGAGGAGCAGGGAGCAACAATCATATATAATAAAATAGTATATACTCACATGCAACTTGGTGTGTTTGCATATCTCTTTAGGTGCAGAACAAGTGGACTGAATTTCATTCTAGACTTGCTTCCTCACTGACTGGAACACTTCTTTGAAGTTTGCATGGTTTCTCTTTAGGTCGTCCAGTCACAGTAAAAGTACATAATGTTGGGAAACCTGTGAGCAATGTGCTTTTTTGGTATAGAAAGCAGGCAAAATCAGAGTAGACAGAATGAAGTAATTTCTGTTGTGGGCTGCCCTAGTTTATCCCTGGGAACGAACAACAGGATTGCACACTCTTTCTTTCTTTCC
Organism: Lacerta agilis; assembly: GCF_009819535.1. Taxonomy (NCBI): domain Eukaryota; kingdom Metazoa; phylum Chordata; class Lepidosauria; order Squamata; family Lacertidae; genus Lacerta; species Lacerta agilis. Next base: position 85,440,772 of record NC_046313.1, on the reverse strand, counting down.
TTGCTTCTTCCCTCCTTACTTCCCCAGTGCAAACATTCTGGTTTAATTAAACTGCAATTAAATGGTTTGTCCAAAATGAGGAATGTCAGTTTACAAACCAGTTTCTTAAACCAACTACAAACACAATGCTAGACCATTCTTCATTGCTAAATGGACAAGCCTCATGGAGCCTGTGGTCGGCATGAGCCTTGCTCAATAACCCTTCCTCTCTGCTGCTGAGAGGAGGAATTCTGCCGAGTTTACTTTCAGTTCTAAAGAACCTTGGCTTATTTTTACGTGCAGATGAGGAAACCTGGTTGAAAACAAACAATGCTTAGTTGCTAAGCAAGTCAACTTCAAACCGTGGATTATGAACCTGTCTTGTTTAATTAACTGCTGATTGTTTTCAACCAGGTTTCCTGGGTTGCACTTTTGAGACTGAAAGTAAACTCAGCAGCCATCCTCCTGTTTGTGTGAACACAACACTGATGCTTTGCTCAGGCTCATAGAGGCTCATCCATGCAACACTAAACTATGGCTAAGTGTTGTATGTGGTTTAAGATCCTGCTTCATTTGCTAGTATTAATCCACAGTTTCCTGTTTTGGCAAGAATACTTAATTGCTTAAATGAGTATGTACCTGCCAAGGAAGGGTGGAGGCAAGGGAAGCATGCATTCTCATTGCTCATTCCTGGCTAATAAACTATGGATTCAGCATCTGAACTGGGCGACTGACTTGGTAACATTTAAGCATTCTGCAAGTCTGGATATTACATTGCTTGTTTCAAATATTTCCAGGATACATTTAGAATGGAATCAGCCTCTGTGACTTGGTTTAGAGTTCTAGCTAATGCCAAACCATGATCTCTGCAAATGCAGCAAGAGTTCAGAAAATGGCATCCTTAACGCCTGCTATCTGCCAGTCAATTGGTTCCACCAATCACATTCATGTTTTGTTACGCCTCTCTTAAGAATTTGTTTCTGTTTAGGTGATGGGCACTGAACACTCGACAAGCCACAACAGTATTTATTGCTAGCAGTTACTATTTTGATCCATAAAGTACCTAAGTTACTAAGGAAATGGTGCCAATCCTGAATGGAATTCCAGTTAAGTGGAACATCACCTCCCTCTCCTCCCTTCAAATGTCCCTCAGTTGCTGTTCTGGCATTTCCCCCACCATCCAGGGCATATTGTGAGCCTGGTGGGAAGTGGGGGAAAGAAGAGGAAGGAGGAGTTCAGTTGTGCAAGCGGAAGGCCTTGCAGGGACACCCCACCTGTTTTTCATTATTTATTTATTCGCTTTCTTTTAGCATTCCGGTTAGGATTCTTTGACAGACCAATTCTTAATCTCTATATCCAGTTTTTCTCAAGCGGGGAGGGCTGTATTTCTGTTCCTGTGAATAATCAGGTTGGTATGCCTGGAGATTGATTCTGTTAAGAGAGGTGGGGGGGGGGGTGTGAATGGACAAAGTGACACCTTTGTAGAACACTTGAGAAATAGGCCAGAGAGAATGGGGTTTGAAATTGTTTAGTGGGTAATTAAAGTAAAGCGTGGATCCATTTCCATCTCCAAATGATGTTTGTGGAGGATTAGAGGAGAGGGAAGGGAAGGGGAGTATGGTGGCAAATGCCCCTTCCCAAAGAGGGATATGCAAAAGGAACCATATTGAGTGGTATATTTTAGTCTTTGTTCTAAGATACCAAGTTATTAAATTCTTGCATATAGCCAGGCCACCTTTCAGCATAAGTGATGTAAATGCCAAAAATACTAGGGAATAAAAGGCTTGTAAGCGGCACACTGTGCTTTTTAAATAACATAAATATCTTTCGATCCTGCTGCCGGTTCTGACAGGATTGAGAGACAAAGTGCTACTTTGAACAGCTAGAGAGGTAAACCGTCCTAGGTGGTCTGGCCAATCATTCTTTTTAGATTTTTGAGAATATTTGAGTAATATACTTAAGGCCATTGCTTTTAAAAGAATGTGGTGTTCTTAGAACAGTCACTGCTACTGTTGGGATTCTGACAGCACTTGTGTGCAGGCATATTCATGAGTGTAAATGCACTCTCTCTCTCACACACACATATACAATGTGCACATTTCCTCAAAGAAAGCATCTTTCCATGGCAGGAAAATGGTTTTATTTCCACTAATACAACACACATTAGATGGGCAGGGAAAATATAAGATGATGATGATGATGATAGCTGGCAACCAATTAAGGTTAGTCCTTCCTGAATATGTAGATTTATTTCACTGAGAGGGAGACATGTTAGAGAGTTCATTGTACATGTAGCTATCCCACTGATGGATATTTTTATTCCATTGTAGTGACTTTGAAAGTTCTTCATTAAAATTTATTCTTAGCTGTCTGTCAGAGACAACTTTTTATAAAAGTTATGCTCAGTGCCATGTTTCTTAACTAGAAACTATTAAATTTAAAATGCAAAGTACTTAATTAAAAATATAGGCATTTCCATGCTGTTGATCACCATAACAACAAACTGATAGTGCAGATGGTGACCATTAATTTTTAAAATAGAAATAAAAGCAACACCACCACTTTCTGATGTTTACAACCTTGGTTATTAAATCTGCATTATACTATAAAATCTAAGGCTACCAGACACTTGAAATTCCCTTTCATTCTCCTGTTTCTGTATTCGTTTTGCGTGCCTTCCATAACCTTGTCAAAGTTGTAAGAGCTTTGCCAAGAATCACACATGTCAGCAAGTAGAACAAATGTAAATAATACACATTTTTCAAATGTGTTCAGTTTGTATTTCTTTCCTGGCAGGTACTGGAGAAGGAGGAAGGACAGGACTCATGGGGCAGTAAGTGAGCAAGGCAGAAAGGGAGTGGATAGATAAATTTGGTAGAACGGCTAAGGACAATTGCAGGTAGAAACCAGGACACTTCAGAAACATCACCTGGGCTCCTAACCAGGGCTTTTTTTCAGCCGGAACTCAGTTGCGGCACCTCTCAGGTGGATGCCATTGCCATTATAAGAGAGCGAGGGAGGTGTTCACGGTGAGTTCTGGCACCTCTTTTTCTAGAAAAATAGCACTGCTCCTTACAATTTTTTTCACATACTTAAAAAAGTTAAAACAGAGATTTTTCAATGAATTCAAGTGCATACTCCAAAGGTAGAAAAAAGGTAAAGGTAAATGACCCCTGGACAGTTACGTCCAGTCAAAGGGGACTGTGGGGTACGGCACTCATGTCGCTTTCAGGCTGAGGGAGACAGTGTTTGTCCACAGACAGCTTTCCGGGTCATGTGGCTAGTATGACTAAACCACTTCTGGCGCAACGGAACACCGTGACAGAAACCAGAGCATACGGAAATGCCATTTACCTTCCCGGCACTGTGGTACCTATTTATCTACTTGGACTGGTATGCTTTCAAACTGCTAGGTCGGCAGGAGCTGGGACAGAGCAATGGGAGCTCACTCTGTCGTGGGGATTCGAAACACTGACCTTCCGATTGAGAAGCCAAGAGGCTCAGTGGTTTAGACCACAACACCACCCGTGTCCCTTATAATCCAAAGATCCCGGCATAACTTGCATTATTTTCAAAGGGGCTTCTGCAGAACAACAGGATCCTAATGCCCCACCTGAAATTCAAGCATTTTATATGTATGTATCTGCCTTTGTAAGGCAGTCAACTGGGAGGATCCTTTTGGACTAATTTGCATTGCAATTTCTACTGCAGACTGAAGAGTCCAGTCATGGATCAGCAGGGTTTGCTGCAAATGTCACATCTGTAAACTTCATTGACCAAATGCCCTGCTTCTTACACTCAGATTTATCATGCCATGGAAACTGTTTTACACAGCAATTTTGTTTGCCTGTATCATCATCATCATCATCATTTTTATTTATATCCTGCCTTTTCCCCAGATTGGGACTCAAGGCAGCTTACAGATAAAAATCCAAAAACACAGATAAAACAGAAAAGGCTAAAAACAAAGTCTACTTCATGTAGTTGCCATAGTGGCCCACTTAGTATTATGGTTATTTTAAGTCATATTTACAGACATGCTTGTATCAGAGCTTTGGGCTTCTTGGTTTCTTTGTGTTATCTCTCTCATGCATAAGCCAGTACAGCCATTGCTTTTTTAAGAAGCACCAAGGGCCTTCATTGGTTGTCCTGGGAAAAGATACCCATAATGATGAACTGATCTTAACTCAGAAATGCTAAGGATACAATGTGAACAGTGGAGGTGGAAGCTGTTGAGCTTTCTTAACAACTGCAAGTGCATAATTTCTCATTGACAGGCAGGAGGGCAATGAGAATACATGTTTGGTAGATCAGCACCTTTGACTGATCACTTTCCCGCCATATTTAGTCTTTCATTAAATTACAAGTTATCAATTGGTGCCGGGTAACAATTTATTAACTCCTTGAGTTGTATAATTGAGGGTTATCCCAGTGCAGTCTCAGGCATTTATAGCTCAGGGTAACATTTCTGATATGACATCTGCTTTCATTCCTTGGTGATCCGCTTGCTCTCCGCTGCCTTTGGGAGAATAGGGCTGAGAGTCCTCCTGTAGCCATAATAAAAAGCATAAAAGCAACTTGTGTTTTGATATACTGATTATTCCAGTACTGATTTGCTCAGTATCTAGCTGCCTTTTGTACTGTGCTCTTTGCTGGTGAGTTCCTCAAGAATTTTTGATCATGGATCATTGTGTTTGAAGGAGACTACATTCTTTGCCTCAGTGACTGGCACCATTTCATTTGAGTAAGTTTCAACTCAGTCCTTCATGTGACTCTTTATGTGACAGAACTATTATCTGAAAGAGCTCTAGATGGTTCCAGCCATTTCCTTATAAGCCTTTTTTGTCTGGCCGGTAGACACCAAACATCACAAATACACTCTTCCATCTTTCATGCTGAAAGTGTTGATATATTGCAATGTATCCATGGAATCCTATTCCTTTTGAAGTTGCATTTACCTTGGACTGTAGACAAGAGCAGCATTGCAGTAAGCATTGGTAGGAACAAGGTTTGACATGTTGCATAGGATTTGTCTCCATATCATGGCAAGCTAGAATTGATGTCACCTCTCAGATCTTGGTTATCATTGGGAAACCTGCATGTGCCTACTGCTTGTATGTGATAAATTTATTATTATGCTATCTTGAGGCGAAACACACAATAGTGCTAAACTGCGGTTCTTTGAACGTGTTTCAAAATATTTATTCTGAGATACACAAAAGTTTCTTTTGCAAAAGAGCTGTCATTAGCCTTTTTGTCTTTAGCCTTTCCACCAGTCTGTGGGTGATACTCAAGGTTGGTAATCCTCAGTGTACATCCACTGAAAACTGCCTAAGTAATTTCAGCCCATTGGTTTCAGTGGGTCTCCTCCAAGTACGACTTGGCTGGATGTCACCTAGTATCCTAGTGGTTCCCCTCCCTGCGAGAAGTGAGGTTACAGGGAACCAGGCAGAGGGCCTTTCTTGGTAGTGGCGCCTGCCCTGTGGAATGCCCTCCCATCAGATGTCAAGGAAATAAACAACTACCCGACTTTTAGAAAACATCGGAAGGCAGCCCTGTTTAGGGAAGTTTTAAATGTTTGATGGGCAGGGTACATAGCTGTCAACCTTTCCCTTTTTTGCGGGAAATTCCCTTATAGCATTGGGAAACAGCAGGGGGGGTTGACAGCTATGTATATAGCAGTGGGGAACAGCAGGGAGGGTTGACAGCTATGGCGGGGTACAAATAAATAATTATTATTATTGTTGTTGTTGTTGAAATCCACATCTTAGGTAGCTTTTTGCCTCATGATATAACCTGTATTAGAAATAATAAGGAATGAGAAATGTGATGAATTTGGGTTTCATTTATTTGGAGACATTTCATTTGCAAGTTTTATGAGAACTAAAAGTATTTTTAGAAATGAAATTTGGGGTAAAGAGGATTACAATAGGAATATATCATTAAGAACATCTTGGAAATTTCAAGATAAAATACTTCTTCACCTGGACCATAGTTAGCACTCTTCCAGGATGCAGTGATGGGCACCAACTTGAATGGCTTTAAAAGAAAATAAGACAATTCACAGAAGACAAAGCCAACAGCCTCAATGGCTGTGTTTTACTGCTGTGTCATAAGTCTTATGCCTTTGAATACCAGTTGCTGGGAATTTCAGGTGGGCTGTTGCGCTCACGTCCCGCTTGCAAGCTTCCCACAGGCCACTGTTGGAACAGGATGCTGGACTATGTGACCATTAGTCTGATCTAACAGGCTCATTTTATGTTCTTCTTGGGTACTGCATTAAGGTGTGAGCCTGCCTTGACTTTTATGTTAAGTTAAATTATATCTTATAGTAATGGGATATGTTCCGTTTTTTTACTGGGCTATTGAATGGGCGGGGCAGGAGAGAGACTTAACATGGAAAGCTTACTAATGGTGCTATTGATGTTAGCAGGGCTAAGTCAGTTTATGTGTCAGTAATCCAGTTTAAAAGCTTTGTGAATCACGGCTTAATATTTTCAGTGGCTCTAGCCAGTCTTGTTTCCTGCCTGATTATGTTTGCTAAAACATTTCCTGTCCTTTATTATTATTTTTTTCAGGAGAGGAAGAAGCGTGGAGAGAGCAACAATGACTTGTTTCTAGCCGATGTTTATGCATACCAAGGAAAGTTCCATGAAGCAGCCAAGCTGTACAAAAGAAGTGGACATGAAAACCTGGCTCTTGATATGTACACTGACTTGCGCATGTTTGACTATGCAAAGGTACATGGATGTGATTTATGGGGTGTTTATTTAAACTGGCTCTGGCGTCCAAGAATCAAGCAGTTTCCTTTTGGTGCATGCATTTTCTTTGGTTCTTATTTTCTGGAAACTCCTGGTGAATGTCACTGACCTAAGTAACTAACCTCTCAGGAACTTTTCCACACAGCACGTAGTTAAACTATGGAATTCACTCCCACATGATGTATTGATGACCACCAATTTGGGCAGTTTCAAAAACGGATTAGAGACATTCTTGGAGGATAAAGCTGTCAATGGCTGCTAGCCCTGATGGCTGTGTACTACCTCCTCCAGTGTTGGAGGCAGTGTCCCTCTGGATACTAGTTGCTGGGAATCTGAAGTGGGGAGAGTGCTATTGAACTCAGGTTCTGCTTCCAGGCTTCCCATGGGCATCTAGTTGGCCTCTGTGAGAACAGGAAGCTGGTCTAGATGGACCTTTGACTTGATCCAACAGGGTTCTTTGTATGGTCTTAGGAACCTACATGGTGGTATTGTGTTGCATTACTATGCAATAATGTGGTTTAAAAACTAGGATTCCCATTATATCTCGACAAGTTTCACAATACCAGTTAACAGCCTCTGAAATAATCTTTGATTCCTTTGATCCTGTAAATGAACCCTGAAGTTGTTTTTGTATATGTCTGCAAATCAAATTCCCATGTAGAAATAAGTTGTACACAATATGAAGAATGTGACAGTTTTACATGCACTTTCATAAGTTTTATGTTGCAGACTTTTAACGTCTTCTGTGGTATTTTTCTTATCAAAAACCTTGAAAATCAGTACGCTTTATAGTCTCATTAATCACTTGTTACAGACTTGCTCCATCCATTACTGGACATAAGCTTTGCCTTGGCGCACATATTTCTAAATTTCTTTTCTGTTGGGGGGAAAGGTCATCTGAAATGCAGATGGTATTGTCAATGTTTGAGCAACACTGCCTTTCTCTAGCAAGTTAGACTAAAAATTGCAAGGTCTTAATATCAGTTTGTGTTTAAACTCCTCTGAAGCATAAATCTAATTCATAGAGTAGAAATTTGTCATCATGCTAATATGAATTTTCACAGTGCTGAACCAGCTTAGAGTAAAATAAAATCTTTTCAGGGTAGCAGAGCTTCATATAGAGGCTAATGACATATTACACACATTAAGCCCTGAAAGTTGGGTTTTCAGTCTGTTTATTTAATGTTAAAGAAATAGCAGCTCTGAATGAAGTAGCAATAAGGGATTACTTAACTCTTTCTCCATCCTCTCAGTCTCTCCCCCACTTCAAATCCCTCCTCTTGAAATCTGCTGTTCCTTTAAAAAAAAAAAAATCACACAGCTGCCAGAGCTTCATTACACATATTTGCATGTAATGAAGTTAACTTCATGGACAAAAGAGCAACTAAACTGAGTCAATTTTATTCAGTGGTTGAACTTTGGTTTGCCAGTACTGCTTTTTAAAAGAGTATGCGGATTCTTATTTTTTGCCTGCTACCCTCAGGCTACTAGACATTTGCAGAGCCTGTCTCTTGAACCTTGATAGTTTCAAACGACCCTGGACAGTTTGTAGTTGGGAGGGGGGATCCTATTCTGTGGGGACAGCTCTGGAGATCATGTGCATAAGGGACCATAGACTTCTTATCAGTATACCAAATCACACATTACTGTCAACTCACAAGTAATTAATTGCAGTTCAGGAAACTGAACTTTCTGCTTCTAATTTATTTCAGTGATCTAAGCTACAAAATGCAATTACACAAAACAAACACTGTCTCTCTCATTTCTTGGTTCGGCTTCTTCGCAGTCAAATAAAACAAAATGCTCTTATTTTTAACTGGACCCCACAGAACAGCAGGATGTTCTTAAGAAGAATTGAATTTAATGTTGGTAAATGCTGTTCTGGGCTCACAGTCGCTGCAATGATGCTATATACCAGTCACACGAATGGCTAATTCAGAGTGGTTACTTCATTTCACTTAGTGTCTGATCTCTACCGGGTTGGGCTCTACCTTAGAGTCCTGTAGTGTGGTACAATCTAGCAACTGGATATATTTCCTTGCATTACATTAACTAACACCAGTCTGCTGCAGGGATGTGCCAGGATGACTTATGGCACTATTTCACCCAACACAATGTGATTTCCTGCAGGCTTGGTTACAGTTGTGTCCCATTCTAAGTATGTGCTTACTCTGCTTCGAGCAACAGGATTACTGTCACTTTTTGTGGCCTCCTAACTGATCAGTTTCTTTTCTGTGTTTCTCTGTTCCCTCCACACACACCCCAATAGGTTGTAGCCATCCTGTATCAACTGATAGGGTTGTATGCTAGATGTGTGTCAGATTCACAGCCCTTCTCGTGCAGCAAACATTAAACTAGCACAACAGGTACCCAGCCACAGGGCCTTTTCCTTTACTGTGCCATAAGTATTTTAGTAACATCTGGGGTTTGTGTCAAATATGTTAACATCTCTCTAATTATCAGAGGTGCTTTATGGTCTTTGTAATACATATTTTTCAAAACAGTCTAGCAATTTAGGCCTCTTTGGTTGCCATTTTGTAAATGTAGAACCTGGGAGAGAGAGTACAAACTCATGGTGTCTTACAGAATCACAGGCGGTTGCCCCTTCACGGAGATGCCAAAAACTGAATCGGGGGTATGAGGTGTGCAAACCATGTTTCCTGACTCTTTGGTGAGAGACCTTCCTTGTCAGAATCCAGCACTCTGTCTCCTGAGCGACTCGTAGGAGAACACTAGTAAAAAGTAATGTTGCGTTTAATGAAGTGTTTGGGTCAACTATCACAACTATTTTCGACCAGATTTCATAATTGAATCCATTGGCTTTAGGACCTATTAAATTGTAAGACTGACCTGTGTAGAGAAAACTGTCACCTGTCTTTTAACTTTATTTACAGACGTTGTTCTTGGCAAGTCATGGAAAGCGGGCAAAAACTGATATTTCGTTGGTTTTTCCTCCAGAGAATTTTCTGCAGACATTCTGTTTTCTCTGTGTTCAAACTATGAGAGTTCTTGTGTATTTTGTAATACCAGTCATGCTTAAATCTAATCAGTTGATTTAGTAATTTATTCTTTTTTTACTCCTCATGTGATGTAAACTGCAATTAAGTTACCAGAGCATATTGAAAAGTGAGTTGGTAGGGAAATGGGTACCAGGTATTTGGAATGGGCAGTTGGCACAGTGAATGCTACAGGAAGTATCATGATTGTCATCTCCTGCACTTTTATCAGGAATTCCTTGGCTCTGGAGATCCCAAAGATACAAAGATGCTAATTACAAAACAAGCAGACTGGGCCAAGAACATCAATGAACCCAAATCAGCTGTGGAGATGTACATTACTGCCGGCGAGCACATGAAGGCCATAGAAATCAGCGGAGATCAGGGCTGGGTTGATGTGTATGTCTTGATTTGTTTTTTTCAGAGCTATATGCTGCCATCTTTCAGCAGAAATGTTGCCTATTTTTTCTGGTTGTGCTCACTCTATGGGTTGCACAGGTTGAGGGAGGGAGATCCTATTGGCATAGTGGGAATGGGGTCTGTAACTAGCGAGAGACGTAGAGCACCCCTGAATTACTTAGGGGCTCAGTTGTGCTAGTTGTTGTACAAATCTGTAAGTGAAGATAGTTGAAGATCATGATGCCTGTGTACTGATTTGATTTACATGTTCAGCAACCCTGTTTTCAAAGCATTCATCCATTCGTTTGTACTTTTGTGTATGGCTGCTTTTACACAAAATTGCATTCCGAGTGGCTCTGAGCATATCAAATGAGTAGCAACAGATAAAAGAATTCAAAACCATGGTATGAAAAATTAAAATTACAAGAACAATTATAAGGACATTCTTCAAGGTTATCTATAATTACTCTGATTTGTTGAATGTTGGTTTCAGAGTCTTAAGAAAACACTGCTGAAGATAAAGCATGCATGAAATATGAATTCCTTAGGATTTTAATAGGATTCCAGAGTCTGCATCAAGGCTGCAGACTGGATTCTCTGTAGCAAGGCTGAGCCATGCACACTAGAAGTTGCAGTTTTGTAGCTGGAAGCTTTTGCTTACAGTCCAGGAGTCCTTTCTGGTGAACAGGCAGGTTTATAGTTTGGCAAGGAACTTGCTGGACTATACATGTAAACAAAAGTGCTCTGCCTTCATACTTAGAACTCTGTACAACAAGTTGCATGCAAATGTTTTTAAGAGGTAGCAATAACTAAGAGCTTTATAGCCACTGATGGGTCGTCTTCTTCTTCTGCATCTAGATTGATTGATATTGCTCGGAAGCTGGATAAAGCTGAGCGCGAGCCTTTGACAAAGTGTGCCTACTATTTCAAAAAGCTATTTAACCCTGGCTACGCAGCGGAAACCTATACAAAGATTGGGGACTTGAAGGCCTTGATACAGCTCCATGTGGAAACTCAGCAGTGGGATGAGGTAAGTACAACTTATTTTTCATCCCCTGGGTATCTGAATCCTGGATATATCCTTGCCCTTAAATCTTTTCAATTGCATAAACAAAATTTCTCCTTTTTTAATACATAACTTGAGTTGCGTGCATGTCAATGTTCTGTCATGCATTTCAGAGTAACCTTGCTACTTGAGGATAAATAAACCAGTTGTATGAGAAGCCTGTCACCTGAGGAATTCCTCAGCTACAGTGAGCTATTTACCTCAGATGCTGATCTGTGACATCTTTGTGCCACATGGGATTCATTTTTTCACAAGAAAAAGAGGTCAACAGAGGGAAAGAGAGAATGGTTTGTGGGAGATGGCATTCAACTTAACACAGCGTGCTACCCTTTTGCCATTTTTCCCTGTTGTGTGGAACTGCAAAGCCACCCTTAGGGTTTTCTGGTATAACTGAACTAATGCAGTTTACCAAAATCTGAGTGGATCTATGCAGCCCATTTTTACTCAGGAATCGACCTCTCTGTTCAGTGGCAGATAGAGATGATGGAAGTCATAGCCCAAACTATCTGGAGGGCACCAGGTTGCGGAAGGTTGTATTACAGAATTCATTTTCAATTGTCTGGGGGAAGCATTACTTATTGAAATGGCGTGCTGTTGATCAATTTCTGTCACAAGGCACCAGTTCTTGACTGTAACGCAAACCAGGTCTGAAACCCAAGACCCACATGTGGCAAACCACTTCAATTTGATTTCATTGTTTATTTGCCATCAGGAACAGTTCCTCAGATGTATTTGTGAATTGGAAAATCATTTATGTTCAGCTATGTTTCTCAGCAAGCATGTTAAGAATGATTTTTATCCTGTACTTAGGCATTTGCTTTGTGTGAAAAGCACCCTGCATTTAAGGATGAGGTCTATGTTCCTTACGCTCAGTGGCTGGCAGAAAATGATAGATTTGAAGAAGCCCAAAAAGGTAGGACAGCATTGCAAGTACGCCTGTGCGTGTGTTTGACTAAAACGTTGATAGCACTCAACATGCCCTGGGAAAGTTCCAAGGAACAAAAGTTGGAGCACTTTCTCTTTGAAAGTGATGCTAAAATTTGCATTAAAAGCCAAAGAAGACTCTTAAATGGATCTTACTCAATACTTAATTTAGTTGTCGGGTAAGCTTCTTGTTGTCACTAACAGCAGCAACAAATTTAATACAATATAAGTTCAGTAAAAAGAGCAGACAAAAAAGTATATTCTACATCTAGTATTTCTACTCACTTTCTGCTCCTTGATAATAATTTGACACACATATATATTCTGTATTATTATTATTATTTTTAAGGCATGTACTGGTATTGAGGAAAGGATTATCTCAGCCTGAATAACTAGAATGGTAGCAGCTCTCAGGAGAGCTAGAAAAGCATTTGGCAGTCTTGCAAATTCATACCTAGTCTTTAGTAACAAAAAAAGTAATAATGAGCCTTTGTGTCCTTAGCATATCAGTGGAACACATGAGGATTGCTTCCCTAGCCATAGGGCGGTGATGAGTCAGACATGAAAATCTATGAGAATGCAGTTTGTAGAGCAGCAAATTCTGTGTATTACCTTTCATAAGCAGTTCTGTTGTATAAGTTGCACATGGGAATAAGACCATTAACAGAAAGCGTAGGAGTGTGAATTAACCCTGAAAGTTCATTCAAATTTCTGTTTTGAGCTTTTGTAAAGCATATATTTACTGAGTAGAATCTGGACCAAGTTTTAATTTCAACTAGTGACTCTTTATATTTTGAGCTTATGTGCGCTTTACATTTTGAACTTGGGTGCATGAACCTGATTTTAAATGGCAAATGCATATATGGCTTTGTTGATTTGGAAGTTGATGTGTGTGTTTTAAGTGACAGGGTTTCTCAGCAATGAACAGGAAGCAGCAAGGACTCTGCTTTCACATTTATTGCAGGGAATGCTGATCACTTAAATGCTCATGTGCAATTCCTCAGCCATTACTGCTGCTGATGGGTTTTTTGCCATTTTAACTTGGGTTTGTACTGAACCCAAAAACTAAAGTCTGAATTGCTGTAAATCTCTTATGTGTAGGCTTTCTTTTGGTCAGAATTATTTTGCAGCTATTGAGACACAAATAAATTTGATTGGCCCCTTAGCTAGATAAACACCCAGTTACAGTTTTCCTCACTTCACTGCTTTTCAGTCCATTTAGTGCTGCTGCACAATCTTATTGGTTTCAATGGGTCTTTTCAGGAACCATACAGAGGCAACCTTGAAATAAATGGGAGTTGTGTAGCAGTAGTGCTTGGTGGATTGTGCCCACAAAGTACATGAAAGAAGCCTGAGACACCACAAAAGCCACAAAGTATATTTTTGAAGTATCTACTGCTACATTAACTTCCCCACAAACATGGAAAAGACTGGGGTGTAATCCCTTTCATCTGCTCCTTTGTTTAGTTGTGGGCTCTGTTCTTAATTTTAATCAAGTTAATTGGTTTAATCACTTTGTAAAATCTTCTTTATTTTGGCCCCCTTTGCAGCATTCCACAAGGCTGGCAGGCAAACCGAGGCCGTAAAAGTGTTGGAACAATTAACTCGCAACGCTGTGGTAGAAAGCCGATTCAATGATGCAGGATATTATTACTGGATGCTGTCCATGCAGTGTTTAGATATCGCTCAAGGTAAGGAAATACAAGCAAGTTTACATGTAATCTGTTCATGCCTGAAGGCAGAACATCTCTCAGACTCTGACGGCTTAACTGAAAACTCATTGTGAATTGCGTTGTACAAGACTTTTGAGTTTTGTTATATTGTACATATTATGATCTTATCTTTTCATGTATGGCTGAGAAGAGAAACCTCATTCTTAACTCTGGCTCAAGCTATGTCTTCTAAGGAAACTAGGTAACTTCTGTTTCTCAAAAAATGGAGGCACACACATCTGCTAGGGAAGTCCAAGCTCAGTCTGATTGAATGAGCAGCATGGGTTGGTCATGCCCACCTATTCATTTCAAGGTGGAGGGCTTGTCGACAGTCCTGCTCTTCCACGGGCTTTTTGCTCTTCTGGTATTCCTCCTTTGGGATCCTTAAAAAATGTTCATTTATTTAAAATGTTTGTCTCCTGCCCTCCTCCTCCTCCTCCTCCTCCTCCTCCTCTTTTTTTTTTTTTTTTTTACTGATCCCATGGTGGGGTTCAGATCATACAACAACGACAGCAAGAGCAGAAAATACAACAGTATGAATATGATTAAAGTTCCTGTTAAAAAAAATAAAGTTCCAGCAAAATTTCCATAGGTTGATATCATGCAGATGCCTGTGGAAACATAATCATTTGGGGTTGCTTCCAGAAAGAAACTACTGTTGGTGTCAACTGAATCTCCAAGCTGAGAGTATTCTGCAACTGAGGTGCCAACATCAAAAAGGCCCTGTGCCATGTTACTGCTAAATGTACAATCCCTTGGTATCAGAGCATCAGGAAGCACCTCACCTTTAAAGATCTTAACATCTTGATAGGTCAATGTCAGGAGAGGTGCTGTTGTGGACTTTATTTTTGTCCCCATCCATATGCTTTTCCTTCCAATATCCCAGGCACAAAATATGGGGACAAGTTTTGGGTTGGGGTTTTGGTCTTCATTTAGGAAGGCTCACTGTGGCTGTTGACATCTGCCATATATCATTCCTTAGCATGCTGCTCAGTGGGTGGCCAGAAGGCTAAAGTTCAGAGCTACTGGTCTTTAAAAGTGAAAGGCTTTTACAGGGTAGAGAAGTTGGCATTCATTAGTTCTACTTGAACGTGATGCTTGTTCTGGCAATAGCATTGGAGAAGCTGAGCCGTGGGCCCAGGGCCCTATTGGGCAAGCTCCAGAACTAGGGCTGCTGGAGAGGTTTCTCAGTCTAAATGCTCTTGGTCAGTTTTACTGGAGAAAGGAGGTTTCAGAAGCCATTTATGAATCTTTACACTTCACTGTTAGGTAGCAATTCTTTGCTTAGGGGGATTTAATGTGTAGATAACTATGCTGAGGAGCACAGCCTCAACACCCAACTCAAACATGTTTAACTGATAGGTCCCACTGAGTTTCCTGCTGAGTACTCTTGGGATTGCAGCCTTTGCATACAAAATAGCTTAAACTATTTCTTTAATGCATACAGTGATCTTATAAAGCTGGCAGCTTATTGTTCCCATTTCAGAAAGTGGGGTTTACACCAGGAAAAAGCAATTTGCCCAGGAACATGTCAGTCTGAGAGCTGATTTTGGCTCCATATTCATTATTCCCACTGTCATAAGATGCTGTCTGTCCCTAGTTTTGTGTGACCCAAAATTAAGGCGGAGCAGGCATTTTTTTTTTTTAACAACACTGTAAGAACATTGGTATCATTTTGCCAGTACTCTTAAAATACTGTTCACTGAGTAAAGCGCTGCCCTGCCTGTGCACACTTACATGGAAGTAAGCCCTATGGAACACAATGGGACTGCCGTCCAAGTAAACCTGCACAGCAGTTGCAATAATATTGTATAAATTATTCTAAAAATGCTTGTTCAGTCTAAATGTAAACATGGAAAATGTTATTCCCTTTAGTTATAGCTTCTGCAGATGGTGTTGCTAGAAATATGCTCCGCTATTAGCTATGGCCCCTGGCTGTGTTAAAACTATGCATTTGTCTTCTTAATTTTCCTGCTTTTAAAGCCCAAAATGACATATAAAGCTCACCAAACTACATAAGCTATACTTTGAGGCACACTTGCTCAGTGGTGCTAATCTCTTAGGGGTGTTAATGCAGTAAGCAGGATGGGTCTGTGATCTTTCTTGAGTAAGTCTCTCACTGTAGGTTGGCAACTGATCAGAGGTTTTATATTGATGCTGCCTTTCCCTCCCTCAGACAACGAGCAGCAGAAGACTGAAATGTTACAGAAGTTTCACCACTTCCAGCACTTGGCAGAACTTTATCATGCCTATCACTTCATCCACAAATGCACTGTAAGATTTTCACATGGAGCTTCACAGTTAGTTCACTCTTTGTCCTTTGAAACCATTCAAAAGACTGTTAACTGATGCAATGTGTTTCTTAGGCCTCTTGTGTCTTACCCAGCATATCCTCTCATGGAGAGGCTGGTATAAGATTGTCCCCTGAGTCACTTATCTTTGTGGACTCTTTCTTTAAAGTTGAGATTAGATCTAATCTGTTTGGATTCTTCAAGTGTTGTTGCTTTCTGAATAAAGGAAAGCAGTGTGAGGCAAGATAGCGATCAACTAATGCTTAATTCTGTGCATTTCTTTATTAGCTTAACCTTTAATTTTTTTTATTTTTAACATTGCAGGAAGAACCCTTCAATTACTACTTGCCTGAAACACTCTTTAATGTGTCTCGGTTTTTACTTCATAGCCTGACCAAGGAAACACCTTTGGGAATTTCTAAAGTGTATCCTTTAAAAGGCAAAATCCAAATTCAAGAGCTGACAGGCCAAGCAGAAGGCTCATTGGTGTTGTCTGTTACTGGCGTGCTGCAAAAATCTATGTGATCCTTGCTGTCTCAGAGCTGCATTACATAGAATGTTGTTATTCCATCCTTTGTGTGATGTTTGAACCACCAACCCTCTTAAACACCGGGAAGCATAAAACACTTCCTGCATAGCTTAGGAAACAAATGTGAATCGTACAAAAATGTTGCTTAGAAAATTAGCCCTTTACTTGGGCAGATGAAGTTGAATCTGACCCAGGGAAGCTTATGCCACAACAATGTGGTCTTCACGTTGCCACACGACTCACCATTGTGTTTGCTGCAACAGACCAGCATGGATTCCTTTCTGGGGTTTGTCACTGTGAAGGTTGTAGATATGTTGCACTTGCCATAAGGAGTCTCTCGACTGGACATACAGTTTAGTTCAAGGCATGCAAAGTCCAGGCAAGTATCTGGAATGTAACTGAGCTTTTCCTCCCACCTCTCCATGGATGAATGTGTGGGACAACTTGCTTCCTGTCATTTCCTTGGTTACATGCAAAAGGCCCCATGTTCAATCCTTGGCATCTCCAGATAGGTCTAGGAGAGACTCCTATATGAAATCTTGGAGAGCCAAGACTGACATTGTAGACAGCACTGAGCTAAATGGATCTGACTGGCTCTTGACAATCCTCATTTTGGCCTGGCTCCAAATATGAAACTTCCTTTGTTTCTGTCCAGAATTGCTTTTCTGGAAGCTTGGTCCTGGTCTCCACAGACCACATTTATGACCAGCCTGAATTCAGGATGGCCTACATCAAGTTTAAACTGCATGGTGTGTTTTCCTTGGGATTTTTGAGTTTCTAAGATAAACAGGCTTCATTACAATAAGAGGATGACCAAGGTTTTAGGGTGGCTTAGTTTCTTGAAGGAGGTTCCTCATAACTTGCCCTTTTCTGTTCAGTGAAGTCCAGTTAACCCAGCTTAAGTAAAAATATTTGAATTGAGGCCTGTTAATTCCTGTCAAATGCATTTAGTTTATCTAGATAGCAGATTTGGCCCCACTTGCTGTCTAATCACCTTTCAACTGGAAGGAAGCACCCTTGTTTTTTGTAATGGACTTTGTTATGAAAAACAGACTGTAGTGATGCTTGTCTACTGGCTTCCTTTTGCATGCAGTAATTTATGTTGCAAGGTAGAGGCATTTTGACCAACAACAAAAAAAGGAGGTTCTTTTAAGAAAAGCCATCTTCTCTGTGCAAATATCACTAATTTAGAAGAAGCACCTTTCATATTGATGGGATTTCTCTTTCAAAACACCATCCCCTTCAGCCATCTAGCAGTTGTTTCACATTTTGTTTATGTAAACATGCTTATGTAAACAGACTTCTCCGACGGAGGCCTCTTCCATGCCCTGGCTTTGGTTGTGCTTAAGCACATAGCTTCTCTGATTAAAAGCAATGATGCGGGTTTTTTTCCTGCTTGCCATATTTATGTTTTGTTCCTTAATTTGATTATAGCAATACGTTATTTGCCCTGGCAAAGCAGAGCAAAGCTCTGGGGGCTTATAAATTGGCTCGTCATGCCTATGACAAGTTGCAGGGGCTGCAGATCCCAGCTAGATTTCAGAAATCAATTGAGTTGGGAAGCCTGACGATCCGGTCCAAGCCTTTTCATGACAGTGAAGTAAGTTCCCATTTTGTATTTTCTCCATTCCCCCCCCCCCCCTCATATTTGACATGATATGAGACCACACTGGCACGTTTACATCATCTGAGACGCGTTGTGAGTAAATGCACTGCTTCTGCAGAAAAAATATGATGTTATATGTCGTCTCCTTATTAAAATGAAGATAGGTGCGTTGCATGTTCAAATGTATGTCTTTCAAGAAACTGCCTCACCCACTTAATCCCCACATGCTATCCTGGTTGATACTGTTGCGCTGCTTATTCCCACCACTCTGTGGCATACTTCACCTTATTTATTTCATTTACAACATTATTTATAATCTTGCCGGCCCTTCACCATAAGTTCCCTGGGTGGGCAACAACGATACAGTATACAAATATAAAAGCAGGTAAAAGTGGTTCAAGAATAAAACACCCCAAAGAGTTCCAAATGGAAGATAACAGTGATTATCTAACAGTGCAATCATGTCTAGTCAGAAGTAAATTCATTGAGTTTAGTGGGGCTTACTCCCAGGTTGAAGTCTAAGGGGCTCTGTTTTCATGTATTCCCATAAGCATTTAGTTCCTTTCTTCTCTCTGGGACTGTTCACAGTTGGTCTCGTATGTTTGGGCCTACCCCATTCGTCAGGCTCCCCCCTTTTCCAGCACTTGGGACTCATTATTCTTTGTAAATCATGTTTTTAAAAGCTTGCCTTCCTCTTTTTAGCCATTGTCTGAGTCTTGCCAATGTTCTATAAAATTCTATCTAAAGGGGCGTGCAAATCAAAATAAATTGTATGGTGCAAATGCTTAACCTTAAATGAACAGGAAAAAATGCACTCCATCTGGCCACCTGAAATAATATAAACACAATAAGGCCCTGGAGATCCATATAGCTGCCTGAAGTAATTGTGCAATTTAAAAGGACATGAAGTGAATGAATCAAAGGTCCCATGTTTCATCAAGACTCTGAGCCAAAAAACCTGTTTCAGTAACCTTTGTTCACATCTTTCTGGCAATGAGTTGTGTGTTGCATAGTTCTTATCTAACACTGCAACGTTTGAAAATAGAATATCTAATGACTCAAGCAGTCATACACTGGAAGAATATTTATGAAAGTTTAAAGGCCCCAATTTCACTATTTTATGTTTGGTTCTGTTCTCCTCCCCCCCCCCTTTTGGTGTAAAGAAACTTAAGAGAATGAGAATTCTCATGTGGTTCATATAGCATCGTTTTTTGGCTGCCAACATTGAATAGGCAGACTGCTTCAGGGAAGTTCACACACAGTCAGATGTATACAATATTTTACAGCTGAATGTGGCTAGTAGCCATTAATAGATCTATCTCCTCCTTGTATTCATGCCGTGGTAGCAAATGTGCTGCCATCCAGATGTTGTTGGACACCAGCTTCAGTCAACCTCAGCCAGCCTGGTCAGTGGTCAGGGATGATGGGAGTTGTAGTCCAGCAACATCTGGAAGGCACCACTTTGACTACCCCTAGATTGCTTTCTAAATCCTGACACATTGTGAGGCATTCGGTTCCATTACTCACTGATATTTTGTGGTTTTAAAAAGGGTGTGTGTGTCTGCCTTTCTTTTTCTGCTTTTGGAGAGGTGAATAATTTCACTTTACTTATGTGCTTTATATCAGACATGAGATTTTACACTTTGTTGTAACTCCCTTAGCTGTTTTCCTGCCAAAGGTGTCTCTCAACTATACTGAAACTCAGCTAAGCTTGGCCTGAACAGCCTGGGCCCTCTGTATTAAAGATGAACTCTTCTACTTTATTAGGTCTTGATTGCTGCTATCTACTAAGGATGGTTTTAACGGTCTCTTCAGCACATCAGGCAAGAAGCATGATGGCACATGCTTATAGCCTTGTTAGTAGTTGCTGTCTGCTCTGGAAATTTTTCTCTTCTGAAAGTTCACCAGAGTCTGAGCACGTTTTGCAGAATCCATGGGATACATTTTTAATTTAAGATGTCATTTTAGGATTAAGGATATATGTTTCCATTCTGAACCTTTCAATATACGTACTCATTTTGGTTATTTTTAAAAGGTAGATGGCTTGATGTGAAAATAAATATATACTATAACTGTAGTGATAACTGGTCAGATTCAGTAGCTGGAATCTAGAAACCTGCAGGTGCATCTAAGTTCTTCCTCACCAGCATCAGGCTTGGGGATTTCCCCTCCTCAACCCAGTTCCTTGTTTTTGAGGCTGCATTGGAAGGCCCCCTGATTTTTCTGAAGCAGATCTTTTGAGTGGGTGGGGGCATAAGGAGATGCTAGGGAAGGGTTTATTAGGAGTTCTCAGACTGGCTCCCCACTGTTCTTACGATTCTGCCCAACATGTTCAGCTGGGCTCTTTTGCTTGCAGTAACCTCTGTGTGCTTCTTTGCAGGAGCTTGTGCCTCTGTGTTACAGGTGTTCCACCCACAACCCATTGCTGAACAACCTGGGCAACGTCTGTATTAACTGTAGGCAACCCTTTGTCTTCGCTGCTTCTTCTTATGGTGCGTTGAAATATTGCCACTCTCCTGGATAAAATATGTCTGATATCCGTGGAATCTAAAATTATTGTGGTTCTGCATTCTTACAGGAGTATCTGGCAGTGCAGTGCCTGTTTCATGTGTGTGTGTGTGTGTGTGTGTGTGTGTGTGTGTGTGTGTGTGTGTAAAACAACAATGTCTATCTCTTGAATGGATACAGCAGGCATTGTGGATTTTCTAAGTCGTTTTCACCTCTGTTCTTTTCAGATGTCTTACACCTGGTTGAGTTCTATTTAGAGGAGGGGATCACTGATGAAGAAGCTGTTGCTTTGATAGATCTGGAAGTGCCAAGACTCAACAAAAGAGACAATAAATGGCAAGAGCAGATGACTGATGGTATCCTTTCACTCTTGAAAACGTCGCTTCCCTTTTTCACATGTAACGCTAAGCCAAACCATGTCTTAGCATAAAAGAGCATAATGGGCTTCCAGGGAGGAGATTGTGGCCATTATGGTCTTCCTTGGTCATTTAGCCTTTGTGCTTTGCTGAGCTAAACTATGGTTTCGCTTAGCATGCTTTCTGAACCTCAAGTCATAGATTAACCCTCTTCAGACAAACCACAAGCTGTAACCAAGGATTGTCCTTTGGTTTACAGCTTGTGATTTGCAGAGAGAGAGCGAAATGTGAGTCCAAGTTCAGATGACACACTAAGCCAAACCAAACCTTAGCTCACTGCAGCAGCAAAACAACCAAAGTACCTAGCTTGGAGCCTGTATATTTATTCATTTGTGCTACACCAGGTTTTGTTTGGAACAACTATATAGTAACACTGTAATTTTTATTTTATTTTTTAAAAAATCCACATGGTTTATTAGGGTTTACACATTACTGTACTACAATAGAACAGTACAAATCCTTAGTCTCCCTCCCTGCTCCCCACTTCCTTCCCTCTCCCCAGCCTCATGCACTTCTTTAAAAATATATTTTTAGCTACAGTGTTTTTACCTCTGATACTCAGTTATTTAGCATGCTATGCAGTGTTCAGGGTTACATGCACAGATAAAGGTTAAGATAAATGAGTATCAGTGCTCTGCTGCAGTCCTAGATTAACATCTGTTACATTGGAGAAGTTTCCATCCCTGAACTGGGCTAAGCCTATCCAGCCCCCACAACAGGAAAAAAAAACCCACTGTGCAGTTTTAATATATTTTAAATCCTTTTTGTTTGAAAAATCACATCAAACTGTTAGGACTTAAAATAATTGTTTCCCTAACAGACATTAAAGAAACTACTTTTTTATTTTTCAATCCTCCAGCCTCCAGCCAAGGAAGACAAGACCGGGCTTTCTTTGAACTCCACCATTATTGATAGCATTGCCAAAACTTGCCATTTTAACGGGCCATTCACTTTGGGAATCTCATTCTACTGGCTGCAGTATAAAGGCATGAAGCCAGAGAGATTGAGATCCATGTTGAGGCAGGATGCTGTGTGTAGCAGTACACAGAAGAAAATGGGGAATGGGAAATGATGAGAATAACACTTTGAATGCATGTTGGGAGAAAGGTTGAGAGTTAGCCTATTAAGCATCCTTATTCAAAGGACTACCTATGGAATAACTTGTGCGTGTTTGTTTTCCATAATCTGCTGGAACGGCTTAGGGAGCTGGGTATGTTTAGCCTGGAGAAGAGAAGGTTAAGGGGTGATCTGATAGCCATGTTCAAATATATCAAAGGATGTTATATAGAGGAGGGTGAAAGGTTGTTTTCTGCTGCTCCAGAGAAGCGGACACGGGGCAATGGATTCAAACTACAAGAAAGAAGATTCCACCTAAACATTAGGAAGAACTTCCTGACAGTAAGAGCTGTCCTACAGTGGAATTTGCTGCTAAGGAGTGTGGTGGAGTCTCCTTCTTTGGAGGTCTTTAAGCGGAGGCTTGACAGCCATCTGTCAGGAATGCTTTGATGGTGTTTCCTGCTTGGCAGGGGGTTGGACTGGATGGCCCTTGTGGTCTCTTCCAACTCTATGATTCTATGCTGCTCTCAAACACGGTGAGGCAAGCCTTCTGCATCGTGATGTATGAGTTTTTCACCATTTGACATGCGGAGAATAGAGATCCGAACACCACACAGGTGCTCTCCCTGTGCACTCCTTACTTCTGTGTAATTCTTCCCTAACAAATGTTCCTAGATGTGCAGACAATGAGGCTTCTTTACAAAGCAGATGAGATCGAAGAGGATGACCCATTTACAGCAAAACTGAGCTTTGAGGTTAGAAAATGTCTTTCCCCCAAATCTCTTCACCTTTGTTTTTTGTTTTGCTTTGTGCTGCAAAGAGCACCTAGCACCAGCAAATGTTCTCTCCGTGTCACATCTTCATTTCATCTGTAAATATTTTGTAATTTCCCACAAACCTTCTCTACCTTACTCCACCAGATACAGCCTTCCCTTGACTTGTCTGACTGCTTTATTTCTTAATCCCCCAACTGGTGGAGTGTAAGACCCAGCTAAGAATTGCTTATTTGAGTCAAATGGCCAAAATTGCAAGAAGACTCATGAAAATTCATTGAAGGAGCCATCCTGAGCTCCCAAGAAGGGTGGCTGGGAGGCCACTGGATATGGCAAACCTTCACGGTCTCACAGGGAGGTTCACAGCTAGAGGTTTCCCTGGTGGGCTGCTGGCAAGGTCCACTGCTGTAGCTGAGTAAGGTAAGGGCAAAAAGGGAGCACCCCAGAAGCATGCCAGGAGCAGATCAAAGATCCAAAATCCACTTACTCTCTGACCATGCACTTGGAATGGGAGGAAAACCTATGTCAGG
This sequence comes from Lacerta agilis, assembly GCF_009819535.1. Taxonomy (NCBI): domain Eukaryota; kingdom Metazoa; phylum Chordata; class Lepidosauria; order Squamata; family Lacertidae; genus Lacerta; species Lacerta agilis. Next base: position 85,417,226 of record NC_046313.1, on the reverse strand, counting down.
CCAAGAGTTGGCACAATTATTTCAGGTTTTATTTTATTTAAGAGCCCAGCAAAGAAGGAGGAGAAAGTGCACACATGTTCACAAGCCCAGCAGAGCTGAGGAACTGCCATTTTTCTGCCTTGAATTCTCCTCCCTCCTACCCAGGAAGCTTCAATAGGATTGCCATGTTCAAGGAGATACGTTAATATCCAATATGCCTCTGCACATTTCATTCCTTTTAAAAAAACAAAAAACCCCAATCACTTAAGGTTATTGATTTATTTTAGAAATACCTATCCCACTTTTTTTTCTTTAAAATTTGGAGAGGTGAACTTAAGTGAAAGGCTATAGAGGCAGCTGGACACCCTGCAGGCAAACGTTCGTTACTGTTTGTTAGAGAAATGGGCGGCTTGCAACATGAAAAAATACATAATTACAGACCTAACAAAAGCAGTCATAAGCAATAAATATAATATCAAAGAGTACACAACCAAACTGAACAATTTCCACATAAATCATAATAAGATATAAAATAAAGATACAAAAATTTTAAATAACATTGGCAGTAAGAGCTGTATGACGGTGGAACTGACTCCCTCAGGAGGTTGTCGACTCTCCTGTATTGAAGGATTTTAAAGCTGAGGTTGAATGGCCATCTGTCATGTATGATCTAGTTGAGATTCCTGCATTGCAGGGGGTTGGACTAGATGACCCTGGGTTCCCTTCCAACTCTACAATTCTATAATTCTGTGATTCAGTGCTTTCCAGCACTGCGTTGCAAGAGGACACGTGCAAGCTCTCCAGGACTAGGAATATTTCCAGGACTAAATACAGAACTGAAAAGAAACTGATAACTCAGTGCAAATGCTGCTTTAATATATGCTGATTATCCCCCCCCCCAAAAAAAAACCTCATACTCCCTCCCTGAAAAAAACCTTGCCTTTCCAGTGATCTACCAAGTTCAAACATGTTTTTCCTTTTCTCAATCACTTGTTTCCTGCAGCAAGGGGGGTCGGAATTTGTCCCTGTGGTTGTGAACCGCACAGTTCTCGGGTCAATGAGCAGGAGAGATGTGCTGGTTAAACGCTGGCCCAAGCCATTACAGTGGCAGTACTTCCGGTCCCTGCTACCAGATAATCCCATTACCACGTGTCCTTTCTGCTTTCAGGTAAGGGCAATGTTTTACTTCAGGAGAGTGTTAAATGTTCAGTTCCTCCAAATAAAATAGTACAGGATTATTATTATTATTAAAGCCCTCATACACTGCTGCTTAATTGTGAATATACCTGTGGCACTAATTAATTTTAATGCTTAAAAATAAAATAAAAGCCTTAAAATTAACTTTACTACATAAGTGGCAAGGCAAAGCATCACTTTGTGGCTGCTGTGAAGCCTTTGGGAGACCTAAAGGAAGCAGCCAAGTTGAACTAAAGTGGATCATAAATTGCACTTCTGTTTGGGGGTTGCCTCCTCTTTTTCTGACAATATTCAGGGCTCCTCCAGATGACCTGTTTATTGGGCATTTGCCTTGATTGGCTTGCACAAAACCTAAGCACACATTATACAACGTCCACTCTTTATTGTGTGTTCTTTTTGGTTTATCTGCAAATCAGGTTATACGACAATGAGGTTATATGACAATGGATGTTAATCCTGATTTGGGTGCCCAGAAGATACATGTCTAACCAGTCAATCATTTTTGCTAGTTTTCAATGTCAGACTTGTGTCCCTTTATTGTCTTTCATAGAGACTGACATGTCTGCTCTATGGAAACATTAGAAGTGCATTGTTGGCATATACTATGTGGGAGAATGTGTAGGTGAATGAGCTCCTGGTGATAATGGCTGATGTTACCAGGGTCATAGGACTGTTGTAGTTTACGTGGATGTTAATACAAATGGAGAAAGCACCAAAAATGCTTTTAGAGCAGTCCTGTCCACTCACTTTCTTCCTACACTGTGACTTAAATTGAGTCACACCTAACATCTGCAACCCTCATTTACAGATGTTTCATTCAGAAGATTACGAGCTCCTGGTGCTGCAACATAACTGTTGCCCATATTGTCGGAGGAAGACAGATGAATCCAGCCAGTGAGGGAAACCAGACGCTCATGCATCCTGCTGCTTGGTTTCTGTAAATGGTTCCTGAGGTCCATTAGGTTTTCTTAACAGCTTGTTTGATGGCAGAGTATAAAAAAGAAAATTATATATGATATTCCTACTTTCCTACTCTTTGTATATGAAACTGGCACATGCCAAGTTTTGTTTTACCCCCAAGAGAAATGTATACATATATATTTATTTTTAACAAGTGTAACTGCAGAATTTGTATGACTGGTGGGTGATTTGTACGTCTACAGAGTTAAACAGAAGAGAGGATCTATGGAGCTATATTTTTTCTATTAAGCAGCCCCCCTGCGTAATGCTAGAATGTATTCTTGACATTTTCACAACAGCCTGTCAATTTGTCACTGCTAACCTTTTAGGGTGAGATTCTGCCTGAAGAAAATATGCTAGTTTTGCACCTGCTAGCACTAGTTCTGGACTGGCTCCTTAGCATTTGGGTTTTATGACAATTTTCAATAAAATATCTCATTTTAAAAGAAACCTGTGTCCTTTTTTCATATTTGTTCTCTGTCTCTCCCTGAACTGCTATGATGAAAAATGGGCTTCCACAATTTTGACAAAATAACTGTACTTACACGAAGGACATTTCTTTTTCAAGGTCTTATTTACTGCCAAATGCTTCCTGTTATTTAGAAAAGAATTATTGTAGTGGGAGTTCCATAGAATTCAAGAGACAAAAGCTGTCATTTTTTGAGGTATCAGAATAATTAGGGTCCTTCACCATGGCCCAAAGACCTGACATTTGCCACATCTGTAGGCATCCTAATTATGAAAACATTTTGCAAGCCACACCTTGAAATGTGGGACATGAAATAGAAGCCAAAAGGATTTAAGTACTTTGACATCACTTACAGAGCTGAACTTTGGTGTGTGGGTGTGTAGTTTGAAGACACTCTGATGATTAGAAGCAAACAATAATGCAACATTTGTAAATATGACTCAGATGGAAGAATGAGTTGTGTCCCCAAATAGTTAAGCTGCTCCCATTAGCTGAAACGCTGAACTTCAATACACACATTGTCGAAGACACACTGATGGTTATAAAGCAAAGATGGGAAGCCTGTGGTGCTCTGGATGTTGTTGGACTCCAACTTCCATCAGCCTCAGCCGACGTGGCTCATGCTAGGGGATGTTGGTCCAGTAGCCAAGGTAACCGTAGCAAGATTGAGCAAAATTCAAGTGTCAATCTATGATACATGTTTTGTAACAGGTGCTGCATATGCAGGCCTCTGGTCCAGCTGTGAGCATCAGCGGTAGCCAAAGCTGCACCCATGTGGGCTGGTCAGCAAATTGGGAATCGTACTGGTCAGCTCTTCAGCAGAGAGGCAACCAGAGACTAGGCCAGAGCTCTTCCAAAAAATGAGGTTTTATCAATAAAGTAAAATAAAAGGCAAATTACTAAAGGTTGTCCAGGAGGGGGAGGGGAAAGATGAGAGTGATGAGGCAATAAGCCAAAGCCAGGTGAACAGAGATGCTTCAGCATTTGGAAGGAAAGGAGCAGGGAACACTGGAAACTTAACGCAAAAAATAGGAATAGGAATAATTTATTGGCCAAGTACATTTTCCAACATACTTGGAATTTTGCTTCGGCTACATTGCAATGTAAACATACATTATACAAACACTGTTCCACTCACAATACAATGACACAGCAAAGAAACCCCACCCATAAGTGGCCTCCCCTTCCGCTACACAACTACGAATTTAAAAATCGTACTCCTAACTCCTAAAACAATAAAACAACACCCTAAAACACTCTTAAACTCCTAAAAAAGAACAAGTACTTTACAGAGCAAAAGCTGAGGCTGCCCTTCTCGGCAGCATCTTAGATGAATGAGCATCTGAATGAGACAAACGTAATAGTGAGATCTTGTTTGATTTGATATTTATTAAATTTCTATTCCACCCCCTCATCCCGAAGGAAACTAGGGCAGCAAATATCAGAATGTTAAAACAATATCAAACACATCCTTTCATTATGATCTGTCAGGAGCATGCCAGAGGGAGGCAAGGATCACAGGATGATAGGCAGACCTGGACTGCCAAAGTCAGGAGATCCAAGAGACAGTCGGACTGTGTGCCTGCTGGCAAGACTGCTCTCTTGAAATCTCACACAGTTCAGGGGTCCAAGACCAGCTATAGCCTTTGAAAAATCAGTAAGGCAAGACACTGTAAAGTTTAGACAGTGCTGTCATAAATATGCTAGTATACATGGAGCCGTGTCCTGTTTTGGCAGCAGACTTGCCACATAACTTCAAAGGTGTCTTTTGGATCTTCATAACGGCTCGGACTGTCAGAAGTTCTGATAATATATAAATATGTCATGCTTAATCTAAAAGGAGCTTTCTTAAAATCTATAGTGGTAGCTCATAGATGTTAAAATATTAACTTTGGCACCACTCAATATCATTACTCATATATGGACCAAACAAGCAATCTAATAAAAGCATCCTTACTCAGTCAATCTGATTTGCTTTATTTCCCCTTTCCCACTTTGTTGATGTGGGTGGTGCACTTAAAAAAAAATACTTTTTATTGCCTTTCAAACCATATAGCCAAACAAATATCTACTGCTCCTATTACAAAAAGCCCTTAAAAGTGAAAAGCTAAAGAAACTTAATAGGCCCTCTTCTGTCTGGTCTTTGACTGCAATAAAGATTTATTGATGATTGATTGACTAGGCCCTCATACAGAAGCTATAGTTATTCTGTGTAGTAGTGACAATATTGCAGACATACTGCAATGAGTTAAGGAAAGTTGTAATGAAGTGATAATAAACCATATGCTGTGTAAATGTGCATTTACAATTTAGATTCTATTGGTTTTGTTAACAAATTTTATTGTCTTTGATTGACCTCAAAGCATTCCTAAGTTTTTGAGTCAGTTTCCCCATCAACACAATACTCCATTGTTGTACCTGTTAGATCTCTCCAGTGTTTTGCTATGGTTAATCGTTCCACCATTAGCAAATGTCCCACCAAAGCCTGTGGGACTTTGCGAGCTGTGTCCACCTCAGCAATGGCTTATTGAATCTTAATATAGTCCGTTTGTCCATCTGAAAGATAAAACCTTTAATCCCACAATGCCAGATCTATGTAATAGCTAAGTATTAGATATCTGGGTCATGTGCACATAGCAGATTCCATGCCCTTGGACCAGCTATGTAGCAGGGGGAGCATTCCTGTACACCGTTTCCTAATTAGACACCCCCTTCCATCAAAGTGGGAAGTCAGATATGCAAGCTTCCTGTCCCACAATGATGGTCTTGTGGTCTCTTGCGGACAGCAAGGCTGACCTGATTTACCTTGCATTATGAGTCTTTCTTGGGAGGATCAGTTGTCTGCTGAAGAAATCAGAGTGCATTTGTTCAAATCCTGACATGAAGTTGTCTACTAATAAATTAACTCTCTTGTTCCCACTGTTATTACATGCATTTTATTTAAACTTAGGTGGCACTAGAAAGGAACCAGTATAAAATACTATATAGCACCCATCCAAGGGTGCTTCATCCACAGTGCAAGTAGATTGTGCCCTGTTAATTTATGTACAAAGCACTGTTTTATTATTTCAGTGCTGCAACTTTATTGCTGATTTTTATGACTGTTTATTGTTACGATGGTTTAATGCCGATTTTTATTATGTGGTTTTATTGATAGTTCTGCATTTGGGTTTCTACAGTGGCTTTCTATTTTGGATATGGTTGGGAGGCACATTATAAATGATGGATAGTGTGCAAGCATATTTAAATGCAAGGTGCTTCTGTGCCACAAGTGTAGAACAGTTTCATTCCCATTTCCCTGCCACAGCTCCTACACACAGGAGCTTGAGGAATGTAAGGGACTGGGAATGTGTAACAAAAGCAATCTGAGCATTTGCATGATTCCAAGGGTTCTTTCAGGGAATCTATTGCATTTAAACCAATTTCGAAGTGGATTCAACTCAGGTGCCTATTGTATAAATGGACCTATTGCTATTGCCTTAAGGGCCGTATAACTGAGATTACATTCAGAAGCAGAAAAGTCTTAATAGGCTAGTTACACAGCTGAACTTCAGGTATGATCAGCAAAAGCATGCAGATATGTGTCCCTGGAACTTCCTTCCAAAGGAGACCTGGTTTTCCAGAAACGGTGCACGATGTTTCTACTCTAGCTGAAGTAAAAGGCAGGGAGCAGCCTCTTGAAGCCAAGCCAATAACTGGTTATTTCCTTTATCCTATTTGACATCTTTGTGTTATATCTAAGCACTCTGTCAAACACACACACACACACACAATCTGTTCTTGCAGCAGCTTTGTAACACCATCACAAGTACTACCTAAGCGTCACCCCAGCAGAGAATTAACAGTTCCAATCTTAGCTTGGATTATTATGATTAATGTTGACCCAAGTCTAAATTGTGCTGACATCAATAACACAGGGCTTACTTGTGGTGGTGTTTTATAAAAGGAACAGTGCTAGCTTAGCTTGGAACAGTCCAGCAAATGAAAGAAAGAGATTTATAGAGAAATACAGAGATCTATACTTGTTGAAGAAGCCAAATACCTACAGAGCTGCCACCATGAATGGAACAGAAGGTGAAAATTTCTATGTCCCCATGTCCAACAAGACCGGCGTTGTTCGGAATCCATATGAGTATCCTCAGTACTATTTGGCAGAACCGTGGAAGTTCTCTGCGTTGGCTGCCTACATGTTTCTTCTGATTCTTCTGGGATTCCCAATCAACTTCCTGACACTCTTTGTCACAGTCCAACACAAGAAACTCAGAACTCCTCTGAACTACATCCTTTTAAATTTGGCCATAGCCAATCTCTTCATGGTCTTAATAGGCTTCACCACTACCATGTACACATCTATGAATGGATATTTCATTTTTGGAACGGTAGGATGCAACATTGAAGGCTTCTTTGCTACAATGGGCGGTAGGTCTGTTTTATGTTTTCCTTCAAGTATCATGCCACTATGAATTCACTGTAGACATAAGTTCCTATTTCAGATCTTATAGAATTGTATAGGTAGAAGAGACTCCCGGTCATCTAGTCCAACCCCTGCAATGTAGGAATCTCAGCTAGATCCTAACATGACTTCATTCTTCAACAGAATTCCAAAAGCTAGTACTATTCAGAGATTCTACTTATGCCTTCTTGTGTCGCATACCTGAGCTAAGTTAACCATGCTGGAATAATGTTAATAGAATTGATGGAAACCAAGCTTTTGATAATGCTGGCAAATGATTAAAACTAGGTTCAACTTCAAAAGTGCAATGCAATATATCCTTCTGTGCACTATGCCTACTTCTCCTGTTTTATAAAGTTTGCAGTCGTGATTTTTCTCATGGTTTTGGTGGAAGACATTCCGAGAGCCCCCGGAGATGTATCTTGTAAGATCTCACACCTTAGCTGAAATGGCAGGGCTTTAGCTAAGGCACCTTTTATTCCACGTGTAAATCAGGAACGGAATTAAGTTGTTAACAAAATGTAGACCAAAACCACTTTCTGTGCTCAAGTCAGTTTCAATCATCATCTCTCAATCATTTTGATTAAGTGATGTTATCTTTTACTTTATTTCTACTTGGTTTTCCACTCGACATACAGTCCTCAGGGTAGAGAAGACCTAAATTTAAAATAAAACAAACCAGTGAAAAGCAAACAAAACCAACCAAATTGGCTCAAGTCTCTTTAGGCGGTCTTTATCCATGATCAAGTGAGGCAAAATTCCAAGTTTTATTCCCTTCACAATTCAGTTTCAAAGTGTCTTGCTGTGGGCAAGGTCCACCCAGTGCTGCTTCCCTACAAGCCCATTCATTTCATTGAGGTTTGTAAAAAAGTGAAGCTTCAAATATGTGGCTATTCCCAGGTTATTGTTTGGCTACAGGCAGACAGCAGAGAAAATAAACTTTTGATCGAGAATTATGTGACTCAGGCCCTTACCTCTCAAACGTCCCTCACTGGGAGGTGTATCCTGCATTCAGCCTGCTCTCCAAGGGCTGAGAAATGCCAGGAACAGAACGGTGGGATGCCGCAGCATCCTTTAAGAAAGGATGAAAACGAATGTGGAATGGTGCTTAAGGCAGCAGAGCTATGTTGGTTTTCGTCATGCTGGGGTTTTTTTCATGTAGCCTGTGTTTTGATCTGTTTTGTTGGGCTTTCAATCGTTACATAAAATGATTTGATAACTCTGTTGTGAGTCACCTTGGGCAGCTGTGTTGAAGCATGAGGCATGCTTGTTTTAAATAAAATATATTAGTAAATGAGTGATTAGAATAAACTCAGATTTGCCTATATCACATACAAAACAAGTGGTGGAAGTCTAATGTAATGAGAGAGGAAAGCAACATCTTCCCCAACACTTACCTCCCTATAATCCGGCCCCCGATGCCCCCCTTTCCTCTCCTGGGCTCTGCTAGAAGGTGTACCTGGTTGAGGGAGAAGCACTTGAGGAAAGGAGCGACAGGGATGTAAGCTATGAGAGTGAATTATTGAAAAGCAGTATAAAAATATTACAAATGAATTGATCAATGGTAGGCACTAAGAGGGTTCAGCGCTCTCATCCTCTGAGCTTAAGTGCATGAATTTGCCACAGTCTTGTGTGAACCTGAAGAATAAGGGAACTAAAGAGGTGTCTGATCAGACATGTAGTATGGTGCTGAGTAGACCATAGGACAGGGAGGTGGAACCTGACGCCCTCCAATTGTTTTGCACAACAACTATCATGCCCAGCCTTTGGTCATGCTGACTGGAGCGGATGAGAATTGGAGTCCAACAATATATGAAGAATCACAAGAAAAAGAGGAACCCATTGAGTTGCTTGAGGGGGTGGCTTTTCCATCTCTCCCTCTCCTTCTCACCTTCTCCCGCTCTTACCTCCACACCTAATTGACAGATGCATCTTTTGTTCTCTTACAGGTGAGATAGCCCTGTGGTCTCTGGTTGTCCTGGCTGTTGAAAGATATGTGGTGGTCTGCAAGCCCATGAGCAATTTCCGTTTTAGTGGGATCCATGCCATCATAGGGGTGAGTTTCACTTGGATCATGGCCTTGGCATGCGCTGGTCCTCCTCTCTTTGGATGGTCAAGGTAGGTATGCATCAAATTCCTTGCAGTAATACAGACTGCTGTATTTTTTTTGGGGGGGGGGAGGAGGTTGGATAGGAGAGGGATAATGGGGCCAGAACAACTAGTTAGCATTCCTTAATGATCAGAGGTGAGAGATGTTATTTGTTGGGGGAAATGACAGATAAATGGCCCACAGTGACTTGAGATACTTCTGGAAGGTGAGGGCCATTTTGGCAAAGGCATACTTTGCAAAAGTCAAAACCAGCACTTTAATTGGACCCAAAAACTAATTGGCAACCAATGCAGTAGGGGCCAGGACCATAGTATGCTCAAACCATCTTCCTCCAGTGAGCAACCTGGCCACTGAAATTTGCACCAGTTGAAGTTTATTTATACCATTAAAGCATTAAATGAATGAATGGATGTTGCAATTTAAAACTACCGGTATTGGAGTGTTAAGATGTTTACCCCCAAACTATGCTCTGTTTATAAACCCGAATATAACAAAATAAAAACCCTGTGCTGGCCCCAGGGGTTTGTCCGTGAAGCGAGGTCCAAGTCCAGTCCTGGGTCTAGGGGTCCAAAGGAGGTCAGTCCGGCGGGAAGCGAGGCAGGGAGCAGGTCAAGGTCCAAGGCACGAGGTTGCAGGTTGAGCATACGCTTGCAACTAAGCTGCTCACGCAACTTGGGCTGGGTCTGGCTGGCTTTTATCTGGCCCTATGCTTAGGGCGGCCCTGATCCTCCGGAGACTCGCCTCTCCTCCGGGCCTGGAGGCGAGCACTCCTTCTGAAAGCACTTAGCTCTCTTCGCCTCTCTGTCCTGAGCCTCTGCAGCTCAGGAGAGACTGGTGGGTTACTGGACCCGGAGGCTGCCTCAGCTTCCTCTGAAGAGGCTGGGAGTGGAGCACCTGCAGGCAATGGGTCCTCCCTCCCATCAGGAGCCAGAGCAGACTCTGCTGATGCCTGCACCTGGGGATCCAGCACAGGTGGGGATCCTTCAGGCTCAAGCCCTGGCCCCGGCTCAGCTGGTTCTGGAGGCGAGGAATCCTGTGCAGGCTGGGATCCCTCAGGTTCAGCATCAGAGTCTGACTCCCAGGCCATCACAAACCCACTGTGACTGTGCGCTCTTCCTCCAAATGAAACCAGACCTGGTTCGCTGCTATTGCTGGAGCTTCTCAACGCTTGTGGAAGTGGGGCATGCACAATAAAATACAATCTCACCCGCTAACTTTTGGTTTAACTGTAGGTATATCCCAGAAGGTATGCAGTGCTCGTGTGGAGTTGATTATTATACACCGAACCCGGAAGTTCACAATGAATCCTTCGTCATCTACATGTTTCTGGTGCACTTTGTCACACCATTGACAATTATATTCTTCTGCTATGGTCGCCTTGTCTGCACTGTTAAACAGGTGGGTGACCCTACGAAAAGATAAAACTCTTCTCCCTCCCCCAGCACAAACCTATCAAGGCTGAAAACATTTCTCCTGACTTCATTCCCAGCCCAGTGCAAGGAGACTCCACAATGGAGATGTCAGGATAATCCAAGTATTTGACTTTGTACCTTCAGTTCACTTCTGAAAACGTAACCACAGCAGTAATTGCGGAATGTTGCATTTATAGTTTACTTAGGAAAAGGGACCCCTGACCATTAGGTCCAGTCGTGGACGACTCTGGGGTTGCGGCGCTCATCTCGCTTTACTGGCCGAGGGAGCTGGTGTACAGCTGGCCAGCATGACTAAGCCGCTTCTGGCAAACCAGAGCAGCACACAGAAACGCCGTTTACCTTCCCGCCGGAGCGGTACCTATTTATCTACTTGCACTTTGACATGCTTTCAAACTGCTAGGTTGGCAGGAGCAGGGACTGAGCAACGGGAGCTCACCCCGTCGCAGGGATTCAAACCGCTGACCTTCTGATCGGCAAGCCCTAGGCTCTGTGGTTTAACCCCACAGTGCCACCTGCATTTACTTAGTTCTCCTTAAATGCTGTAAGCCCTTCTCAATGGTGCCCATGCACCTGGTTACAAAACAGAATATAAATAAATATGGGGGGGGATCAAACTATGATTTGCACCAACTATGAAACCCCATGCAGTTTTTCACATCCCTGCTGCCTGCTCCAATGCCAGCCTTACTTCTGAAAAAGGATTGGGCACCAGCTTCACAACGAAGGGAGCCAACTGTTATTCTTTGGGATGTAACTGAATGGAGGCCCAGAACCTTTAACTCAGGGGTCCCCAAACTAAGGCCCGGGGGCCGGATGCGGCCCAATCGCCTTCTAAATCTGGTCCGGGAATCAGTGTGTTTTTACATGAGTAGAATGTGTGCTTTTATTTAAAATGCATCTCTGGGTTATTTGTGGGGCATAGGAATTCATTCATTATTATTTTTTTCAAAATATAGTCTCCCACAAGGTCTGAGGGACAGTGGACCGGCCCCCTGCTGAAAAAGTTTGCTGACCCCTGCTTTAACTACAGCAACTAAACACGCCCACCCAGAGCTGTATCATCCCCCACTGCACTGGAATGCTGCTAGTTTCTGTTCCGGTGATTAGCTGCCCATTCCCAAATAGTCTTGACCACCCTCTGTTGTCATGCTTCTAGGCAGCGGCTCAGCAGCAGGAGTCTGCCACCACCCAGAAAGCTGAGAAAGAAGTCACCCACATGGTCGTCATCATGGTCATTTCCTTCCTTGTTTGCTGGGTGCCCTACGCCAGTGTTGCTTTCTACATCTTCACTCACCAAGGGTCAGACTTCGGCCCTGTATTTATGACCATCCCGGCCTTCTTTGCCAAGAGCTCTGCTATCTACAACCCAGTGATTTACATCTTAATGAACAGACAGGTAACTTGGCAATGTTGCCCTGGCTTTCCAACAATATAACAATACTTGAAGAGTTTATGGCACTCTCCCTAAGTGCTTAAAGTGCTTCCTTATATATATTAGCTTAATAATTCTTGTGGCAAACCCTGTAAGGTAGGCCATTTTTATTACCCCCCCTCCCGTATTACAAATGTGAAGGGGAGGGATGCTGAGAGACGGTGGCTTCCCCTAAGTGATTGTGTTGCTGAGCTGAGATTTGAACCAGGCTCTTTAGCTCATGTGCTAAATTTATCTTTACTGCATTTTGCTTCTTATTAATGTGCCCGAATATAATGCATCTTGATGCAGGTGCTGATGGTTAATGTGAAAAAAATCCCTAATCATCTGTTTTAAAATAGAACCGTGTGGCAAGGGACTGGAGAGGATGTTCTCACATTATCTCAAGGATGATACTTGCTCTCTGTTGGTTGCCAAAAAGCCTGTCCCCCTTCTCACCCATTTTTAAAAATTAAAACAGCAAGCTCCTAATGACTCTCACCATTTCTGAAGCATTTACGGCAACAGGACTAAGCCTAAGCATTTCTCAGACTATGAATTATAGTATTATCAATTACTTCCCTGGGAGCTGTGTTGTGCCAGGGAATCAACATATGGGTCCCAGGGGATTTTCACTTTCTTTAAAATACAGTGCAGCTTTCACTATGTGACTAGACAGAGAGGGGCAAGACAAAGCAGTTTGTTTTTTTTAAATGTAGGATTACAGTGACAGAAGAACAATGGAAGGTACAGTGAATTCAACTTTAGATGATTTGTGTAGCCATTGTCTAAATCAGGGTTTCCCAAACTTGGGTCTCTAGCTGCTTTTGGACTACAACTCCCATCATCCCTAGCTAGCAAGAGCAGTGGTCAGGGATGATGGAAACTGTAGTCCAAATACAGCTGGAGATCCAAGTTCAGGTAACACTGGTCTAAATGGCCTTTCCTGATACCCAGATACGTCAGTGACTTTTTTGGCATAGCTGCACATGCTGATTTTGTTTGTTTGTTTGTTTACAGTTCCGTAACTGTATGATCACCACCCTCTGTTGTGGAAAGAATCCGTTGGCTGAGGAGGACACGTCTGCAGGCACTAAGACTGAGACTTCCACCGTCTCCACAAGCCAGGTTTCCCCTTCGTAGATCTACCGAGGAAACCTTGGGCTTCAGGCTGTTTCATTTGCATAACCCCTGCTGTCTCTATCACTCTCTGCAGCATGGCATCTGCAATTCACCTGGCAGGGCAGAATGGAGTCTTCATTTTCTGACAGCTGCTATCAGAGAAATGAGCCTATATATATATTTGTTGTGGCGCAAATCAACTCAGGCCCAAGGCTGCAATGTCGCATGAGTTCATGGCCCTAATACGCCTGCCTCTAAAACCATATATTCCCTGCAAATTGACTTACCTGCTTGGTGCAGCATTTGCATCTGATTTTCATCTTCTGTCATATGGCCTGTGTACATAAGGTTGTCTGGGGCCAATTGGCTGTCCTGATGGATGCATTGCCATGGTAAAATTTCCATTTTCCTCCTAGGTTCTTTTCTGAGATTTGTATAGAATGAACAGCTGAACATTCATGCGTAGCGAAGAGACCTGTTTTGTTTTCGTTGTAGCTGTTGTTGCTCATTTCTTATTATGTAGAGAGACATCAAAGCTTAATTTACAGAAGCGTAATCAAAGAAAAATGTATAATTTGAAACTCACTTTTGTGAACTGGGAGTGTGGGCAAATAGGAAAACCAGGACATCTCTTTTGTAGTATGACGTGGGTTGGCCTTTCTTCAGATTGCTTCAACTTTCAATGCAATAAAACTGTGGTATACCACAATGCCAGTGCCCATATGCTGTCAGTGCAAATCTTAGCAGGCAGGATTTACATTTCACTTCAGGCATGTACTCCATTTGCCTTTGTTTCTTCCTTAAAAATTATAACCAACACCTTCAGAGCCAAGTGGCATTCCCAGGATAGATGATAGAAAACATAAAAACAATAGCTTGGATCCTAAGAAAAATTAGCAGAAGGAAAGTTTCCTTTCCACTCTTGTCCTTGCAGCAGTCACAGAAAGCTTAGGAACATAGGAAGCTGCTGTATACTGAGTCAGACCATTGATCCATCTAGCTCAATATTGTACACACTGATTGGCAGTGTGTTTCAGACAGGGTTCCCAGTCCTATCAGGAGATGCTATGGATTGAACTTGGGACATTCTGCATGTAAAGTAGATGCTCTAGCACTGAACTATGGTCCCTCCCTTTCTGGAGGACCTCATGAATAATGTGAGAGAGGCCACAGGGGGACACTGGGAGGTGGGGTTCAATTGTGCCAAATTGGATTTGGGTTCCAAGGTAACTCAACAAGTTCAAGGAAGGAAAATTTTCTATTCCCTTCTCTCGTAACAATTCAGCGCCCTGTCCCACATTGTTCAGGAAGGTCTCCTAATCCTCCAGAAAGGCTTCTCAGGGGTCAGAAGTGCCTGTGAGCAAGAGAAGTTGTGAACTGAACCCATGTGGACAGGTTTCACCTCAGGGTGGCTCCTCAGGCCTTCCAACAGAGGAGTTACAAGCTGTGTAGACAAGCTGTGTAGAGTTGTCTCATGCTGGGTGGAGGCAGAGAATATCCAGCAGTTGAAACGTTGCAATGTGGGAGTGCCTGACCCAGATTTCAGTGGGGAAGTGGACAGGAGCAACAGGGGAGGAAGACAGAAAATACAATGAAACCAGAACGGTTTGGAGGGTGAGGAGAGAGCTATGAGGGAAGAAGATGGATGACGCAGGGGGAAAAGAGGTAAGCTACAAAGGGGATTTGTGCTGCCCCAGTGAAGACAAGGAGGGAGCGGAAAGAGGAATAGGAATAGGATGGAATGGTCTGGGGCACAACAATCGCAGTGGCAAGCCAGAAAGCGGGAGAGAGTACAAAAGGCAGAAGGAAGAGGAAATTGTACAAGGGGAGAGAGGGGGTGAAAGATAGACAGGAGACGAGACCGTTCAAGGGAAAAGTGAGGAAAAAGAAAGGCAGGCAGGAGAGAAAACAGCCTATGTAAAACACCCCACGCCACTGACGCCACAGAAGAAGAAAGGCCTAGCAAAATGCGGCCTAGCCTGGCAGAGGGGCCACCCCCCCCCCCATCCAGGCAAAGAACACAAAAGGGCCAGTTACCGGTACTTACCTCAATCCGGCCGCCAGAACATGCTCCTATTGATCCTGATCCTGGAGGGAAGAAACCAAGTGAGGCTTGGCCGAAAGGGTCAGCCTATTTTCTTTGGCCTTAGCCCCACCCCCGGCCGGCCGTGCATTCCTGGCCGAGGGTGGGTCAAAGGCCAACCCAAGCAGGTGGGAGGCACCCATCCAGGTAAGTCTCTGCTCAGTGCCGCAAACCCCGCCCACCTGTAGGGGAGGGAGGGCGGAAATTAAAGGGAACAGCCAAACACTTCATGCTGGTCCCCACCAGGAGGTTGTCTGAAAACAAGGGACCACCTGAGGGGTTCAAGGACTTCTGGGACAGAAGGCAGGAATGTAGCTGACAAGGGTTTGTGTGCAATGGATAGATATACCTACATGAATGCTGGAGAACAATGGGGACAGTGGCCAAGAAAGGCAACACAATAAGGTATCGATAGTGAGAGGAGGCCTGCATTTGATTTAAGATAGCCAGCCAAATTTTTGATTTTGGATAATACAGTACTTGAATTTCAGAGTAGCTAAAGAGGGCCCAACTCCTTTGCTTTTTGTAATGACTGGGTCCCATTATCTGCTGTTGTGTTGTGTTGTGTTTTGTTTTGTTTTGTTAAGACGCAAGCCACAAGGACCAGCACAAGCAGCGCACTGGAAGAAACCATTCAGAAGCCTGTATAGGGTGTCCAGTTCTGCATTGCCGGAAAGGAGGATTTGCTTCCCCAAAAAAGAGGACAGCAAAGAATACCAATTTGCATAAAATTTGCAAATGGTAATTGTATTTGTAAAGACACTCATTTAGACATACTGTATTCCTATAATTTAACTAGAAATATGGTGCTTCTTACTGTAATGGGGAAGTCAATTTGTGTGCCAGTTCAGCGTGCTGATTAGGTTCTGCCAACTGTTGAAGGGCAACGTCAAGACTCTTGCTGTCCTGTTTTATGATTCTTTATCTAAAGTCAATCTTAGACTGGACAGCCTTTCAAAAAAAGAGAGGGATATTCTAAAATAAAGGCCTGTCATCTGGCAGCGTTTCAGATTAGAGGCCTGCAGCCTGCCCTTCTAGAAGATAGAAACACATAGTCACCCTAAGCCTGTATGAGTGGTTGAGCCTTGGTAATCCTCGCAGAGAGAGGCCAGATGAACTGAGATCTACATACGAGCAGTAGAGGTGTAATGTGGTGGACCGGGTTCGCGTCTCCGCTCCTCCACATGCAGCTGCTGGGTGACCTTGGGCTAGTCACACTTCTTTGAAGTTTCTCAGCCCCACTCACCTCACAGAGTGTTTGTTGTGGGGGAGGAAGGGAAAGGAGAATGTGAGCCGCTTTGAGACTCCTTCAGGTAATGATAAAGTGGGATATCAAATCCAAACTCTTCTTCTACATACATAATTTTATTTGTATTTTTCCCTTCTGCAATTCAAACCATGCTCAAAGCAGCTTACAACATGAAAAAATACATAATTACAACATGAAAAAATACATAACTACAACATAACAAAAGTAGTCACAAACAATAAATAAAACATTTCATGCACAACCAAACTGAACAATTCCAACACAATATCTACAATAAAGATTAAAAAACAAAAAATCTCGACAGCAGCCATTGTCTCAAACCCCCAAACAAACCCCCAGCCCAAGACTCTGTTCAGCAGCTGCAGCTTTTGTAGCTGGAGTCAGTGGGGGCCCTGTCCTCCCAGGCCAGATAAGGAAAAGCCTGCAAGGCAGGGAGCAGGTCTTCAGCCAAGATGGTCTAGATCAGTGTTTCCCAACCTTGGGTCTCCAGCTGTTTTTGGACTACAACTCCCATCATCCCTAGCTAGCAAGACCAGTGGTCAGGGATGATGGGAATTGTAGTTCAAATACAGCTGGAGACCCAAGGTGCGAAACACAGGTCTAGAAGCCAACAACAATTTCATTAAGGGCTATTCTAGCTTTCCTGCCTTGAACTAAGCACTGATTGCTATATGCCTGTCATATAAACATAGTAGCACAAACCAGTACATGTGCATGTCAGTGTGGTAGGGCAAGGCACCACCGGGAAAAAAGGCTGACTTCCTCTCAGCTCTGCAGACCGCAAAGGCATCCCTTCACCAAGACTGGGAGACAGAATGGTATTTGTTTGCCCACCTATCTTCTTTGTTTTGTTGCCTCCAGGCACCACACATAAACGATTCAAGAAAAGGCCTAGGCTAGGAGAATCTTAGTCAGCAGAGACTTTGCAATGTCTTTTTCGTGCTGCGTGACACGTTTCCATGGTAGCATACAGATTGTCATGTGGCCTCATTTTTCTCCTTTCCCTCTCCCTTCCCATTTTCCCACACAGACCACACAGCTTCTGACCTTGAGTTTCTTACCAGTCTCCAGTGGGCACCTTTCTTGTTTTCAGCTGCAATACCATTTGGCGGCTGCCCAAGTCGGAAGTTCTTGGCCAACACTCCCTCTTGAGAGGATTAATGGGCAGCTAGCTATTCTTCACTCTATAACAAGCAAACCAACTGAGCATATGGACTGAGATTTTGACATATGTTTGAGGAGCCGCAAGATGGCATAGTGTAATTGTACTGAAGTATTTGAAACTTTATTTTTAGCTCAGTTTTTTTTTAAAATAAAAAAGTCTCCTTCTCTCTCTTCTGCATTATCAATGCTGGAGACTACTTCTGTGCAGCGTGATGATCCTCTCTCTGGTTTTTAATCCTAGGCAGCTTTGCAGGGAGTGATAGGGAAGGTAACAAGAAGCACAAAAGTTAAATCTGCAATAAGGAACTATTTGCAAGGGCAGCCCCTCTCATTAATTTTACTGACATTTCTACATGTTAAGCTCTCTTTACTTAAGCTGGCACCTAATTACTGTTTCGCACATAAGAGGGGTAATTTCTAGGAGGAATGGAGGTGAACTGAATACTTTTCAGTATTGCCTGGGAATATTTTATCTCAAATTTTATTTGTAAAAAGGTATATTATGAAATATATGGGGTGGGTGGGATTTAAGCTTTGATTGATTAATTTTTACAATTAATCACCCAGGGCATTAAATTGAGTTTTTCGACAGTCTTATGGACTTATCTATAACTGCTGGGATCCACGCTGTAAATAGCAGAGCTGACTGCAGAATACTTACTTAAAATTCTCCAAAGAGGAAATACAGTGCTAGAAAAACAAGAATGAAGAACTCCCGACATACAGCCCAAGGCATAGGATTCCCCTACCCCTAATGCAAGAGGCTTTTAAAATGCAGAGCAGAAAAAAATGTCAAAATTCATTAGCCATTTTGTCCCAACACACATAGTTTTGTTTGTAATTTTGCCATCTATTTATCTATGCAAAGCAATTTCCTCTAATATAGTTATGCATATTATTTTCACTACTATGTGAGTTTAATGCATACTTTACCCTGGCATATGCATTTTTGTGCACATTACTTGGCTGGGCGACTACAGTGCAAAATTAGGACTATGAGCTCTTGTATTTCAAACTTTACCACTGTACCACTTGGTGACCCAGAACTGACATGATTTGTATCACTAGAGAGGCAAAGACCAATTTTCTACTAAGAGTAGCAGTCACCACCAGTCTGCCACATAATTAAACCAAGGAAAGTAGAGATATCAAGGTCTCAAAAGCTGGTTCTTCAGCTGCTGCCTTACATTCATTTAGGCATAAAACAATTATTTAATAATTAAGAGGAGCCTTCCTTTCTCCTAGAAGCTCATGTTGGTGCACAGGGTTCTTCCACGCTCCCTTTCTCCTCTCCACAACCCTTGTCTTGTGGGTTAGGCTAAGAGATACTGGCTGGCCCAAGAGTTTCATGGTCTGTTCTGACCCATTAACCCCTATAACACGTTATTCCTGAACAATTTACCACTGTTCTGATTTATTTTATCAGGTGACCTGCATTTGCTTTCCTGCATTCTTTTGTGTTATCCACACACTTAATTTGTCTGTCTAACTACCAGTACCTATGAAGCATCTAGCTCATGACACTTTTGTTTTAATAAAAATAATAATCTTGTTGCTTCCGTCACACCAAATAAGCTGGAATGGCCTCTATTAAAAAGTTTCTCGGTGCCACCTCTCTGTACTGTATGTCGTGGCTGATCAGGTAGCAGCACCCTGCCATGTGGACATTTTCCAAGCCTGTGCTGTTCATTCCCAATTGGCACTATTAAGGAAGAAACCCCCCAAAACAAGCCAGATTTCCCATACTCTGCAGATCAGTTGCTCTTCTGGAATTCAGTATTTCAATTCCTGAGAAAATTAGGTCATCTCCAACTTCGTTTGACGGCCATGTTAAATTGCTCCAATACATGAGGGATGAGACAAAAGGGAAGCGGGCAAAACCATAGAGAGTAGGTCTAATAGTGATGACCTGAATGTTCAGAGGTTATACAGTACATGTAGCAGGAATAAACCCTGGAGCTGTGCTGCTGTTTGTAGTGTTCCTAAAAGCATCTAGCTCACCCTTGTTGGAAATAGGATTTTCCTTAAATGGACTTCTGGTTTGATCTAACATATATTTTCTTATGGCCTTATGGAACCTTAGCTGGTGATAACCCTTCTCTCTTGCTCTCTCATTTCTGCAAACCTTCTCCAAGCTACCGCTTCCTCTATTTTATTCCTCAAATACAGTAAGATATATGCTTTCCTGAATTTTATTCATCCTTTTCCAAAGGAAAAGTGGGGAAAACTTGAATGCTCTTGCATTTGTCATGCATTTTTTTATTTAAAAAAGAACCACATTTATCTACAAAATAGGTAGAATGGAGAAAACTGATGTAATCACATTTAAAAAGAAGTTGCTCTATGTTATTCACTCTGGGTGTGAGCCTGGCTTCCTATACGGTATCTAAATGGCCTATGTACATTTTATCAAGCTGAATTATGGGCCAGCTGTCAGTCTTACTTCCTCCTTGTTTCATGCGGGCCACCCACCTTGTTATTTCTAAAATAAATGCCCGTATGTTTATCTACATGTTCATCTTTTGCCTTATTTTAAAATGTCAATGTTAAAATGCCATTAAAATAATAATTGCAAAGCTACTGGTGGAGTGGGGTGGGGTGGGGTGGGGTGGGGTGGAGGAAAATATCTTGGTGACATCACAACACCTAAGGCTTACCAGCTAAGCAATTGGTGCTGTTTATTCACCACTGACTTCCCCTGCAAAATCACAATTTGTATCTTTAACGAGGCCAAGCCTTAAACAGAAAAGGTATATTTGTATTGAATTCAGTGTGGGTGCTTCTAGTACAGCCCCACTGCTCTACAAATGTTATCTCTGTCCTCATCCAAAGATGCTGCTGGCTGTGGATGATGTACTTGGCAGTTTCTAGCTGTCACTTTGCTTCTTCAGACTGCTGCATCTCCCAATTCTCGCATCTCTGTTAGTGCATTCAGATGTTTGAATTCACTGTGTGGCTTCCAAAAAGCTCCTTATGATTTTCTCTGTTCGGCTTCCAATACTGGAGTTTCCAACCTCTTCATTTCCAGTTTTAAAACGGAAACATCTCCAGTGTTTTAGCATGGTTTCCAATACCTGTGGTAAATCCCCCCCCCGATGATTTCAGTTCAGGGGAACCATTGTTTCGCTGCTTCTTAGAAGCAATTTCTCCCCCTGTGCTAATGGCACTCCCTTTGGCTGGGGGGGGGGAACTGATATGATTCCAGGGTCTTATCAGGGTACACTCTGGACTCAGAACCACTAGAAGTATCCAACTTTAAACCTTCTTCACACTGTGGTATTTTGTGACCTAGCTTGGACAAGGCCTAGTCACTATAGCAACCACTTTTCTGTTTTGCTCCTCATTTCAGAATCCAGAGGCCCAGAGGCTGAGAAAAATAACAGTCTTCTCTTGCAACTGGAAAGAGGGAGGCTGTTTATGAAATGCAGTTCTGAATGAAATATTTACCAGAATGGAGGACATTCAGTGCTGAGTATGAGGCCTCCCACTGGATAGGAAGAACCCTGCAGCATTTTAATTCATCCCACCCTACAGATGTTTCTGCCTGTGGCTGTGACAGCCTGGACCTTTTTCCCTCCGGGGAAAAAAATCCCAGTTCTTAGCATCTTTGCTATGAGTGTGCGTTTCCTTTTCAGTTCTAGCATTTTTCTTTGTGTGCCCTCCTCCCCGTTAATTGTTGGGTTGTTCTTGTCGGGATATATAGAGTGTTGTGTAGCTCAGTAAGTCTGCAGGCTTGAACTTTCATGTAAAGGAAGCTGATGCAATAGACCTGCAATCTTACTGTGTCAGAGTGACTCAGCAAAAGTGGGCCAACAGATGATTGGCTGTTGCCTTGTATTAAAGGGGAACCTGTTAAACAGGGCGTGGTGGTGGTGTAGAGTGGAGCCAGAGAGAGTGAGAGTGAAGTTGTCCTAGTTGTACTTGTCTTGTATGAACTGTATGTATATAGCTCACATTAAAATACTGCACTAAAGATCCTGTGACTTTGCACTTCTCTGCTGCAACGCCGTGGAGCAATCCGCGACAGGGTTATGGGCCCAGCCGGTCCCGCTGTGCAAAAGTCCAGGTAGCAGTTGTCTAGCCGTGGTGAGCTGGAGGTGAGCTGCAGGCATGGAGCAGTTCAGAGCTGGCGTGTTGCTAGATAAGCTGACGGCCACGAACTACAGCACCTGGTCAGTCCGCATGCAACACCTCCTCAAGCGTGAGGGCCTGTGGAAAGTGGTGGAAACTACGCCACAGTCCCCTGAGGAGATTTGGCAGGATGACCAGGAAGAGGTGGACGAGGAAAAGCTGGCACAAGCAGAGGCCCAGCTAGAAAAGGACGAGAGAGCGCTGGCTACAATCATCCTTGGAGTGGACGACAGCCAGCTTGTCTATGTAGCAGATAAGGTGACGGCGAAGGAGGCGTGGAATGCACTCAGAGCTGTCCATGTGCGGGAGACGGCTGGCTCTCTGATAACACTAACCAGGAGAATGTACCGGTGTCGGAAGAAACCGGGTGACTCCCTGGTAAACCACCTAAAGTTCCTAACAGACTGTTTCCAGCAGTTAGCCTTAAGAGGGAAGCCTGTGGAGGAACAGGACAAAGTTTTCATAGTCCTGAGTTCTCTTGACGACAGCTATGATATGCTGGTCAATTCCCTCGAGTCTGTGGAGGCTGATAAGCTGACTCTGGAATACGTCACCGGGCGGTTGTATGCAGAGGAGGACAGGCGTGCCGAGCGAAAGACGACCTCAGCCCAGCTGTTGGAACATCCCAGAAGGAACAACAGCCAGGAGGAGCGGAGGTGCCAGGAGCCGGAGAAACAGCCAGGAGGAGCTGCTGCAGACCAGCCAGTGGTCAACAAAGTAAAAAGGTGTTTTTGTTGCAAGTCCAGTGGACATTTGTTTCGGGACTGCCCGAGAAAACGCCAGAAGCAGCAGAAACACAGGAGGCAGCAGGAGTCTACCGCTTGGGTGTCTGCAGACAGCCAAGAAAGTGAAGAGCTGTGGGTCCTGGACAGTGGAGCTTCACAAACTTTTTGTAAGAAAAAAGCATTGCTGACTGATGCTAGGACTTCTAACAAAAAGCATGTAAGTCTTGCTACAGGCCAGAAAGCTAATGTAACATGCGAGGGGGAGGTTGTGTTCCCGCAGCTGGGACACACATTCAGGAATGTGTTGTGTGTTCCTAGTTTGCAAAACAATCTCCTGAGCATTCCTGACTTGGCCAAAGCAGGCTTTGAAGTAAGTTTTTTTGGGGAACAGTGCCAGATAAAGCAAAATGGGGCAGTGTTGGCAAATGCTGATCTTAGAACAAATATGTATGTGTTACGAAGTGAGTCTAAGGTTGCAAGTGTGCAAAATGTCCCAACCCACAATATGTGCATTCATCTCCTGCATAGACGCATGGCTCATGCCAGCTTTAAGGTGCTGAACAAAACTTTGGAGTTGTGTGGGGGGATGAAGAGCATTAAAAGTTGTGATAAATACCTAGACTGCAATATTTGCAAGGAGGTTAAGAGCAGAGCTTGCCCAGTAGCAAGAGCAAGCCAAAGAGAGACCAATAGACCACTGGAGCTAATTCATGCTGATGTAACTGGTCCTTTTCCACCAAGTGTATCACATAATAAGTATTGTTTAATTCTTGTGGATGATTTCTCTAGATTTGGTTGGGTCTACCCGTTAAAGCAAAAGTCTGAGGTGCCCCAAACTTTGAAATACTGGATGAGAAGGGTTGAGAGACAACTTGGTGAAAAGGTTTGTTCTCTCCAGACAGATCGAGGAGGGGAATTCATGGCAAACTCCCTGAGAGACTGGTTGCGGTCTCAAGGGATTAAACATAGACTTGCCAACGTGGCAACTCCTCAGGAGAATGGACTGGCAGAGCGTAGGGGAGGTGTCCTGCAGACACAGATGAAAGCATTGTTAGCAGATGCAGAACTCCCAATTAGATATTGGGCTGAGAGCATTAAGACGGCCAATTATATTGGTAATCGCCTGTGGTCAAGTGTGTTAGATGACATACCCTACAGGGTTCTGTATGGCAAAAGCCCCAGTCTGCAACATTTGAGAATATTTGGGACAAAGGCATGGGTGGACATACCTGTAAAAAACCGGAGAAAAGGTGGGAAAAGAGCGCAGCAGTTGTTGTTTCTTGGGTATGAAAGTGGAACAAAATCTTACAGGTTTGAAAATGACAAAAACTTACTGAGCTTTAGTCGGTCAGCCAGTTTTAATGAGCAAAGAAACTGGCCCAAGATACATGCAAACCAGCTGCCAGAGAGTGTTTTACTGCCAAGTGTAACTGATAAGGCAGTTGAAACAAAGCCGAGGTTTGGCAGCACTCCCAGAGAAATTAAAGGGGAGGGGGTAAAGCCTGAGCAACTTTCTCCACCTGCTTGCAAACAGCAAGGGGAAAGTGCAAGTGTAGGAAAGACAGGAGGAGGTAAATCTCCAGTGTCAATACATCCCAAAAGCAGCCCTGAAAGTAGCCCAAGGGGTGAGATTGATGAACCCAGGAGGTCTGAAAGAAGTAATAAAGGTCAACCTCCAGCCCGTTATGGTTTCACAGACACAATAAACCAGGTTTGTGTAACTGAGCCAGAAAACTTTGAAGAGGTGCAAGAGTTGCCTACTCGAGAGAAAGAGGCGTGGTTAAAGGCAATGCAGGCAGAGTATGACTCTTTGCTAAACAACAGTGTGTTTGTACCTGCAGAGTTGCCTGATGGTAAAAAGCCCATAAGCTGTAAATGGGTTTTTAAAGTGAAAAAGCTGGCTGATGGTAGTTACCAGAGGAAAGCCAGGCTAGTTGCCAGGGGCTTTACACAAAGGAAAATGGTACACTATGATGAAGTGTTTGCCCCAACTACAAAAGCTGAAACAGTAAAATCAGTTTTAGCAATGGCAAGCCTGAAGGGGTTAAAAGTTCATCACTTTGATGTTTCCTCAGCTTACTTAAATGCTCCCATTGACACTGAGGTATATCTGCAACAAATACCAGGTTATGAGCTGGAAAGTGACAACATGGTTTTGAAACTGCAAAGAGCACTTTATGGTTTACACCAGAGTGCACGCCTTTGGTATGAATGCATTGATACAACTTTGAAAAAGATGGGGTTTAAACAAAGCCTAGCTGATTCCTGTTTATATTCAGCAACAGTGCAAGGGAGCGCTTGTTATCTGCTTCTCTTCGTTGATGATATATGTCTTGCAACTAGTGCACAAAAACAAGTGTCTTGGTTCATGAACAACCTGGGAAACAAATACAAACTGAAGTATTTGGGAGAAATCCAGAACTACTTAGGAGTAGAAGTTCAGAGGGATGAAAAAGGCATTTACTCTCTGAGTCAGAAAGAAAAGATTGAAAGGTTACTAAAGACATATGGGATGGAAATGGCAAATGAGGTCGACACTCCCATCACTACACAGTACAAAAATGAACCAGAGGGGCAAAAATGTGAAAATGTAACAGCATTTCATTCTTTGTTGGGTTCTCTGTTGTATTTAAGTTGCTGGACCAGGCCTGAGATAACACTGGCAGTGCACATGTTAAGTCAAAGAAGTGCAGACCCAGCACAGAAAGATTTCGTTGCACTTAAAAGAATTCTTCGATATCTGAAAGGCACAAAAGATTACAAGCTGGTGCTAGATACAGGAGGTGATCAGCAATTGTATGCATATGCTGATGCCAGCTGGGGAGACAGAGAAAATGGAAAGTCTACCACTGGCTATGCCATATATATTGGGAATGCCCTGGTTCAATGGAAATCCCAGAAACAAACATTTGTTGCCACAAGTACTTGTGAAGCAGAGTACTCAGCCATAAGTGAATGTGTGTCACAAATAGAGTGGTTTACTTGCCTAACTAAAGAGCTGGGAATACCTTCAGAAATGCCAATAACTGTGCTAAGTGATAACATGGCAGCACAACAGCTTGCCAACCAACAGAACTTTAAATGTAAAAGTAAACATATTGCAATAAGGTATGGAAATGTTAAAAATGCTTTGGAAAGAAATGTGTTAAAAGTTCAGCATTGTAACACAGAATGTAATGTGGCAGATATATTTACCAAATGTTTGGATGCTTCTAGATTTCGAAACTTAAGGGAATTGTTAGGTTTCAAGCCTTTGACTTAAGGAGGAGTGTCGGGATATATAGAGTGTTGTGTAGCTCAGTAAGTCTGCAGGCTTGAACTTTCATGTAAAGGAAGCTGATGCAATAGACCTGCAATCTTACTGTGTCAGAGTGACTCAGCAAAAGTGGGCCAACAGATGATTGGCTGTTGCCTTGTATTAAAGGGGAACCTGTTAAACAGGGCGTGGTGGTGGTGTAGAGTGGAGCCAGAGAGAGTGAGAGTGAAGTTGTCCTAGTTGTACTTGTCTTGTATGAACTGTATGTATATAGCTCACATTAAAATACTGCACTAAAGATCCTGTGACTTTGCACTTCTCTGCTGCAACGCCGTGGAGCAATCCGCGACAGTTCTCTAATAGTGTGTTAGCGCTAGTTTCTCCCTTTCTCCCTCTGCTTCTCTCTGGTTCTATCCCCCCCACCCCAAATATCCCTTAGTTCTTCCCCATTCCCTATTTTGCCACCTGGGTTGCGGATGTTACAATGGAATCATTTACCAGTTTAGACCAATCTATTGGCTTAGGGATCACCGATCAACCCTCAATCAGAGCTCTTCCAGCTGAGAGCTTGGAGGCTGAGAAGCAATGGCTGATGGAACGTGTTTCTTAGGTGCCATGTTGGACACCCTGCTGTCCTTTAGGAGGGTGTCCACCAAACATATTATTACACACCACCCCAATCTCCACAGCAGGGTGAGATTCCAGCAGTTCAGGTGCACTTTATCCTCTGTGTTTCCTTCGTAAAATGAGGCACATCGGAGACTGTGGTGTCTTTATGCTATATGGTTTATTCACACATATATACAGTCTGAGCCTATGGTGGTATGTGGCCAGGATCTGCTCCATTTTCTCCAGGAAGGCATTGCCCTGGGATTTTAATACTAACACCATTAAGCGGCAAGCGGATGCATTGAGCAGTGTGCTTTCTTGTTGGGGAAGGGGACGGTTATCTGCTCATACCCTCTATAAGGGATTCATGAAACTACTATGTAAGTAACAAACTATTATATATAACTACTATATGAGGAGGGAACAGGTAGTTGCATGGGATCATGTTTTTTATGTTTAAAAAGGTAGTTAATCTGCCAAACCAGGACTACCATGCAGCAAGTTGGAGCAGGCAGTTTCAGGTGGCAGAATTTAAAGGGATATAGATGAAGGCAGTAACTGATATCTAAACGGTGCAGAGTGATTAAAAATAAAATAATTGTTGGCCCCAGTGTGGGGGATGACGACGTATGTAGTGCTCCACTTCAGGCAGTAAAGTATCATGGGCCAAGCAGCCTCAGACTCCTGTCTTCTCGGAACGTGATTTCTGCTAGCAACTTGAGCCATCTGCTTCTCATAATCTGAGGAAGTCTGGTATGGTTTGTAGAAAGAGAATCTAAGGGGCATGTGAGATGCACGCTCATTACATCTCCAGCTATGGTTATGGTTCGTTCTCTCTCTCTCTCTCTCTCTCTCTCTCTCTCTCTGTGTGTGTGTGTGTGAGAGAGAGAGAGAGAGAGATGCAAACATTCTCTGTTCTGTATCAAACAGGCTTTTGGATTCTGTTTGAATTTACATTTCCTAAGTGCAAATTCAGCCTGCTGTTTTGTGGATTGCATTGCCACAGCTAGCAAAGGGACTCCATTGCCCGTGCTTCTAAGAAGGGTTTGAATTAGGTTCACACAGAGTATGAAGATGGGAAGGAGCATGCCAAGAGACAGATAGTTGCTCCTCTCTCCCAGTATATATACGTTTGCCATCTCTGCTCGGTTTTTACATACAGTACATTTCCAGAACAATCCTTACACCCAAGGCTGCCAATCAAACTTTTCAATATAAGAGGCTGCTTTGGAACTGTGTGGAGTTCACAATATGGGGTGTTCATTATGTGCTACAAAAGCATGCACTTACAGCAGGACCAATAAGTTCTGGATAGAAATATCCTTTAAAGCAGGAGACATCTGGCAACCTTACTCCAACCAGTGGTTGATACTCAATGGGAACTCACAAGTGGAGGAATTCTGTCTATGTTATTTGGGAAATTCCTGGTGACCCAGAAGTTTCTTCTCTTCCTATTTGTTCTGCTATCTCCATGCACTCTCTGGCAGCCTGTCAATCCACCCACAAGACTCCCATGACCCAACAAAACCGAGAATCACTCGCATATGCAAAGCCTGCTGTGAGTACACATTCCAGCAAGAAGGGAGTGTCTCTGGTTTGGATCTCTTACAGCAGCTGCCCTAATAGGTCCCCCAGTTTTCACGGCTACTCTATGATTTCCCACAGCAACACGGTAACTGGGTGGGGATGTTATCATAGTCTGTTATGTAATAAATCCTCCTCAACTCAGTTCATGCACCACTTTCTGATGCTGTTGTTGTTTATTACAAGAGTGGGAAACATCTTAAACTGGAGGGCCGCATTCCCTCTTGACCAAACTTCTGACTGGCATGGGAGGGACATATGCCAGTCAAGGAAAAGCACTCAAAGAGGGTGTGTAAGCCGGAGGGACTAGGGCCAGTCAGAGGTGTGGCCTATAGAGGAGGCAAAGCCTGTGGAGAATCCCAAGGGCCAGATTCAACCCTGGGCCTGAGGTTCCCCACCCCTGGTTTATTTGACAGTATGTCCAACTCTGTTCAACAGGGCTCACTCCCAAGTAAATGTACATAGTACTGCAGTCCTAATTATTTATGTATTCTTGCATTTCCCTCACCTCCATTCAAAGAACTTGAACAGGAAACAGTGCCATTAAAACTAATTACACTATAAAACAGATTCCAATTAGAATGCAAAATGCCACACATTTGAATTTCCACATGCCACCTTACTGCTAGTCGCTTACGGTAGTCCATACTGTAACGTCTCAGAGCGCTTTCTGAAAATGCCACAAATGCAACTCAGAGAGATTAAAATCAGGTTTGTGAAGGGATTTTAATATCTCATGTACCGGTATCTTACATATCCCCAAGGCCTTGTTTACATGCTGCTATTGGGTGCAGACCACATTTAGGTTGCCTTCCCTTTAATAGTTCTGAGGTACTGGCCTCTTCATCTATCCCTTTCCTCTCTGGAGCTGTGGGGCGAACGCAGAATCATCCCAGATACAGATGGGGAGGGACCAGACTGTCCAAAGAGATCCTTGAAATAGTGGAACAGGGGGAGGGATAACACAGCTGCATGAGCTCCTGGTGCTCAGAACTGTTAAAGGGACAGGCAGCTAATCTTTCAGTGAATACTTGGTTCATGCGAGTTGCACCTATTATCACACCCATTTCAGGCGGAAAGAGTTCACATTCAAAATGTTCTCACGCATTTAGATGAATACACTGGGGTTTGTTTGTTGGTGAGTGTGGAAAACAACCACACTCCATATCCTAATTCAATTCTCTCAGTGACATTCAAGAAGGCGATGTCAACAGGTTCAGCATCACTCTGAGCTTTGCAGAAGTACAATTTTTAAAAAGAAAAAGAAAAACTCAAGAGGAAGGGGGAGCCCCGAAGCAGCCCAATGAGGACTGAGCGTGCTCACTGGCTGTGGAATTCTGACACTTGGGATGAAAACCCAGCGGGAGGCAAAGTGGACTGGGAGTGTCTGGAAAGGAAGAGACACATCAATGTAAAGACAGTTGCTCATTCCCTCTTGTATCGCCTTCACAGCACTGGCTTAAGCGGGCTTTAGGGAGGAGGTGTGAGGCTCTGACAGGGTCCTTCACAAAGCTCGGCAAGAGCTTGTCCGGCTTCGTGAAGGAACTTAGAGGCCTCTAGGACTCTGTGAGAGCCCTCATGCCTCCTTCCCACAGCTGGGCAAGCATCTACCAGGCTTGATTGCTCCTTTGTTTTGGAGTACAACTCCCATCATTCCTGACCATTGGCCATGCTTTCTGGGGTTGGTGTGAGCTGGAGTCCAATAATATCCAGAGTGTACCAGTTTGGAAAAGGCTTGAGGTAGGCCAGTGACTTGTTCTAATTCATCAGGTGCCACTTTTCCTGACACTGAAGCACCATAATAGGAAAGCACACACCTGCCACACACCTATCAGTTGAAAGAAAAAGTTTCTGGTGACTTTATAATAATAATAAATTTATTAAAACGGTCTCAGACCAGCTTTCTGGTGACTTTAACTACAGCCACCACACAGAAATCTAGCAGGTGAAACTTTGTCCAGCACAGATAAAAGCCCCTGCTCCATGCTACATATGGTTGTGTGGAGATGCTCTCAGAAGGTGGTGGTGGCAGCGGTGGCAGCAGCCCTGCAAGGTAATTCCTGGTACAGTTTGTTCCGGTTTAAAGGTGGTGGCTAGAACAAGCCCCTTAAGAATTCTCTTTTATGGTTGAGTTCTCTAATTATCCTTTCCCTCCTTCCTCACCCACACTCCTGTTTGCAAGTGCTGGCAAACTAAATTCAGCCCCACTGCCACCTGTTCGGAATCACGCTGGCACACTGACTTGAAGGAGAATAATTAGCAGCTGCCACTGCAGCCCTCTCAATTAAGATGCTAATCAGAAGCATTAAGAGAAAAGTGAGGGAAGAGGAAGGGAAGAAAGCAAACTTGCTCTGAAAGCAAAGGTCTGCTTGTGCAGTTTTATTTTATGATAAGAAAGGCTAATTCTATTAAGGTAGGCAAGAAGGCACTGGCATGAGTTACTGTCATGGAAGCTGAGCTAGGCCAGTAAAAAGTCTTGAGAAACTGAAATGGAAATAGAACGGAAAGGTAATTAGTAGAGGTTTGGAAAAAGGAAAAATTTGTGTTTATTTTGTGAACATTAGTTGTATAAGTTTGAGAGACCAGTTAATATATTATGGAAATGAGATAAGAATGTGAAATTTAAAGATTGATTCAAAGAAGACAGAATATGGAAGATTGGAAGTCGATATTAGATTCAGAATATAAGTTACTTTATGTAACTACAAGATGTAATTATATGTAATCATATGTGTATATTAAAATCAATAAAAATTATTGGGGGGGGGGGAAAGTCTTGAGAAACTGGTCCGGTTAGTGCTGCCATTGTTTTGGCAGAGCTGCTGTGGCTCTGTAGAAGTCAACAAGTCTTTTCCTAGGATGAAGCTGCAGTGATGGGGACTGCTTTGCCAGTTGTGCAGTAGTTCAAGGCAAAAGACATCCACCAGAGAACCCCGTTTCTCTCCTGTTTGTCCCTGGAGTATTGATCTTGTGTGAATAATAGCCTTGGCAAAGACTAGTGAAAATGACTGAATATGATGCTTTGCTAGGTTTGTAGATCGGGCGAGGCACCAAAACTTCCTCTTGGCATTCTAAGGAGCTACATCCTGCCATCCTGCCAAGACTGCCTTGAATACGCAGGCACCCAATGTGACAAAGTGCTGGAGATGGAGCTTGAACCAATGAAAAAAGTAATCTGGTGTTGCTGGATTCAAATTGAATTCCTTACCTGGCCTTTTTATGCATTTATTTGTCCTATGCATGGACAAAGAGCTGGACAGGAAAATTCAGACCTGCCTTAAGTACCAGAAACGCTGCTCTGCCTTACAGTCTCTGTTTCTGATGTTTCATGTTTAGAGTCCTAAGGTCTTGACCAGGCTTCCTCAGCCTCGGCCCTCCAGATGTTTTGAGACTACAATTCCCATCATCCCTGACCACTGGTCCTGCTAGCTAGGGATCATGGGAGTGTAGGCCAAAAACATCTGGAGGGCCGAGGTTGAGGAAGCCTGGTCTTGACGTTTCTTTTATTTATTTTTATTACTAAAAGGCTAATATTCTCAGGGTGCTGCCTTATGTACAGTACCAGGCATCAACTGCAGAATAGAAGCAACCCAATGCATTCCTGCTCCCTTTATCCCAAAATCTGTCACTGTGTTTTGAGCACTAGCCTCCCCAACTTGCCTACGATTTCTGTATTGCAGAGAGAAACTGCTCTTCATTGCCACCAAATTGCTAGCCATGTGGCAAAACAAGGGCAAATGATTTTGGCTTTCTCTGACTTCAAATGGTGGTAGGATCAACATAATACAAAGGGATCCATGCAACTGTTAAACCCACCATTTTGCTTCCTCTTCCCAAGCAGGGGGATGTTCTGGACTGCTTTTCTTGGACTGAATTCATATTTTCTCATTCTAGGGCTCATCTACACTTACCCTTTGCTCTACTTTTTCCAGGCACAAGTCTGTGCTTTAAAGCTCTGGGTCTGAAAGCCCCACTTTGTTGTTGTTGTTGTTGCTGTTGCTCTGGAGTTTTGCTCTGCTTTTGCTCTGCAAAAACCCCAGTGCCCATCGACCAATCCTAGCCACAGCGGAGAAAGCCCCCTTTATGATGACCACCAACCTGATAGACGATGGAACTATTTGAACATTATCTGTGCTGGATCTTAATGAGTGGGAAGGGATATATGGGGAAATATGCTCACACAGGTATCCCAGAATCAAACCATAAAGGGCTTTTTAGGGTAGTAGTAGTAGTAGTAGTAGTAGTAGTAGTTGTTGTTGTTGTGTTGGGAGCTGCCCAGAGTGGCTGGGGAAGCCCAGCCAGAAGGGTGGGGGTATTTATTCTTATTTTTATTTTGACTTTAGCCCT
The DNA here is from genome assembly GCF_009819535.1 of Lacerta agilis. Classification (NCBI taxonomy): domain Eukaryota; kingdom Metazoa; phylum Chordata; class Lepidosauria; order Squamata; family Lacertidae; genus Lacerta; species Lacerta agilis. The sequence continues at coordinate 85,384,923 of NC_046313.1, read as the reverse complement.
GAAACAAACCCATAACCAGTGCCACTCACATTAAGATTGGTGTTTTCGGTTCCCCTTAGCTAATTCCAGAAATCTGGGCGAGCTGCAGCTTTCAAACAACTTTCAAGCCCCACATCTGACACATTTCAGGGGGTTCTAGTGCACAACAATTACCAAATCTCTTTCTTCCTAGAACAGGCATAGTTGTTAAATCAGTGGCAGCCAATAAAACATGTTATTGGCCACTCTTTCAACCAGGCAGCTTAAGTTCTGACTGATGTACTCCCAGACACTGAATTGGCTCTTTCTGGGGGGAGTGTTACCCCACTGGGTTATGATAGGCTTATGGAATTGGTCTCATCAGGCTCCAGTTCTAAATTATTCAGACACCGATACTTGACTGTGTTAAGTTCCCAAGCTCCGATGGCCCATTAACCTCCTTGATTTTGCACGAAAGACTGCCCATCTAAACTACTGGAGGCAAGTCTAGCTCTGCATCAGCGTGTTATGGTTTTGATTGACAAATTAGGCCTACTGGCTGATATAGAGGGGTGGGAGGGAGATTAAATAGCCTAATATGGCACTGTTTCTCTTGTAAACAAAAGAAAATGACTCATCTGTGATTCTCCCCTCTCTCCCTGCTCCCCATCCCCAATCTTTTCAACAGATGCTAAGGAGGAGAAACCAAAAGCTGTGAGCAAAAAACCTAAGGCAAAATCCAGCAACATTAAGTCTTGGATGCCAAATGAAGGACTCCCATCTGTTTGCCTTGCTCAGTGCTGCAAGCGCCTTAGTTGTGATTAGGAGCTACTTCTCAACAGTGTCGAAACTTGACAGTGTGGGGGAATGCTGGAAAGGACCCAGCTTCCTGCCATGGAGGTCTGAAGTATTAAACTTTTCCCAAAGCTGCAAATTGAAGCAGAAAGTGCTGGATCCGATGTTTCCGCAGTGACTTGTATTATGACAGCACGAGAGCTTACATTCCTCTGATGAGAATCTGCAGTGTGTTAAAAGTGCTAGAACCCAGTTTTGTAGGCGCGAGCTTGCATACAAGCACATGCTGTTGCGACGATGTTGACCCAACTCTTGGATGCAGGCAGGCCAGCGTGCCTGTGAAACTGAAGGAAGCAGCCCACTGAAGGGGAAAGATGCCAGGGCAGGCAAGAAGCAGGGCATCCTGGAGAAAGCTGGCCAGTGGAACAAAGACAACCACCCTGGCCAGCAAGAAGCAAGTCACAAGCTTTCCCCTTTTCACGTAGTCAAGTATTCACGAGGTTCATTTGCCACGACAAAAGTAAGTTGAACAAGGTCACCTTGCTCTGACTCCACCGTGTTTATTGCTGTGACTTCACAACCATTCTGTAGGCAGTACAATCACATCTTATGCGCTGGGGTTCGGTTCCAAGAGTTCCACATATACATGAAAATCATGTGTGCCCAAATCCTTGGAGCTGCCCTCATGGCTAGTGAGCAAGAGGGAGCGTGAATCCACTGTTCTGTTAGGAGGGTGTTATATGTATAAAAGGTGTTCCTGTTAGGGGTGCCAACTCAGGGAGGCCAAACCATTTTGGGGGAGGGGGCCGTCTCCCCACGTCCCGAAGAATTGGGAGGGTGGCTTCTCCTCCTCCTGCTGCAGAGGGGAAGGAGGGTCCAGGCAGCCCCCTACCAGTAGGGGCTTCAGAAGGCGGCGGAGGAGGAGCTGCCAGCCATTGAAGCCACGCTGTTTCTGCATTCAGCTCCTCCCAACCTCCTGACGTTGCCCATGCAGCATTGGCCTCCCAATTGCCCTTGCAAGCTGGTGCCTCTGCTTCCTATATAAGAACATCACCATAACCTCATAAGCAGGAGATGAGAGGGTGCCCAGAGCTACACAATTTCATTATAGAAGTAAGGTTGAGCTCAAGTTTCTCATCTCTAAGTTTCACCCTGCCAGGTTGGTTGACTGCCCAGAGAGTTGAACAAAGCCCACCCCCCCCACCCCCCGCTTTGGGTAAGCTAAGGTGAAAAATCCTTGCAAAATGAAGTGTTTTATTTTTGTCCTGCATTGTCTTTACTCCTGCTAAAGGTTTCCTTGAAACCTGAGTGTGGCCTCGGCTGTGATGCATTCATTTCTTCCTTTGCCCTTGTTAATTAGAACAATGATAAATGCCGTTTGGGTGAAATGGAGCTAAGCTGAAAGCATGTGGCAATCTTCCAGTCCTAAGGAAAGAATGACACGGGACTAATTAACAAAACTCAATCAAGGGTTGTTCTACAAGGGCAGCCGTGTTCACATCTTTTAGCAGCGGAGGACGGTGTCTGCTTACTCCAGTAGTCTGTGCGACGTTACAGCTCGAGCTTCTAGATAGTTAATAGGAATGATATACAGTTGAGTAGGTCAAAGCAATGTACTTAACTTTTTGAGAAAGGGAGAATTTCAGCTTCTCCCTGCCTCTTCTCTGTTTCCAGTCTGTGCAATCAGCAATTTTGCTGCAGGTAGAAAAATATCCACAGCTGGTTTACACTTGCACGAGTGTATGTGTATGGATCTTTGCAGATCTAATGCCACATACAGAACATCCTTTTTAACAGTGTGATTTTAAATATTCAGCCAACGTTAATTAACTGTAGAGAAGCCCAGGGGAACACATGAACTCATACATGAACAAGCCTTAACAGTGCAAATGCCCCATCGCTAAGTACCACAGAGGACAAAGGGGCTCTCAGCAATGTAGAGCACTCTTTTTTTATTATTAGAATCATAGAACTGTAGTATTGGAAAGGACCACAAGGGTCATCTAATCCAGTCCCCTGAAATGCAGGAATTGTTTTGCCCCATGTGGGGCTCGAACCCATGACTTTGTGGTTACGACTCTCATGCTCTGCAGACTGAGCTGTCCTTCAGGCTGTGCATGTAGACACCCACTATGAATGGAGTTAATGGTACAACAAACTCCATTCGAAAAATGGACTTTCCCCTATAAAATGATAAATAAAGGCATCTGTGGGTTGTTTTTTTCCAGGAAGTAAAGTAGGCAACATAAGTCTCTGAATTAGTTACATCAGTTGAATCTGGGAGGGGTGGGATTCTGCTTGTGATTTGATTGATTCCCCCCCCCCACGCCACTATACATTTTGTATGGTTTATTGATATGTTATTCTCTTCTATGTGTACTATTATCTGACAATTGATGTGGGAAACTGTATTTAATGTTTCGTTGTAATAATGTATTAAATGTTTTGTTGAAATAATTTATTAAGCAAACAAAACCTAGAGTTTGAAATATATTTAAAACAGGTACCATCTAAAATACCTCCATGTTCATTCCCCCCAGCTGCATAACCTGTTTTTAATTAAAATTAGAAGTCTAACAGCCTTCTAAGAAATGCTCAGACTAGGCCTTCAGTGGGTCTCTGAGGAAATGAAATTTCAGGACTATAGAGAGCAGAGCCTGGGACTGCATATGCTGATGACGTCACCCAGATTGTAGTATCTGACTTGTTCCTCAGAGGAGCTGGAGGCAACTAAATGTATGGGGAAATGGCTGCAGTTTAAGGGACAGAAAACCGAGTAAGCGGAAGCTGCTCATTTTTGAGCCTACTTGGTGGTGCAGAGAGCAACATACTTCTCCACTACCACTGTGTCTGCTCCATGTTGACCTGTGAAGCTGCTCTGGGTGCTTGGCAGTCCATATATTTTCAGTAATTAATGTGTTTTTAGCACCTCGAAGGCTAACAAATTTATGATGGCAAAAGCTTTGGTGGGCTGAAGTCTGCTTCATCAGACGACATCTCATTTCATGCATCTGAAGTGGACTATAATTTGTGAAAGCTTTAAACTAACCAATTTATGATGGCATGAGGTGTTTTACAAATTTTCCTTGTTTTTGCTGTCACAGAGCAGCACAGCTACCTCTCTGAAAGTAACTGAGGCATTGCTCTTCACAGAAACCCTAAGTGTTAGTGCTGTGTTCAGAGGCCTGAGACTCCTAGAAATAAGAACCTGGTCTTAGGATATGCTTATTAGATGCACAGGTTTTAGAGTTTCTTCCTTGGTTACAGACACAGCTTATGTACACTTAATGCTTTGCTCTGCTGAGTGGCGGACCTACATTTTTTTTGGGGGGGGGGGTTCACAACCAGCAGTAACCACTGTTGCCTTCTTCAGTGGATTTATTCCACGACAGATCACATTTTAAAAAATCAGCAACTACATCATATATTTTGATTAAAATTGCTGTAGTGGGTTATCTCACATGTTAAAATCACTGGTGTGAATAAAAATATGCCTGGTGCCTTATAGTTTTCGAGTTATAGCTTAGTTGGTAGAACGTGAGACCTTGTGGTCCCTTCCAACTATTCTATGTGGTGCATGGAAAGTAGGAAAATGTGAGATGCACTTTAAAAAGCATTTTTTTTAAAAAAAAAATGCAAGGTGGACTAAAGTCACTTATGGGGCCCTTCTGGATTAGGAGCCCTGAAGCTTAAGCTTAATTAGTTTCATAGTAGATTTGCCCCAGGCTCTTTCCAGGCACAGGTCCACATTTAAAAGCTCCTTATCTGAGCTTTCCTTTTCCTTTTCCTTTTTTGCCCTGGAGGTTTCCCAGTGAAAACCCGCTTCTTAAAGCTCAATCGGTCAATTTGGAGGAGTCACAAGCCCTTAAATGTACTTAGCCTGGAGTATTGTGTAACCCTGGTCTGGATCAAGGAATAGATCTGGCATAAGCTTTACAGGCAGGCCCCCGTTTAATGCAATGATGAATCAAACTACAAACACTTACAATAAGCATGCAACTGGCAGAGTCAGTGAGGAGATGCGCCTTACAGGGTTGGGAGTTTAGGACCGGGAGTTAGGACCAAACTGGGGCATGTCATTAATGCATCTTCTTTTCAACATTTGTGATTGAATGTTGCATGCTATCTGTATCTTTTGACAGTAAACTGCAGTCACAGTTCTGTGGCGGGCAAAGAGAGTGAGTTTAGCCCTGCAATAGTTCTGATGAAGCACCTGTGGTATGGAAGTTTCCAATGGCACCCATGTAAATAGCAGTTTCATAGGGGGTGGGGGTGGAAGCAGGCTGGGAAATGGTCAAACTTCCTCCCTCTGCCTGCTGGCGTTCTGATCCTAATGCCACTCCTTGCACCTGCCATTTGCTAAAAAACAAAAGAAAGGAAAAAGATAAACTCAGCATTCATCAGCAATTGTTAAAAAGAAATACATGTCACATTTAACTGTGTATACACACATTTTGACCCATAACTCATGAAACCTGGGTTAAAATTGCCACTCGGCCACAAAGCATGCTGAGTAACCTTGGCCGGTTTGCTGCGTCTAACCTACCTCACAGGATTGTTGTGAAAATAACAATCAGTGCCTAGTCTTGAGCACCTTACAGGAAGAGTGCAATTAAAAAAAAAACCACAGGTTACAATAATGAAATCAGTAGCTGTGCGTAACTTAAGGCTATTCAATCGATATCAGGAAAGAGGAGGGTTTTCAACCCATGCTTCCCTAGTCAAAGATCAGTGCTCCTTTGGAGAGATGTTAAAAAGTGGAAAGGGGGGTGATGGAGACCTTCCACCTGCTGAGATTTCTGAAAGGCAATGGCTGTCAGTATCCACATATAACTGCCATCTTTACAGACTGATTGTGGTTTGCCCCAGCTAGAGTTCAAGTGAGAGTTGAGTGAAATTGTTTTCCTTGTCTGCAAGCTGGCTCGGTATCTTGGTTGATGCAGGTTTAATTGGACTGAGGATTGTATTCTCTTTAGGCAATCAGATTGTAATAACAGCAACTGGAGATTATCTATGTGACCTCTTCAGTATTTTAGCCAGCTGTTTGTGATTTATAGCATCAAAGTATTGAAATATACATAGGTGAAGCAACACAGATCTACTTTGTTGGATGTCCTTCTCTTCCTACTTTTTCCTTGCAATAGTTCAGGAGTGTTCAACATGGGAGAAATCATAGAATCGTAGAGTTGGAAGGTCCTCCAAATGTCCATCCACCTGCGATGTAGGCATCTCAACAAAGTCATACCTGGCAATGGCCATCCAACCTCTGCTTGAAAACTTCCAAGGAAGGAGAGACCACCACCTCGCGTGGGAGTCTGTTCCACTGTCAAACAGCTCTTACTGTCAGAAAGTTCTTCCTGGTTTTAGTCAGAATCTCCTTTCTTGTCACTTGATTTGGTTCGTGTCCTACCCTCCGGAGCAGGAGAAAACAAGCTTGCAGCATCCTCCATGTGACAGCCCTTGAGATTTGAAGATGGCAATTTTATCTCCTCTTAGTCTCCTCTGCTTGCAGGGGGAGAGGATCAATATGATGGCTGTTGGCCCTACTTCACATGTTCAAGGGTTCCATGAGGGTGGAAGCTTGAACAGAGACTGCCATATGAATTATTCCTACCCTTCATCTCCCCAAGGTGCGTACAGAAGCCTGTTGTCGTGAAAAGGACCCTTGAACACCACGGCAAGACCAAGATTAGCTGGTGCATTTCCCCTCCACACCATCGTTTCTACACAGCTGGACATCCAAACAAGATTATTATTTCTGGTGTAAAATACAGTAAACAGGTGGAAGCTTATCTGTCTGATGTGTCTGCTAAGGAAGCTGAGGTGTCTGTTAAGGATGACCAGATGCAGAGGAGAGGACTCCAAACCTTTCTTTTGCAAAGGAATGAATTTCAGCAGGTTTAGCTTTTCTCACATGAACCACTTCACTGGACAATATCCTCTCTTCTATCCCATGTTTGAAGGCATAATGGTGACCATAGTATTATCATCACAATGCACTGAGCCTCTATGGACCATTGTATATCTGCACCTCTCAGTTACCATTCTGGGTGCTCGGTCTGTGATGTGCAAAGTTAACAATCCCCAATATCTCAAGAAGTGGCGATGAATGATGTTCCATAAATCCAGTGCTTGAAGTGAGAGCAGCAATTCCCACATTAAAAAAAGCAGTTTCTCACTTTATTCTGAGCAAGGCTGGCCCTACCATAGGCACAAGGAAGTGGCTTCCTTGGGCATTTTGATATCATGGAAGTGCAACAAATTTGTTGTTGTTGTTGTTGGTTTTTCCTGCCAGGGACAGGGAGTGGTGCTTGTAGAAAGGATTATTTATTTAATAGGCACCAAAATCTCTTCGGTAGCTTCGTGTACCATACACTTTGACTTGAAGGAGCCACCTTGGACCAGTCTGCTAGCTAACTTTTGATCCAAAACCCTGTGGCCTTTTGTCTGTCAAAAGCATATTGTACCACTTAAAGAGCTGTTATGTGCCTTTCCCTTTGAATGCCAATCTGTTTTTCTGCCAGATGCTACCACTAACTTTGGGATTTTTAGTGTCATTTTTTCTCCTCCAATTCAGTCTTGGTGAATAAGCTGTAAGTAAATTGCCCATGGTTAATTCTCACGTCTATCAATTATAAAACCCATAATTGATTGGGTGCGGGGGTTGTGGCACCTTTAAATCAAATCGCCAAACAAGGAAATAGTCAGTTAAATTCTTTACCTGCTGGTAGCACAGGTTAGCAAGCAGAGGCCCTGGCAGATAGCTGAGTGGGGGCAGGCAACCTGCAACAGGCTGTTGTCAAGAAGTGAAATGTTGAACCTGAAGCACTAGGAAGGCTAGTCAAGACTCGGGGTTCACAAAGGGCAGAAGAATGAATAGGGAGTGGATTACAAGGGACAGAAGAAAGGAGCAGCAAGGGAGCTGTGGAGGCTAAAGGAGTGTGGGCCTGAAAGCCTACAGGGTATAAAACCCCCAAGTTCAAACCTGAGAGCTCTCTACTTTTAAGAGTGGCACCAAAGAAGACAATCTACCAAGTGCCATCCCCCATTCCCTGGCTAGAAAAAAACCACCTTGATTTAATTATCAAGGGATTCTCCCAGGGCCTGGTTGTGGCAGACAGTGAAGCCCAAGAGGCAATCTGAACTGATCAGTGAATCTGCCATGTAGTGATGTAGAGATAACAAACCAAGGACTGTTCCACTAGGCATGTTTTTGCAAAGGAGCTGGAGGGAGACACAACATGGCATGTGGTGGTGAGAGCTCCAGAGCTTGCCTATTCTTCTATACATGATAGCGGTACCTCTGCCTTCTAAGGATCCCTTCTGTCAGACTAAGGGAAGCAGGCAAGGGGAGGGGAAGACACCAGCCTAATCCTGCTTTGGTCCAATTACCCAGACCAATAGCCCACAGTTTAAGAGATTTTCAGTTCAGTCTTGTATTACCAGAACCCAAAGCCCTCTTCCTCAAGACTGGAGCAGGTAGCTGGGTTGTTTCTTCTTAAGAGTCCAGTTTAGAAACGGACATATTCTCACATACTTTTTAGTGGCTTTCATCGTGGGGGTGAGTGAAGTTTCATACTGAAGCTGGAAACATGATGTTCCAGTTGACTTTTGTTCCTCTCCCAAAGTTTTATGAATGGAAACACTCCGACACTAATTTGATCACCTTGTTTTATTACAAAGATATTTCCCACCAAAGATTCTGCCACTTCCATTAAACAGCAGGTAGGGGGAAAACACACCCACAAAGAACATGACAGAATTAAAAATATATTACAATGGAGTTGGGTTCTGGGCAACAACACCAACCCTCAGCTTCTAGTTTGTAGACAATTCATTTCAATGGTTGTAGCAATTATTTGGACAAAGAATTAAATAATAAAGCATATGCCATGATACACATATGCTGCCAAGCACATTACTTAGAGCACGCACACACACACACGCACACGCACACACACACACATTCAGGATATAGTAATATGTGAGGGGGATACAGAGATCGGTCCCTCTGGCCTGGTGGCCTGTCCAGACAGTGGCTTTCTGCAAACCCAATTAAGTGCTGAAACCGTGCTGATGCTTTCCAAAATTACAGCTGTCTGCACTGACTGGGCTAGAAAAAAATCTCTAATCCTGTCTCTGTTTTCCTTCAGCTCTCTCCTCCTCCCCACAACTGGTGGTCCAGCAGACTCTCTTTTCACATTCCTGAGTCAGCCTTCTCTGTATGTGTGTAACTGGCAGCTCTTCACAGTTCAAAAAAGAAAAGAAAAGAAAAGAATTTTGAAGAAGAAAAAATCTCTTTCTAGGTTAAATGTAGCCCAGCTACATCCTTAAAGTTTCTCTTCTGCAGCCACTTTCTCAGCAAACAGATGTAGATTTCCTCAGTAAGCGTAATCTTCTGCAATTCTGTCTTTTTCATGTCTTATATTCCTCTTTATTTTTTGCACTGGATAAAATCTGTAGTTTTAATATACCAATATATAAAATCCATCATGACATGTCGGTTCCCCACATAATATACTACACTATGCATTTCTGATATACTTGACAAAGGATAACTACCCACAACAATATTGCAATGGGGGAAAATAAACTGCTCAATTCCTACCCAAGTGATCAAATCTTAGCCTCATAAACTGCGGCAACTCCCCTTTAGACCTTGCCTTTGATGAGGTAGTGTATTTTTTTAAGCATTATTTGGCAGTTTGTGACCTTGGCATTGTAAGCAGCATCAGCTGGCTTCAGTTCTCACTGTAAATCTGGATTTTGTTGTATGCAACAGCCATTGCCTTCAGGCAGTTACCTATTATACCAAAGAGGAATTCAGAGAGAGACAAGAGAGCTAGGACTACTGTGTATCTTCCTCACAGTTGAGAAAAAATAATGCTTCCTACTGTAGTCAGTGTAAAGGCATACGGGAAACAGTTAAGGGGCTTTATGTTAAAAACCAAATGATACTTTAATGATGCTGGCAAATATAGGATACTGCATTAAAGGATGTTACCTTATGAAACTTCTGTTTTTTGCTTTTGTGAAGCTACCAGTGGTCTTGCGTTAAAGCCAATTGTGGATTTATGGTGAGCCAAGAGTTCAGCTTTGTACATTCCCTCTAAAATTGTAGGGGGCAGAACAAAGGGAAGGAAGTGCATCCCTTTGACCCCCGAAGTGTGTGTGTGTGTATATATTTCTCCTTCTAGGGAAAAATTATTCCTGGAGCCAGATGGGCATTTAGAGGGGAATTTGTCGACTGCAGTTCAGTGTGCATAAACATCTGGGAAGCGGGAACAGCTGCACTGATTTGTTCTTTTTCAACATTGTCTGCTACACAATAATGATCCCTCCAGCAAGGTAACAGCCACTTCCGTTTGGGGGATAAAGTGCTTTCACATGTCTCATGACTACTTAGGAAGCAACTGCATTGTCTAGCCTGTGAGTTCCCCACCTCTGTTCAGCCTCGGATGAAGATGTGGTTATGTTTCCATGTACAGTACAAAAATAAAAGGCACAAAATACATCTAATGCAGCAGGCTGTGTACAGTAAATGGGTTCCCTGATATTTAAAGTACACAGAAGGGAGAGGGGGCACTGTTTTGCAGGGGGTGGGGAGTTCCCCTGTTGCTCCAAGGGCCTTTTGAAACCTTCATTCAGTGTTCCCTGAGATGTCTCTCTGCTTTTCTCCAAACCACCTCAGCATTGTTTCCATACCCTGAGCTCTGGTTTACAAGAGTCTCTCTGGGAAAATGAATAAAAGGAAAGACGGCCACTTTGAATACAAGTAGGAGCTCTTTAGAAGGAACTACTACATTTGGCGGCGCAACTATTGTGCCTCTGTCTGAAAGATCAAATAAATTATGGGTGCCGTGCAGTGCAGATCACATAAGGGATTTCAAGCTGTTTGGTGGCCAAACCCTCCCGTCGCCTGATGGTTCAAGGAGACTGGCCAGACAGACGCACCATCAAGTTGGTTTCTTTATCATCACATACATACAACAGGCTGCATATTGACACACACAGATACTTTGAAAAGGTGTTCCCTAAAGGACAGTGCACTGTAGAGAAGGCCACTTCTAGACGTGGAGCAAAGTCCAGATTGCCACCTATGCCTCGCTGCAGCATTCGTAAATGTTGTCTTCCATGAGTGCAATCACTTGCTCAAATTTGTGCTGCAGCTGTGTGCGCCTCGTCATGGGGTTGGCGTCCAGCGCATTCACTATCTGTGGGAAGAAGGATTGAAAGAAAGGAAAACAACACCACCAAGATTTGAGATTGCAGGGTTTGAGATCCTTGCATTTCGCCAGTGCAATCCCATGCATGTGCAGTGCAATCCATACTCTCAGGAGTAAGTGCCGCTGAGTTTAAAGGGGCTTATCCTCCGGAAAGTATTCCAGGACTTACAAACAAATAATGGTTTCCCTGCCAAATAATTTCATGTCGTTCAAGAGCCTAAATCACACATCTGTTTAAGTCCATCTATTCCCTCCTCTCCCACAGCAACATTTCCCATAATTTCGATTCTCCACCATTCACCTTCATTTTACCCTCTTCCACATCATTTACCACCCTAATTCCTAAATACTCTGCAGGCGCTCTTTATAGAAGGGTACTATCGTTCTCGGTTTAAGCTCAGCCTCTTGTCTCCCTACTTTGTGAACAGCATACTGCCACTTGATTGCAAACCAGGGTTTGTAACCCTGGTTTGAATGCCTGTATTGTAGTTAGAGCATAAACCACAGTTTCCTAGAAGTAATGGAAAACTGTGATTCTACAAATCCTGCATTTATCACATTGCCAACGATAGTCACACTCGGAGGAGACCCACTAAAATAAATTGCTTTCACTGGGTCTACTCTGAGAATGACTAATGGATTTTACCCATTGCATTTGAATTTCATCCTCATACTGCAGTTCTCATAGCTTTCACCCATATTCCGATATACAGATTCTTGCCTATGATAAGTGAATACATTTAGTAACTGAATCATAGGTGTATGAGTTATGTGACTTAATAAAACAGCCCCCTGTCTGCCAAACATTTTATGCTTATTACTACTATTTTTGTAGAAAAGCAACACCATGTTTTACTTGTTTAATACAATTGTTTTGCATTATTAATTTGCATGATCTCTCTTAGGCAAGGGGAGAAATCAACGTCTCACTAATGCAAGTGTTCTGTCAGGGCAAGCATTTCAGCTTGTGAGACTAAACAACCCCTTCTACCCCCCCCCCCGCCTGCTGTTCTGGGGGTTCTCCTGACTCCTGCAAGCCGATTTTTGGGTGCATGGGAGGGAGGAGGGAAGAACAGTGCCATTGCACAAGTGGAAGTCCTTGTGCAGGGCTTCTGCTGGCAGACTCCTTACCTGAATTCCACCCAATATGTTTGAAATACTGATGTTTTAAATTACTACATATTAAATTGCTTTGGCACTAATTGACTTGTAAGATAGGCTTGTTGTTTTTAATATCCACGTAATGTAGTCTCTTCCTGAAGTATCATGCCCTCAAAACCCGCTAAGCTTTGTGAATAAGTAACTGCTAAACACGTCCCTAATATGACTTTCTTTAATACACTGGACTTACGACTTTGGGTTTGCTGTTTCTCTGAGTTGGTGTGTTAATGGCCGTTTAACATTATGACAAGCAAGGCTATCTCCTGAGCAGTTAGAATAACACCAGGATCTGTTTGTTTCTAAACATAGTTAGAATTACTTGTTCCAAGGTGCAATATGTTTCACATCCACAATGAATCTCATCTGTCATCATTGTGCTTGACATTCTGTTTGTATGGATTGCTTCTCATTTTTTGGATTATACAATATCCTGAATGAATTTGTTTTATCTTTAAATGTTGCCTCTGATGTCTTCATATAATTTATGACAAAGTTCAGAAAATTGTGCCAGTATGATATCAAATCATATCATAAAAAGGGACAGGGACCTAGCAAACTACTTCCCAAACACTAACCCAAGTGGGATTTGGGCTCTCTACCCATTTGGCTTCTTAATGTGGGAAGATGGCAAAATTGTCACCCTGCACACTGCCCAACCTTGTCATTGTTCAAATAACATAGCAACAGCAGGTGTACTTGGATACAAATGCTTTAAAATTATAACTCTCTGGTACACGGCTGAACAGTTGTGTGCTTTCTACTGAATAAAAACAACATCTCCCGATTTTGGATACAGTTTTGATCACATATCTCAACCTTTGCTGTGCAATCCTGATGTGCAGGACTTGCAACTGGATGGAAATTTCAGCTGGTGGTAGTAAGGTTTTAATTTAAGAAGTGTTCAAATTACAGTAGGTTTATTTTTGTGTGTGTGGAAACTCCATTGTCCTTTTAAAACCCATTTGTGGATTTTAAAAGCTGGCATTTGAAGCAAAGTGCTTGACAATGGTTGGTTGTTGTTGTTTTTTAACCAGCAGTAACACAGGTCTGCTAGAAAAAGAAGCAACAACAACAACAAAAAGCTGTGCAATATAAATTCAGCACCTTCACCTAATGCTTAGGACCCCAAGGGCACAGCACCGAATCACAAAAGCTGGATGCCTGAGCAAGGTCTGCTTCCTGTGGCCTTCTTTGTTTTAGAGCTGCGATCCACTAGATGAATTATTAGAAGTCATTCATAATCCGGTACAGGTAAACCTAAAAATGATTTCCAAGGACTCTTTTAGATGGAGAATGGATGACGCATTGATGAGAGATACCAAGCTAGTAGAAAGAGCGGCGAAAAAGATGAAAGAATATTTTCAGATTAATTGGACTTCAGAAGTGGAGAAAAGGATTGCCTGGGATGCAAGTAAAGCGGTTATGAGAGGATTCCTCATTAGTGAAAAGGCAAAAAAGAAGAAACAACAAAGTGCAGAAATGGAGAGATTGCTAAAATCAATCAAAGAAAAGGAAAAGGAACTAAGAGGACACCCCAGATGTGTCAAAATCCAAAAAGAAATCAAATACTTGCAATCCCAATATGCGAATATTATGAACCAAGATATTGAATGGAAAGTGAAAATGATGAAACAAAGAACATTTGAATCGGCTAATAAATGTGGAAAACTACTAGCTTGGCAATTAAAGAAAAGACAAAAGGCAAATGTCATCAGCAAATTGGTAGTAAATGGAAAATACGTAGAGAAACCGGAGGAAATCAGATGGTGTTTTCAGAGATTCTACAAGCAACTGTACAAGGAGGAGAAGATAGAAGAAGTAGAGATAGACCGATTTCTGGAAAAGAATGGATTGCAAAAAGTCCCAGAGGAAAAATTAATAACTCTCAACCACCCAATATCGACGCAAGAAATAGAAGATGCAATAAACAATATGCAATTGGGGAAGGCTCCAGGACCGGATGGACTAACAGCAAAATATTATAAGACACTGAAAGATTGGCTATCGCAGCCGTTAAGAGAAGTTTGCAATAGAATACTAGAAGGAGATAGGGCACCAGAGACGTGGAAAGAAGCCTTTATCACACTGATTCCAAAACCAGATACAGATAAGACTCTAATGAAAAATTATCGTCCAATTTCCCTTTTGAATGTGGATTATAAAATTTTTGCAAATGTTTTGGCTACAAGGTTGAAAAGAGTGTTGAAAGACTATATACATAGAGACCAAGCAGGTTTCTTGCCAGGAAGACAAATAAGCAATAATACGAGAATTATTGTGGACATTTTAGAAAAACTGGAGAGAGACATAAATACAGATGCGGCACTATTGTTTGTTGATGCAGAGAAAGCTTTTGATAAAGTATCCTGGACATTCATGAAAAAGAATTTGGAAAAGATGGGAGTTGGAGAAAATTTTTTAAATGGCATTAAGGCCATTTATACAGAACAAAGAGCAAAAGTCATTGTAAACAGTGTGATATCGGAGGAGATCGAAGTAGAGAAAGGAACAAGACAAGGGTGCCCTATCTCCCCCTTACTTTTTATTACGGTCCTGGAAGTCCTTCTAAATATGATTCGGAAAGACAAACAGACAAAAGGAATTAAAGTGGGAGAGAAGGAATACAAATTACGCGCCTTCGCAGACGATTTGATGTTATCCCTGCAAGAACCAGAAAGCAGTGTCCCCAGAGCCTTGGAATTAATTGAACAATTTGGACTTGTAGCTGGCTTTAAATTAAATAAGCAGAAAACCAAGGTTTTAGGTAAAAATTTGAGTGCAGAACAGATCCAAAGAATACAAGAAGCCACAGGCCTCAATTTTGTTAAATCCGTAAAATATCTAGGTATCAATCTCACAAACAAGAACCTGAACCTGTATAAGGATAACTACGAAAAATTGTGGATGGAGATAAAAAAAGATATGGAGATTTGGACAAGACTTAAACTGTCGCTAATGGGAAGAATAGCAGTGGTTAAAATGAATGTCCTACCAAGGATGCTGTTTTTATTCCAAGCCATACCAATTTTGGACAAACTAGACTGCTTTAAGAAATGGCAAAAGGACCTATCGAAATTTATATGGCAGGGCAAAAAGCCAAGAATAAAATTTAAGATTTTAACAGACTCTAAAGAGAGAGGAGGCTTTGCCCTGCCGGACTTAAGGCTCTATTTTGAAGCTGCGGCCTTTTGCTGGTTAAAGGATTGGTTTAAATTAGAGAACGTTGATGTGTTGGACTTGGAGGGACATGACAACATGTTTGGTTGGCATGCATACCTTTGGTATGACAAGGTTAAAATCCACAGAACTTTTAAGTCTCATATAGTTAGAAAATCCCTATATCAGGTTTGGACTAGATACAAAGATCTGCTTGAGAGAAAGACTCCTAGATGGATCTCTCCAGTGGAGGCCAAGGCATATAAGAGACCGAATATGTCTGCAAACTGGTTAAGATATATGGACATATTGCAGCAGGAAGGGGACTCTTTTAAGCTAAAAAGCTATGATCAAGTAAAAAGTCAGGTCCCCGACTGGCTGCATTATCACCAGGTTCATGAAATATTCAAAATGGACAAAAAAGTTGGTTTTCAAGTAGAAAAATCAAAACTGGAAACAGAACTGATAGAATCAAACTTTAAAAACCTTTCCAAAATGTACAATCTTTTGCTAGAGTGGCATACAAAAGATGAATTGGTTAAATCGTCAATGATAGACTGGGCAAAAGATGTAGGACACAATATTATGATGGATGACTGGGAGAGATTGTGGCAGAAAGGTATCAAATTTACTGCTTGTCATGGTTTAAGAGAAAACATAATGAAAATGGTTTATAGATGGTATTTGACACCAGTTAAGATTGCCAAGATGAATACCAAAATGTCAGATGTATGTTGGAAATGTAAACATGCGAAAGGTACCTTCTTTCATATGTGGTGGTTGTGCCCAGCGGTAAGTGCTTTCTGGGATAAGATTTATAATGAGCTCAAGAAGGTAATGAAAGTTACCTTTTGTAAGAAACCAGAGGCATTTCTTCTGAGCATAACCAATGAAGAGATACCCAGTCAAGATAGAGTGTTTTTCATGTATGCCACAACAGCAGCTAGAATTCTATTGGCAAGAACTTGGAAAGGAGAAGAGATACCAACGGTGGAGGAATGGCAGATGAAGATGATGGAATATATGGAACTCGCAGAACTGACCGCCAGAGTCCGGGACCAGAGGGAGGGGAAGGTGTCACAGGAGTGGAAAAAATTCAAAGACTATTTAGTTAAATCAGTTAAACTGAATATTTGAGCAGAATTAGACAGAATATCGGCTTTGGTAGATATGTGTTAGATATAAATGGTAAGAGGAATTTGTTATGTGAAAGATGTATGTGTCAAAATATGTGAAGATAGGTCGTTAAGATAAGATACATAGTTATTAAGATATTTGACTAAGTAAAAGCTAAGTATATTAAAATTTGGGTAAATGTTAATTGAATAATATATAAAGCTACCTTGAAGAAGTATTCGTTTTTTGAAGACAGGGGAGGGAACGGGGGAAGTCCCCAAATAGAGAAGTTAGAAACAAGAAATGTATAAAGATAGATAGAGGTTAAGGTTTGTATATGTTCTTTTTATGCCTTTATTGTTGTTATTGTTTTTATGTTGATTATGTTTATTGTTTATTATGTTTTGTGTTGATGTTGTATTTTGTTTTTTCTTTGTCTTATTGGAAAATAATAAAATCTTATAAAAAAAAAAAAGAATTATTAGAAGTCATTAACTCCTTTTAGAGTTGATTAATGCATGCTGAGATATGGCCTTATTGGACTAAGTTTGTGAATCAGTCATATGGCTGGCTTCACTGTGCATCTAGATCAGGGATGGGGAACCTCTGCCTGTGGCTCCCTCACACGGCCAGCTTTTCCAGTGCTGAGGTGGGTGTGGCTTGGAAGAAATGGCCTTGTGGGCCAAATGGGGGAGCCACAGCCCACATCACATGTTGTGATCCCTGCATTGCAGGGGGTTGGACTAAATGGCCCTTGGGATAGCTTCCAACTTTACAATTCTATGATCCACCCCGGCACTGGAAGCTGTGGGTAGAGAAATGCGGCCTCGTATTATTTTAGCACTGTCATGCTTAGAGCTCAGATTGGGAGATATAAAATCCCTCTGCTTGCTCTTTACAGATCTTTCTAGATACTCCCATCCAATGGCCTGGAGAGGGCTGGAAATACTGAACACTTTTGTATGCATGGATGGTTGTGTGCCTGTGTGTGAAAGTGTGTGCCTGCCTGCATGTGTGTGAGAGACACAGAAAGGGAGAATGCGCAGTGTGCTTGCATGCCTGGTGCATGTGTTTGTGACAATGGGGAGAGGGGAAATAAATGTGCTTCTTTTTTACTTTTGAGAGGTTGCATTTACCCCTGTCCCACCACTGCAATGTGTGCCGTAGAAGGTTGGCCAAATCTGAATTCAGCACTTGGGCTCAAATCGGTTCTCCACCTTGGGTCTGCATCAATGACACAATAAGAAAAATCTTTCTGATAGCTGGTTGTCAATGACTTGATTAAGACCATGCACTGAAGGACAAGGATATGGACTTGTGGTTAAGCTTCAGTGCAGAGGGCACATGTTGAAATTTCATACGACTGTTTCAACCATCCATGCAAACAGAGCCTGTTTGCATTCAACCCAGGTCAACAGCACAAGGTCATGTGAATTGGCAACGAAAGGGGGAAACAGCTTACCTGGCTGCGGTATCTCTTGGCATATTTGTAAATTTCAGTCATGGCAACATTGGTGTTAAACTCATTCCGATATTTCTTCATAAAGGATAAAACAAACAGGGGAAGACTATTAATCAACATACACAAAATGATATCCATCCTGTTTGACAGAAATCAATTACACTAAAATGGTACTTGGATTTCATTGCGCTGTAAGCTAACATCAGCATATTTGAACTCTGGTTCTCTTCTAAGTTAGTTAATTAATATGTGACATACATAACTTCAGAGTTGCAGGAGAAAAAAAGGAAACCAAGGTCAATCCTTTGATTTATACTTGCTTTGGCTCATGCATGGATTTGTTTGAGGAACCCCCCCCCCCCAATGTTACTCTAAATAATATCACTTAGCATCTTTTGGCTACAGAACTTATATTCATATAGATTTGAAGCCAATGTTCTATATACTGGACATAACTAAAAACATTTGCTCCCACAATATGGGATGCTGATGTCATAAGCTACTGCTCTGAGTGGCAGAGCTGATTTCTTACCCTGGATTCCTCTGCCAAGTGTGCATTCATTTCCTGTTCACTGAGAGGTGGCATGTCATGGATCTGTTTGTAATACCTCTGCACTATTTTTCTATACTCAGGAATCTCCTTGGCATACAACAGTTTATTCGTAGGCGAGTCCTAGAGAGAGAAAAACAGGAAGAATCCATTGTTATTTCCTTGACTTAATGATTAGTTCATTTGCTATCTGATCTGGGCATAATATTGGCATCAGTTTAAGAATGTAATATGCAACCTTGCAATTATATGCACCTTGCCCTTTAAAACACAGACATGCAATAGCACATTCAAGGCATGGGGTTGTATCCAACAAAGTCCTCCTGTTACCTCAAGGATTTCCACCTGCACAATGAGACTTCCTCTCCTTGCATGCCACCCTCTCTGCCGTCCCTAAGTCTGTTCTAGGGGTTCCTCCAGAGTAGATTGCATGTGTGTGTGTGGGTTTGGGGAGACACAGAGGAAGTCCCAATGTGCTAGTGGGATGGCTTCACTGGATAAAACCCATGGAAACCGCTGTATTGGTAACAGTGGTTCATGTGTATTACAGTGTGTGATACATATAATTAACTAGGATCATTTGCTGACATGTGTACCAGCAACAGCATATGCCAAGGTTATCCGGCTTCTAGATGACCCACCAGAAGCTTCATGTGGAAAGGGCTAAAGAGCTTATATTATCAACATATTGCCAACATTACACAGAAGCTGGGTTTGCCTCTCACTATTTGCCAATACTGCAAGGAGGAGTAAGGGCATTTACACTGCCTTGGTTAGATCTGTCAAAGTGCAAGTGAAGCTGCCCACATTAAAAACTGACCAGCCGCATCAGTCTCCAACTCTGTTTCTTAGCTCAATCCACCAGTGTTCCTACTTACTGTGGATTAAAAAAACCAACAACTTTAAGACCCCATGAAATGAGGGGTCAGGATCCTTCGGATAAGTCTAGTGAGGTACTTGACTGAAGTTAGCAGCTTTTAAATCATTGGGGTGGGGAGAACTGGGTCCAGTAAAATAATGACATATTATAAACACATGTCACTGTATTTTGATGCATGGGGTTTATTTCCCCCACTTTACTCCACAATACCGCCTTTTATGCTGTTGTATTCTTTGAAACCATTTCCATCTGCTGTCTGACCCCAGCCGACCCGTTTTCTGTCCTAACTTAGGTTTTGACAAGGAAAAACTGTAGATGTTTCATAACAGATGCAAAAATGTTTAGAAACCCAAACATACACCACCAACACATCTCATTACAATGTCACTTCATGTAAATCTCTCTGGGCGAAGCAGTTCCCAGTGTGCAGAGGGGAATGCTCAGCTGCAGTGGTTCGCATGGGCCCTCTCTGCCCCACAGCTCTGCTGCGCATTCACTGCAGACGTGCCAGCATTGAGACGTATGTGATTTACAACATGCCCTAATAAAATTTATTTATGCTAGAAAGTTTCAAATGTCAACACCAAACTCAGCAGAGTCATAAAGAGGACAATATAACACACACACACACACACACACACTTTCTGCTTTAGAGATTGATCTTGCTCCTGAAGCTTGCTCCTAAAAAAATTATATGTGAGCCAGTTCTAGCAGGATAAAGCCTGTGCCAAGTAGTATATGGCCTTATGAGTTCCCATGATACAGTTTTGTGTCCTGACTGCACAGCTTGCAACTGTCCCCCCTGGAACAGGACAAGTGAGCTAAATCAGAGTATCTGTATCATTACTGCATTACCATTCTTTAGCCTCCAACTTTAGCACTATAACCTGTTTTGCAGATATCCGCAGCTAAACATGGCACATACACAAAGAGGTGTTTCTTGCTGCATGGTTCCTATTGCCGACAGTTTCCTTCATAACCATGTAAGAATCTCTCATGCATAAATGGTGGTCTAAATCAGTTCCACCACCAGCAGAACGATCATTTATTATTACAGTCATAAGGCCTGAGAAGAATATATAGGAAGAATCTCTAGAAGAGCCTAGAGACTATTGAGTCTATTCCAGCCTGGATTCTGCAAGCTATCCATCTGCTTAGCTGGACACTAAGCTCCTTTTAAAACATGAGCCAATTGGTCAGGCAGTCTCTCTAGGAAAACGGGGACACTATCTCGAATACTCAAGGACAAAACTGTGTAACTAACAAAAAAGAGATGATGATGTATTAAAAAATGAGAGGATGAAAGTCCAATGCTGAGCATATAAAGGAAATACACATACAAAATGGTCCCATTTGGTTCTATTCTGGCTAAAATGTGGAACAATGCCAAACAGGCCTTTGTTATAATTAATGGTTGTAAAACTCAGAGATGCATCCCATAAATCAGCATCAGGCTTCCTGTGGTTAGAAAGCTTCCTGGACTCCATTAGAATACGGTACATAACATCTACCTACTTAGACAAGAAACAAGGAGAGAGTGGAGTACATATGTTTTCCCCACCCCTTATTTCCAAGAGATTTAGCACTGGTATGATATATATCGATTCCCAAATTACTGCTTCTGTCTTATCTTTTCCCCTCACAATATTATTTTTTTAAAAAACCATATAATACAATAAGGGAAATTAAGCTAAAAAAAAACCCAAAAAGAAAATACAGAGTCCTGTCTCAAAGGTAGCTCTTATAGCCCTTGTCACACACAGAGTGGTGGACCCTCCCAGCTCTCACCTGGTAGCTTCCTGTTCTTCTCCCAGTCTCTCACCTTGAGGGAATCTTCCTTCCCCTGCCACTGACTTATCTTTGTGAAATAATTAAGGCCGGGAGGAGGCAAACAGGAGATTTCCAAAAGGGTGCCATGACTGTTAAAAGTGTCTTTAGCACAAAGTATTAATCATCCTAACAAAGAGAGGTTCATTTTTGTTACAACCTCTGTAAGGAATTTGGCACAAAAAAAGACAACTTGCCGCATCAAACTGTAATGCTTTTTTATTTCAACGGAGTGGAAATGATTTTAAACTAACACTTCAACCTGAAACCCCACTTTTAGTGTTGCCTGTTCAAACTACAAAATGTTGAGATGACCTTGGAATACCAGAAATATCACACTTAAACAAGGCCTGCCACTTCCAATGCACAAACTGGCATACAATGCGGGGATTTCTGGGTACCATAATCTTAAGAGTTGTCATGGAAAAGTCCCTGTTACCGCCATGCGTTACAACGTGGCAAGATAAGGCGTCTTCAGATGACTGTGCTGCGCTGGTAGGTTCAGGTGATCTTTCAGTTATTCTGCTCCCATACTGCACAATGCAGCACCCTCAGCTTGGGCCAGGAAGCAAATAGGATATCATTGCTCTATGGTCAGAAGACTGGGCTCCTGTCAGCAACACTTTTGCATTTTGCACCAATGGAAGCTTCCAGACACTATTCAAGGGCAATATACGGTAGTAGCTTTATCTTGAAGAGACACATGCATGTGTAACTGTGGCGAGAACACCCTTCTACAGAATAGGCTATAGTTAGCAAACCAAAGATGAACAAAAGGAACTCCTGGACACAACCACCTGTTTATCCAGGAACACTCCCAAACTGTGTAGCTGCCAAACCTGCTCTCTCATCCCAGGCCAAGCAAGAAGTTTACTCTCCTAAGCCACAACCTCTTTTTGAGTTGCCCCATTGGCAGGAACTTATGGCAGGCTCCTGCCCCTAGATGTAGTTGCTGAAGCTCAATATCCCAGTCCTGCCAGGTGGGGTCTCAAATTCCAGGCTGCCGATGGCCATGCAGCTCCACTGCTTTTTACCCCACAGCAGATCTCAGGTCTTTTGGTGACAAAGCTGACCTGTCTGCTGTAGGAGCTGATCACTCAAAAAGTGTTTAAAATGTCTGGATGGCAATTCATTTGAGCGGTATGAGCCGGACAATTTATCATGAGTGATTTGTGCCATTAGCATTGCTGTACTGATAACACATCTGACACAGCTACATTTAATAACAATGAAATGGAAGAAAGCTTAAAGTGCCATCATATAATTCTCATTTTGTCGGCTGCCCACAATGGCCAGATCCATCCCCCTAGTATACTTGGCTAAGCCGACACTAGCTGCATTGCAAGACAAACAGAAGGGAAATATCTGTGAGGCAAAGCAAAGGAAAAAGTTGTCCTTATTGGAAGTAACGTACCTTGCCCAATTGCAGGTCAGAGATGGAGCAGGCGTCGATAAAGGCCTGGGCTATTACAGAAAGGCAGGCATCTATGTGGTCTGTTTTGTCGATGTCAAAAACAAACTGGGGGTTCTTCAGAATGTTGACCCAAAACCTCAGAGGTAGGCTGCAAAATAGATGTAAATGGTTATCATTCTCTCATCTCTCCATTACAGTGTGATGGAAACAACTTAGGTCTATGGGAGTATTAAAATATAAACTGCTGAATCTGAATAGTGCAGTAGGGTTCTGGATTGATGTATGATATCATCTGACCGTCATGCTTTCTTCCTGGATTTTCCTGTGTTTATGAAAACACGGGTTATTTATCTGCTGACAGTTATTTCAATGTTGGCAGAGGTTGCTCCATTACTGCTCAGAAAATGACATGGAATGAAACCGCTGTGGCATGGAGAGAAGGAGCACAAGATTCAGTGAATACTCCTCCCTTCACGCATATAGGGTGCTATGGGTCATTAATCTCTTGGCTTTTCAGCCCAAACTCCTGACATGGTTGTCAAAAAACATGGGTGTATCTGCCCCTGAAGAGCTTTGCTATGAGTACCTACTTATTTAGGAGAGGTGCTGTATAACTAATTGGGGAGTGGGAGAGAACCCTACTGATCACTGCCCAATGGGTTATGTTACCTATAGAGTCTGTTCTTCAGCTCTGACAAGTCCGTTTACAGTTGTCCTCACATACAGTGAATCTGTAGAACTCTCTGCATTTGCACAAATATTTGTGGTAGCCTATATTTATATGAAAACTTGCTGACACTCAATTTTGATTTATTTTTGAGCTGGAATGGTTGTTTCCCCTGTGACAACTTGAAAGGCATCTCTTTAATATTCTCTGAGGAGGATATACGTTCCACTGCTGAGCAGACCTGAAGCTATTTTCTGTTCCCTTGCCATTTCCCGCCATTTCCTTTTCTGTATATGCTGTCTCCTGAGAAACTACAATGGAAATCAACGAGATGTGCTCAACCATAAGCATACTTATAATTACAGGAAGTTCTCCCCTTTTGTTTATTTATTCCCATCAGCCTGTCTTGCACCTCAGATGTTGCACACATAAAATGATGATGTCTGTTGCCCCCTTAGTATGATTTACTCCATGCCCTCTCCTCCTCAACTCCTTAATCTTTCTGGGTCTGGACACTTAAGTATTCGAACCCTCACTGCATATTCTTATTAATAATTCTAGTGATAAATAATATAAGCCATGGTTATTTTGAAATTCAAGGGGTTTTTTTTAGAAGTATGTGTTCATTCAAGGCAAAAGGATTGAAAATTATTTTCCCAACCTGTTTGTTTTCCAAATGTGCAATGTGTCTGGGTCAGAGATCCCTCTCTTTTCTGCTTGCTCTTCCAGGAAATCAAAGAAATACTTGATAGCCAGAGGAGGTTTGTCATCTCGGAAACTCAGAATGGCTTTGAATAAGTCATCCAGGAATTTTTGCAGTGTGCCCTAAAAAATAAGAATATTCAAGTTGGTTTAAGAAAGCGGCAACTGTGGTGGCAAAGATGTTGATGAGATATGACTATTTCTTTTTAAAACTAAATTGAAGAAATCTTGCTATAGAACGATTGAAGAATGAGGCAAAAATAAGAGCCTGGAATGGAGGACGGGTTAATACTGTGCACTGTGATATAATTAGCTTTAGTTTGCATTTAATCTCTCTTGGCACGGAGAATCTCCTTCTCTGTTGCTGGAATCCAAGAGCACATCTGTGATTGTTCTGTGTGGTAAACAGTGGGAAAAGCTACAGACCCCTGGCAACTCTTATGATCTCTCCTCCAATTATGAATCACAAAGCACTGGAATTACAGGCTGGCTTAAAGCCAAGCTCTGTGTCCAAGTCTGTTAAGAGCAATGGTCTGATGTTGTAAGTGGGAGTTTCTCAATGCAAACTGGACTGTTCTCCACTGCTGCATCAGGCTGCCTCAGACTCCGTTGAGGTTTAGCACTTTATCTGACACCCCAACATGTGAAATCCTTGCGGACTTTAAGAACTACCATCATATTTCCCATAGTGTTCAGGTCCCATTTAAGCAACAAAACAAGAAGCAGAATTAATGACATGAGAGTGCTTGAAAGTGCCATTTGTGTCACCGGTATTTTGAGAACTACATTGTGAATAATGTAAGTTAGTAAGAAACAGCAAATTAAGCTTTTTCTGCCATGTTTTAGTCCAGCCTTGCAAGTATCCACATACCTTTTTTTTTTTTTTTACACTAACCTGCCTGCTCAATCCATATATCCTTATGTGAAGTCATTTGTAAGTATGGGTGGAGGACCTAATATGTGTTACACACACTACTATGACATGCATTGCAGGAGGACCATCGTGGTCCCTTCCAACTCTACAATTCCATGATTCCATGTAATCCTCACTTCTAATCAACAAACACACTTTTCAAGGAGCTGATTTGAAGCAGAGAGGGCCCTACCCTTCCCTCAACTGCTTCACGATCACAATTATTTTTATTTATTCAAAATTTATAAGGGGTTTTTTGTTTTTGTTTTTTTAGAAAAGAACAAACTTCACAAATTAGTATCTTGAAACCCATGATGGAAAGGTGGCTGAGTGAGTGTGAATTTTAGAGGGAAAGCAGCAAGGAAGGGTTAAGCACCATTTTCTCCAATTCAAGCCACTCCCTGGCACACTCCGGTAGTGCGTTCACCTAAACCAACTGGCTGTTGGGATTTCCCTTTTTGCCCAGGCTCTCAATTATATCTCTCATAATATTATGAGGTACAAAATACAGATGCAGTCCCAGTAACTAAGCAGCATTGGCATATTCTGTGTGGTTCCACTTTGAGGGTCCTGCAAGGGAAGAACCAAAATCCTTTCCCCATTAATAAAGCATTCTAAGTAAAGGATCTTTTAAGGCCTGCTGATCTGAGTTGATAAACTAGATGTACAATCCTAAACTTCTTTATTCAGAAGTAGGCTCCATTGTCTAAGGCTGCAGTCCTATGCATATTAGCTGGGAGTTACCTCCCATTTATTTATTTATTTTTGAATACTCATGCCCAGGATCCCAATATAAGCATTCTGTCCATTTTTGATGAATGAATTTGGTTGTTCTGGGTATTGGTCATCAAAAGCCAGAGACGGGATGCTTCTTCAAGAGTTTAATTTGTGCTGATTCACACTGGTGACAGTCACCATTCTTCACACTCAGCACAGCCATAATGCATCCTACCTTTGTGGACAGCAATCTGGTCAGGTAGATTTCAGGGAGGACTTTTTTCCTGTGACTCTGCCGATGAGATTTCTTACTCTCATTCAGGTCATCTGTGGGAAGGACCTGAACAATTGCAAGAAGACAGGGTTACACATGTTTAAAATGAATGTTTTGAAATAAATGCTGCTAATAAAGCATTTGTGTTAGAAGAAGAAAAGACTGTTAGCCCATGCTATAAACCAGACAATTCATATTATGAGTACTGGAATATATATATATATATATATATATATATATATATATATATATATATATATATATATATATATATATATATAAACACAACACAACAACACCGATTGTACTGTTTGCTAGCTGTGCTGCTTGATTCCTTTCCACCACCCTCCTCCTTAATGAATGAATGATTTTGCCATAGATTCAGTTAGCAATGAATTCAGCTGTCTGAAACATCACCAGACACAATGTTCCCTTTCCCTTCTGCTAATTGGCAGTCATCATAAAGGTAAAATACATTAGAAATATATGCAAGATTATGACTGAGATTAAGATGAAAAATTGACTTCTCCCCTTCTCTCTGCCAAACATAACGTGTGTTCAATTATTATCTTATTACACAAACGATGCAGGAACCACAAGGGTCTCAAACGCACCCCCCTTGGTGGGTCTGATCCTGGGCCAACAAGCTGGCCAGCTGACAAATGCATCAGTCGGCATATGCTGCACATATGGAAAACATTCCTAGATTTGTCTTTGACAATAAACTATGCGCAGCATTACTGCCCTTTCAGTGTACATTGCTAAACTGATGCGAGGCGGGGGAAGGAAAGGTGGAGGTTTGTTTCATAACAAACACACTTGGCAAATTTCATTGGACCAGACCAGCCACCCACCCACCCACCTATCAAACCATTCCGGTTAAGTAATTATTTCCACACGTTTGCATAAAGCTGTTGCGATTTGTGTGTGAACAGTGATTTACCCATACCATGTCATTTACACACACACACACACACACTTTCCTTGTGTGTGTGGGTCCAATTCCCAAATAGACATTTCCTACGGAGGAAAGAGGGGGAAACGACCCCCTAAGAAATCTTTGGCCCACCCAGAGTGGGCGAGTCATTATCCCAGACTGATTTTGGAATAGGATACTTACCAAGTGAAAGTATTTTTCAGTGTCCAGATCTTTCACTGAAAAAGAAAAAAAAGAAATATTTTTTGGAGAAAATGAAAGAAAATGGCTTAGCTTGCTACTTTCCACAGCAAGTTTTTTTCCCCTTAGAAGGAATGTTTCTGCTGCTGAGGATAATCGGCAGTAATAACACACGATATACTTAACTGTGCTCAGAACTTAAGTAACATCCCCCAACAAAACATTAACTGACCCAGATGACATTTACATGAGTATCTGGTAGTAAAATCCATGTTTTATAACTGGAGAACTTGACGCAGTGGCTGAACCGAGAAGGAAATACAGAAGATACTGGCTTCCAGTCCTGCTCTCCAATTGCTAGGCTGCATCCATGCCTGGCATTATTTGGCCTTTGTTGCCCTCATCACGGAACACATGCCAATTCCTTGAATAGAGTGGTAGAGAATTAGACCTGGACAAACTGAAATCTCTACAGTGAATCGGCACCACTGTATTTGCTACAAGAGGAGGCTGCTGTAACTGAAGGCTGCAATCTTTAAGCGTTATCTGTGAATTAAGTCCCACTGAACTCAATAGGGCTGAAGTTTTGAGTAGGTATGTGTGGGGTTGCACTGTAGGTACTACTTCCCTCTCCTCTCCAGACTCTTTCCCTCTTTTATAAGACCTCATTTTCCAGCGAAAAGCAAAATAGCGCAGAATAAGTAGTGTTTTCCTCTTCCTCGGTGACCTTCAATTCTTTTCATCATCGTTTTATTTGTCAGCTTCGCTCTGAAAGTGGCCATTGTGACTGCTGAAAACTTGATCTGCCTACTGGTCGGCCACTTACCCAGCTAAAAGCCATTCTGCCTGGTGTCTGGAGTGGGCGGAGATTGGCAGCTGATGTGTTGCAGTAGAAGATGACAGCCATTCAAGGACAAAGGTCAACAAACAAGCCTATTTAGCAACAGTGAAGAGGATGACCTCATAACATCCAGTCTGATGATGACCAAAGCTATATTATATTTATGGACAGCTCCAGGCCTCGGTGCGTCCCCACCCCCGCCAGATTTGCCAAAATACTGTACTGCTTGCTGCTGTTTGGACACCCATTTCTCTCTCTCCGATTGCTGGCTGCCATTCAGAGAATGTCATGCACTGCAGGGAACAGGGCACTAAGTGTCTCCGCTCTGCTTTTCTGTCTCTTTGTCTAGCCATCAATCCTACTCAGTTCTGTGGTGGACGTTGAAGGCTTTCAGATGAATGGTATTATTCAACAACATAAATTACTGTAGCTTAATCACTGTGATTGAGATAGGGATGTGAATCTTGCTAAGTCCCAGTTATAACAAAGTAATATCATGATGGGTTGATTACTTTTAAGCTGTAGAAATTTTTCATAGTATCATTAAATTGCTTTCACCTTGAACTGGAAAAAAACAAGGAACAACTTCACAAGTGAGGCTTAATTTGTGCCTCCCCCCCCCCCAATTTCTCTTCTTATATATCTTGAAACATTAATGCAGAACAGAAAGTGGGGTACATTTGTAATGCAAGTAACCAGCGCAGGATTTGTATCACAAATCCAACTAAAGCAAGGACCACTGTAAGCCTCACATGTGAAAATACCCAAAGAGCACTGCTACTCCTTGGAGACTAATGGGCTTACTTCAAAGGGAGGATTGGGAGGAAATGCTGCTGAATTTTGCCACAGATGCAACAGCACTAGGATGGACTTCTAAAATGGAACATGGGGCTCAGGAATCCAAAAATTGTTTCTGGGAGGAAGGGTCCAAAAGGTTTGGTGAACTTTCAGATTTAAAAATCTGGCAATAGCAACATTGGTGAAATTGTATGGTCCATTTCCAGCCGTTTTTACAGCAGAGAATTCCTCTTACTCTCAGAGTCAAAGTAGGAAAAGCACTGCTTCCCTTAGCTTCTACCCTCCCTGGAGAAAACACACCTGGAAAAATGTGAATAGATGTTGGGAAGGGAGATCATATGAGATACTATCATTACATCATTACAGCAGCTATGCAAATGGAGTCTGCACAGGAGTGATGTTTCTATTGGGTTTTCCCCACGCCTGTGAGTTTTGAGGTACAAAAATCTCACAGCCCTGCCTTCAACTTTCCATTTTGCTGGACCAAAGATAGCAAATGAACAGACACTCAAAAATCTAAGAGGACTAGGTTGGCTTAGTGATTAGAGTGTTGGCACCAAATTGAACTTTTATCCTATGGCTAACAGCAGTGTGGGTGATTTTTTTGCCAGGATTGTGGCTGGGGGGGGGGGGCTAGACTTATCATCCTAGTATACTGCAGTCCCTGTGGAAATTGGAGTGGGTGGCCCACACCTGTCACTATTATAATTTTTAAAAACAAAACATGTTTCTAATGAACATTTAGCATCAAACCTGATATGACTCTCAGAATGCTTTGCTTGGTAAACCTTACAGCAAAAGCCTTCGCATGTGGAACACCCTCCCATCAGATGTCAAGGAGATAAATAACAATACAAATTTTAGAAGCCATCTGAAGGCAGCCCTGTAGAGGGAATTTTTAAATGTTAAGACGTTTTATTATCCTTTTATATCTGTTGGAAGCCCAGTCAGATGGATGGGGTACAAATAATAAAATAATAGTAATAATAATAATAATAATAATAATAATAATAATAATAATGAAAACATACTAAATACAACTAAGGAATCAAACTATATGTGAAACATGGTAGCATATGGGTCCATTTTGTAAAAGAAAACACAAAACATCCCAACCATTGGTGGTGGTGGTGGTGGTGGGGAACAAGTGACTGAGAGTAGCATGCAGTCTGGTCTCTAAGTAGCAATATGGAAGGCACTCTAATCCTGGCTTCAGTCTGCAATTTATGAAGGAACCCCTTCCCCTCAAAAGGCATAATTCATTAGAAAAAAGTAGCAGCTTACCTCTACTTAAAGTAGTATCTTTCTTATCAGTTAAACTCATAGCCAGGGAGGCACCTTCAGGGATCTGTGAGTGAGGGGAATACAAAATAAATAAATAAATAGAGCAATAGAAAACAGGTGGACAGATGGACTGTGCATTTCAAGCTTTCCCCTCTTTCCTGATAACACTGCAACAATATTATTGTGATGTGAGTGAGCGCACAGAAGCCTGCAAGTCTGCATACTGATAGGAAATCTGAAGATTACTGCAGGGACAAATGAATGAAATGCGACAGGAATCCTGATCAAGATGCATCCTGAAGCCCGCAATCCTGAACACACTTATGAAGGGAGCAAGTCCCAATGAACACAGTGGGACTGACTTCCGATTAAACATGTATGAGATTGCACACTGCATGCCCCGTTTTGAGTCTTCAGAGGAATTGCTTGTGGAAAATATTACACCAGAATGATTTTAAAAAAAAAACATGCGAGGGTTTTTCATGAAAGATCCATTAACAAGATGATAGACGTATAATAACCAGTTTACAGATCCTTGCAGCAGAAGACACACTAGTTTTTGTTTTGTTTTGTTATGACAACATTCTGCATGTGGGTTCCTTGATGGAAATTACTCCAAACACTGCAGTGGAACAATCATAGACCCAGGACTGGTTCACATATGTAGCCATCCATATGATTTGGGTCGTGTGTGCGTCATAATGAGACGACAAGGGCCTAGCTCCACAATACCACACTGCTGGTATTATGTTGCTTCCCCAAGCGCAAGCACCAAGCACATCCGTAGTAGTCCTTTGAATACACACTTAAATTCCTCGACTTTAACTTCAAATGAAATTATTTCCTCAAAAGAAGAAAGAAAGGGGGGGGGAGAGAAACCAAGCTCCCATAAGAGACCAATGGGAACTCTGACACCACTCTCAGCAACAAAGAGGAATGGTATGATTTTAATTAGGATGGATAGCAGCCATTGGGAAAAAGAAGCTTCCCCCCCAGCACTAACTTGTTTCGCATGAAGAGTGTTTAATTAGTCTCGATGTGTTGCAATATTAACGAGTTTCTCGCCAGGGCAGATGTCTGTTCCCCGGAAGCTCTTATGGAGTTATGGCAACCTTCCTGCTTGCTTTTGCTAATTCTGCTTAGAAAGCAAATTGTGGCATCTCCCCGAGGAAAGGCAGGCCCAAAGGAAGGGAAGTTCACGGAGCATTCACACTTCTTACCTTATAATGTGCTAGTGTGTTCAGTTTCTTCCTGCCATCCTCCATCACTGAAGTGTCATCAAGGTCCCGGAGGATGTAGCTGTCAGTGCTTGTGGCAAACCATTCTAAATATAAAGAAAATGGGACAAGTGGAAACCATCTCTGAACACAGCAAGTGCTAGCAAGAACACAGACAGTTTCCTTTTTGTGTCACGTTTGACAAGGGACACAGGTGTTTCGGTGTCAAGCTCTGCGGCTCTTTGGGGGCACTTGTGCCATGAAACTCAAATACACAGACCTTTTTAAGTACCTATTGTGGGAAATCTTACAAGGACATGCCAAGCAGGTAAGAATGTGACCACTGGCATTTCCTTCTGATGTCATGTATCTCTCACACTGTGAATAAAAAACCTGTTCAAGTACAACACATAGTGTGTAAAGAAAATAAAGGAATCTGGGTATAAAGTAAAAAGTACACACCTGATCTCCAATAATAATAATCTGGGCTTTTTTTTTTAAAAAAGTGAGAAAATTCATTTAACTAGTATCTCATTTTGAATACATTTGTATGGAAGTAAGTTCAGCAGATTCGGAATTATGGATCACAGCTTTAGAAATATAATGTAAACAAAGCTAACAGCTTTTCATGGGGAGCAGATTTTACCACACATTTTGTTCTGGTTTCAACTGTGGCACTTTCTCCCCAGTGTGTAATTCAATTACAATCGTATCCTGATTTTGTTGTGACCCGGAAGGGAAACCGCCACAATTCCTGTGAGCTTCACCATATTCAAAATGCATTGCTATGCTGTGTTTGAGGGATGTTAAGACAGACCCAGCGGAGAGCAATTGATCAATCAGAAAGGGTCCTGAATTTTTCAGGTTCTGCTCATATGCAAAATATGCAACTGTTTTGAGGTTTTATTACCATCAAGTGGTATATAAATGTTGCAATATAAATAAAACAAAACAAACACCGAGGTAACGTTCATTCTGTATCAATGTTCATTCCTGATGAGCAGGGTGGGTTCCCAAAAGATGTTTACTAGGCAAGTATTCAACCTGGGACTTGATCTTAGTAGCAGGTTATTATTATTATTTAAATCAATTCGCAATGTTGCTAAGGCACCACAGTTCAACAACAGTTAATATATGGAATACAGGTGTTCCATGTTGGAACATTAGGCTTGCGCATGATGAGCATTTGCGCATGATGAGCATTTGTATCCTAAAGATAATGACAGGTATTTCTGAACAGGGAAAAAAACGGTTTACCAAGATCAACATCTTCTACTCTAGGCCACTGGGAATATGGAATATTCTTGCAAAAGGCTTCAAGTATCTTCTCTTTAACCTGGCTGAGAGTGTCTGTATCCATGACCCGAACACTCAGTGAATCCATCCCACAGCCTTGGAAAGACACATTAAGATTCTGTGGAGAAAGATGGTTGCTTACAGTATGAGGTGATTTGCACAAGTTAAAAGCCGTAAAAAGCCTGTGAGCTATAAGTGGAAGAAAAAAATCTTGGCACACCATAAGCACTGTTCTAAAAAGAGATGAATATTAAAGCTAAGGAAAAGTGCTGATTTACAGTCTCATAGATTGAAATTGACCATATTATTCAAAGAACTATGAGACCATGAGAGAGTGCAGTCTAAGCTTCCCCAGAATTGTCCTGTCTATGAACCCAAACCCTGAAAAGCAGGAACTATCTTAAGCTGGGAGTAGGAAAAGTGACTGTTGCAATTTTCTTCTAAGCACTCACTTTGACACAAGAGGAGACTGAGTGCCAGTGAAGCAACAGGTATAGTACAGTGGCAGCTGGTTAACCTACTGTACAATGATGAACAGTGACACGAGGTAATGCTGCACTTTGAAGCCCTGCCTTTCAGGACTTCAAAGCGCAGCATGGGGCTATCTGACAGCGTTTTGTCATAATATAATGACTAGACAACTCAGCATACAAGCTCCCAAATTCAAGATTTGTAGAAGAAGGAATCATGAGTTCTTCATCATGTGGGGAGGAGCCATCATTCAATGGTAGAGCATTCATGTACTTTCACAAAAGCATTTTGACAGCATAGAATGAGCCATCCATGTTTAATAGATCTATTAATTTTGGTTTGTCTCATTTTTCGAATTTTAAATTCAGTTCTCCACATCTGCAACTTTAAAAAAAATGTTAATGAAAATTCGTAAGCATTTTAGTGTGGATTTTTCTTAACATACACATTTTGTATGCATTTTTGCAAAGGAGTTTCCCCTAATTGTGTGTTGGCATTTAGTATGCATGTGCATTTTTATGCTGACTTACCCTGGTATAAGCATTTTTGAACATATTCTTTGGCTAAAGAACTATATTGCAAAATTTGGAGAAGTGTGGCTTTCGAAGAGTGTGCATTTAGGCTTGTGTTTTGTTTTGAAAGAATTAGGAAAGTTTGCCTTTAAATGGAAGCTGACATGAATTTATCCCCCATCTGAATTTGATAGCAACCTTTTATAATGTGTTTGCGACAGGCAGGACAGCAGGGTGTATCTGAACCTTTCCCTTGCTTACAGGATGCCACTGTTGCTTATTGAACCATTACCAAGTTTGAATTATGCCTATTTCTAGGACGAGAGTTTACTTTGTGAATGGTAAGCAATGGAACTTAAAAGTTTAATGTCTTGTTTTTTTTGTTTTTTTAAAGATAACCAGGTTTACCCACAGTTTGGTTAACACTGATGTTATCTTTGCAGAGACTTTATTTACTGTCACCTGGGAATTGTGCATTCGCTTAAGTTTCACTTACTTGTAAACAAAGAGTCAGTAGCACTTTCCCAATTTGTTCTTATGGAGTTATCTCTGTAAAGAGAAAGTTAATGCCAAAAGCCCTGCTGCTAACCTCCTTTGCTCTGCATCATAAATTATAAATCAGTTGGTAATGTGAACCTACAGCAAGGCAACAAAAGATACCCAACCAAAAACCTGTTCTCATTTTTACACCAGCACAGCTCTTGAGTGAACCCCACTGATTCTGAGAGAGAGCTCCTTCAGATTTATGCTATTGTAATCAAAAGCAGAGCTTGGTTTGGACTTTGCAAAGGTCTGTCTACTGCATTTACTGTCAGGGTTGTAGTTAACATATTCCCCGAGACTCTACATTCTTTGTATGAGTCAGTCCCACAAGAGGCATTTTACAGCATCACTTTTCAGCACGACTTCTGTAACACCCTGCATAAAAGCCTTCACACCATGGACTCCGCTTTACAACCAGCAACCTTCGCTGGCAGTGAAGTCAGTGCTTTGCCAGAAGCTGAAAAGATGTGACACACCTTTTTGATAATGGCTTGTTAATTTCCCCCCAGCATATCCTGAACGTCAGCCAATCAGATGGAATTCTCAATGGCCTCCATATATTCTCTGCCTTGAAGATCTTAGTACCCAGATGTTTTAAAATAAGATATATTTCCATATGTACTTTTCCAAGTCTAATATATGCTAGCACAAGGACGGTAACTTTACATGGAGAATGAAACAATTTTGACAGCGAATCTGAAAACAAAGTTATCTGATATGCACAATTCCTAAGGAACCTGTGTACTTAGGGCACAAGCCTTCCTATGGATCTCTTGACTTGTCAGCCTCAATGTTCTTGTGACTTACTGTACCCATTGATTTTGGTCTATTTACAGGATATACTTGTTGGTCTCATCCACTGACTCAAAATACAATTTCTTTATTTAGTACTGCCCCTCTCCTCCAGTTCTCATTCCCCAAATGCCCAATACAAGTCTAGAAATAGGGCACATTGCTTCACCCAATTAAAAGAGCTTCAGTTCCTAAAACTGATACAGATGACTCAGCTTTCAAATATAGCCATGACACAAACAAATCCTTTTCACTGAAGAGCAGGAATCTCTTACCCTTGGCTTTGCTTCAATATTCTCTCTCAATAGCCATTCTTCGTTGAGAGTATACCTGGCTTTTCCAGTGATGGCATCTATGGAGCCTTTATTGATCTGTTGCTTGATTGCACAGAGCAGGAGGAAGAAGGGCTCCCCAACAGTTTCCTAATAGTGGAAGTAACAGGAAATGGTTGGTGACCAAGAACCAATGAGCACAATTTCTCACAACCCCCCCCCCAATGATTTACAGCAGGGGTTAGCAAACTTTTTTGGGAGGGGGCCAGTTCACAGCCCCCCAGACCTTGTGGCGGGCTGGATTGCACATGCGGCGGAGGGCTTCTCTCTCTCCCCCCCTCTCTCTCCCCCAGCCCCTTCCTCCCCCCCCCATGGTGCTGCAGGCGGCGGTGGGAATCCAGCCTGCCCCAGCCAAAATGGAAAAACAACGGGAAGGACAAACAAGAGGAGCGAAGAAGAGGAGCACACACAAAGCCCCAATCCTACCTCTTGGTAGCAGATCCCAAGGAGGAGCCCCCCCCCCCCCAGGTCCCGCAGAAAGAAATCAACCTCCTTGCCGCTATCAGACAAAGGCATCACCAACATTGGAAAGGAGCAGCACGTGTCACTGAAGCAGGAGAGGCTGCCCTCCCCCTCCCCTCCCCCTCCCCTCCCCCTCCCCTCAGCTGAACTCCCAGCAAGCTAGCACTCCTTTCCTCGGAGTCACAATCGCCTCTTCCTTAGCCAGGAGGAAAAAAGTAAACATTGGCCCTTTCAGGGAGTGAGCGGGCTTAGGGGCTATTTCGCTATGAGGAACAAGGAAGGTGCCGCTCACCTTATGCAAGGAAGGGGAGAGGACGGCCTTAGTTGCACCCACCCCCTCGTCGCTGCAGGTGCAGCACACCATCAAAGGCGGGGGAAATGGCCCGGGATGTGTTGGTGTTGGAGGGAAGCCGCAGTTTGCAATACCGGCCCATCCATGCCTCCCCACCCCCCCAACAGCACCCGGACTGGATTTTTATTTATTTAGTGTGGCTTAAGAGGATGCTGGTGGTGCTTTGGTCTAAACCACTGAGCCTAGGGCTTGTTGATCAGAAGGTCGGCGGTTCGAATCCCCGCGACGGGGTGAGCTTCCGTTGCTCGGTCCCTGCTCCTGCCAACCTAGCAGTTCGAAAGCACGTCAAAGTGCAAGTAGATAAATAGGTACCACTCCAACGGGAAGGTAAACGGCGTTTCCATGCGCTGCTCTGGTTTCACCAGAAGCGGCTTAGTTATGCTGGCCACATGACCCGAAAAAACTGTCTGCGGACAAACGCTGGCTCCCTCGGCCAGTAAAGTGAGATGAGTGCTGCAACCCCAGAGTCGTCAGGGGTCCCTTTACCTTTACTTTACCTAAGCGGACTTGATCCCCTGAAGCTTTGGTACTCAACTGTCCAAGCTGCATGATGAATCACTAGCTTGTAGCTGAATGTATGCAATCACACCCCTCCGGCCCGGGACCTACCTGCTCCGCTGGCTGCTCGGGGTGCAAATGCACCTATATCACACACACGCCCCCTTTTTTTCTTGGGTGCTTGCTCTGAGCTCTGGGTCTGCACCCCCTCCCCCGCCGCCGCGGCTATTTCCGGTCGCTTCTTTTGTTTTATTCTATGCTTGGGGTGAGCTGCGACCCTCCCTGAGCTCCCAGCTGAGCTGGGCGAGGTAGAAAGGGGGTGCCCCTGGTTCCACGATATCTGGCCCTTTACAAACCACCCACGCCACCAGGGTGTAACAAACGGCACATTTTATTCACATTTGGAACTGGGAAAGAGAGAGAGGGAGGAAGAGTACACGCGGCAGAGGGGGATTCTCTCCCCCCCTCCCCCAGCCCCTCCCCTCCCCCTGCCTACCTATGGTGCTGCTGGCCGCAGTGGCAGAGGGACGAGCAGCTCAAAAGCAGCCCTTTTGGGCCACTCTTCCCTCCTCCTCCAGCCTCTGACCCTCGCAAGGGCGGGCACAGGAGCTGTGGTTGGCAGAGCGCAGCACCCCTCCCACCTGCAGCTCCTGTGCCTGCAACTTGTGAGCGGCAGAAGCTGGCAGCGGCCAGCGGCGGTGGGACGAGCGGCCCAAAAGGGCTGGCTGGCTCAGGAGAGGTGCTGCCCAAAATGGCGCTCAGCCAGCTTAGCCCAGCCCCCTTCCTGCACTACACAGGGCGGGAGAAGGACAAGGAGAAGCCAGGAGGAGGCGCCACGGTGTGTGAGAGGGAGGGGAGATGGCAAAAAGGGAAAAAATAATGAACAGAATCGCCAATCCACGGACCGTCCGCAGGCTGGATCCTGAGGGCAATTGCACCAGATCTGGCCCGCG
Organism: Lacerta agilis; assembly: GCF_009819535.1. Classification (NCBI taxonomy): domain Eukaryota; kingdom Metazoa; phylum Chordata; class Lepidosauria; order Squamata; family Lacertidae; genus Lacerta; species Lacerta agilis. Next base: position 85,347,637 of record NC_046313.1, on the reverse strand, counting down.
GACTGTAGTTTGCCGACCCCTGATTTACAGAGCCATTTCCCTGCTGCCATATTTACAGAGGTAAATATTAGAAGCAAAGTTATTTTAGGGGGCCTCCAGACTAGTCATTATTTTGTGGGAGGAAATTCAAGTGCAAACTGAAACATTACATTTGTGCAGTTAAAGTGGATTAAAGTCCTATGTTGTCCTAGTACAACAAATCTCACTTAACCCCCCCACCCCCATCTTTTTGCAATTAGGAAAGCGATGGGGAAGCATATAGAAAACTTTGAGGTGAAAGAATGATTAACAGGAAGATGTATCAACACCCGCAAGCGAATTTGGATGAATGCTCATTGTCATCTAGCCACCCTATAAACAAATCAGAATGAATGCTGAATAAATGGGTCGTCTGCAGGAGCCCTTAAGATCCTGGAGAGCAAATGCAGCTTTCAAGCAACCAAAAAGAGATGCTCATCATTCTATACAATCAAGCAATATTATCATAGAAACTAGAGCAGGAAGCAGAGTTGGAAGCAATAATACAATGAAATTACAGGAGGAATTTTAAAGAGTCAAAATGAAATTATCCTATTGTAAAGCCCCACAAATAGATGGGATCCTTGCTTAGTCTCTTGTGAAACCAGAACATGACATTTATATGTCCCTATATTGGGAGGATAGGTAATATTATCAATTGTACAATCTGGATCCTATCCAGACATTAACGCCATACTTATTTTACTTGGCAGTACTTCAATACTGATACCACTGAAATTGGATAACAGTAATTTTATTCACGTTCTCAGTACAGTTTTTCAGAGATTTCAAAGGCAATTTTCCAGATTGAATCCATCCAGTTTCACTGTCAAATAACTGTAAGCTAACCGCAATGTATTTTAATTCAGAAATCCTTTATATGTCAGCCTTTTTAATATTCATAATTTTTTCCTCCAACTAAAACGTTTATATTAATTTACCATTTTTGTAATTCAATTTCACTCTTCCCCTCATGCATTCATGCACACGCACACTTCTTCTGAATTTCTTAATTGCTGAGGGCAAGAGAAGTACAATTACTGCAAAAATGTTTCAGGAATCCAAGTGGCCAGCGTCTGTTCCTTCCGATTCCTCTGCTTGATTGATGCTAACGCTATTAATGCTTTCTCATCACTACAGCAGCTAGTTTAATGCCAGCTTTGGCTTTGCTACACTTGGGATGCTACTATACGGCTGAAGATGGGTACATGCCATCTGTTGTGTAAGTGCCAGGATTTAATTTGCAACAAGCAGCATTCTTATGCTAAAACAATAATCATACTAGCTTCTTATTTGAAGGTTTTGTCAACACTCTGCCAGATACCCACATCTAACTGGGCCTGTTGTGGTCAACAGTTTGCAATGTTTGAATTTTACACCCTCGATTTTTCTGCATGAGTCACACAGCGGTTGCATGAAGAGGAGAAACTATAGCCCCAAACGATAGCGCTATCAAAGCATTGATTCTGAATGGAGATGTACTTTAGGACATGCTTAATGCTATACACATGCTTAATTAAGGTGCTTTGTTGAGTCAAGTCTCACAAAAACTGGAGAACAGACTGTGGTTTAGGGCTCATTGAGTTACAAGTGGGGAAATAGTGACACTTGTTCAAAGTAGGGAGGGAGAAGAAAGATATCTAGGGTCTTGGACCCAAGAATGACGAAGGTCATTGTTACAGAATAAAATAAGATGTATTTTTTATTTTATTTTTTGGTATTCACATATGTTCTTGGAATTAAGCTTTAATGAAAGCAGACAATACTGAAAGTGCTCCAGATTGCCCTCTGCTTCAGATTTTTATAGCACAATCCTATGCATGTTTATATGCCTGCTGATCGCCGAAGAATTGATGCTTTTGAATTATGGTGCTGGAGGAGACTCTTGAGAGTCCCATGGACTGCAAGAAGATCAAACCTATCCATTCTTAAAGAAATCAGCCCTGAGTGCTCACTAGAAGGACAGATCCTGAAGTTGAGGCTCCAGTACTTTGGCCAGCTCATGAGAAGAGAAGACTCCCTAGAAAAGACCCTGATGTTGGGAAAGATGGAGGGCACAAGGAGAAGGGGACAACAGAGCATGAGATGGTTGGACAGTGTTCTCGAAGCTACTAACATGAGTTTGGCCAAACTGCGAGAGGCAGTGAAGGATAGGCGTGCCTGGCGTGCTCTGGTCCATGGGGTCACAAAGAGTCGGACATGACTGAATGACTGAACAACAACAACAAAATGCATGTTTACTTGGAGCTCAATTCTTCTGTGATCAAGGATGCTAACTCCCTAGCTAATGCATTAAAGATTGTAGCCATGCTTTCCGTCTCTGAGCAGGAAGAGTGTGTACCTTGTAAGGGAGTTGTTGAAAAGGCTGACCTTACTGTGAAATGCTAGAGAGGAACATAGGGTGGTTGTGTATTAAAATCAGATTCACCCCTACCCCCACCGCCTTGTAAGGCATGTAGCTGAGTCTCCACCACAAAATGCGTCAGAGTCTCTCTCAGCCACAGACAAATTGCACCTGAATCATAAACCTGCTTCCAAAGCCAGTAAAAGTGTTTTGCGAGAAGGCCACAGTGACAGAGCTGATATTTACTGCCTTGGCATAACATGTATCGCATATGATTAAGCAGAGCATGTGAACACTTCTCCCCCACTACGTCTGAGAGTGCCACAGCAAGAAGCAGTTAAGCAGGCATTTCAGCTGCAGCTACACTATTCATGCTGTAGACTTTACGACAAGAATTATCACACAAGAAATAAACTATTTAAGTCCCAGCCTCTGACATGCTAGTTCTTTGTGTTTCTGAATCCCAGAAATCGTGGGTTGTTGTGAAAATCTGCAGAAACAGAAAGTCAGTATATTTCAAAGATGGGAAAGGAAGTGGACAGCGAGGGAATATAGATGAAGTGGATAACTTGGAATTTATTTCAGATTTATTGCTGGGAAACTGGTTTGGGAAGAAGTCAAAACCATCCTCAGACTAGGCTTTTTGTTGTGGGGGAGGGATGTAAATGTGCTTATTCGTGGGGAAAAGGGACGTTTTGAATACATTTACAGAGCACATTTTATTCTCTATTATATTTGCTTTTAAATGAAACGTTTGGTGATTTGTAACTGCAATGTTATGGGCTCTTACAAGTAACCCTGGGAGGTAAAATCACTTTGTATTAATGAAACCCAAAGTCGGCATCCTTTGAACTGTTCCATATAGGTTGTATGAAGTTCTGTTTCTATATGCTGGAATTGAACAACAACTGGGAGGGGAAGAATGAACTCTTGGGTTAAATTTACAAGCTACTCTTCTAATGAGACTGAAACAATGTTAGAGATGTCTCTTGGGAACATATTATAGACAGTTAAAATGCCTGAGGGCACAAATAAAACTATCCCAACTACCCCAATTCAAAGTCATTTCTTACATTAAAAACATTGCTTTATGGAGGCTAGCAATGGGCACATAATAGCAAACTCCAGTGTCTCAAGCCCACTATCTTGGCTTCACATTCTAGTTCTTTGGCTAGTTATTGGGCCACAGAATCATAGCTGAATCCTTGCCCGCTGTTTCTGCTCTATGGCTAGGGGTGACTTTTACCACCTTTGCCTGGTTTGTCAGGTATGGCCATTCCTGGACAGGAATGTCCATGCATTGGCAACCTTGAAGCTGGATTTCTGCAATCTACTTTGTGTAGGGCTGCCCTTGGGCCTGGTTTGGAAGCTCCACATGGTGCAGAATGTAGTGGGCTGACTGCTGATGGGGACACCAAGCTGACAACATGTTACACCATTGCTAGAATATCTGCACTAGCTGCCTATCAGAGCCAGGTTCCAGTTATTAATTTTGAAAGCTCTGAACGACGTAGGTCCAGGGCACCTTAGGGTTAGCAAGGCTCTTCTGACATCAGCATGTAATAAGAGTTTTTAGTGTCATTGGCCCAGTCCTGTGGAATACTCTGCCAACAGAGATTCAGCAGGTGCCTTCTGTTTCAACCTTTAAATGCCTGCTGAAAACTATTCCATGCTGCCTGGCTTATGGAGGTACCGGTAATCAAGAATACATTTTTCCATAATAGCTGATGCTCTCTAACTTCAAATGTGTTTTTTATTAGACATATATACTGTTGTAAACTTCACTGAAATTGTTTATGATCTAGTGGTATATGCATATTTTTATAAATATTAAATAATAACATTTTCAAGGTGAAACGACAAATTCTTGCACTCTGTGTTCATTTGTCCAGAAGAACCCCTGGCAACACCCTCCAAGGCTCCATACTTACAACCACTAAGTTACTATTCCTACCTCGTCTCTCATCATACACTGAAAAGATGAAAAAAACAAACTACCCTCATTATGAGTACAATTGAGTGTTTAAAAAACATTGACTAATCTGCATTACGTAACCTTAATCTTTGCAAAGAATTACCTAACTTGTCCTATCAAGAGAAGATAAAGAAGTGCTAGAATGTCATTTGTGATAGGCTCGTATATTAGCATTTAGTTAGACTCCAAAGAGGACTCAGTTGATTCTTCCCCCTATGGTTTCTGAAGCTAACTCCAAAGAACTCCAAAGTGCTTCTCTTAGTGCCAAACTAGAACGATGTTACCTATATGACTGCAATGAACATACCTAGTTTCAAACCATCAATAAATAGTGACTGTACAGTGGGAGCAGGTGGGATGAGAATTGGGTACACAGCATGCAGGGAAGCAGAGTAAACTCTTTCCCACCCCCATGTTGGAGTCCCACTGAAAGTGCTCCCACCTGAAGCTGTAATTCAACCCCAGAAGAGACGCTTACATTGACAGCTTCCAATAGCAGTTGGGGAGGGTGTCATTGGGACTGCAGCATATGGAAAAGTGTCCACCCACCTTCTTGGTCCTAATTCTGATCCCCTGCAGCTGCTATTAAAAATTTAAAAACCAGACACGTTAATTGCAATCATGCAATAAACATCACAGCTTGTTTGGCTCTCGTTGTATGACAAAAGGCAAAAGCCTTCTGGGGTTTCTCACTTATAAGTTAATAAAGTCCTAAGTCTGTTACGGCAAATCTAGGTTTTTATTGAGGCACCTTCTCCTTCTCCTGAAACATACAATAACTTTCTGGAAGTCACATCATATTTTTACTGGTACACTTCAGACATCATGCCAAACCATGGTTTAAAACCCAAACCATTCCTTATGATTCCAAATCAACCACTATTTAGAGATGCTTGCTTGCTTTCCTTTTCCTTTTGTGTTTTTCATTTTCTATAGCCTCGACTATGGTTTCAGATTAATTCAGCAAAAGCATGCCTTGCAAATATACTTTTAAACATGATTTCAGACAAAGCTTTGCTGGCTGAATGCAAACCATGATTTATCACTTCAGACATCACACCAAACTATCACCTTCCTTAACCATGAAAGTTTCTTTAACCTTAATTCCTGTCTGAATTGAAGCAATGTGTTTCTGCGGAATTCTTTTCAGGCTTGTGTTTCTGAAACTCTTTGTTTTTCTTTTCCCCAAATGTCTGAACTTTCAGACCTTGACCACAACGGGGAGGTTGGAGGGGGAAGGACCCTGAAGCAAAATAAATTGTATGAAGGTGTTCCCTAAGAATTAAGCTACACGAGTCACTCTATACAATTAGCTGCATTTGTATGTCATGATAAACCAGGGTTGCAAGCTTATCAAAGTTTTAACATGAATGAGTAACATAATGATGCATGCAACCTGGTCATTCCCTCTTCATTCTTCCTTTGGCATGGGAGAAACAAACCATGAAGTTGTTCGATTACCCCCAATGAGGCAAAATTGCTAGCTAGCCTTAAACTATGGTTTGCTGTTGTCAACAGTATTAGCATACCTGGTGGCCATGCTGTGGCCACAGTATTCACACACACACACACCCCAGCAGCATGGAACTGCACCACTGTGAAGTGGACACCACATCTTTGGGTGCCCATGTGAAGGAGGTCTGAGTCTAGCCGACTAGTGTTGCAGAGTAACCAAAACAAGAAGGGGATGAGTCTAGTCAAGTTTGGCTGAGTAAGTCCAAGTGCAATGAAAATAGCTGAATTACACCAGGCAGTTCTTTGTAAGTTCTCTTAACTCTTGGGCAGCAGAACACATTTGTGAAAGCACCTAAAATCTGAGCCTTTTAATTTTCACAATAGGGCTATATTTACAAACTGAACCAACTAGTCAGGCTCATCACTGGAGTTGCCCTTTGCTTAGGCCACGGATGGCTATTTGACTATTTTTGAATGATTCCATTTTTAGAAGCTTTGCTCTTCAACCCTCCATTTCTGCAATACAAATGGATGGATTGTTTGGCACAGAATTAATATAAAACAAATGTTTAAATCATGTAATGCTAACTTACGAGGGAAAATACAAGCAGCTGGAATTTTTCCACTGCACAATTGTTAAGGACCTTTTGCAGCAGCTGTTTCAAATAGATGTTGTGATTAATGGGGATAATTCAAGAACTAAAAACAGACCCATCGTCACATATGTCTCACGGCCCAGTGCTACAGGAGGGCTAGTAAATTTCTTTACCAAAAACTGCCTGTAAGACTGGGCTTGGTTCACAAAAATGTGGTGCATAATGGAAATGGTTGATTTATAGCGGATAATTTAAATTGCAGATTGTGGGTCTAATTTCTTGTTGGTGGATCTGGGTGTAATATCCCTGAATACAGTAGGCTTGCTTTACTTTTCCAAAACCTTTGCAGCTAGAAATCAACTGTGACTTCCATTTTCTTTTGGTCGATCTGACCTGGGCTAACATTCCATTGTTAATCTGAGTTGAAGTTAGTCTGTTGAAGTAGACAAGATTCTAGTGGCACCTTAGAGACTAACACATATATTACGGTATAAACTTTTGTGGACCAGAGACCACTTCATCTAACATTATGAAGTGTAATCCTAAACTGACAGGCAAATATACACACATGATTTTTTGGGGAGAGGAGTGAAGTCAGAAGATCATGAAATGCAAAAAGAATGAGCAGCCATTATTATACAATTCGAACCTTGGTTCCATTGCACTGGACTGGGTTTGGATGAGGCTCTGTTGCTGCAGAAGTTCCCCACTGTGTCCAAAGAAAACATGAGTGGGAGGAAGCAACCAACAGCAGTATACATGCCAAAAGGTTGGCGGCATAAATTATTGAAATGGTGCATCTGGGGACAGAGAGAGGGGTAGAGCTGAGCCGACTCAGTCATCACTGGATCCTAAGATTGTCCAGCTCCTGGCAGGTTGTGGCAAAGGGGACTAAACCTGGCCTGTTTGCTTGGTCTGAAGGTGGAACAGCAAACACGTAGACTCTGCTGCCCTGGCCAAGAAAAGCAGGGTGCTTCACCACCCACTGTTGCCTGCCAGTGGTTAGGACTGCACCCTAACTATGTAAGAGCAAAATGGTGATTGTATCACCAAAACAGCTTTTTCATTTTTTTACAATTGCCACAATGCTCTTTGTTATTTTCCCATTCCCTGATATTCTCATGTTTTCAGGAGGAAAACACATCACGCAGGCACTTCTGAAGAAGTGCAATTACTCTATTGTGATGGCAACTGTAATAATGAGACACTGGTGCAGCCTAACATTTAATGTTATGAATAATAAACTTATGGGATTTTGCTACACTTACATTTACCTTGGAGGCACACACACCTGAAGAAATTAAACACAGCAAGAACATGTTCTCCAATTTTTGGTCCTGCAAGCGTGCATGCAGAAATGGCCAACCATTTCAAAATGTGCAGCCATCTATCATTTGTTTTCTGTGATTCTAGGAAACTGTTGAGTGGATTCAGGGATATCATCAGGAAATTCGTGTGTGGGCAGAATTGTTCTCAGTCCTAATTATCACCAGATTTAACAAACAAATTCTGAAGTCACCACAAATAAATGGATCACTGAACACTGCAATCATCATACTATGTAGCCACAATTGTGTAGGACAAATATAATTTCTGAAACTATACTTTGCCTTCTCATTAAGACTGCTCTCTTTTTGTAAGCATTTGGTGAAGAGCTGATGTAAACTGGATGACTGAATTTGTCCTTTAGGACCAACCTATCAGCAAACCTATAGAGCTTGCTTAGTTTCCTGAGAGAAGGGACCATTCATTTTGGTTACATTATCCATGAAGGAATGTGGGCTTGCAGTGGGAGCTTATAGTCTGAGACTGGAATCCAGACAGGTCCCAGAGTTATCTTCTGTCACGTAAATAATATTTTTTAAAGCTAGTCTAGATAAGTAAGCTAAATTTTGTGCTTGCCACAATCAATTCTGCCCCTCCTCCAATTTAATGGACAGGAGAGACCATGTTTCTGACATTGGACAGGATTCCAGGGACATTTGAAAGCATTGAAAACCTCATTGCATCAGAGTATCCCCAATCATCTATGCAATTGAGTGATCCTACTCCTGGGTTGGGCTTGTGTTTTCCAGTTGTGCTGGACTTCAGATGTGCTCTAAAGCAGTCAAAAGTCTCTCACTACTTCCAAGTGTCTCATAAGCAAATCATGAAATCAAGTGGTCCCTTATGAGACTCTTATTTTGTGCTCACTTGATTAAAGGATGTGGTCTTCACTGGGGTGCTCATTTGTGATGCTGAGGTTTAGACTTACCGCTTCCAGAGAGGAGCAATGAGGAGTGGTATGCCTCTGAATACCAGCTGCAGGGAATCACTAGTGGGAGAGTGCTGCTGCAGTCATGTCCTGCTTTAATGTATTTTAATTTAATGTATTTTTAACCTTCTGTTGGAAGCCGCCCAGAGTGGCTGGGGAAACCCAGCCAGATGGGTGGGGTAGGAATAATAATAATAATAATAATAAGTTTTCTACAAACATCTGGTTGGTGTGTGTGAGAGCAGGATGCTGGATTACCTGGGCCTTTGGTCTGATCCAGCAGGACTGCACTTCTGTACTTAGCAAGAGATGAGGCAATTCTTTCTATGTATGAGACAATCCATGGTATTTTCACTTGGATGATTAAAAGCACTTCTACCTGAGACTGAGATGAGTTCAAGATCTACTATGTTCAGTTAGGCCACCAATACACCTGATTGTTCCTTAGATCACACAATTCATAGCAGCAAGCCAGAAAGTCAGGGGTAGCTATCCTTACTTTGTTTTTCAATGTGACATTTCCTCATCAGTTAAGACAAAACCAAAACATCAGCTGTATATTTCAGGACAAGCACTGTATGTGTTCGTTGTTATAACTTCGCTTCTAAATGCAGTATCGTTCCTAACGAAAAGTGCTAAGCAATTTTATATGCATATACACAAAATATTTTTTTAAAAATATTGAACTTCATCACTGGCATGCTGCCTTTTCCTGTCTTCCGGTTCTACAGCTAAGTAGAGAAGAGCTGATTTTCAGCCGAACGAACAACAGCAGAAGGAGAGGTGGCACTGTCTCACCCTTGTCAAAACCAGCTTCCTTCCAAATTGTCTAATTTACTGGCAGGCTTTCCCCAGATTCAGCCAGTTATCGGCTGCTCCACAAAATACCACAGAATTAAAGCATTATCACAGCACACATGGAGAATCAATTTATGTTTTTAACATCTGTCTTTTATCTTTCTCTTAGCTGGGACCATGCCAGGTTTAAAAGATGGGGGGAACAAATTATTTACAAGCTAGCTTCATGTTTTAGATTAACATTTAAGAGTCCTAATCTTTGCTTCACTCTCCTGCTATGAAAGCTGCATCCTTCACCCTGGCTGTGCAGACCAAACTCTTCCTCTGAGATAGCTCTCCTGCACTCAGACAGGCGCAAGGTGGGATGTGAAGCCTTAGAGCGATAGTAAACAGTGGCTGTTTCTTCATGCGTGCCTATCTGAGAGCAGCAGAAGAGAGCTCAGAGGAACATAAAAGACCATATGAGAACTGCAGGCATTGTTAATTTCTTTTGTAAGACCATCCTGCTCAGAGGTCCCGTAAGATAAAGCTCTATCCCCTCCCAAGGTTCTCTTGCACAACGTTCAGAAGAAATTAGGCAGCTGAGTTTGGTTGTATCAGATTCCAGCTGAGTTCTCTAGTCCCAAAAGAGGTCTCCACTTTCTTAACCGGGAGGCTAAGTATATGCAAAATCAGCAGATTTTAGCACCATAGCATGCAATTAAAAAAAAAAACACACGTCTCCTACTTTCTTTCCCTTCCCAGGCTTGTTGAATGTCTATCACCGACCGCACATGAACAAACTGGTTTTGTTTAAATATGTGATGCAGTTCAGACTTTGAATGCCTACAGTCAAATGGCACACGGGACGCGGGTGGCGCTGTGGGTTAAACCACAGAGCATAGGGCTTGCTGATCAGAAGGTCGGTGGTTTGAATCCCCGTGACGGGGTGAGCTCCTGTTGCTCGGTCCCAGCTCCTGCCCACCTAGCAGTTCGAAAGCATGTCAAAGTGCAAGTAGATAAATAGGTACCGCTCCGGCGGGAAGGTAAAACGGTGTTTCCGTGTGCTGCTCTAGTTCACCAGAAGTGGCTTTGTCATGCTGGCCATGACTTGGAAGCTGTAAAGGTAAAGGTAAAGGGACCCCTGACCATTAGGTCCAGTCGTGTCCGACTCTAGGGTTGCGGTGCTCATCTCGCGTTACTGGCCAAGGGAGCCGGCGTACAGCTTCCGGGTCATGTGGCCAGCATGACTAAGCCGCTTCTAGCGAACCAGAACAGTGCACGGAAACACTGTTTACCTTCCCGCCGGAGCGGTACCTATTTATCTACTTGCACTTTGACATGCTTTCGAACTGCTAGGTGGGCAGGAGCCCTTTACCTTTACCTTTAGTCAAATGGCACATCATACAAATCATATAAATCAGACAAATGGATGATCTAGTTGAGATTCCTGCATTGCAGGGGGCTGCACTAGTTGACCCTTGGGATCCCTTTCAAAATAGTCGAGACTTCTAAATATTGTTCACTTTAATAAGCAGTGCTATTTTTTCTAGAAAATGGGGTGCTAGAACTCACCATGAACGCTTCCCTCATTCTCTTAGAATGGCAATGGCGGCTACCTGAGAGGTGCCAGAACTGAAAAAGCCCTCTTAATGAGGGAATTATAGCCAAATTATGTCATTTGGGTGGGGGGCGTGTTCAACATTATTGGTTAGAACATAAGAAGAGTCTGCTAAATTAGGCCAATGGCCCATCTAGTCCAGCATTGTAATTGTTTTAAAAGAAGTCCACCTGAACATCCATTCCCATTGTTATGCCATTGTTTCTAACAGGCACATTTTTGCATGTAATTTGGCACAGCACACACATTTTTGCAAGCGATTTCCCCCGATGTAATTATTTTTTTATTACATTTATACCCCACCATTCCTCCAAGAAGGACAAGGTGACATATATAATTATCTCACGTACCATTTAATCCTCACAACAACTCTGTGAGGTATGGCAGCCTGTGAGAGAGAGACTCAGCATAAGAATGTAATAAGACCTGGCCAATCCAGTCCAGTATCCTGTTTCCACAGCAGCTAACCAGATGCCTGCAGAGAAACTACGGAGCAGGACACGAATGCAGAGGCCCTCTGCCCACCTGCTATTCCTAGCGACTGGCATTCAGAGGCCTCTGGCAGTGGAGGTAGAACATAACCATTGTGGCTAAGTAGCCGCTGATACCTGCTTACTGCAAACAGCATACGTATTCTTTATGTCTCAACTTAAAAGGTCCACTAAAGGATATAGTACTTGGAGTAAATTTTAAACTCTTTCTGTAATGGATGTGACATTAATTCAAGAAATGAACATACACCAGGGACTCAAAGGTGACTAGTGAAAATTAGCTGTGGGTGAGGACCTTTAGTGGGCAGTAGACATTTGAGCTAATAAGCATAAGAAGCTGAGGTAAGGCAAGACTTACTTAGTTGAAAGTATGGAACCAGAAATTGGGAGCTGAACAAATAAAAGCCTTCATTCATGGGGCTCATTAATAAAATAGCTGAGTATCAGTAGTTTTGGTCATCACTGATTATGTTTTGAAGCATAAAATTGTTTTTTTTTTAAAAATAATAATAATCCAAAACTAAATTTGAGTCTAATTCTTGAAAGCAAACTGCAAGCCTCCAATCCTTTCTTGAAAAGCAACATTTGCAGACAGTATGCTGACAGCATTTGAGTTGAGCCAATTACAAAATTTGCATAAACAGGTGCAGCCTTTGTGTTCATGTTTGGATTTCTCATGTTGGGCTATAGAAATATCAGTCTAGTAATTTTCTAGGATCAGAGGGAGCCCCTCGAAAAGAAAAATGGCCAATATCAACAATCCCGGTTGAAACATTATGATAAAAATGCATTTGTTTTGAAACAAAATCTGAGAGGCTAACATTTGACATTTGAACAGAAATTCCACAACAGCATCAATGGGAATAAAAAAACAACTTGGGGATAAAGAAGTGGAAAATGCTGAAAATACGATGACATAGACAACTGCCCTCTATGCTAGTTATCACCTTAGTATGTTATTTTGCCAGAACATTATTAAGGTAGGCTAAATGGAAAAAGTATCAACTGTTTCAACAATGGGGATTGAGTTTTTTAGAATCTTAACTTTTCAGAGATCACACACATTACTGTTTTGGGACCTCAGAACAACTGCTTAAATGACAGCCGTTCTATATACTTTTAGGTGAAGCTGTGAAGTTTACTTGATGGCCTGGGACAACTCACTGTCCATTATTAACCTATTCTAAATTGAAGTGTTGCTGATAAAGTGATATAACACTATATCTTAATCTCTCACCTGGGCCACCATTACCTAAACAGAGAGCAGGGGGGAAATGCCCTGAGTAGGAAACAATGAACTATCAAATGTGCCCTGCCCATTTGCACAGCCACACCAGGTCGCAGCCTCCCCAAAAGCTAAGTGGTCTTTCCTACTTACTCTAAGAAAGCTGTACATGCAGATGGACATCCAGTTGGTTAGCATCTTCTCAACTACAGATTCTGTCCTCCTCAGCATAAGCTTGGGGTTCTTAGAGGCAGATGCGTCAATGAGATCCACCAAGAGGTCCTTCATGATGCTGGTGTAGTACTCCAGTTTCCCATGCAATGCAATGGTGAGCAAGGAGGCCAGGTTGCATCTGCAAGAAGAGTTAATGGACGGTTTTTGAGACTGATAGTACAACTGGGACCCATCAATCAACATGAACAGAAATTAAAACCATGGTAACATTCCAGATTTTTTGTGTGTGTGTGCAAAGCCTTTCAAAATTGTTGAAGCTTCAAACCATTTGTATTGCAGCTGTGCATAATCACATTGTATTATGCCCCTCCGATAGAAATGGATGCCAAGCGTTCCAAGAAAAAACACTGTTCTGGCACTCTGTAGAATAATAGAGAAGGTTGACACCAGAAAGCTGGAAAATGCCATAGTTGTATCTTTTAAAGAAATAAAGGAACAGCATGATGTTTAAGGGGATATGGTTGTTGTTTTTTGTATGTGGGTTATATACAGAGCCCTTGAGATGCAAGGCTACTTAGGTCCGCTGTACAATAACCATAAAACACATCCAGGCAGCTTTACCAACTACTTTACTTTCTTCATCCTTTAAAAGCTCCCCGGTTGCCATTTCCTTATACAGGGTGCTTCTGAATTAAGTACCATATATTGTGTCTCTTGCTGACAGAGGCAGCCACAGAATGCACTTCAGAACAGGTTAATCCTCCTTGCTCCACGATAACACCACGAAGACTACTTTGTGATATGCTAGTGACTCAGGAGGAGGCCTAAATAAGTAAATAAGAGGGCCTGAATAGTTGTCTAGTGCAGAGAGGATGCAAGAAAAGCAAAGAGAAAATGATTTTAGCCACAGTGCTGTGGAAGCAAGCTTAACTCATAAGGATATCAAATTCCTCCTCCTTCGTCCCTTCTCAATTCAAGGACTGTTGAAGTTCAGTCCTCTTCAGGCATTCTGTCTTCACATTAAGTTAACATGCAAACTCCCCACCCCACCCCGTAGGGACAAGCATGCTAGCCCAGCCCCACACGGCTCTTCCCATTGCCCTCCAACCCTACTGAAAAAGGGAGGCTCCCAAAATATTTTAGAACCCTGATTTTCCAGGAAGTTTTCTGCTTCAGATGCTTGTCCTCCAATCTGTGGAGGGTGATGAAAATTGCAATGGCGGTGGGTGGGTGTGGCTACCTGCTTGTCCCTGCAGCATCCAACAACCATGCGCAACTTAAAACAAAAATAGGATGTCTGAAGAGGACTTATGTGAAGATGAAATCCTACACCTGCTTTTTCCTGAGGTGTTGCTTGGCTTCCTTCTGTCAGGTAGATATAATTTCTGTAATATGTTGAGGGTATGTCCCCACTCAAGGTTGATTTGAGGTATGTATGTACCAAACTTTAAATCCCATCTGTAAGTGTGTGAATGAGCCCAATGGTCTTATATAGCTACAAATATTTATTCATGTAATGGATTCAAAACCAGCAGTCCAAGGCTTATTTAGTATTGCTTAATATCTTTTGGAGTACACAGAAAGTGAACAGGTTATCTACCCTCTTTAAAACTTGGAGTTGCTCTGAGTTTGTTTAAAAACAAACAAACAACATCTGGAAGCATTCATTCCCCCATAAGCACAGATATCAGGTTTAGAAAAAGAACTCAAGAGAAAACCAAGTAATGATTCTGTGTTTATCAAACAAGAAGTACTTTGAATGCCCAAAATCAGGGCAGGGCTCATCCAGGTTTGCAGGGTGAAACAGGTGTGTGGTCAAGTTAGGCTGAAATTGTGTGCCACCTAGTTATCTTAAAATCTTAAAAGAGAACCTCACCTGTCTCTAACAGCAAAATCTTTCTGCTGCTCAAGAGCATGGACGAAGACATTGAGAAAGTGCTTGTTGTTGAGTAAGGTTGAGAACAATGCAATTCCTTCTTCCATGTTGGGTCTACAATTTTCAGGAATCTAAGGCAAAACCAGCAATTTGGATGAGAACAGTGCCACCATCTCCCATTACATACATCTTAACTGGCCTACTTCATTTTAAGACTGTGTACAGCAGCTTAATAGCAGTTAGCAAGACAAACCAACAATTTCTTTACCACTGAAGGCACTCCAAATAGTTTATGACTACAAATTTGATAGGTATGAGCTACCTTGATACACAAAACGAAAACCATTTAATAAAAACCACAGTATAATTAACATATCAACCACAAAGTGAAAAGGGAAATATGCATTCCCCTGCTTTTAACCTGATTCACCTGATTCATGTAAAAACTCCCCCAAAGTTATGATTTGCCATCAAGTTAGACAGGCAACTTTTAAAAGTGAGCCTAAAAGTGTTTCCTTGTGACCTACTAGCAACGAGGGATGGATGAATTTGTCAATTTCAGCTTGCCTGTCTCTCATTTTCCTAAACTAAAGTTCAGTTTGTTTGATTTCTGCATCTGTTTGTGATTGTTTTAAAAGAAGTCCACATGAACATCCATTCCCATTGTTATGCCATTGTTTCTAACAGGCACATTTTGGCATGTAATTTGGCACAGCATGCACATTTTTGCAAGCGATTTCCCCTGATGTAATTATTTTTTTATTACATTTATACCCCACCATTCCTCCAAAAAGGACAAGGTGACATATATAATTATCTCACGTACCAATTAATCCTCACAACAACTCTGTGAGGTATGGCAGCCTGTGAGAGAGAGACTCAGCATAAGAATGTAATAAGACCTGGCCAATCTAGTCCAGCATCCTGTTCCCACATCAGCTAACCAGATGACTGCAGAGAAACTACGGAGCAGGACACAAATGCAGTGGCCCTCTGCCCACCTGCTATTCCTAGCGACTGGCATTCAGAGGCCTCTGGCAGTGGAGGTAGAACATATCCATTGTGGCCATTAGCTGCTGATAGCTGCTTATTGCAACCAGCATATACATTACATGTGTCTCCCCACTTGTGTGTCATCAGCATATGTGCTCCTTCTGACATGCACACTATTTTCGGTGCTGAAAGGGGGAGGAACGGGAGAATCCATGGTGACGTGTGGCAGTTGGGAATGGAGCCCCCGTACTTACTTCTCAACCTAAAAGGTCCATTAAATAAAATAGTACTATGAATTCAAGAAATCAACACATACCAAGGACTCAAAGGCGAAAATGAGTGAGGAAATGGAGTGGCAAATGCTTAGTGTATCTGGGCAGTAAATGTTTGAGGTAATAAGGAGCTGAGGTAAGTAATTACTTCTTTAGATGAAAGTGTGGAACCAGAAACTGGGTTTGGAACAAATCAAAACCCAATTCATGGGGCTCAGAGGTCTGCAGGAAGTCTGCAAGCAGGTATTGAGCGCAACAGCATTCTCCCCAATTGTGATTCTCAGCAACTGTTATACAAAGGCATAATGCCTCTGACAGTGGAAGTAGAACACAGCCATCGTGGTCAGTGGTCACTGGTAGTTTTATCCTCCCTCAGTTTGTCTAAACTGTTAAAGCCATCCAAGTTGGTAATAACATTGTATCTTGTTGGAGCGTATTCCATAATTTGAACTATGCACTGTGTGAAGAAGGGTGCTTCTTCAGTGTATCCTATATCTTCTAATATGTGTGAATGCGTATACATTTATTTTAGAGCTCCCCCCCATGAAATTATTATTTTTTCTACAGCTTTCTACATCCTCGGAGGACATTTCCTATTGTTTTTACTCCTCTGTAGCCAAACTTCAGCCTTTCCCTTTCCCTCAGTACGGAACATATTACTTATTTCTCATGCATTTCTTAATCACTATAATAAAACAACAAACTGATCATTACAGCTGTATCTGTAGCCAATACTCACTTTCCATTCTCCCAACAGTAATGGGTGAGTTTCTTGCACTTGAGAGCCCATCTGGGAATTAAGGTGCTGGGAAGGCAGAATGTAACGCTCTTCATAGAGGGAGGAACACTATTTTTTTAAAGAAACACAGAAAACAAATCCAAAGCACATCTTGTTATTTGGCAAAAAAGGAAGCATGATTGAATCCCTCATGCCTTCTCTAAGTCCCTGTGCCAACAAAGCAGTATTGTTATGGAGTGGCAAGGAGAGATGTCATCATGACTTGAGGCTACTCACAAGTAAGAAATAATTTGGTATGTTTTATGGAGGTTTTAAACTCTCAGCAAGAAGCTTCTGAATGAATGCATAGAAGAACTTTGGGGGAGGCATATTGTTTGAGAGAAACAAGGCATTCACAGTGTGAAGGTTATGAACTGCCTAATCTGACATTCATGGCTTCACAGAAAAGGGGGAATTATTTGGGACTAAGCCACAATAAGTAGTTATTGGGTATTTGAATATTTGCCTCTTCCAAGACAAAAGGAGTGAACTGTTTCATTCTCCTATATTTATATACTTGCCCGAGGCTTTGCGTAATCTGCAAGGCAATTCAAATTCCACTCACAGAATTCATTTGCAAATGAAGGAATTGCATATATTTCCATTTTTTCCTGGTTTTTTGTTTGCTTTCATTTATTCTGCTTCTGAAATGTGGCATTTCAAAAATGTTGAGGCAAGTACCGGGATGGAATAGTGTAATGGAGAATGAAGGAAGAGGGGGCCATGCATACTGTAACAAGAGATAAGATGCGATTGAATTTATTTATCATTTTCTCCACTTATATCCCACCTTTTTCCTTCAAGGAGTTCAAGGTAGCATACATGGTTCTCCTGCCCCTCATTTAATCCTCACACCAACCCTGTGAAGTAGGTTAGGCTGAGAGTGAAAGGCCAAAGGTCGCCCAGTGAGCTTCTTGGCCGAGAGGGGATTTGCACCCTTGTCTCCCAGGTTAGAGGTTCGGGTCCTAGTCTGAGCCTCTAACCACTACACCACATGGGCTCTGATTCACTTCCTCAGAATGTCAATTTTAACATCTTGCTATGTACTAGATTCAGAGAATGCAAGTGCTTACCTCCCTGCTTACTTTACCACAAAACAACAACAACAAATGAAGCTCCCAAACAGAAATCACCCCTCTCTCCCCCACTATCAATAAAATGCAGCTGTTTCTAGGGTGCAATGCTGCTATTAGATAAGAATATATTACATTACAGGCAGACGATAACAAGAAAAAGAAAGCACAGCATTTGGTGTGACATTCATTACCGGGTTTAAGTTAACATACTGGATCTGGAACAGCTCAGTTAAAATGTATACACCTGTGAAGAGTCTCTAAGGCTGTCATAAGGACACTGAATGCTGATTGTTTCTGCCAAGAAAGTGTCTTACAACAACTTCAATTATTGTTATATTCCTATCTTTGAGATATTTGGTTCTGAAAGTGAGCATGGTTGAACAGGCTGTCCAGATGTGATTTGACTTAGCTGAATTATGAATGTGAAATTGAACTCCGTAACACAATTCCTGAGGCCAATCTCAGTGTAACACCAACCATCTTCTCACTGGGGAACTGAAGATATATCTAACCCTGATTGCTGTAGTGCATAAATCAAAAGTCCACAACTGGGGAAAAGATATTTGCTTCTTAAACATTTAAGAAACAGCACTCGATGCTAAGTGATGACATGCTACAGCCCTAGTTTATACTAGTTTGGACTGGAGATCTCTCTTCAATGCCACTGCCTGACTGCGCAGCCATTATTTTCTACTATAAACTTGCCTTCTAATTATCAACAGGTTCTGCTTCTGCTTACAAGACAAGGATCCATGGTGATGGGAAGCAGCTTCTGGGGGCTTGCTGCAGAACTAACATCACAATAACGGGACAATAGTATTAAACTGCACTCTAAACACTGAGTGTTAAAGGCAACATCGAGCATGAAAGGCAAACAGAAACACACACACCAGTGTACAGTTGGGGAAAACCATGCATTATTAGAACCTTTAAAGTGCCACATTGTCTTACTTTGGGAAAGAATGTCCGTGTAACAAAGTACTTGTATTCCAGGAATGGGATTCCTTGGCTGCGATTTAACTCCTTGGTAAGATCTGTCATATCTGTCTGGAGTTCTGCAAAACCTGATCCAAAGAAACCACAATCAGACCAAAGAGCTGCTTTCATGTAATGCAAACTTTTTTTTCTTATTCTGTATGTTGCAGCACGTTGGCAGCAGTTACGCCTACTTTTTTGGGTCAGATCTTGCATCCTAATTATCTGTGGAACATCATGTATAGTGGAGGATTATGTAAAGACTCATGGACTAAAAAGAAATCTAATTTTCCTCTAACTTTGGCATGCAATATTTATATTTATATTTCTTAAGTATCTACAGTGCTCTCATAAAACACAGTGCTCACACAGTGCTCTCATAAAATAGCAGGGCAGCGTACAGCAACATAAAACTATAACACCCACTCCCCCAAATTAAAAGCAGTTTAGAACAATAATTTAAAAGACTGGCTACTCAAGAAAAATGTTGAATAACTGCATAGGCCTGTCGGCATTAAAAGGTCTCCAAGAGACACCTGAAAGTTAAAAGTGAGGATGACTGCCAAATCTCTACTGAAAGTGTGTTCCACAGGACTGGCAGCACTAACCACCTGACTGTGTAGTTCAGGCCAGTCAGGCTGCTGTAAAATGGGGACAACTAACAGAACTCCTCCAGGGAATGCTATTTTAGTTCCTTTCACAATGGATCATACAGCATTATTAAAGCCTCACAGGACTTTTGTGAAGAAGCCATTTCACACATATGGAAACCAGCAACATGAGACCATCTAGCAGCCACCTTCTGACGACGTCGGTAAGACAATATTGAAAAAGAGCCATAGGCAGAAGTAGATCCTGTGCTCCTTGCTCATCAGATTATTTTACAATGCTAGTGAACTGGAAGCTTGCTATTTCCCCAAGTCCATGCAACAAGTTTCATTCAAAAACCCCGACCTTCAGCCATTAGGCTGTGGTTTGCCTACTTGGTTGCGATTTTGTTTACAAGTTCCCCAAATGCAGCAAACCGTTTCTGGAAGTTTCAATCACAGTACGAGGAAGCAACTTCCCTTTTGTAACAATAATCCCATTTTGCAATCTCCGAGTCACAGGACTCAATGCTGTGGGCACTGCTGTTTCTTCTGCATGAACTCAAGAGGGGCATCTCAGGACTGCCAACTTCCCTCAGATGATTTGAGAAGAAACATTTATTTGATGCCCTTGAACACTGACTCTTTAAAGTAAAGGTACTTACCTTTGCGGATTTCTTCTCGGATCTGGGACTCCATCTCTTCCATCTGCAGAAGAGTCTTTTGCCAATAACGCTCCGCCCTGCGGCTCTTGGTGCAAAACACAAACAGGGCTGGAGGAATGGAAGGAAAGAAAGGCCCCAAAGGGAAGACAATAAGCAGTTGTGGCAGCGTTCAACACGTCCATTTCCTATTAAAATAGCACTGGTGTTGCTATTATGATTCACTGGGGAAAAGAGTACGTAACGCTACCCCCCCTAACTGGTGAGAACTGCTGCTCACAAACATGAGCCAATTGGAATGAAAAATAATTGACAGAGCCGGGTCTGATGGCTAGTCCTTTGGATCACGGATGAAGGAATATTCCAGAGGGTTAAGATCAGGGGTCAGCAAACTTTTTCAGCAGGGGGCCGGTTTACTGTCCCTCAGACCTTGTGGGGGGCCAGACTATATTTTGGAAAAAAATATATGAACAATTCCTATGCCCTACAAATAACCCAGAGATGCATTTTTTAAATAAAAGGACACATTCTACTCATGTAAAAACACGCTGATTCCCGGACCGTCCGCTGGCCGGATTTAGAAGGTGATTGGGATGCATCCGGCCTCAGGCCTTAGTTTGGGGACCCCTGGTTAAGATGGTTCAGTTTATCTCACTACAAGAGCAGATGCTGCTGTGATATGCTACAAAGGCCATTTGAGATACGAGATGAACACATTTGTGTTGGATTGTGGTATGGTCTATCCAACTTACATTAAAACAAACAAACACAAACCCACCCACTGAATTATAAACTGTGTGGGTAAGCTAAATGTATTTCTCCTGTTTTCTTTCCTTTCTCGATTATTACATTAATCAAATACATTAGTAGGGTAGCTTACAAAACAACATCAAAACCCCATAAAAAAACAGCTGGTCTTAACCTAGGCTTGGAACCACAATACATGATGGAACACGTCTTCTCATATGAGCCCTACCCAGACTCTGAGGTCCCCAACATAGTTCCTTCTCCATGTATTCCTCTGAATGAGAGTTAAATCTAATGATACCTGGAGGACAACAACCTAACTCATGACCAATATGATCCTCACTATGGCAGTAGTAAATCAAACTCTAACCCATCCCAGGGGAAACAGGAAGGAAAGCAATCCCAACACAAGAGAACAGGCCTTTTCAATTGTATCTCCTCCCAACTTGTGGAATGCTGATATTAACATATTTGATTCCCTTCTACCAGGAATTTGAGTGGTTAACATTTGACTGTTATAATTTGTGTATTATCCCTCTCAGTGTGTTGTTGAACTGCTTTTCATTTGAACAGTCTACTGCCTTTATTTCATATGTTGATTTTCCTCCAGGAAAATGACAAATAAATAAAATAAAATAATAACTCCAATATATCTTTGGAATCTCTTCTTGGAAATTGTTATGTCCAGTGAAGCTGCCTGTGACAGGCATTTGTCCCCTTACCTACAACAGAGAGCAGCAGCAAGATACTACAGATGACTATGGAAACAGTGATTGCCGTCTCACTTCCTCCAAGGTGCAACATAGCAATTGTTTGATTGAATTTCCCAACCTGGATCTAAGAAAGAACAGGATGGAACCATCATGAAGTTATTTAATGAGAAGCTAGGAGCAGTACAGAAATCAGGTACATGGGAGGGATGTTCTGCACAGACAAATGAGTTTAGCAAATCATTTAGTTGCTGGCTCTGCAATACTGAATGAATCAGAGTTCTGTAGTTTAATAGTAGGACCTACCAGTACTTTGATTAGCATTGCTGGGTCTGGTTGATGGTTATCAGACTGTCTGTGTGTCACACACACACAAAGGCAAACCTATCCACTGAAGTTGCTGACTTGGGGCCCAGATACTACTGTTTATATCCCTGCTCATACCCAAGAATCACTACAAGACCCTGGATGACTTCTTCAGATCCTGTTGTCCACTATGTTTATTTATAATGCATGGGTGCACTTTAAGAAGTCATACCCATGCCTGAAGATGAACACCAGAACTAGAATAAAGTATCAGTCCCAGGGAGACAAAATTTATGCTTTGATTTTTGAAAAATGTAAGGTGCACAATTAGCTTGTTGCAAATAAATAAAAAATACACTGCACTTTGTTTCCAACATAATACTTTCATTAAACTTTGTGTGTCACTCCCAAGAATACACCTTTGTCTTTTAATATAATGACCCTCTGTCTCAGCCATCTAAATGACTGTGGGAATTAGTTATTCAGACTCAGTGGATTAAACTTTAAGGTAAGGTTTAAGGTCAGGTTTCTCCCTTCCCTTAGCAGCATGCTTTTTTTTTCAACAAACAACCTTTTTCATGCACAATAATATTTACTCAATCCGAATTCTCCAGCTCAGTTCACATTTAGCAGTTTTTCAACATTTGATTTGAAACAGAAAGAGAAACATATGCAGAACCTCAACTATCTGCAAAGTTATAGTTCCCCCCTCATTAATTATATAAAGACTGACGAGCGCTTTGACCTTCCTGTGCTAGGTGAGCAATGTATGATTTTTTAAACAATATACTGGGGCACAGTTCTTTGTCTTTTTATTTCATGCAGTTTTAACAAATCCCTTGAACCGAGAGTATTGTTTGCCGTTTACTGTTGTCAGTTGTTAAGCTCTTTTAAAACGGGCTGGAAATCTCCAAGTAAAATAGGACCAAGAAAGGAAATGAAGAGCCACAGGCACGTGCTGAAGAATTTGCGGCAGTGTTGGGGTTAAGGCACAGTATGAGCACTGGGGCCTAAGCTCGGCTTTAGACAACCAACTTCTTCATCTCTGCACTCAGAGGTCCAGCGGAAAGCTGGGGGACAGGGAATTTATTTGTGATTTAATGGGGAAGCATACTCTCAGAACAACTAAGAAAACGAGGCATTCTCACTTCTGGAAACTTGAGTTTCGCTTCCCCACAGAAAGGAGTGTGACCTGGAGGGAGCTGGTCTGTACCAGCCATAGTGAATCAAGGGGTCAGCTGAGAATCAAACTCTGTTTTCACTGGTAGACTCTGCACGGGCAACTGCATAATCCTGCTAGAAGTTACTAGAAACGGCCAGGAATTCCACTAAGTGGCACATCTATAGGGCAAAGAAAGAATGAGAGCAAGAGGGGCTATTTGGGCCTTAAATCATTCCAACAGGCAAGAAGTGTTGCTCTTCCCTGTGCCCTGTGAAGGCAGACATCACATCCAAGAGGCCAGGCCTAGAGTTTATTGATATAATTTAGCTGTGGGTAATCTAATTTAATAGAATCTGTCACTTGAGAGTTTCCTGGATGGAAAGTTTTTTAATGTCCTGAAGTTTTATTCTGTTTTTAATGTTCCTGTGAAAGTCGTCCAGAGTGGCTGGGAAACCCAGCCAGATGGGCGGAGTAGAAATATACTACTACTACTACTACTACTACTACTATTGCCACTATAGTAGCACCAGTGAACATACACATAACATAAGCCAAAAAAAAATGAATCCCTTGCACAGTAAATTTTGATACTGAGGTAGACAATAAAGGAAGCTGAGAGAGTAATGAGAGAATTGTACCATGCCTTAGGCTTACTTCTTAGTTGGACCAAGTGAGTCTGCACAAAGCATGGTTTTTAAAAAGTACCCCTAGCCCTGGTGTGAGCCAGTGCACCAGACAAGATCGTCACACAATTGCCTCCCCCCCAAAAAATATATATATATATAAATGGAGAGTACTTACTAAGCATGCTTTTTAAAAAGCATGCTTAATGTAACAAGTAGTTTGACACTAAAGGTTTTTAAGCTGACAAATTTATGGAAAGAGTAGCTTTTAAGCAGGGGTTTGATTATGATTTCACCTAAGCATTCTGGGAAGGGGTTCCAAGCATGGGGAGCAGCAAGAGAGAAGGACTGAAGCTATTTAAAGACTTTTGCGTAAGCGAGGCTGGTCAGGTTGGAGAACTGATGATAATAAAGAGGGATTTGGGGAGACAAAGGAAGAAAAAGATAGGGCGAGGAAAGCCTATGAAGACCAGAAGGCAGTGTTAAGTTGTTCAAGCTGGTTGCAAAAGGAAGTCAGTGAAGGGATTGTGGGGGGTGGGGGGTGGAGAGGGAGTGCATGGTCCGCATGATAAGAGAAGCGAACAATTTTGGCAGCAGAATTCTGGAGCACCACGATGAAACTCAGCCTTGGTCTCTTAGCATCTTCCTGCTTAGCTGGGTTTAATGGCTGCTGGTATGGGATAAGAATGACATTTTCCAAATTTGCTGCCTCTGGGTCATATGTGGGATGCCAGCCAGGCATTGTGACCTGCCAAATACTTGGTAGACCACCCATGTTTATCAAGGAGAGCTGCAATACATACCTAGTGTGGCACATCTACCCTGGGGGGTTTGACAGGCTGATAAAGTGGCATGAATTTAACCAACGGCACACTTTTTTAGGATATGGCAATTTACATGGTATTAAAAGATCTCTGAAGTAAGGGGGGGCCCTACCAGCTTCCCTTTAAATATATATTTAGCTTACCCTATATTTATAAAAGTTCCAATTAAAGATGGAATTTTCTCATTTTATAGTTCCCTGTAACAATGGGTGAGGAAATTCTGAAGCCTGCTATTTCTGCCTGTGTTTGTTTTGCCTTTGCAATGGAATTTCATGTACAAAGACCCAAATAACAAAATAACACCCTCTTCTCAGATGCAATGCTAGAAGCATGGGCTTCTCCAGCTTAAAGAGAAGTTTCCATCCCACATTTGCGAAATGCTGTGCTTCTGGGGAAGATTTGGCCACAGGCTTCTCAAGTCCCAACAGGCTCCCTCCCTCTCCCTCTCTCTAAGCCACATATTCCTGCCAACTTACTATTAACACACTTACTGGAAAAAAGGGACAACTGAGATTTGGGGTGGGGAAAAAGAAAAAAAAGCTGTAGGTTGTTAGGCCTTAGAGAGAATGTCTCCACCTGTCTCAATGTGTGAACAGCTTTAAAGCCACTCTGAAGAAGCTAAGGGACATATAGAAAGTAAAAGTAACTGCAGAGAAATGAGTGTAATTAATGACCCAGTCTGGAAAAAACCCCAGAAATGAAGACTTGTAAAACCACAAAAGCAGACATAAGGGTTGAAGAAAGCTTGCACCAATGAGCAAAACCTTCCTGAACATGAAATCAGCAGCTGAGAAGTGGCCCTTTTGAGGGCTGCGCAACCACTCCCATCAGACTGAGGAAGAGGGAGGAAAGGAGCCCTGGGGAAAACACACACAAGACAGCCAACCATGGGAACTGGCTAAACTTTCTCCACACTGCCTCTGTCCCCACGAATATACTCCCATCTCTCACATCCACTTAGTCTCCTGCGTTGAGAGCGGTAGCAGGAGTGCTAGCTCACAATAAGCTACAGAGAATTGCCATACTCACTATACATGGGTGAATGAAGACAAAGCACTTTTAAAGGAAATATTAGATGATAGACAGGAACTGCAATTCAACACTGCAATATTGCCGCTTGGGAATTCACAAAACCATATACCCAACTTTATTTGTATTTAATTTGTTATCCTCAGCAGAACCGGTCATTCTTAATTGGACATGATCCCACCGGCCTGTCCTTAATGGGTTCAGTTACTCTTAGCCTGCAGGGGGATTGCTGCCTTCTTTCTTTCTCTCCACCTCTTGCCAAGGTTCTGTCACACGTTAGCACTACATTTTAGAGTGACAAAGAAACAAAACCCACGATGAAGAGAATGGACTTCTGTCTGAGTCACAGTTCAGAGCCGCAGTTCAAAAACATGAACATCACCCCCGATAATGAGGTCCCAAAGGGGTAGGGAAGAGACCATCTCCTCTGATGATGCATTCCTGAATCCACTCCCTCACCTTCTCCCACGTAAGATAATTGATGTAATTCCTTTTTAGGAGGTGTGAAATGATGGGGACGGAGATAAAATGGTACACTAAAGTAAAAGTGAGAATTCTAAAGATTGGGTTGGATTGCCTGTACACATAGTGGAAGCCAAAATCTAGGGTGTCAACAGTGTATGTGTGGGCGAGGAGGCAGGTTAAATACAAGCTGGCAAATGCTCTCAGGCTTCTACCACTTACCGTAACAGGGAGTTGTCTTTCTGAGGTGCTCAAAGATTCATTGACTGAGCAGTGAATTACTTTATCTGAAACTATTTGGATCTCGCAGGAAATTAAGCCAATCTTAACTTCATACTCGTTGCTTTCCAGGCCAAGGTTGTCAGGCTCTTTCTAATTATGAAAAAACAAACCAAGTGAAAAATGACTATGCCAGTGAATCAATGCTGGTCTCCGCTACACTGTCTACTTCTCAAAAGGTCCACTAAACTCTGTCTCAAACATTTCTGAAATCTTTTGATTTAGTCCAAAGCTCTCCTTTTCAGTTGACATTTTCCATTTTACCAAGGCACCACAGGAAACACACAGCCCTCTTCCCATATTTCTATTTTGGATGTGATGGAGATACGGAGGACCGGGGTGGGGGGCAGGAACTGTTTTCCAGTTCCTTCCCAACTCCCAGAATGGAAAACATCAGAGCCAAAAGCCTTAAAGGCCCGGGGAAACTGTCTTTGATCTTCCCTGATTCTGCACATCAAATGGTATCTGATTAAAGATAATCATAAGCCTGTATAGAAACTGGTGACAGAAAGAAAGACTAGATGGTGCTTAGATCCTGATAATGGCTGCATTTGACTGGACAATGCTTTTGAAGTCCATGGTACTCAGTGAGAACATTCGCAGTACATAAGGCCTGTGACTAGCATTGTTCCAAATCATTCAATTCTGCTTTGTCTCGATTTCCTTGTTTATTTAATAGGAGGTGTCAAAATGATGTAGGATTTTTCTGAGTAAGTAAATTTTCAGCCTCCATTTCTTCCTTCTAATGTTCTTTTATCTATTGTCCACTATTTCCTTATTTCTGATTTGTTAGAGGAGGCATAAACTCTTGCTTGACTCTCTGTATCTACATTTCCCCTTGTGTTTATTGATTCATAAGGTGCTCCTTCTCATCCCATCTTTAATCAATTGTTATACTGTAGTGTTTGAGGTGCTGGGAGGGTCCTATTCCAGCTAAGTCTGCCTCTTCATGATCCTCCTTTTGAGACATTAAAGGGTTTCACAAATAAGCACAGCCCTGCACCCTTTTCACTTTCTTCACTTATCTGCCTGCATAGGACACAGAGCCATCCAGGCAGCCCACCTTTGTTTTGAGGGTAGTTTCAGATGAGACATGGAAGGTGCAAGGAACAGGAAGTGCAAGTGTCTCTTCTCCACCTCCCCTGCTCAGAAGATGTAAAACTTGTCCGCCCTTCACAACTTGTACATCTTCCAAGGCAGGGAGAGGTGAAGTTCTGGATAGCTGAAGATGCAGAGGAACAGGAGGGAAGACGCATTTGCATGTCCCTCAATTTCTGCATCCTATCCAAAAACTCCCCTTAGGGGGATTAAAATGTATGCTCTTTCTTAGGATAAGCTCATTATGATGCTGTTTGAGAAACAACATCCCCCTTACAATATTTCTCATCATCGATTGTGTATCACCATCAACTCAGTCTAGCTGAACAACAAAGTAATATGAACCAATGGGAAACGCACCACTGCACCACATTCTTACATGATAACTAGCGTCAAAGGCTCTCCTGGATGGTGTTTGGATCCATTTCTCTGCTTGGCTGTGAAGAACTGGGGGTCCATATAGTATTCCAAGTGGAACGTGCTAATTGTATGGCCTCCTCAGGGTGTTCAAAAGGGAAAAAGGCTGTCGTCGGTATAACAGGCGTCCCGTTGATGTAGAAGTCCACAGGTGCTGGCTTGCTCCCGTGAGGTTGAAGCAGCTGGAGAAGGGCAGGTAATCACAGTGTCCGTGTGAACCTTACAGTTCTGAAGAGCAGGGGAGGAAAGCATGCACATCAATACAGATCAACTCAAGTGGTGGTTGATGTGCAAGCAAGGTTTCAAAAGTCCTGCAGCCATTTGAGTATTTGTTTGCATGGGGCTAGATATTTTCATCAAAGTGGACAGAGAAAGATGGCACTAGAAAAAGGGAGCCCTGCTTGCTAAAGGGATGCAAGAGAGGTTTGGGAGGAGAAATCAGCGATTATTAAATTATTGAATCATCTCTGACCATCATTTATCATAACAAAATAAAATGGAAAATGGAAAAATCCTTATATTTTGGCAAAATAAAACAATCCAAAGCCCATAATCACAAAAATGATCCAAACAGACATTTCAAATATGAGACATCAAATTCAGTTGAAAAATATTTCATTTTTAAACAATAGTGGGATTGGTCTAATGAGAGGAGCTTTACAGCTTGACACAACGAAAAAACTGGATACGGGACACCACAAGCAGAGTGCAGGGTGCACCAAGGCTGGTCCTCCCAGACCAATAAGTTAATTTGAAAGCGTCAGTGTGATGTACTAGCTAGACTCATGGACTTAAGACCAGTACTCACTGCTCGGCCATGAAGTTCACTGAATAGTCTTCTGTTGGCATCCTCTCTCAGCATAACTTATCTCACTGGCCTGTTGTGAGGCTAAGGGTGGAGGGAAGAGAAGAAACATGTGACGCCACCCTGAATAGGAAGGGCGATATAGCTGAATTTAAGTAATTTTAACCTGTGGGGAAAATATCTATGCCAGGTTAAGGAATCTATAGCACCCTGGGGTTGTTGGGCTCCAACTCCAGCGGCTCCAGCCAGTGGGGCAATGGTCCAGGGGATGAATGAGGGTTATAGTCTAATGATACCTGGAGGACAACAACCTACCCATGACCAATATGATCCTACATATTGCAGTAAATCAAACTCTAACCCATCTCAGGGGAAACAGGAATGGAATGGTAGCAATTCCCTGATGATCCACGGGAAGAAAAATATTGTAGGAAGTAGGTGGTGGAGGAGGACAGCCATTTTCAGTGGGTCACAACTGAGGTGAACTAATATCATTTCTGGCTTCTATGCAAAACTTTTGCCTTCTATTTTGCACACCAACATATTTGACTGAATGCTTCCATCATTTTGCTCTTTTCTTTATCATGCTACTCTCACAAAGACTTACTGTGTTGTTCTTTCCAACATTGAGAACAACCATAGACACATTCTGAACCATCAAGAAATCCATTTCCTTCCACGGTGATGATTCTGCCTCCACTTTTAAACAAAATGAAAACAAAAAACAGTGAAGTAAGGGATCATAGAATCATAGAGTTGGAAGAGACCACAAGGGCCATCCAGTCTAACCCCCTGCCAAGCAGAAACACCATCAATGCATTCCTGACAGATGGCTGTCAAGCCTCAGTGGAAGAATGCAACATATTTCATTCATACAAGATAAGAAAATTGAACGAAAAGGAAATAGACACTGTCCTGTATTGAATGAAGTCTGCAGTCCTGTTTAGCCCAGCATCAATCAACACTGTGACTTGCAGTGACTTTCAAAAGTTTCAAGCAGAGCCATTCTTATGTTATTCGCTTTACCAAACTGTAGCAGAATAAAGGCTACTTCACACATTACTCAGAAGTAAATGCACACAAATTTAAGCACATGTGGTGGAAAAGCATTGGTCAAGCAAGATGTGCAAGGACAATGATCAGACATGTGGTGGAAAGTATATTTGCTGTATGTGCATCTTACAGTTTTACAAGTACGCACAAAAATGCGTTTTAACATGCATGGATAAAAGAAAATGTAAAAGCATCTGCTTGGACTAAAAAGTGGACAACCTGCAGCCTAGGGGCTCCCAGCATCACCTAATAACTTCAAAAGCACAATTCACTAATAAAATAACAAATAACTATTTCACCACTGAGGCTAAATAGAGAATGCTCAGAATATATTTTACCTCGGCTGCAAAGTACGAATAAATAGTTGCGCTG
Organism: Lacerta agilis; assembly: GCF_009819535.1. Taxonomy (NCBI): domain Eukaryota; kingdom Metazoa; phylum Chordata; class Lepidosauria; order Squamata; family Lacertidae; genus Lacerta; species Lacerta agilis. The sequence goes on along the minus strand of NC_046313.1, from coordinate 85,317,601 downwards.
ACATGAATCCTGGATGTTTCAAACACTTGTTATTAAAAAGAGAAAGGTTTGGATAGTCTTACCCCCGTCAGACAAGCGGCCTGAGGAATGCTAAATGTGGCACCATCAATGTGAAATCAATTAAAGAAAATAATGAGATAGCTTTAGCACACGCCACCAATACAGAGAGGAGGAGAGAGGAGAGGCTTGTCTCCATTGGTTACCAAAACTACATCAGACTTTACCCCCGCATGTGGCCTTTCATTACTTCAACCATTTCGTGTTCTACTTCCTTTAATTATACCGCACATCAGGTGGCTCATCGGGGAATTCAGGAAGATAGTGATTTATCCCCTTTGCCTCGAAAAGACACTCAAATCCAAAAGTGATAACACACAGGGATCTTACAAAGCACAGCCTTCGCAGTCATTTAAGGCCTCTAAAGCCTCAGCGTGCTGTGGTTATGCATATTCATAGGGCTCTCTGTAGTTCACGCTACATCTGCGATGTTGTTTGGTGTTTTCCTTGAAGAAATTTAATTCCGAATGGTATTTGATCATTGCGGGGGAAAAACTATGTTAGGTCCAATTACTCTTTTGATGAGGAAACCTACAGCACCATGTTCAGCAGCAGCAGAAGCGTTTGGATTTGATATCCCGCTTTATAACTACCCGAAGGAGTCTCAAAGCGGCTAACATTCTCCTTTCCCTTCCTCCCCTACAACAAACACTCTGTGAGGTGAGTGGGGCTGGCAAATTCAAAATTTCTCTGCTTCATTAATTTTTATTTAGAGACTTCAAAGAAGTGTGACTAGCCCAAGGTCACCACAGCAGCTGCATGTGGTGGAGCGGAGACACGAACCCGGTTCCCCAGATTGCTCTTAACCACTACACCACACTGGCTCTCAGCAGCAGCGTGGTGGCAAAAATGGAACTAGCGGTGAAGTGCTCAAGAGGAATCCTGCAGTATAAATTTCCAAGCACTTTGTCGCCCTCTTTGGATGGCCTACAGTAACAGTGCCGTTTGCGCACCATGGTTTAGGACAGCATTTATTTGCAGCTTAGTGATCTTGAATGGTTTCTGCCTGACTCTTACGTTTGCAACTGCCACCCTGCATTTCTGACCCAGTTCTATCCCGCCTCGCACTCACAAGACTGTCAGAACTTCCCGCCCAGCACTGAAAACTGGGTGTGCTGCTGCTGCTCATTTGCAATTCCCCATGTTGCAATTCGTGTTTTGGTTTTTGTGATCACATGCAATCCCACTTTAAGAACGCTGCATAAGATCAGGGCAGTTGGCCCTGGTTGGCCTTAAAAGACTTCTTGAGTAACTTGGGCTTCAGGTGCACTTGCAGATTTTCTCAAATTTCTTTGTTCACATTATGCTGTTACACTTCAAGACTGTACTAAGCAGGGAGTGATTTCACGGAGAAATTCAAAAAGGAACCGGAGCCCCAAGGGCTCGAGGGGGAAAATGGAATCAAAAGCATTTTTTTTTCCAAAAAGAAAAAAGAAGCCCTGAAATGTGTCTGCCTTGCAGGGTTCTTTTGAATAATAAAAAAAAAAAATGCAAACTGTATCAATCAGTTGGAGCCAGTAGGAATAGTATGATGCTCATGCGGACTTTGGCCTGAATTTCTACATCCTTTGAAGCACATAAACTTAGGATTCTTTCCCCATTATCAGTTTGGAGTTTAGTGATGCTAGCAGAAACTGGGTTTACGGTGAACAACTGTTCTGCCTCACTCACCAGCTCTGCCTGTTTTTCACAGCAACTTGTCTATTTTACTATCCCAGCCTCAGCACAATATACAGACTCCATGAATGCCCAAACCCCAACCTAGATGACCGCCTGCCACCTTTCTAATCCTATTAGACCCTGTTAACAGTTCTAGAAAATCGCACAGAGTAATGTCTTACCTGATCTGACTCCTTTGGGGGTTGAATCTCTTATACTTGGATTTTTCTCATACTTGAAGGTGCTGTTATCACCAATGCAGGACTTCCTTTCAAACTGGACACAGACTTTCACAGTGGTAGTAAATTCCACACCTGGCATGGTGCAAGTGATGCTAGTGTCAGTGCGACTATAAAAAAGAAGACACAATGAGCTGCTGAGTGCAATGCATGGATATGCCCAGTTTTGTTCTCTACAGTGAGAATCCACACTACATGCCATTCATCCCGAAGCTTTATAACGCAATGGATGTTTATGAAATTACAAATGGTGTGTAGTGTGTGTGTTCTTTTTGTCTGTCTGCCTCTTCCCGCAAGCACAACTTGGGTCCACCTAATGACTGATTGGCAACCAGCTGAGGAAAGAAAAAGGAAGTATTTCTTCATAAAATGCATAACCAACAGGGAATTTCTCAGTATGTGGTGACGGACACTAGTCTTTATGACTTAAAGGATAGCTGGACAAATTCACAAAGGGTCTATCAATAGTTATTAGCAATGATAACTAAATGGAGCTCTATTTCCTCAAAACCACTGATTCGGGTGACAAGCTAAAGGGAAAAGTGTTGCCTTCATGCTATCTTCTTAGTAAACTTCTGAAAGGCATCCTGCTGGCGGGCTGCAACAGATGGGACTTTGGTGTGATTTCAAGTACCGGTAGTGCTCTTCCAATGTATGGTGCTGCCCATGGGCATAGCCAGTTGTTTTGCTAGGGGAGGCAGACTTTTTGTGGGGGGGGGGGGTAACTTGAGTTTGCTAGGTATTTTTATTGATTGGTTGGGGGGCAGCTGCCCCTCCTTGCCCCCCTCCCCAGCTACATCCATGGTCCTGCCTCATTCCTCCCATCTTTTACAACCATCCTCATCAAACTGCTGTGCTGGTGTGCTTACCTGTGGCAGTGTAGTGGGGAAAGCCTCATTGCAGGAGAAAAAGCTATTTTGCAATCCATGCATCAAGACTATATTAACAGAGCAAGATGTGCTTCTCCTACATCTCTCCACTGTATTGGATACTCCAGACCGGAGAACTGGGCTTTTTAATAGACTTGTTTTCTCACTTCTGATCAGGGCAGCTTCTGACCCTATTTTAATATTTGCAGCTCATGAGAAAATTCTGCAAATATAAAATTATCGCTAGTTACATATAATTTGAAAGAATTGCTAAGTACCCTTCACAGATACAAAGCAGAGGGGGGAAACCATACAAGACTAGTAGTGAGATAATATGGCTACTCAGCAAGTTTATATGCTTTGCATTAAATAGAGCTCTTCTTGATTTGTTCATACTGAAGAATTTGTGTTTCCTTGGAAAAGCCATTGGACAAACACTTGGCATATGTTTCTTGTTCTTGTTAGGTAAATTATAATTTCCTGCCTCCACTGCTGAATTATGGTTCATTCTGAGGCAAGCACTTACCTGAGGTCTTCACACTCTTTTGTGTTATTAACCAAACTCGGAGCTCAGATCCCACACTCAGGTTATTCCCTGTGATGGTTACTCTGGTTCCTCCTGCTTTAGGGCCAGTAGATGGAGACATAAACTTCACTGTACCGGAAGCTAAGTAAGAGAGGAATATCAAGGTGAGGTATCCATTAGTTTCTTAGTCTGTATCAAAAATTCTTTCCAGTAGCACCTTAGAGACCAACTGAGTTTGTTCCTGGTATGAGCTTTCGTGTCTGTAATGTTACTGATACAGACATACAGCAGGCAAGGAAGATTCTGCATGTCAAAGGTTCTGCAACAATTCTCCAGGAAGAACCAAGGGTGGTTAATTTTGCGAACAAAGAAGCAATTCTAACCACAGTTGTTTGGAAGTGGGCTCCACAGACTTTGTAGGGCTTCCAAGCTGTCAAATGGGACAAATTGTATAACTCATCTCACAAGATGAAGGATATGTAAAAGGATCTGGAGTAGGTTGTCCTCAGTATGCTGCTGATAATCAACTCTATTTCTCTTTTACATCTGAAACCAAGTGAAGGTGCTAAACTGCTATCTGGAGGCAGTAATTACCGGTACTAGATTAGTGCCCCAAAGTTCAAGCTCAGAATGAAAAGGTAGAGCTGCTGTTGGCCAGATTAAGTGGCATCCCACTTGCGGAATACCCTACTTGAAACTCTTAACTGGTATCTATTTTGATGTCATTTGATACCACATACAAATTTCTAATTCTTTTCCTGACTGTAAAAAAAAAAACCAAATGAAAAAAACCTCAAAGCCATTGTTGGCCTTAGCTGCTTGTTTTATCTAGCATTCCTATTCTGCTGCTTTCATTGTTTTGTAATATTCCATATTTGATTCTTTGAAATTGTTTTTAAACTTTGAAATCAGAAGCTGAAGAGCAACACAGAAAACAAAACAAACAATCATTTCTCACTTCCTACCACTGACCTGTTTTCAAACAGTGTCCCCTTGAACTCCGAACCCTGTCTAAAAACTGTGTTCAAATTTTAAAGTCCTCTCGAGTTTCTGATGCAGTAATACACTTACATTTCAGTCATCTTTGTATCAGACTGGCAGGCTCTGACTGCCTTGATTTGTAAGTAAGGATAATAATATCTGTGACAGTAAAACGGAGATGAAATTTATTGTACCTTTGGAAGGAGCATATTTAAAGAAATGCCATAGGTGTTCTTTTTCTGGCCTTCTGAAATATATTCAAATGCCTTTTAGTTGAGTTTAAATCTTGCACAGCAAAATTTAATACTGTATACTATACAGTCACTTTGCAACTTTGAAGGGGCCTTTTACAGAAAAATACTGGGATAAGCAGAAAGTTTTTAGATTCTTTTAAAAAGCACTTTGACTTTAAAAAACCCCCATAAGCCTGTGAAAAAGTTTTACATTTTTTGTAAAAAATACTTTATATGAGATTTAAGAGCCAAAACCATGGTGAACTGGATCTCCTCCCCATGCCTCATTTTTAACACTGAAAACTAGCCACTGGTGGAAAAGTGAAGATAAAGATTTGATGTTAGGGAAGGAGTTAAACTCTCTCTCTGCTTTAAATTGCCTTTCCAAAGCTACTATTTCCCTAAGAGGCAAAACATATAATGCAATAGTTTGGATTGCCCTTTATTTGGGTTATGATTTTTATTTTTATTTTGGTTAATGCCAATTTGCTAAGGTCTATCTCTTCAGAAAATTATCTGAGCCTTCTTCCATTGGGAGTTCCCTTGGGAGTTCCCCAACTGGTGCCCCCCCCCACTCCTCTGCATTGAGCCAGACCATGACATGCAGTGACCTCCATATACAAACTGCAAGTGGTCAAGTTATGAGTGGTACTGAAAGGCTTGAACCTTGCATGAGAGAGGCACCTTGAGGTCCAACGAGACAAGTTGAGATGGAAGATAATCTGGTGAAACACCCTCCACTAGAATTCAAGAGATGAGCCACAAATTGCTTCTCTGGTAGCACTGGACCCCGGTGAGACTCACCCATAGGAGAAGGACCTTGTCCCCACTCTGCTGGTGCAGATGTGAAGAAAAGAGAATCCCTATTCACATGGGATGTGAATGTTGCAAAGTAACCAAATTCTGGGTTTGGGTGTTTGAATTAGCCTCCGTTATAACTGTCAGATTTTTAGTCTCGGACATTGTGCTGACGTTGCTCTTAGATGAAAGTGAATAGAACCCCCTTGGTGTTCTATAGCGAATTAGCATCACTAATGTTGCCAGCTGTTTCGATGGAGGTGGACAGATGATAGAAGGCAGCTGGGCCAAAGTGTGTGAAGGAGCTCTCTCAGAACACTTGAATAATCAAAGAAGAGTAACAAGAGGTGTAGCTAAACATGGCAAGTTTGACACTGTATAGTTGCTGTTTGTCAGCTTTATTAACAGAAATACCTCCTAGCAGTCCCAATGACACACGCCATGGAGCAGGTACCTCTTGGCAAGATAATTATAGTACTGAAGTGAGAATTGTATACTCTGTAAATTTCCGTTTGTGTCAAGCTGGAAGTGTTGATAAGATAGCTCTACCTGAGAGTTTCCATCATGTTTTGTTGTTTGTTTTCTTAATCTTTTGAATTAATTAATAAAACATTTTTTCAGAAAAAAAACTGTTCAGACTTGTGATTGTTGCTGGGCAAATTTTGATGTGTTTTCCTCGTGCAGTTAATGGATGTACCTTCAATTGCTTCTCCTGTAGGAATGTTGCCTGACCTGAACAAAGGCCTGGGAATGTTAAATCAATCATTAAAGGAAGACTTCCAACCGAAGCCACTGGCTCCTATTTTTGCTTCTGTGCAGGTGTTTCCTGAAGATGCAATTTCCTCTGGCACCATCAATAGCTTTAAAACATCCTCATCCTTTTTAACTTCTCCATCACCGCCATAATAGTTCTAACACCAGATACAGTTTTTTGTGAGCTCTAATTTGCTACATTGCATTATATATATATGTGTGTGTGTGTGTGTGTGTGTGTGTGTGTATGACTTAGTGTTGCTATTTTAAAAAAGGGAGACTTGAGAGGAAGAGAACAAAGGAAGCTGCCTCATTCCATTGGTCCTAGTTCAGTATTGTCTACACGGACTGGAAGGGGTTTGAGACATGGGTATTTTCCCAGTGAAAAATTCAAAGTTAAAACCCCCAGTAAGAACTAGAAACAACTTACCACATAAGAGTATCGGTCCCTGGATTTTCCTTCTTGCTCAAATTAACTGTCACCACATCAGAAAATTCATCTGGAGCTTCTCCAGTCCAGCACACAATTCTGTGTAAAGAAAGAGAGAAAAGCAATTGTGACTGAGAAGAAAAATATGGATGAGCATGAAATAGCCCCTCATAAAATAAAAGGTGGGCTGGATTGAACTCGATTCCCCATTCCTTAAAATTCTCTATTTTTATATTAAAAGCATTATTTCGGATTCCAGCTAAGATCCTTTATACAGGAGGCAAAGTAGCTTCAAACCTATGCTCACATGGGTTGGGATACCATTTCCAGTGCAGATGATATTCCCATACAGAAAGTCTGACAAAAGGGTACTCCAGGTCAAAAGCACTGGAATCAGATTATTTTGTTTGTGTGGTCACATGCTAAGGGATACTCCATTCTGCATGAAAGGGGGGGGGGGTGTCTGTTGGTCTCCCTACCAGTTTGCATTAAGAATTCAGAGCACTTTGGATGTTTTGGTAGGGAATGCTCACTCTTCTCTCGATGAAACAGGGATTCCCCCCAAAATGGAATCCAAATGCCCAGCTTGCACTTCATGGCTTACCATGATCAAGCAGAAACAGTGTGCTCTCTTCTATGGCAAGGTACCTTGTCATACTTTCCTCACACAGAAGCCATTTCAACGTCCAAATATTCACAAGTTGGTGAATTCATGATGGCATATGCAATGCAAGGTGACAGGTAAGCCTCCAGAAGGGGGCATATATAACCAAGTGTAAACTAGCCTGGTACAAATTATTTCACTAACCCTTTTCTGTTCAGGATGGACTGAGCTGGAAAGAAGTAACACCATTACTCTTGAGGCAAAAGTCAGTTCAGAATTTTGGGGTGCCCTTCTCAGAATGAAGCAGGGGGCTCCATATCTGTTAACCTCATTCTTATTTAAAATGACTTGACTTTTGAAATTTTGTTGCCATTTTTTCCTGATTGAGCAACTACGTATTTCACATTACTTGAAAACGTGAAGCTCATGAAACTCCAATTATGCTTTATTTCTTACGAAAAGTCACTAAAAATAAAATAAAAGGTATTTTGTGTTATAGAGAAATATGAAGTTTGCTCATGACCCAACAGGAAATAACTAGGTGTTTATATTAGTAGTAAATAATCCTGTGATTTCGATTCGGTAGCACCCTCTACTTCAAACCTAAATAAAGTACATCTGCACCCGCAACCTTTGGGCTTTAATTAATTAATCTTTGGTGTTTTAATTTGCTCCTTGTTGTCCCACTGCTGCTGTTTATGCATTTCCTGTCCAGGCATGCATGTTCCCTTTGGGTCAACAGACTGCTCTTCAGATAATTGCATTCATAAACAACAACAACTAAGAGCTGAATATGTCCACTGCAAAAGCTATGGCGTATCATACTATAGGGTGCAAGAAAGAAGGGTGGGGGGGGAAGTGCTGGGTAGGGGGAACCAAGAGGTCATTTCCATAGGTAATACAACAGCCATCATCATTAAACACTGGAAATACCCCCTCTTGCACCACCCAACAAAGGAACAGCATCTCTTTTTGTGGGGATTACTGCTACTTTAAAAACTTTAGAATGCTTATTCAAGATGGTGCAAAGGACACTATGGGAAGGTTAATACTTAATGAGGCCCTACTCAGATGTACTGAGTAGAAGATCAAACCTATCCATTCTCAAGGAAATTGGCCCTGAGTGCTCACTAGAAGGACAGATCCTGAAATTCAGGCTCCAGTACTTTGGCCACCTCATGAGAAGAGAAGACTCCCTGGAAAAGACCCTGATGTTGGGAAAGATGGAGGGCACAAGGAGAAGGGGAACGACAGAGGATGAGATGGTTGGACGAGTGTTCTTGAAGCTACTAACATGAGTTTGGCCAAACTGCGGGAGGCAGTGAAGAATAGGCGTGCCTGGCGTGCTCTGGTCCATGGGGTCACGAAGAGTCAGACACGACTGAACGACTGAACAACAACAACTCAGATGTAGCTCACTGGGTGGGGTGGAGCCATTACTCTAGCTTCCCAGTGGATTACTGTTGCTTACCGGGAGGGAGAAGGGGAGGCAGCAGGGAAGTCACCACTGTGTAAATGGAACAGCAGAGCCACTCTGTTTCGCCTGCTGGTGCATTTGCACTATGACAACTTCTCTGCTGACTTGCCCCTCTCCGTGTGGGTAAGCAACCCACATGCTAGGAAGCTAGTGTAATGGCCCCGCCCCACTTGGCCAGTCACTTCTCGCACTACTTTTAATTCAAAGAAACCCAGGATTGGGAAGTTAATCGGGTTCAGGACTTGGGATAAAGTGTTCATTATAACCACTATTCACACACGAAAAACAATTGGTGCAGGAACACCAATGCCTTGTTTGCGTATTTTCTCCTCCTCCTCAGATGGAAACGGTAACTTCATAATTGCTATACCCAGCTATTTCCCTGAACTGTTCATAACGGGTAATTTCAATTTCTTCCCAAATTAGACCTTGCTACGTTGCTTGTTATCAACAGCATGCCTTTACGCACAGCCCTTATAAGATTGCTTGATCTGCTGATCTTTGGTGGCCTTGGCTCATTGGCCTCCTAGAACCGTTTTCCATAAGAAATTATCACTAGAATTTCTCCCAGGTTTTTGTGGATGATTTCATTCGAAAGTAACTGCACACAATCACCTCAGCTGGTCTCTGAAGCCTGTCTAGCAGAGATAACGAAGACAACTTTGCAAAAAAGTATGCGAATGTGAAGCTAGTGAAAGGTCTGACAGCACAGAAGTAGTTTGCCAGTTGTTTTAGATAGAGCTGCAGAATTGGTAGCAGCTGTGTGAGTTTTGATTACATTTGTCCTCCTGACCTGCTGAGGGCACAGGTAGGGGACAGGCGGAAGCTTAGAATATTGTGGAGATCAATTCCCTGGCACAGCCAGCTAACTAGGTTAGTTAGTACCTGTCTTTTCCACACTTGTTCACAGAAAGTGTTTGTCTCATGGTAACTTCCCCTCTGAGGATGCATGTGCATCACTCAAAACAAAACAGATAGGACCTACGGTAATTTTCCAGATGGAAGTCCTCAGCAGAGAGTACAATTCACAGGAACGACCTGAGAATTCTAGAATGTGACTTCTCTCAGCTGAAGTTATTACTGTGGAATGAATTCCTTGTGGGGATAAAAAATCATTAATCAGTTTCAATATGTATCATACAGAAATCTGCCCTTTTCATAAATGAGCTGATTCAGAGTCAGCTTGGTTCACTGGGTCACAAAGCAAACAGTAGCAGCTACTATTAACAACTAGGAGGCCAGTGGATAATTGGATGCCTTACTCTCCATTTACGCATGCATGTGAATCCCTGCAAACATTTGCACGCTCATACCAAGCCCTCACATTCCTGATCTCTGAAGAAAGAAAGACCGCTGGAAGAGATCAATCAGCTGAAAAGGAGGAAATAAACGACAGCAACCCCTTTCCTTTCACTCGCTTTTAAATCATTCAGCATGAGTTACTCACTCCTCAGAGACGATATATCTGTCCGGGAGCGGCGAACACTTCACATTCCCTATTTTGACAGCGTTAATGACATCACTGAACCTACGGCCCAGATTTCTCCCTCGTATTGTGACCAGAGTTCCGCCTTCCAGGGGTCCATTCAGGGGCTCGATCTGCAAGTTCAAAGGGAACTCTGATGAGAGTAGGTTAAAGCAAAGGCATGGAAGGCAGCAAGGTGGAGAGCATTCATTTTTATTACCGTCTGGGTACAAACATCAATTTTATGCTCCCTATTCTTCTACAGGTGAAAAAAAAAAGTCTGTGGGTCCAGTAAATGAGGCATATGCTTAAGATTCATCTCCTACTTTTGCTTTGTGACTAATACAGTTTTTTACAGTGCCTTTTACCTCATATAGAAATGATTTCATACACCATTGAAAATACAACCATCAGTATTCTTAAAAGTTTTGAATAACAGTTTAGGGAAGGGGGAAAGTGGTAAGAACTGACCGGTGGAGAAAACACAATAAGGCTACCAGCTCTTTGCGCTGGAAACAGTCAGCACAATCTTTTGTGTAATCCTTAACAAAAGTGTTGGTCTCTCTAAACACCACCATGCATGTTATGAATGATAACAGCTATAAGTGGGCTATTTGTTCCCTGCCTTTTTATATACTGACCCAGCACTGATTCAGAGAGAAGACTGTCTAATTATCACCCTGGGGTTTTTCATTTAAACAACAATATCCAAGTCTTGCTGCAAAAGGACTATAGTTTGTTTGTTTAAAAAAAAAACTGTTTATCTACCTGTCTACCTACCTATGGCTTTTATATACTGCCCAATGTCCTCTGGGAGGTTGTGGTTAGCATCTACACAACAACATTTTGTTGCACATTCAGGAGAGATTTTTATTTGTTGCCCTTTGTTCTGCATTCAGCCACAGAGCCACTTTGATTTTGCTGGACACCTGGCCTAGCTTAATGCCCTACATTTAGAAAGGGCCTTTTAAATTGCAACAAACCTATTGGGGGGAAAAATAAAGCCGCCAAAAGCTGCACAGGAACAGCAGCCTTCCTTCCTCAAAGTACAGTTAGAGAGGCTGCAGCTTGCCATTCACTGTAACTGCTGCCAGCATAACATGACGTAAGCCAAGGGGCAGGAGGTGAAGAGTGGAGGCTCCTTCTTCCGCCAAGCTGCTTAAGGCTGATAATGTTCCCTTACTAAGCTCAGCGTCCCTTTCCAACAGACTTGTGGTTGTCCTCCTCCCCCACAAGACAACTCTGTAGACACTAAAGAAAAGCTTGTTTGTTTTTGCAAATGGAGGGATTTGGATTGAATGTACAGTATCTGCTAAGAAATAGCATCCCCAACCCCGTGACATGCCGTAACCTCAATTCTTGCGGTTTGTTTTCAATTCTTGATTTTGGCAGAGAGGCAGGAGGCTAAGTTTCCTATACTGTACAGTGGAGCGAGATGGGCTCCTTAGCATTTCCTCTGTATGGCCAGGCCTGAGAAACGGGAATGGTAGAAGTTAACAATAAAATGGCTATTGGATTATGAATGCAGCAGGGACCTACCCATCCTCACCAATACAGTTTTAAGAGCATTTTCTCTGGATTGTGATATATATATATATATATATATATATATATATATATATATATATATATATATATATAATTACTACTACTACTGTCCAATCACAAATAGCCCTTCATGAGCAAAGAGTAAGAGAGGACTGTTTCCAAGCACTTCATATGCGCTTAGAGGAAGCAGATTTCTAGACCCATTTCAAACTGGTGCCAGGTCCAGTTTTAGCACTGAAGCGGCACTGATCGCTCTGGTTGATTACCTGTGTCAGGAGAGGGATGGGGGTGGGCAAGCATGATCCTCTTGATTTTTCCTGACCTCTCAGCAGCTTTTGATACCACTGACCATAGCATCCTCCTAGAGTTGGTTTGCAGCATCAAGAGACTTCTGATTGGCCCGGCACCATCTGTGTTAGCATTTTAAAACTGGGACTGGTGAATTTATTCCTACTTTTGTTTTGTTTTTAGGTACTGGTATTGCTTTAAAGTGGGTATTTCAAATGTTTTAATATTGTATTTTTGAAATACATTTAAATACTTTTAAGCTGATTTGGTACGCTAATTAAATACACAGTTAAAGGTTAGAAGCCCTATATTAAAATCTCTGCATTGGTGGGGTCGCACTAGTTGGCTCCAATTCTGAATACCAAGCTAGCCTAATGTATCCACTGTAAAGTCCAGAATACAAGTCCCTGTTCCACCATCCATTAATAACAACCAATTCCTGTATATTGCGGCAAAATGACACTGAGCAGAATGCCTCTTTCTGTACTGTGCCCAAGACTTACCTTCTTAATCTCAGGAGGAGGACACATGCCTGGAATCTGGAGGGACTCAGTGTTTAGTCTACAATTAGAACTGCTCTCGCTCCAAATGCACTGATGACCCAGATCTTCTCTCCCAAGACACTGAGAACAGTCAGCACTTCCAATTGCACAATTATAAATCTCCACTAGAAAAAAAGAGACAAATATCCTAAGCTGGAAGCATATATGACTCTGCTTAACTTTGTGTGTGCAACTGCCCCCCTGCCAGAGTAATGCAACATTTCCAACAGCAGAGTCTGCACATACAACAATTTAAGAAGTTTTGGCCATAGTCCTAAAGATTTCCCAGAAGTTCTGGGCACTCGTTCCCACTGCAACATAATTTAGTACTTGAAAATCCCTTTGTCAATTTGTGCTACATTTTTCTAATTCTAGATATCCACATGAGAGGCAGCTTTGCACAACTCAATACATCTAGTTAGCAAAAACTTTAGTTTACAATGGCAAACAATTATCATTACAATGCTCAGCATGATACGTACATTTCACCAACCTTCCCCCAAATGGGAATCTTTTTACTTCTCTTATTTCTGCCTGTCCTTGTTTCAATGGCTTATTACATTTTTATTAGACCAGGAATGGAAAATATGTGGGCCTCCAGGTGTTGTTGAGCTCCATCTCTCATCAGCCCCAGCTAATGTAGCAAACAAGATGATGGGAGTTGTAGTCCAACGGCATCTGGAGGACCACAGGTTCTTCATCCCTGTGTTAGAGCACAAAAGGATTACCTGCTCTCCTAAAGTTTAGGCCTTTTGCCCCCTGAATAAATAGGAAATCCTATTTATTAATCAACAGAATGTGGTGTCAAGAAACATTTTCGCCACATGCTATAGAACAAAACTAAATCACATAGAAAGCAATAACCAAATGGGAGAAGGGAGGGAAAGATCTGGATTAATAACTGTAGGTGGGGAATCATACAGACTAGTGTTTCAGCCAAACTGGAGCCCTGTTGCAATGAAAATGCAACAACAGACTTTTACAACAACAACATTATAACTCTGAACCAAAGCTTGATTTTGCCCAGTATTTTTCTACCAAACAGTGGTATTTTTCAGACAGCTATCTGAATGATTGCCTTCAGCACCCTCTGATCAGAGATGTATTACCTATGAACATTGATATTACATATGTGTATTACAGCTAACAGCCATTTATAGATCTAACTTCCATAGACACTTGCACTATGAGATACTGCAGGCGACTAGTCTTTTCCTGGTGCTGTTTAGCATCTATATGAAGACATTGGCAGCAGTCATTCAGAGTTTTGGTGCCATGTACCATCAGCATGCTGATGACACCAGGTTCTATTTCTTGATAACATCTTAATCAAGTGTGGCTATGCAGTCCTGGGCTGGTGCCTGAATGCAGTGATGGGCTGGATGAGAGCAAATAAATTGCATCTGAATCCTGGCAAGATGGAGGCTCTGTGGGTGAACTGATATATCAGTTGCTTGTTCTGCAGTGCTGTCAAGTATCCCGTTTTCCCCGGGAATCTCCCTTATTTCAAGCAGTTTCCCGCTGCTATCCCTTATTTTTTTATATCCCTTTAATTTCCCGTTTTTTCAAAGGAAGCAGCTCCTCTCCCTCCCCCCGCTGGCCAGGGACTGGGAAGACCTCACCTCCTGGCAGCCTCAAAGCAAGCGGGAGCCATTTCCCGCGCTTACAGGCGTCGTAGCCCACGGGCAGCATCTCCAAAATACAGTAAGCCTACTGCGCGCGTTCACACCAGTGCCGCCCACTTTTGCTTCTGGCTCCGCCCACCACTGCCATGTGACTGTCCCCAGGATAGGTGAGGCTGCTGATCCCTTATTTTCAAATCCGAAACTTGACAGCTATGTTGTTCTGGATTGGGCTACACTCCATCTGGAGGAGTGGATCTGTAGTCTGGAGATACTACTCATTCCATCATTGTCACTCGAAGCCCAGGTGACCTCAGTGGCTAAGAGTGTTTTTCACCAGTTTGGCTGATACAACATCTCCAGTTGTTCTTGGATGATTCATAGCTTGGCCACAGTCATCCAGGCATTGGCTGCCAGTATGCTACTGGGTCAAGTTTAAACAATTGTTTTAAGTAATCAAACAACTTGGGACCAGAGTATCTCAAGGACTACTTATGTCCCTTCTTGGTCAATGCAGTCTTTAGCAAAGGCACTTTTAGTGGTTCCATATGCTCCTGAGCAATGTCTAAACATGGCTATTGGGAACAGGGCTTTTAGGATTGCAGTGTCTCTTTCTCTGGAATTTCCTCCCTTTTGATATTGGGTAGGCATCAACCGTGCAAAGTTTTCAACCATTTTCATAACACATTTTTGTTTAGACAGACTAAACAGATGTGCCACTGATATTGAACTTATTATTTGGATGTATTATGGCATTTAATGATTTGATATTCTCTTTCTTTTAAAGAAAATTTTATTTAATGATTTGATATTCTCTGCTGCTTTAGCTGCTTTAGTATTTTTACAAAGAGCATTACACATTTTTATATATAAAGAATACAAAAATAATCACCATTTTAAAAATCTGTATGAAAATCTGTATTTAAATTCATGCCTAAATGTGTACTTAAATATTATCTGGTGACAAAATATTTTTTATTGCTTGCTCACCCCTCACTTGAAAATAATTTCTTCTGAGAAGTGAACAATAAAATCAGGTAAGTCGATACAGTATAAATATTCAAAACACTTGAAAAAATTCAGCTATCAACTAAACAAGTAATGCAAAGCTGGTCACACTCTAGGGAAATCTTAAGTAAAACTGTTTTTGGTGATAAATTATTGAATGACATACTACATAACTATATCTTTTGTGAGAAAACATTTAAATATGTGTTTTATACAAATGGACACATTTCTTAATATATTTCACCTGAAAATGCACACTTTTCACATATTTTGGTATGTTTCTGGAGCTGAAAACTTTATTGCAAAATTCAGAGAAGCATAAAACCCAAAGGCTAATAATGCCCCAATCCGTATATTACCCTCAGGGGTGTGAATGAGGTCAGTTTGCTAAAAATGCAGACCAAACAACATTCTCCTCCCTCCCTGGTTGGAAATAAATTAAAAACTTAAGTGGTTGCTCAAGAGTGTTTGCTTTGATTACAAATATATAGGCAGGGATGACAGAATTAGCAGAAATGTGTTTACATATTTTGTTTCTTCCCAGCATTGAAAATACACATATTTCAAATGTATCCCACAGTGACACTGTGTTCCCATAAAAACTGCTGCTGGTTTATCTGGAGATTTATCTCCTTTGAGCTAAATTCCATCCCTGACCCTAAACCAGGCATCCCCAAACTGCAGCCCTTCAGATTTTTTGGCCTACAACTCCCATGATCCCTAGCTAAAAGGACCAGTGGTCAGGGATGATGGGAATTGTAGTCCAAAACATCTGGAAGGCCGGAGTTTGGGGATGCCTGCCCTAAACAGTCCACACATTTTTATTTCAATATCAATCCAGTATGATATTTACAGTACAACCCTACACATGCCTATTTGAAGCCAAGCCCCACTGAGTTCAGTAGGGCTTACTCTCAGGTATGTATAGCATTACAGCTTTAACAGCTCAATCCTATACATGTTTGCATAAGAGAAAGTCCCACTGAAATCAATGGGACTTACACCCAAGCATGTACGTATAAAACTGCAGCCCAAACTATTGTGTATTTAGTAACTGGATGAGTGAACACAGCAGAACATGTGTGAGTATACTGTATACTCACACATGAGTATTTAGCTGGAACTCACCAGAACTCAGTTCTGGCACCTCTCAGGTGGGCGCCACTGCCATTATAAGAGAACAAGGGAGGCACTCATCATGGTGAGTTCCAGCACCTCTTTTTCTAGAAAAATAGCACTGAGTATCTGAGTATACCCAATATGTTGTAATCTGCACCTTATGGTGAAAGTTGGACAAGAAATATTATAATTAATAAATAAACGTCGTAAAACGAGATCCGAAGGCAACCCTGTTTAGCAAGGCTTTTAATGTTTAATAGATTATTGCATTTTAATGTTCTGTTGGAAGCTGCCCACAGTGGCTGGGGAAACCCAGCCAGATGGGCGGGGTATAAATAATAAATTATTATTATATTATTATCCGAATTTTTGTACATTTCCCTGATTTCAAAACATCTACCAATAATGTATGCAAAGAGACTCTAGGAGGTCAAAAGCACCAACTAGCTAAGAATCTGTAAGCTTTCTAAAGGATATTTTACCCTCTCCAAATAAGAAAAAGGTAGAAAATGTGTTTAGAGCAAACCTGTCATCAGCGCTGGACTATCAATGAATCTATCGGGTTTTTCCTTCAGCTGAAGGTTTAGTGGAAAGAGGTGCCTTTTGTCTGAAGTGTGAAGCTGCACAAAGAAAGTGTGTTAAGAGTTATCCCATTTACAGAAACACCAGACCCCAGTGGCAAAATACATGTTAGCTTTATAGCTGTCAACACAAGGCATTTCTATATTGCAACAAGATGTTTCTTGGAATATGATATTCAAATTCAGCAGGAGAAATCAGGAGCCTAGGGCAAAAAAAAAGAGGTACTGCTCTGACTTTGTTAATTAAACCTCAGCAGCAGAGTACCAAACCAATGGGAAAGCAAAATTATGTTTCCATGTGGAAACCAGGCAAGCAAGCTCAACTTTATTTTTAAAAAAATGTTTCTAGCTCTCAACAATTATCCAGAAAAGCCTATCGATAAGAGAGCAATTGGCCCTTTTGATAATCTTTCAATTGGAGTTTCATTGCTGGACATGTTGCACATCACTGCTGCATATTCATGCTAAAAAGAGCGTAAGAAAACTTGGAATGAACTTACGTCATGGAAATGCTAGAGTTCATGGAAGCAGAACCTAATGAACTTTGATAGGATGATATGACTTGATAAAACAGCATACACAGGGCCTGTGGCTCTGTCACTAGAACAGAGGAAACATCTCCACTAGCAGCTGTGAACTCACCAGCACGTTGCTGCACTGAACAGCAGATGCATTCAACCATTGGGCCTCAAATATCCTGTCAGTTTGAAAATGACATTCCAAAGGCATCTCCTAGACAATTGGGAAGACAGGGAAGAATTTGCATAGCAATATCAATTTTTTAAAGTAAAAACACCGATTTTTCTGTACTCCAATAAACCCAGTAAGCCAAATTTTGTTCTTAGTAGTGATGGATGTCTGATCAATTTCAGAAGATCATTTTCTGGTTAATTTCACATATGTTCTATCATAAATCTATTTTATCCCATTTCTGAATTCATCCATGACTGTTTTTGAAATTCGCATGAAAATCTGTTATTAAAATACATATGCAAATAATATTTTTATCACATATTAAAATATGCATTTTGTCTCAATTTAGGTACCTCTTAACATATTTTATCCTAAAATATGCATTGTCTATGCATTTAGGCTTTTTAAATTTTTTTAGCTAAGAGCTATATTGCAAAATTCAGAGGTGTGAAATGCAAAGGATAATGACATTCCAATCCATGTATTAATGAGGAGGGATGAACCAAGTCAGTTCATTTAAAAATGTGGACCAAATGAAACTCTCCTTCAACTCCTAGTTCTCTGTGACATAAGATTTCATTTATCCCAGTAATAATTTCAGAAATAATAACTGTGACCGATAACTAGTTTCATAATCCTAATAAGCTAGATGAAATAAATTTGAATGAAAGAGTTTGATTTAGCGACAGTACTTATCCTGAACTAACCAGGAGCCATAACTCACTGGTAAAGGTATATGATTTGAATGCATAATAAGTTGGCATCCCAGAGACAATGCTGAGACCACTTCTTGAAAAAGTAGAGAATACTGGTCTAGATGAAGCAAGGGTATGACTCATTACATATATAAAAAGGTTCTTATCAAGCTGGTAGGTTTGTTCTTGTAAAAAGTTGAATGATGCACAATGCTCTTAGACTACCAAATAGAATACTAAAAGGTAAAGGTAAAGGTAAAGGTAAAGGACACCTGACAGTTAAGTCCAGTCACAGACGACTCTGGGGTTGCGGCGCTCATCTCACTTTACAGGCCGAGGAGCCGGTGTTTGTCCGCAGACAGTTTTTCCGGGTCATGTGGCCAGCATGACTAAACCGCTTCTGGTGAAACCAGAGCAACGCACGGAAATGCCGTTTACCTTCCCGCCAGAGCGGTATCTATTTATCTACTTGCACTGGTGTGCTTTCGAACTGGTAGGTTGGCAGGAGCAGGGACCAAGCAACAGGAGCTCTCCCCATCACAGGGATTTGAACCGCTGATCTTCTGATTGGCAAGCCCAAGAAGCTCAGCGGTTTAGACTACAGCGCCACCCGCATCCCCTAAAGGCTCACCTTTCAATGCAGGCAGATAGCCACGACTTCAGTTTCCTTCCCAAAGTTGTGCTGAATCAAGCAAATGTGTATCACTCCTATTTTCCTACACTCTGATAAATCAGTGAATCAAATTCTATTCTTTGCTAGCTTGAAAAATAATGCGAGACTAGGCTTGTAGTTCAATCTAATTTCAGAGGGGATTTTGAACCCCTGGATCTGAGGTAGGATTTTGGGAAGTGGAGGCCTAAACTGGTTCAACTGGTTATTGTAGTATTGTGGCTGTATGAATGGTGGTGTTGCAAGGGCGGGAAAATTCACGAGTAATCATTAAAGATCTCAAAATACATGTGTGATTTCAGTCAATGGCGTTTGCTTGTGTTTGTACATATATAGTGCAATCGTGAAGCATACATTTTTCAAAGAAATGCAGTGTTGCTAATTTTTCCCTTGTATTTGCAGACAGGCTGAGAGGAAAGCAGACTGTAAGATACTTGTCTGGATTTGCCATCTAGGAGCTGAGTTTCTTTAGTACCTTTCCTGTTTATTTCACCTCTTATCAAGTTACACACAGTATTTCTCCCCTGTAGCCATCTTGCAGCACCCCAGAGGAAGGCAGCTTCCCCCCACCTTCTCTTTTGCTGTAAACATAAGGGCATATACTTATTTACCAGTGCCAGACCTTAGGGAAGAAACTGTAATAAAGCTACAACATAAAGAGTTTTCTTTGCTAGTGTTGCAAGCCAACTGTGCCTTTGTCTAAGGCTTGTTAAGCTCCTCTGTTGGGTACTGCAACTACTTCAAAAACTGTCAATAAAGGCCCTTTAAGAAGCTTTTAAAACACTTATTTGCTCTGAACAAAAAAGGACAGGCTACATGCATGCACAGTTATAAGCAGGGGAAGTGCTTTTCACACAAACCCACATTTAATTTATACCTGTAATCACATGTGATCATTTAAAATCATGAACCACTATGAGACACTGAAATGCTCTACAATGCTAGCTTTTATGGAAAAAAAAGTTTTCTTGTCTTTATTAATTCATGTGGCATTTGCTGATTAAGCACCTTAAACATTGTGCTCCACCTACCCCAAAAACACGAGAGGAAGAAGAAAGGTAGGATATTTGGTATATCCACACTATAGCTTAGTTATCCCTAATATATGAAACTACTAGGGGATCAAGATGGACATGTGGGAGTGGATGACTAAATTAATACCATGTGTGCATAAGCACCCTAAATTACCCAGACCTGGCCAATGAAAGAGAGGATACTGGGCAGGATGAAACACTATATTCTAATGCAATACACGAGCTCTCATATTCTTTTTAAGGGTTCATATAATAGCAGCTTTCATATACTGTACTTCAGGGGGAATGCACAAAAGTATAAGATACAAATGAAGTATTCTTCTGTATCATTGATTCCTAGACTTCTATAGAAACTAGTCTATGAATGTACCTCAAACACACAATGCTGTAATGCTAAAATTATTTGCCTGACCCAATTCATGTGTCAGGAAAGTACAAAGAGCATGTATTTCCGTAAGTGCAAAAAACCCAGATTGCCAAACTCAAGAGTGTGATTTGCAGAGCAGAGAGGAATTATGTCCATGTTTCTGGCCTTGATTCATTTCCAGTCATAGATTTTGCCACTTGTTTTTAACAAGCTGCTTTTTCTCTTTTTCAAGCACGGCTTGGAGTACATTCCCCTGTGAGAGTTGCACACCTGCAAAGTACACTGAGTGAAATATGGGGAAAATACCTTCAAGTCTATGAAGTTGATTTGCCCCCAAACAATCAGTTCAAGTGAAAGTTTTACAATATTATAAATCCACCTATTGTATAAACACCATGAAGGTTCTTGCATTACATGTAACAGACCCCAAGAGAACGTCTGCATACACAGTACATTTTCTTCTTTCTTTTTAAGCCCACCCAGTCGCTTGCCAAAGTGACTGCTTTCTATTAAAGGTCTTTCCTCTTATGCCTATTTCTGCCATAATGGCAATAGGAAAAGGCAAGTTATGCATTAACTTCATTTCATTTATGATAAGAGATTGCTACCCCATTAGTAATCTCAGTTTTCTGACTTGCGGTGTAAATGTAGACTCTACCTGCTTTTCTGCAATGCCTCTCTGTTTTGTTACCTTTATGAAAGCAGTATTCATCAAGGTGATGACAATGTCCTGGGAAGTCCCTGTTGGTGCTGGTGCAACAGAGGAAGGTACAATCTGTGGACAATCAGTGCTGTTCTGTAGTTCAAGAAGCAAGCAAAAGAAAGGAAGGTTAATATGGGAAAACATGGGGCCTTCTTAACACTCGAGGCAACAGAATTTAGAAAAATGGCATGGCGGAAACATCCTTGGCATTCACTAATTTTTATTCCCAAGTTATAACAGGTAAATGTAAGGTAAAGGTAAAGGACCTGTGGATGGTTAAGTCCAGCCAAAGGTGACCATGGGGTGTGGCGTTTATCTTGCTTCAGGCTGAGGGAGCTGGCATTTGGCCGCAGATAGCTTTCTGGGTCATGTGGCTAGCATGACTAAACCGCTTCTGGGGCAACAGGACACCGCGACGAGTGCCAGAGTGCATGGAAACACCACTTACCTTCCCGCTGCAGCAGTACCTATTTATCTACTCACATTGGTATGCTTTTGAACTGTTAGGTTGGCAGAAGCTGGGACAGAGCAACAGGAGCTCACCCTATTGCGTGGATTCGAACTGCCGACCTTCCGATCGGCAATCCCAAGAGACTACTGTGCCACCCACATCCCTTCCCCAACTCATAGCACCCTTTTGCAGGCAGTTCTCTGCCTCACAGCCTTAAAATCCAATCCTGCAAAGTCCCACCATGGCCAATGGGACTTAATCACTAGTAAACATGCTTAGAACTGTTGTTGTTGTTCAGTCGTTCAGTCGTGTCCGACTCTTCGTGACCCCATGGACACGAAGAGTCGGACACGACTGAACGACTGAACAACAACAACAGTAGTGATTTACTAATCACTAGTAAACATGCTTAGAACTGTAGGCTTAGTAATTTCATTCTATGCATTTCATCTGTGCATTATCAGTAAAAGCCCTCAACTTTACATAGAAGATAGCCGTCAATCCTGAACTCAGTGGCAGGTGCCAACTGCATGTGGTGTGAGCTGGCACTTTTGCTTGCACAGACCAAGAATATATTAGTGCGAAAACAGAAGAAACTTCACCAACAACCTCCTCCCTGGGGTGTGACCGTGTGAGGCTTGCACCATTTCTTCCTATTTATCTTCTGTTCTACGGATAAACACTGTGCTTTCAGACTTCAGGCAACTGGGATCAATCTGGGATTTTTCACAGCGAAATTAATTTCCTCACAAATTAAAAGGAAAACCATATGCTCTCATCAGCTGCCATGTCTGAGGTAGCTACTATAACCGTTATTTCACTAGAAGAAATGAAACCAAATAATATGATAGTGTATTTACAGAAATTCCAGCAAGAGTCCTTGCAAAAAAAAAACCCAAGCATTTTGCTGTGCTTTTTGTTTTTTAAGTATGCACTTGATGCTAAATTTAAGCACTGCGTGCATGTGGCTATGTACAGGCAATATCTCTTAGGAGTTTTAGAGGTGGCATTGAAGGGCTCATTGCCTATCACACACACATCAAAATCATTATTAAGGCATGATTTCTGCACAAATCCATTTTGCAGTTTTGTAGTTCTTCTATAACTGCCCCGAAAAAGCAGAAATAAACAATCAGAAGCATGGCTAGCACTGTTGCAGTAGATGAGTGTACAGTATGAGATGGTTGTGAATACTAAGTATACATAAAGAGCACTGCATTGCTGCTGCTGTTGCATAGTGCATGAAACAATGGGTACACATTTCTGTCCACGTTCACGTTCACAACCATTTAAAATGATTTGGGGGGACGGGACACATGGAAGCAGTTTCCCTTAGGAGTAAACTGACTAGGTTAAAAGCTGCTCCTAAGTTGGCCTGATCATGTTCATGTTCACAACTGTACTGATTTGTACAGGACTAGGGGAAGTTCCCCTTTTTTTAAATGAAAATGGATTAAGTTATTAAGGTTCCTCTGCTGGATCAGGTCTAGTGTAGTGTCATGGGAGCCAAATAGAGAAAGTCATTCCCATTGCTCCAAATGAAATACAGTCGTACCTCGGGTTATGTACTTAATTGGTTCCGGGTCACTGTACGTAACCCGAAACGTACGTAACCCGAACAATGCGTTTTGAGCATGCGCAAAGTGCACAGAATGCTTCTGCGCATGCGTGGATCGCACGCATGGCGGGTTACACTTCCGGGTTATGGGAGTACGTAACCCGAAGCGTACGTAACCCGAAGCATACGTAACCCGAGGTACGACTGTAACCATCTGTATAAAGACTGTGTGTATGTTGAGTGTTTACATTGAAGACAGGCTATCATGGAGCACAACAGAAAGAGGACAACCATTGGTGTGGTGTCATGTGCGTTGTTTGATTAAGCAAGGGCTGCATATGAAGCAAATACAGTGGTACCTCAGTTTTCGAGTGTCTCGGAATCCGAACGCTGAAAACCCGGAAGTAATTGTTTCTGTTTTCGAACGAGCCGCAGAGGTCGAACAGCTTCCACTGCGGTTTTTTCTTTTTTCTCCATTGACTTTGCCGACTGCCCTTTGTGCCTTGGTTGTCAAACGTTTTGGAAGTTGAAAGGTATTCAGGAACGGATTACGTTCGACAACCGAGGTACCACTGTATGTTATCTATTATTCCACAGCACCCGGCTCTATTGGGCGACTTTTATCACAGTTCAAACAAAGGCACAAACGTGCATGAAGCCACACGTACGATGTTGGAAAATACAAAAGAACCCTCTCTCCATCTTCTCAAAAGTGCATCACATAAAACTGATGAACGGACAAAGGATCTGATTACAACAAGCCCAACTTTCACAATTTGGTTCATCTAAAAGGTTTATGAACACACACGCACACACACCTCTGAAAAGTCAAGCTACCGGTAAATTCTTATCTCACTAGTCTACCAAATATGCATAAACAGATTACATGAGCTAACTGAGAAAACATCATGCCCCACAGTGCACAAAGGTTGATTCTCTTGTCATTGACTGACTTCTAATTTACACCTGAGTGAGACAACTTAAGACCTGGGCCTTGTAACACTTAAAAAGATAAACAGTAGAACACTTCTCTATCTCATACGCTGCAAGCACTGGGAACTCCTTGCACTTAAGACTGGCTCTCCCTAGGTTCCTGCTAAGCCCATCTTCAAGGCTTCTCAATTATCTTAAAGTGCTTGTTTGATGGGGAAAAGCATGTTTCATGGTTTATCGGGACACTGATCTTAACCATGCACCTTCCCTGGGCTGCCTCAGCACGAAGATTAAATAAGAGCGATATGCAAGCAGAGAAGTAAATCAACAAAGAGGGATTGATTCTGGTCCCCGAGTCTCCTTAATGTGAGCAAGAAAAAGAAAGAAAAAAGAGGGCAAGCAAACTCAGCAGGGAAATGAACATAGCTTTGTGTGTCCCTGCACAGCAAAGAAGCTAGCTCAGATTGCTAGAAAAACAAACAATAGCGAACAGATTAACTCACTACCTCCTCGCAGTGCCTTCTCCTGCCCTGTGCAAGCTACTAGTTTCATTTGCAGCTGCCTCGGGGAAAAGAGCCTGTATCCATGTTTGTCCCCAGTCTGTCCACTTTGCTAATTGTAATTTCCGCCATCCCTGCTCCGCCACCCTCTCGTTGGACAGACCCTGAAAGGTTACCAAAACAAGACCACCCCACCCCCATTTCAGCTGAGGGCAAAAGTTTCGGCGAAACAGATCCCTCCCTTTCAGCTCATGACTTGCCTGCACGCAGCGATCTCTGCAAATGCTTAAGTAAAGGTAAAGGGACCCCTGACCATCAGGTCCAGTCGTGTCCGACTCTGGGGTTGCGGCGCTCATCTCGCTCTATAGGCCGAGGGAGCCGGCGTTTGTCCGCAGACAGCTTCCGGGTCATGTGGCCAGCATGACAAAGCTGCTTCTGGCTAACCAGAGCAGCACACGGAAACGCCGTTTACCTTCCCGCCAGAGCGGTCCCTATTTATCTACTTGCACTTTTGACGTGCTTTCGAACTGCTAGGTGGGCAGGAGCTAGGACCGAACAACAGGAGCTCACTCCATCGCAGGGATTCGAACCGCCGACCTTCTGATCGGCAAGCCCTAGACTCTGTGGTTTAACCCACAGCGCCACCTGGGTCCCCTATAAGCAAATGCTTATTAAGGGTTAAACTACTAAACCCTCGTTATCAGCTAGTACCTTATTTTCAGTGCCCCTGTCTTTAGTTTCCAATCCAAGGAAACCAAATGAATACTGCAGCCCACGCATCCTGATGTTTAATCACCCCAGCAAACACATTCTAGATGGATGAACCTGGTACATTCAGTTGCACAGCAGGGACAGCTCGCCTGAGTGTACCTGAGACAGAAAGGGCCTTTTCACATTTGGTGTTTAATCCTTTAGTCTGTTATTACTAAGCATAGAAACAGCGCTTTTCATCTTTTGCTATGAAGCGGCTCTCTAAAATGGCACTAATTCTTGCAGCTGGATAGGGGGGAAATGTTTTTTCTACATTTTGCACTGGGGACACTGAAACGGGGGTGGGGGTGGGGGTGGGGGGGAACCAGTGATGCATTCAAACAAGTTAGCATCTCAGAGACAGGGAAGAAACTCCATTTGCCAAATACAATACATACTTTGTATTTCCAGCATAGCTCTCTGGGCCTATAGTTTAGCAAAAAGTATTGCATAATTTAAATAATGCACAATATCTAACTGTATCTGTACATTCATATCTGTTATTCAGACAAATCAGAGGAGTTCCCACATTGCATTTTACCAAAACAGAAGTTGATAAGTGTCAGTTTATAATGTGAGAACAGTTAGGCAGGGTGTCTGCTTCAGGGCTGCTGAGACATGAATTTGGTGAAAGCAGCCTGGGAGTTTGGTGTCTTAGCAGTGAAGCAGTGTTATGGTTTCTTATATCTATTACTAGGCCTCATGTCTTAATATCAGAGAGGCACCAAAAATAACAAAGAAGATGGCACACAGGTGTCTGCGAATACAAATACGTGTGTTTATTTCAATGCAGAATGGTTTTTTTATGTTTGTGGGACTGAGGCAATTATGCTTTCAGATGGTAAGGGTTTGCTGGCATCCTTGTCTATTAAAATTCAGTTCATGCCCTTGAAACTTCATTTGAAATCTTGCTTTATTTCCTCCATCCCCACCCACCCCCACCCCTCAGGATGTAACATCTGTTAACTAAAACCATTCTGTGAATTTCAGATTAATGCAAATCTTCAGGGCTCTCACCCACTTCTCTTAGTCCATCTCATGGCAGCAGAAATTTCTACCTATTCCAAGAGGAGATTTAAAAGGTATATAAAAAGTAAGCACAGGGGTTTCTAGATTAGCCTTGCCAAGCCTTTTTGAAGATGATCCCTTCTGGATGCCCTAGATTCATCTGCTTAGTTTAATCCTCAACAGTTTAGGAGGCTCATTTTGCTGACAGTGCAAGGATCTTAGAGTCCTGAAAAGGTGAAGCGGTGGTCAAAGGGCCACTGAAAATACCATACTTTCCCAAAAGGACTTAGTGTGGAATTCCAAGGCAGGCCTAACATATGCCTTGTGAGGGATGCTTTCATGGAAAAGACAGTATGTGGAACTGAAAAACTGAGTTTTCTTCCTCTGTGTATTCAGATTCCCAAGGAACCATACAGATAGCAATGCAAGTATATAGGCAGTTACTCCCTCCATGCTTTATTTCCTTTTCTTCTGTTCCAAAGAAAAGCAGACAAATTCACACAGTCCTTACTACCCTATTAAGATTTCTTTTCCATGTAATGGAAGTTTGTGGTAGTCAGTATGAAGCAGAGGGCTTGGCTAGAAATGCTGCTCCATAGAGCAGACTTGGCAGCTGGACAAGGAACCAGAATCCAGTGGGTACTAGGGTCAGCAGTGGCGATGGAGGTGCTGAGACCAATCTAGCAGCCTCTGAGGAAGCCTGAATTGGAAACCTCAGGATATCATGTTGGAAGAGGTGGATTGTAAGGACAGCTTCTAAATTGTTTAGAGTTATGATCAAACTAGTAACAGTTGGTTGTCACCTTAGATCAGGCATAGGCAAACTTGGCCCTCCAGATGTTTTCAGACTACAACTCCCATGATCCCTAACTAGCAGGACTAGTGGTCAGGGATGATGGGAATTGTAGTCCTGAAACATTTGGAGTTTGCCTATGCCTGCCTTAGATACTACCTGTAGACCAAACTACTCATGTGCCTACTTTTACTATTCATTCTGCTTCAGAAAAGGCCTAAAGGCATAATTTTGCAAATCTGTAGATTTTAACAACCATCAGTTCAATGTTACGTTGCTGTGGTGAAAATGACATTTACTGAGGAAAACATAACTGAACAAGCAAAACCAAGGCCAATTTTTTAACGAAGCCAAGCATGAAAAATCCCTGTATCTAATAAATTTACACCACACTGATAAGATCTGATTTGTCTAATGTATTCTTTCTGAATATTTTGCACTTATATATAATTGAGGCAGAGCAAAAACTAGAAAGTGAAAATAGAAAGTATTACAAGAAGGCCAAGGCCCTTTCTGAATAAAACAATCCAGGAGAGACTCAACACGCTAGAAAAATTTTCAAAGCTACAAATAAGTAGAATGGAATTTAAAATGCAAATGATCAGTAAACTGACTGCTAAAAGGCCAATTTGTTTAAATTAACCTCAGAAACATTATGCCAAATTTCACTATAATGACGAGATGGATTTTGGATAACAGTGATTTTCTGTTCAAACTGGTGATTTTACTAATGTTAGCTTGTTTTATTAATATCCCACAATAGACTAGTAAAAGGTAAAAAAACCCTGCAAGGTATTACTAGATTTATTTTATTGCTAAAATCCAGACATTGCAACCCATGTGGAAATAAAGATACTGTTCCAGTTTTAAATGGTAATAAAGATCCAATGGATAAAGCCTGATTGAACTGCCAGGAAATTGGAATACTTTTGTTAAACACATATAACTGTCTGTATTATTATTATTATTATTATTATTATTATTATTATTATTATTATTACAGTATTATCATTAAAAACTGTCCATACTTCCAAATATCCCGCACCTGGATAAACTTCTTAAACAGAAATGCTCTACTCTCCATGCATCCGAGTAGGAAAGAGGGTTTTTTTATTATCAATGAACACCACAGCACAAGTTTTAACAACAGGAATGGCAGTGCTCATTTCACTCACGTGGAATGTGAGACGCAGAGGGATGAGGAACGTTATATTTGGTCAAAGAACAAGGTCAGTGAAAAATGGGGAAAGCATGAATACAAACCCATCATGATTAGGAATGACTTTTGAAAGTCATCCGGCCTTCCATGTGGCTCACTGGATCAGGCTCACAGAACTACTACCTGGGACACTAAACAGCTAAATAAATGGGCCGCAGAAGATTTATGTAATCCAACCCACTGTCCATTTATTTTCCTGCACACACATATAGAAATGTCAAGTACTAGAGGTCTGAATACCAAATAGTGAGCAGGCTCTGCAACCTATTATCATTTGGGGGATAACTGGAAATCAGTGTCAAAAGACCTTGTCCAGGATTCCTCAAACTTGGCCCTCCAGATGTTTTTGGCTTGCAACTCCCATGATCCCTAGCTAGCAGGACCAGTGGTCAGGGATGGTGGGAACTGTAGTCTCAAAACATATGGAGGGCCAAATTTGAGGAAGCCTGACCTTGTCCTTCAAAACGTCACCACCACCACCACAATACACAATGTTTATGCACAACTTCTATACACACCATACTAAACTATTGCCATTTCTGTAAGATTTGTAAAAACAAGGTCCTCAAATTTCTACCAAACAAGGAGAAAAAGAACCCTAGTGTCATTAAAACAAAGAAGTATTATTAACTATCAGCGTTATGTGCTTACATTCATCTGTATTGAGTCCTCACATTCAGTTGAATTGGAGACACAGGTGTATTTTCTAGTGCACCAGTAACACTTCCATTTAGCCGAGAGGCAGCTGATACATCTGAAATACATAAAAGGTATGTACACTTACTAATCCACACCAGTGCGGTTTATAGACTCCTGTCTGGAGCTAAATTTCTGTTGCAAGTCTGCAGACTCTTCATTATAGCCTTGTGGCAAGCCCATCCACTGAAGGTTTTTAAAAGTCTAACACTCCATTTTTTTTCCTGGTGAGAAGGCCCAGAAACTGCCCTTCTGCCATTCCACTTAATCCATGGACCAGAGAGCTAATATAACATCTGGTTTTGAGCTACTTCCCTTATTGTTTTTCAGTAATAACTTTTTAAAATAAATACGACTTTCACCATTGCATAGAGGCAACTTTGTCATTAAAAAGCAGCAACCCAAACTTGCTCTGAGTAAAGACTCAACACCATCATCAATGCTCCCGCTCACCACTATTTCACTATAAGAGAAAAAAAATCTTTAGTCCAGTGTTAACATTGTGGCAATGCTGTCTGACCTGCCAACATGAGTTGTAACATTTTATCCTGTGCTTTGTAGTTGGAGCATGATATTAGCTAGTGACAGTGACTTTTAAGCTTTGGGGGATATTTTGCAGAGTGGTAGGTAAGAATCTAAACTTTTAATTTCAAAAAGATCAGTTTGATTGGCTGCAAAGTATACGCTAACAATCCAATCATAATGTAGCCCTTAATTAGCATTTCTCAAATTGAGCCAACAAGAACATACGTAAGCATGAATAACATTCTTGCAGCAACAAAACATTTATTAGCATGGATATACTGAAAGCATGTTACTGACATGCTTTCAATGTTGACCCAAGCAATCAGATTACTCTAGAAGGAGAGTGAATCTGTTCCCCATAGTCATTAACTCTATACTGCCTTCAAAACCCATATCCTTTTAATTTTGCACATCCACAACTGCCTCTTCACATCCCTTAATTACTCTTCTCTTTGATGCTTCCTGCAGAATATATCCCCCTTCCTATAAACACAACAAAAGGGATGGTTATACTTGGGGAACCAACTGTGTCCAACTTTGGGGCTGATAATCCATTCAACAGAGCAGTTGGTCGGCTCTTGAAATTGTACTGAAGTAATGCCATTTCAGTGCATTTCACATACTGCTGTAACTATCCCTGAAAGTTGTCTCCAAAGGTTGACTGGTTAAAGAGCATGATCTGTAAGCACATGGAAGAGAACTTCCTACCGGTAGGGAAAGTGTCAGTGGCACGTGTAAGAGAAACCATGCGTGACAAGCTAATACCTAGTTGTTTCCACAACTCCATAACAACAACAACAACAACAACAACAACAACAACAACAATAATAATAATAATAATAATTTATTATTTGTACCCCACCCATCCGGCTGGGTTTCCCCAGCCACTCTGGGCGGCTTCCAACAAAGATTAAAGTACATTAAAATGTCACAAATTAAAAACTTCCCTAAACAGGGCTGCTTTGAGCTGCATAACCTTCATGCTCACTATGTTTACTGAACCCTGGGAAATTGTATTTTGTTTTGCAACAGACTGATCAGTCCATTAATACAGTATGTAGAATTTATCTCCTGAAAATCAAGCAGAGTTCTGAGGGTTAACGCTAAAGCTTTCAGATAAAATAAAATAAAATATTAAACACGTTTAAGAAACTTGAAAGGAAAAAATGCCAAAAGCCGTCAAAATTGTCCAGATGGTCTGAAATGCTCTAAGACCCTTTCTCTGTGAATCTTGGCAAGCTGCACAGTCTTCTCTGCCAAATCCTGCCCAGGGTCTAAAATATCTGGTTGACAACTAAGTGGTTCCTGCTTAGTTAACCCTCTACAATAATTGCTCCTGGGTGATGAATGTACTTTTTTTTTTTTTTTTTAAGGACTACCTAATTCACAATCTCTCCCCTACCGAAAACAAAACAAAACGCAAAAAGGGTTTCCCAATGTCAGATTCTGATGCAAGTCATAGCCAAGCAACCTACTGTTTGTCAGCAAGCTGCCATCTCCTCTCCACTGTAATTTACGGACCATGAGATCACTTACGCTGTCTTTGGATAAATGTTTCCAGTTCTCTTGCAATCATAGATGGTGAAATTGGCCCACACGATGTTTTTGCCGTTGACCTGTACAGCAGTTTGAACAATCACATGATCTAGGGGGAAAACAAGCCAAAATATACCAGATCATAAGAGAGTTGCTTTTATATTTTTCTAAGCTTTCAAGACAAGATAAATGCCTGGGCGGGGTGTCTCAAAACTGTTTCCTTTCCCAGGGGATGCAAGTCCTCAGTTTGCCTTCCCCCTAAACTCAAAAGTTTCTCTTCACTTAAAATTACAGCTTTCAACTCTTATTTCTCCAAACTAGGTAGTCACACAACAAGGGGGTGGTGTGTAACACTGATGTTAGCAGTGGGATTTGTGTTTCCTGGAAGAAATTGGGGTGGCGTGTAACATATAGAACAAAGAAAGCTGCAGGGTTCTGCTTTTGGCATGTAACCCCCTTTTATTGCACATTCATGATGATTTGTGCTCATGATGCTATCTGGTTGGTCATATGTGATCTCACTTTCAATGCTATTTATGCCTGCAAAAGTTCCGAGAATGTCATACTGCTTCCTTTCTAGTCAATGCATTTTCAGTAACCTGCTGATAAAATCCCATAACCTCTCATACCACAAATATTATGAGGTCGGGTTTTTGTCCCGTGTTTGTTGCACTATATTTCCTCCAGACAGTAATTGGGGAAGAACAACTAATAAAGCAGGATAAATCCACCACTGATACACTATTATAGTGTCAACACCATGTTACAGAATAGACTTGTAATAAAACACCAGTCTGGAGGGGCCCCATGGGCAACTTTTTCTGGATGAAGGAAAATTTGGTACCAAACATTAATACACCTGTGAGAAAATAATGCATTAGTAAGAAAACATTTCATAAGTTCTGAAGCATTTTATCTTCCACACATGTCTACCCTAACAGGATGCCCAGGGAAGGTCGCACAGATTTATTTTACAGAAATAAGATACCGGTAATCATCTGACTTGGTACGTTGTGGCAAAGTTCATGTGCTGTACTCAAGAAATTAGGATACAAAATTCTACACAATTACTTATTCAACACCAGAGTACCAAAAACACCCACAAGATACAAAATACTATTTATGTTAAGCACAGAATTGCAAAGTATTGCAAGTGATTAGAACTAGGCCACATTTAGACTGACAAACCGTGCTTGGCAACTGCAGGCTAATGAGCAGAAAGCCACATGGCAAGCAGTTAATCAGCAGGTAAAGCTTTTCCCAATGGCTTTACATGTCTGAAAATGCTTCTCCTGCAGAATTTCTGCTAATCACACAGCTGTTGAAGATACAGGCGCTGCTGCGCTGAGGGGGAAAGGCTGGCAGTTGTCCGCAGAACTTTACAGGTGTCTGGCATATGGAAAATTGCAGCATAATGCACAAGTGTGGCATTCATGAATTGTCAAGGTCCAGCAATCAATACCAGATGGAGGAAAGAGGTAGTTGCTAAGGCCAGAGGGAATCCATACCACCATTTGGATATGGCGATGACAAATGAAGTCACCATTAATTGAGACTTTTTTCTTCCATCAAGGCTGGTGTTGCAGATGCTCTAGCATGTGCCAAAATCACAGCTCAGTACTTCCTGGGTTGATTTATATTTGGCAGGAGATGGTGAGCTGCAAATTCCAATATATCCAAGACATAAATGAACACGCCTAAGACTTAACGCCATGTTTGTGGTGGGCTTATCACCACAAACTGGTTCTTATATGCACTTACACTATTTGCATGATTTAGGAGCAAATATGCACATCCTTCTTTGCCATGCATCTATGGTGATATTCAACCTGAGGACTCTATGACAACCACCATGTATCCAAAGTCATACTGGATCTTCAAAAAAGAATTATCTGAATCTGCATGATATAGTGAGGTAGCAGATATTATGTTTTCCCCTGGCAACAAGTTGATGTTGTTGTTACAGAGTTCACAGGATTGTGGCCAAGCCAAAAACCTAGCAAGGTAGTACACATGAGGACTTCAATATTCCCTTGATAATGCTCACACATAAATGAACACACACACACATTTCATGCAGTAACTCAGTTTTCCATATCAAATAAATATGAATGACTACGGAAATAGTGGAGTTTCTAATAATAATATATAAGAATAATTTATTATTTATACCCTGCCCATCTGGCTGAATTTCCCCAGCCACTCTGGGCGGTTCCTAATTGAGTGTTAAAAACAATACAGTCTTAAATATTAAGTTCTAAGTCTAAGTCACTACTGCTCTCAATTAAAAAAAATTTAAGCATGTTGTCTCTATTCTTTGTTACATACCTTGATTGTATGGGAAGGCTGGATATTTTTCTCTAGGAAGAAAATTGCAATAAACAAACTGGCTCCAAGAGTGGGCAGCAACTTTAGCTACAGTGGATATATTATTTCCATAATTGCAAGACATCTCCATTCCATTCAAACTTGGAATATTCCCATTTATTTGGATTATCATGCCCTAATACAGACAAAAAATATTGAGTTATTGCTACAAAAAAAGACATACGGAATTTTGAATTGCATTGACTATCTGGTTTAGGAAACAAATGGCTACAATTGATTTTTCATTTTGCGTAATATTTGTCAGCTGGAAAATAATGTATGGAAAGCATGGCTAAACTAGTACAGCTTTCAGAAATGTAATAAGCAGTCGATGAAGGAGACTTACTCTTGGCTAGTAACATTGCTTTCTCTTAGGTTTTTATTGCAATTTCTATTTGGACATTTTGAAAAAGGAAGTTAGAAACATTTTGCTCAGGGACAAAAAAGGTATATTTATTTAAATTTATTTTCCAATTAATTAGCATAAACATTTTTCCTTTAAAAAAGCACTGAAGTGTTTTGCAACAATATTAATATACAAATTATATATATATATACACACACACCATACATAGTTGCATCCTACTACGTTTACTGAGAGTAGACCCATTGGAAGTAACATACCTATTAATCAGGTTCATTCATTTCAATTAATCTACTATGAGTAAGACCAATCCTGGATACAACCCATAGCCTCAATAAGCAGCAAAAATATTGTGTGGACTGGAAGAAGCACCACTCTCCCCAGCCAGCTGTAACAGTTGTATAACAGCTTTGCTTACCAAGTAAAGTGGAATCACATGTACCAAATCCACCCCCTTGCCCATGCACAATGGCCACACCTCTTGCTGTCAGTGCACACAGCAGAAACACTCCCCTGGTGTCTGCATAGTTGGATGGTGCTGGAAAAGAATGCTTCCCAGATACTGATGTTCATGGATAGAACTTCTCTATGTAGGGTACTTTTTGGCTCAATCAGGGTCCTTTCCAATGCTGAGCTCTAACTGTGTACATCAGACAGTACTTGAGGAAAGCCCTTTCCTATACCATTCATTCTACGCAAGCCACAGGATGGAGGAATGACCAAGGTGCACATCAGTGGGGAAGAACCGATGCATGAGGTCTTGTAACCATCCTCACCCCTCTCTCTCGGTGCGTTGCGTGAACTTCCCTTTTAGAACCAGTGAAAAGTGGAACAGAATGTCACATTGTAGGAGACATAATTCCCAAGGGGGTGAAGCTCTAGTCTTGGGAGAGGGAGTGGAATGCAGCAGAGCAACCTGCTCTGGTGTGGTGCTGTAGCATTCCAGTGGTGGCTAACCAAGTGCAACTCAAAAGGAGTGTAATCAATAAATGAGTTCTATTAGTACACAATCTGGTGGCATAATGTAATTCACCCCACCTGATCGGTGCAACAGAACTGAAGAGGTTTCTGTTTCACTAACGGAAATCTAGGAAAAGCTATTTCACGAATTCAAAGCTGAAATATTAAGTTAAATGTATTCATTAACATAATTTCCTGAAGAGCCAAGAAGCAGTAGCTTACTAGTCCTAAAAAATAAACTTTAAGTGAATGTTTGTTGGTTTACTTTAACATTAATAATGCAGTTTTATTAAGGGTTAGAGGTTTCTAGGGGAAATGGTTTAATTATTTACTGGCTCTTATAGTAAGCTAATCCTGATCTCCAGAGAGGAATGACAGAAGTTGAACAAAAATCTTCTGCAGTTTGCTGGCAACCAGCAAAGGTCTTTGGATTTGTCATTCAAACCATATTCCCCTCAAACTCTGGGGAAGTGCAGATGATGCTGTTCTTAAACATAAATAAGTTCAAGTCTGCTTAGGTTTTAGTGCTAAAGACACCTACACTCTTCATCCAATGAAATGTACCACAGTACTGGCCTTGTGTCATTAACAGTACAATCCTGCACGTACACTAGTCAGAAGAAATCCCCACTGAGTTCAGTGAAATGCACATCCAGAGCTATTTGCACATTAGCGAAAAGTGGCCCATTATCACAATTATATTATGTTATGAATAATTATATTACAACATAGAACCAATCATCATTTAGGCATAGTTTCTTCAGCAGAAAAGAGATCTTGGGAAATGATTTGACGAAAGGCTTCAAAAAAGTGAAAAACCATTTTAACTCTGAAATATCAAACTGATGTTTGTGTGCAAATAGGTATGCTGAATATTTAAACTTCATTTTTTTCCTCATCAGTTCAACTGGTTCAGCCTTTTGTGTTCAGGTAGTACTTTCTTTAGACTTGGCCTGAGTGGTATGTTAAGCCAGTTCCTCCTTGCATAGGGACGACACTGACAAAATGATGTGACTTCCTCTGCATGGACAGATATCCCCAATGACTACTTGATTCCATAGGTGCAATATTTTGAATGAAATTGCTACTTCACAGAGTCAAAAAATCCAAAATTACCAGTGCTTTCTCAACTTTCAGAGGTAGTAACATGGCAAACATTCCTTCTAATAGCGATTCAAGTCTTCAAATGTGCACCATTCTGTAGCCAAAATTGTACAGTAGTACCCCGGGTTACGCACCCCCTGTGTTGCGGACGTTCGAGTTGCGAATGCCCGCAACCC
Source organism: Lacerta agilis (assembly GCF_009819535.1). NCBI lineage: Eukaryota > Metazoa > Chordata > Lepidosauria > Squamata > Lacertidae > Lacerta > Lacerta agilis. The sequence goes on along the minus strand of NC_046313.1, from coordinate 85,281,700 downwards.
AGAAGTATTTCCGGAGCGTGCGTGACCCGCACGCGACCCCCAGATGCGCAGAAGTGTTCTGTGCACTTCGCACAAGCGCTCAAATCGCGCTACTTCCAGGGGTTTTTCGGGCGTTCGTGATACGCACGCCTGAGTTACGTACCGCGACCCGGAACAGATTGCTTGCATAACCTGGGGTAACACTGTACTGTCCATGCAAAAGGGTGATGCAATAGCAGACCTGCGGTAACCCCAAGGTTTGCAGTTGCTCAAAAACTATTTAAAAAGAAAAAAGAGGAAAACTCCCCAAACAGCCCCATGAGAACTCAGTGGTTTGTAGCACTGAGAGACTGAGAAGAAAAACCCATAACAATGGGGGTGGGATGTGTGGGGGTGGAGGGGGCAGATGGAAAGGACTGTGATCCTGTCAATCCCTACTCATAATCTGATTAGTTCTAACTCAGAGTAGACCAGTTTAGGTCAATTGATTTCCATGGGGGTGTGCTCTGAGTTTCACTTAGTCAGATACAACCCATAAAGGATAGAATCATCACATTGTCTAGAAAGGTCACTTCCTGGTTCATACTGAGAAGCCTTTTTTTTTAAAAAAAAAAATGTCCCCAAGGATGTACCGTATTGGCCCAAATATAAGCTGCACCAGAATATAAAATGCACCGTTAAAATTCAGGGGGGGGGGAATATAAAAAATACAATACCCAAATATAAGCCGCTCCCTTAAAATTCTGCAGGCACTCACACCCATTCCGTTTTACCGTATGTCTGTTTCAGCAGCGATATCGTAAAAGCCACTTTTTGTAAGGCTGCGAATTTAAGACGCACTTTAACTTTTCATGGTCGGAATTTGGGGGGAAAGGCTTATATTCAGGCCAATGCGGTAGCAAAGAGAAACCACGGAAACTCATGGATAAAACAAATAATTTCATGTAGGTTGGATACTGTGAGAGAATGGGCGCCTCTCGCAAAAAAAAATAAACAAATTTTCCAAAATGAAGAAAAAACATAGAAGGAAAGAAACAGAGGACTGAGTATGCTCAATGGGCATGGAACACTGACAGACTGTTGGTGGCGGGGGCGGAAAGTGACAAAAATGGGGAGGGGTACAGAATGAAAGAAGAAGCTGCAGCAATTTTGCTGGAGAGCACCACCGGTGACATCTACTGTATTTAAAATGCACACAGTTGAAGATGCCCCCAGCTGCACCTGAAGCCTGATAAAAAAACAAAGCCAAGTGATGTATGCCTACCAGCATACATAAAAGTCAGATTGCAAAGTTCTGTTCTTCTAATAATAGCAAACTCATTTGCTGGTGTGATTATGGTTCCTGCAGGCTTGTGGAAACCCCATGGTTTACAGGTGTAGATAAAAGTATTTATGGGAAATACCTGAGGGAGGGGGAAAGGGGTGAAACAGTTTCATGAGGATGGAGCAGAATGCTGTTGTGGAGAGGAAAAGGAAACTGGGATAAAATGGAAGTATTCTGAAAGAGGGCATGGCTAGCTGGAACAGCGAACCAAAGCACTCTATGCACTGCCATGTTTTGCTGCAGGTCCTACTTTTCCTCATAATTTCTGAAGCTCAGAGGTGGCTTGGATCCATATGCAACCAAAACAGCACAACCTACCCACAAGAGGGTTGTGTCTGCAGGCTCGGGAAAACCAAAAGTTCGCGAGGTACAAAAGTCTCTGGGTGGGGATGGGTGTCCTAATGGGGGCAGACCCTCCAAAACAGCCCAATGGGGACTGAGCATGTTCAGTGGCAGCGGGATGCTGATGGCTGAAGTGGGGATAGAAAATTGGGGCAGAGGGGGAAAGGAGTGGTGTTTCCTGGAGGCGGGCATGGCTGTTTGGAACCCTGAGCATCACACCAAGCCTTTTTTTTTTTGCAGGTTCCACTTAGAATGCTTTAGAATAAATCCCGCTGCTTATGAAACAATATCAATAAAGAGTGGACTTCTCACTTCTGCAGGACTTGATCTCCTTCCGCAGGGCCTGTAATTCCGCCTGGCCTTCAATTTAGCCTGATCCTTCATTTCTTTTTTCCCTTCCCTTTTTCTATGAAGAAACCCTTCTGAGACCCCACATTGAAACTCTTCCCTGTTTTTCTTGCTGCTTGGACAGGTAGCCCCGGCGATGCTACATTTATGTTGTACCTTGTGCTGTTTTTAAGCTGTTTTTTACATCGGTTTTTTTATATAAATGTTGTATATTTGTTGTTAGCTGCCCTGAACGCAGTTTTTAAATCGGGAAGGGCGCGGTATAAATAAAAAATTATTATTATTATTTGACATACTTTGTTCTCCTTCTCAATGTTTATTTCTGAGGGTAGAATGGTCATTGACGGACACTGCTGCACTCCTTCGCTGGCACTTATCCAGAAATTGGGTTCAGAAGAATTAGCGCACTCATGTTGCAGGGAACACCTAAAACAATTAAAAGACAGTCATGACCCTAGACCTCAAAATTATTAATAATGTTGCTGGGAGAACTGCAACCCCCCGCATATTTTTTCACTGTGCTAGCATCCATTTTATATAATCAATGTGATCTCCATGATATAAACATTTTAGCTTCAACACCCAAGTGCACAAGAGACAAAATTTCCTTGTGTTTTTCCACATACTCTTTTTCTGTATCTGATGCTGAGAAATTGACTCACAAACCCATGGAAACCAGAAATTAAGCTTTTGAACTATGTTGGCTTAGCAGACTCAGAGGAGACAGTGTATCAGCTAGCCATGCAAGTTACTTTCTCCCCCTCCCCTGCATGTTCTATTTCTGTTTTATCAGATTTTCCCTTAAAATAAATATATTGTTCCAGCAAACTAAATTGATTGTTCTGCCTTGGTTATCTTTACTATGTTCTGGCTTGTTTCCTATAAATACTCCTGTTTAGTCTTTTGCTCCTATGATTGAGTTAGGAAAGGCTTGAGAGAGCGGCAGGATTCTTATTAGTTGTAGCATTACTCCTGAAGGGGAAGTGCCATAGCTCAAGTGGTAGAGCATCTAGGCTTGGCATGCAGAAGGTCCGAAGTTCAATCCCCAAGTGGGAGAGGCTCTTGCCTGAAACCCTGGAGAGCTGATGCCAATCAGTGTTGACAATACTGAACCAGATGGGCCAATTGTCCCACTCAGTAGACGACAACTTCTTATGTTTCTATGACGTGGCAAACTAGCAACCTATGTGAAGTTGGGTGACTCTGACCAGGTTTTGAACCATTCAAAACCGCACGTAAGTGTGCGGCAGTAAAAATCAAGAGCGGTTGCTAATCTCCAATTGACATTCTTCAAGTGGTCATCCGTGAAGTTGCATGATTAGGTTCTCCACCTACAGAACCTTCTAGAGATCTTCCTTTCAGAGCTGGAGGGAAATTCTTTCCACACATGCTCTGATGGGCAAGGCAGGCACCATCCCTCTCATGGCCTTCTGCATAGCCTTAGGAAAAAACTTTGATCTAGTGTTTGGCAAGTAGGACAGAGCTTATTCTTGTTCATCAGACTATTTTTCAGCTTAGAGAATTGCAGGGTTTTATGAGGATATGTTGTTCTGGGACATGGTGATTGCCCTATATATATAGCCTATGGCTGACCTTGCTCCCTCTGCTAAACCATTCACTTGGGACCATTAGTTCAGTTCTCGGGGCAGGGGATGCTGATTTCATGTTTTCAAGACCTATAGCTTACAAACTTACTTAAAAAAAAATATTATTATCAAGACTACAGATTGCACATGGCCAGATTGTAGATACTATGCTCAGAATAAGACCAACAACATTCAGCTGTAAAATACTCTTATCATTTTCCCAAGGGGTGGTGTAATCCTGTTAGCTTCACTCTTGAATTCCATGGTTACAGTGGACATTGTATTTGACAAAGGAAAAAAGAAAGAACACTCAGCCACTTAGTCCTATGTTGTCCCTTCAAAATATTACCTAGTAACATGTTTTAAAATAATCTTAATTTTCAGGTATATGTGTTATCAAAGAAATGTTCCTAGGATTTTGGTCCCCTGCTTAAAGGAAGCCACTTGAAAAGGACCTTGATAGGTCTCTTCACAGATCTTCTATTTTATGGTACGAGAATAGAAATACAGATGACAAAGCACTTCTATACTGATTTTAATTAGAGATGCTTTTTATTCTTGTCAAACTCAGCATCTCATAATGTTTGTTTTGTAAAGTATTTTTTCCATAAACAATTATGTGTTTGAATTATGAATTATGAAATTACACTTGTGAAAAGTGTGCCTTGTTTACAAGATATTTTTTTAAATGGCTTTTGAATGCTTAGGTTTCAGCCATGACAATTATTTCTTCAAAATGAGCTATTAAAATTAGAAATGACTTTTGAAGACTGTTATCAAACAACCCTAATGTTGTCAAAAGAGCAGAAGCAGAGTAATGAAATAAAAAAGACTATGTGATTTCCCTCAATAACAGACAATTATTTTCTGCACAGAGCAGCCTATTACTAAGAGGCATGTAGTGTACAAAAATACTCACCTGGTCTCCAAGGTGCACCATCCACAGTAAGCATCGGCTGCAGCCAAGCACTCTGTACATGTAGTGTATTGATTACAGGCAGCTACTTTCACACGGGCTATCTGCATAGTAACAAAAGTTCAAGAAAGTAATTTTTAAAAAAAGCTTTCAGAGAGACACTCATCTGGTAATAGGAAAGAAGGAGACCACAGTTTATTAACATTATTGTTTTATGTCATAGGTTACTGTTACCACAGAGGTCTTTAACTATTAGCATAGATCGCGAAAGAACACTCTGCTGCAAGAGATCCTTAAGAAGAAAGTGCTAGCAATCCTAACAGTTTATAGAGACAGGCCCCAGAACAAGCTAAAAAGGTAAAGGTAAAGGACCCCTGACAGTTAAGTCCAGTCACAGACGACTCTGGGGTTGCGGCGCTCATCTCGCTTTACAGGCCGAAGGAGCCTACACTTGTCCGCAGACAGTTTTTCTGGGTCATGTGGCCAGCATGACTAAGCCACTTCTGGCGAAACCAGAGCAGTGCACGGAAACGCCGTTTACCTTTCCGCCGGAGCGGTACCTATTTATCTACTTGCACTTTTTGGCGTGCTTTTGAACTGCTAGGTTGGCAGGAGCTGGGACCGAGCAATGGGAGCTCACCCCATCGTGGGGATTCGAACCACCGACCTTCTGATCGGCAAGCCCAAGAGGCTCAGTGGTTTAGACCACAGCGCCACCCTGTGATGCTATAAATTCCTCACTTGGGTCCAAATCTTATCTCCTAGGAGAAAGCCTTCTCTCCTGTGTGCTATTCAGCATTGCTTGACCCAACCCAAACTTGCATAGCTTCAGCAAGGTTGGTACATTATGTAATTTCAAACCATAGCTCTGGCTTGTGTAGATTACCGGTAAGTGAAACTTTTGACATATTGTTCAGAACATCCTCTTACCTTGCCTAAACAAATCTCCCCAAAGCTAAATAGCTCTGGAGAAAAGGAATCAGAACCAAGTTAGCCAGAGACAAGACAAATTATATCACCTGATGCCTTGCAGACTTAGTCCACTTGACAGAATGATAAAGCCTATCCTAGGTAAACCATTTTGATTTGTTAATGCTAATGGGATACAGTAGTAGCATGATATACTATTCCAAAAGGAATCTTGTGAGAGTCTGTACAGTGATATATGGATGTTCTGTAGGGAATTGCAGCTGGAGAGTTTAAATACCAAGTACAAAATTATTGGTTGCACATCTGTTTCAGTAGATGAAGAATGAATGTAGCTTGCACCATTGATGACTGGAGCACATACCAAATTTGAGTTTCTCTTCAACTAGGCAGTTTAAAGGCAACAGGAAGGCAATAATTATACAAGAAAAGAACACTTTATATGCTGAATAGTTCTCGCTCATGCACTGTGGTATCCAATAAATTAAGTACAACTGTGTACTGAGAACAATCTCTAGTAGTGACAACTTTAAACTCCAGACAAAATTGTGGTAGAAATTTGGTGATACCTAGATTATTATTTTTTTGCTTTCACTACAGATAGCAAAGGAAGGAAGGAAGGAATCACTATCATTCAGCTTCCAAGAAAATCCAAATGCAGAATGAACAACACAGATAAAACTTTAAAGTCCTTTAAAGAGACAGAGCAAAATTATCCTATGTTATGTACTGAGTTGAATAGGATCCAAACTGCAGCAGGCTGATTGGTCCTAGAACAATAGGATTGAGATTGCAGCAGTCTGACTGGTCCCAGAACAATAGGATTGAGATTGCAGCAGTCTGATTGGTCCCAGAACAATAGTTCCAGTTACAGGTGGGTAGCCGTGTTGGTCTGCCATAGTCAAAACAAAATCGAAAATTCTTTCTAGTAGCACCTTAGAGACCAACTGAGTTTGTTCCTGGTATGAGCTTTCGTGTGCATGCACACTTCTTCAGATACACTGAAGCAGAAGTCACCAGATCCTTAAATATAGTGGGGGAGTGGGGAGGGGTATTACTCAGAAGGGTGGTGGGAATGGGTGATAGGCTGATAAGTGTGGAAAACCTGTTGACGACTCTAAACGGCTGCAGTTAGTCTTGCAGGGAAATGCAAGGGGTGAGATGGCTAAAGATGGCTTTGTTATGTATAATGAGATAAGAATCCAATGTCTTTGTTCAAACCAGGTTTCTCCATGGTTTTAAGTTTGGTGATTAGTTGCAATTCAGCCACTTCTCTTTCCAGTCTATTTCTGAAATTTCTTTGTATTAAGACAGCTACTTTGAGATCTTTTATAGAATGTCCTGGGAGATTGAAGTGTTCTCCTACTGGTTTCTCTGTCTTGTGATTCCTGATATCAGATTTATGTCCATTTATCCTTTGGCGTAGGGTTTGGCCTGTTTGTCCAATATAGAGAGCTGAAGGGCACTGTTGGCATTTGATTGCATACACAACGTTGGAAGATGAACAATTAAATAGTCCTGAGATGGTGTGTTTGATGTTGTTGGGACCAGTAATGGTGTTATCCGGGTTTATGTGGCAGCAAAGTTGGCATCTGGGTTTATTGCAGGCTCTGGTACCAGTGTCCATGTTGAGTCCTGTTTTTGTATTATTGTGGGTGAGGAGCTGTTTGAGATTGGGTGGCTGTTTGTATGCGATGAAGGGTCTGGGAGGAAGACCCTTCATCGCATACAAACAGCCACCCAATCTCAAACAGCTCCTCACCCACAATAATACAAAAACAGGACTCAACATGGACACTGGTACCAGAGCCTGCAATAAACCCAGATGCCAACTTTGCTGCCACATAAACCCGGATAACACCATTACTGGTCCCAACAACATCAAACACACCATCTCAGGACTATTTAATTGTTCATCTTCCAACGTTGTGTATGCAATCAAATGCCAACAGTGCCCTTCAGCTCTCTATATTGGACAAACAGGCCAAACCCTACGCCAAAGGATAAATGGACATAAATCTGATATCAGGAATCACAAGACAGAGAAACCAGTAGGAGAACACTTCAATCTCCCAGGACATTCTATAAAAGATCTCAAAGTAGCTGTCTTAATACAAAGAAATTTCAGAAATAGACTGGAAAGAGAAGTGGCTGAATTGCAACTAATCACCAAACTTAAAACCATGGAGAAACCTGGTTTGAACAAAGACATTGGATTCTTATCTCATTATACATAACAAAGCCATCTTTAGCCATCTCACCCCTTGCATTTCCCTGCAAGACTAACTGCAGCCGTTTAGAGTCGTCAACAGGTTTTCCACACTTATCAGCCTATCACCCATTCCCACCACCCTTCTGAGTAATACCCCTCCCCACTCCCCCACTATATTTAAGGATCTGGTGACTTCTGCTTCAGTGTATCTGAAGAAGTGTGCATGCACACGAAAGCTCATACCAGGAACAAACTCAGTTGGTCTCTAAGGTGCTACTAGAAAGAATTTTCGATTTTGCCAGAACAATAGGATTGAGATTGCAGCAGTCTGATTGGTCCGCAGGAGCCACCCAATCCAGCTCCAGGTGGAAGTGAATCTGCACTCTGATTGGCATACAGGAGTATCCCGGAATTAGGCAATCACGTGGGGCCCATTGTGTAAATAGTGTATATAAAGCAAACGTTTTGGGGGAACTACATTCCTCACTACTGAATAAAGAGCATGAAATTCACACTCGACTCCGAGTATCTTTCATCCTAAATAATATTAACGTTCCACGAGATCAATATTGATACTAACTTTGAAGTCTTGTTAACATTTTGTTGTGCATTTTTGTGATGCCCCAAAGCAGAGGTTTTTAACCTTTTTGAGTCCATGGCTCCCTTGACCAACTACATTCTTTATGTGGCACCCCTGTGGGGCTCAGGAACCCAGTTATGTCACTTCTTGCCTGCAGAGCTGACAGCTTCTCACCCTTTTTTGAACACCCTCTCTTGTAGGGTGTTTCCTCAGCCTCCTCTCCTTGAGAGCCCTCTGGGTTGCCCCCCTGGTCTCTGAGCTGCCCTCGCCCCACCCCAAAGAGAGGCGCTTTCTCACGCTGCCCCACAGGGGCCTGGGACTTGTCTGTCCATTCCCAACAGCAAGGGCTGGCGGACTGGCTGGCTGGGCTCCCTTGCCCGTTTGCTTGCTTATTCCGAGGCCACCTCAGCTCCTGGCAACCAGCACCCTCTGACCAGCCCCAGAGGCACCATTCGCCTGCTGAGCTTGTAGCCAGGGTTGCTGCAACCAACAGCTGTGCAAGCCTTTGGGAGGCAGAGACATGAGAAGGCATCAGAGGAGAGAGGTAAGGAAAGAAGGACATAGGCCAGTGTTGCCTGCAGCACTCCTGACCATCATTTAAGGCACCCCAGGGTGCCACTGCACACTGGTTGAAAACCACTGCCCCAAAGCGTTTGATTCTAATCAATGAACAAGTTATGTTCAAGCCCCTTTTATATAACCTATACTTTTACGGTTTTCATGGGTATACGGGTTTATACCAAGAGACTTATCTTTTTAATAACAAGGTATTTAATACCAAGTTATTAAAGCAGACAAATATTCCGAAAATATTTATTTCCAGGATTATTTGTTGTTGTTAAAAAAATAAGTCTCTTGGCATAGACCTGTACACCCACAAAAACCCCAAAAGTATTAATCATATAAAAGGGGCGTGAACATAACTTGTTAATTGATTAGAATCAAACTTCTACAACTTTTTTTAAAATCACCTCATCTCCAGAACACTGTTTACTCCTCCCTACTCACCTAATGGCACTGAGAAGGTATGTCTGTAAAGGAGTCTTACCTGGTGGGAAGTCATTAGATACAGGTAGCTGGAGTCAGAAGGATCAAACTGCATGATTGGATGAACAGGTTCGCCATAAGCCACAGTAATTGACTCCCTGCTTATCTCCTCCATAGAACTGTTCAGATTAATCTGCCAGGGAAATAAATATTTCATAAGACCACCACTTTGGGTTTTTTGAATGAAGAAGGGGAATCATTGTTTATAGAAACTTGAAAGTTATTAATTGAACAGTTAGCATGAATTAACATAGCATTACTGTGTGTTTGATGATTCAATAAACCAGTTTTTAAAATGAAGAATATCCCAAAAGTAAAAAAAAAGAGGGGGGGCTCAGACTGTAATACTATTGGCTGTTTTCCCCAAACCACACCAACAATGACATCAGGTACTTGAAAGATGGATTGTCCTGCTCACATGCCAAAGTTGGCTGTGGGTTGGGGACTGATAAGGATCCAGCCCACTGGGTCCGGCCCCACCCTTTGCTTAGAGTTACATCCAAAGCCACCTTAGCTTAACATCATGATTTATTTGGAGTGAAACAAACCACAATCCCCAGTTCTGATGTATTGCTAAAGTCAGAGATTGCAGTTTGCTGCACCCACTCGCTTACCGGGTGCAGTGAAGCAAAAGCCATACACAGATTCGCTGCAAACCAGACACAGAAACCCTGCTGCTGTGACACTGAGGCTTTACACATACTGCTTATCCATTAATGAATCTCTTGAATATGCCATTGATAATGGTCCTTGTAAAATGCCCTTCTGCGGTGTACTTTATAACTTACCGGATCAGATTAATTCCCTATGTGATAGGAAATCCTAATTGCTGCTTGGGGAGCTGGCTGAACATTGCTTATGCCCTTTTATACTGTCTTGTCTTGGATGGGAAACCTGAATTATATCTCACACCAAGTATTCTGTATGCAATGCCAAGTAACAAGGAGCCCCTAAGGTAAAAAAAAAAAAAAAAAAAAGCTGGTGGTGGTACAGCAGCTGTGTAGCAGAATTAGATTATAGCTATCTGAGCAAATTATCCCAGCAAAGAGCAGCCAGGAGCCTTTCTCTAATGGAGGTTCAGCAGATAAGGCTGCCTTTTCTGATATGATAATGGAAGCAGATCTGTTACTATTGTGTGAATACAAGCTCTGTAAGGAATGAATCTGCACCGACTGCCCTATGGAGCTGGCTCTGATGCCAGCTGCCTACCACTCTGCTGTGTAACCTGTGCCTCTGGGCCAATGTCAAAACAGAGGACCTCTGAGATCTTTCCCACCTTCCTGCTAGGAACATTTGTAAAGCAAAGAAATTGGATTCCCTTCTGTCCTCCCACTCTTCTGATCTAATATTCTACATTATGTGTTATTATCTCCAGACTGATATAAAGCAGGTTCTAATAATGCCCTTTTCTTTTCTTAATGGTCGACATCTCATCAACTGTAGCAACTCCACTGAATGACTACTCTGATTGGCCAATACTGAACCTTGCTTCGGCAAGTGGGCATACACTGTGGTTATTGCAGCTGGTGGCTTTTCATGGCTTGAAGACAATTATAGTGCCTTAAATCTTGGCCCTTGATGTATTGTTTTGACACAGATGAAACGGCCATATCACACACATTGGTTTACATCTCTTCTCCAGCTTAGCAATAGCAAGGTCCAATCAGGGGATATTTATTCAAAATGGAGGGTGTATCTATGTGCTTTTTTACAAGCACCAATCAAGACAGGGAGCATTTCATACGAGGAAGTTGTTAATAACTAAAAGCTGTGCAATAACACTTCAAGTATGGGCATTTATTTCCACAATATATTAAATGACATCTTGATTGCACTGTAGCCTCAAATGCTGATTAAAAGTTAAGAATTAGTAGATATTGTATATCACTATACAATTTAAAACCAACATCCAGTTGCTTCTTTATTGTAGAATGAAAGCCTATGCTGTGCGCTTGTCAAGTGAGGGAGTTTCCTGTTTAAATTAACAGAATCATGGATTAACATGCCAATCTTACATTGCACAAGTATGAATTCTTTAATTTTATCATCAGTAGTCTGATCAAGTGTGCTGCATCAGCACAATTATGCCCACAGTGCTTTGTCAACATGCTTTTAACTCTGAACTGAACACAGTCATCATTAGGCTCCCTTAAGCAGTTGTCCAGCTCTGTTCTTCAACTGTGGGTTCTCAGATATTGTTAGACTACAGCTCCTATCATCCCTGGACATTGGTTCAGCTGGCTGTGGATGATGGGGGTTGTAGTCCAACAACATCTGGGGACCCAAGGTTGACGAACACTCTATGGAAGCATTTTGTTTGAGACATCACTGAATTGGTCACGGCACATGGTATTGTGGTCCATGACTGAATGGAAAGACTTAGGAAAGGGTGGAAGATCTGCAGCAGAAGGCTAACAGCTGAATAACAAGGGGAGTGAAGAAAACTCAGCCTGGACCGACTGTAGTCTAAGAAATATGTGATAAACCTTCAGCAGCAGTCAGACAGGGCTTATTTGCATGATGAAAGAGCTGTAGAGATTCCTAGAGCAACCTCCTCAGGCTGATGACATCATCTACCCCATTGCTGGGAAACTGCAATTCACTCCAATGCAAGAGTGACTTCTGGGCAGCATCATGCCTAGACTGAACTCTCCCACTCTTATCTACTGCCAGCTGACACACAAAGATAGCAATCACCAAGAATAAAGGTCTGCTGCATTGGCAATAATAATAATAATAATAATAATAATAATAATAATAATAATTTATACCCCGCCAAACCGGGCTCAGGGCGGTTAACACCAATAAAATCACAACAAAAATATAAGACAATTCATTAAAATACAGATTAAAATACAATTTAAAATTAAATCTAAACTGCAGCCTCATTTTTAAGTAGCCCATCAATCACACCAAAAGAACGAAACATCAGGGTTAAACTGAAACCAACCCAAAGGCTAGGTGGAACAGCTCCGTCTTGCAGGACCTGCGGAAAGATGCCAAATCCCGCAGGGCTCTGGTCTCTTGTGCCAGACTGTTCCACCAAGTCGGGGCCAGTACTGAGAAGGCCCTGGCCCTAGTTGAAGCCAACCTAGCATCCTTGTGGCTCGGGACCTCCAACAAATTATTATTTGAGGACCTTAAGGTCCTACCCGGGACATACCTATCACAGCAATGGCATGACATGCAGCCTGCAGTCCCACCCCCTTCAAAACAGGTCTTGACTGCCAAAGACACAAAAGCAAACTGAGAGGTCAATGGTAAGGCAGTGTGCGTATTGTTTTAATTTCCCCCAGATATTAAACTGCCGCAGGCAGGCCCAGTTCCTTGCTTGGATAGGCAATAAAACTGCCAGTTTATGGTGAAGGAAATTTCTACAAGATACACTCCACACCTGAAATCTACAGGTTTAGGGCAGTATACAAATTTAAGAAATAATAATAAATAATTCTATTGTTGTGAGGATCTATCACAAGCCATCATTTTCACAAATGCTAACTCAAGCTGTTCAGACAGTCATATCAGCCTTTCATGATCACCCAGTTCCTCCCATACAGGGATTTCAAACACTTAAATATCACTCAGCAGACCTCATAACATCCCTGCAGCCACCTATGAGATAAAAAAGAACAGCTAGTACAGAAAGCAAATGCCCTAGGATAACTCTGATTAACAGACAAGCTAGAGCTGAACGAGCCAGATAATTGGCATTGCAGATAATCATAATGTTCGGTGCTTATCTACTGTTTAGCACTGATAGCACATTAAACAGTGCTTAATCAGCCTGTTCGGAACAGTACAATTTGGTGGAAAATGCAACTGAAATACAATTGATCTTAAACTTTCAAGAGAAACAGTCAGACTATCAAATATGACTGTACATGCAAAGAAAGTGGCTGGGGAATTCGGGGTTTAGAAAGTACAGTTGCACAAACTGTTATTTAGCCAAAGTGCACAAATTAGCAATTTTATTGTTTACAAAAAAGCACCACGGAATCTTTAACAACCACAAGCACTCAGGACTTCTTCTGTCTTTTCTCTGGAAAACCATGCCTTTGGTTCTTTAGCATCCCGTAACATTAGAAGGGAGATGAATCATTAAAACCACTTCCTTCTGATTCAGGAGCTCCTTGGCAGTCAATCATTCAGGAACTGAGCCAGCCTGACTCAATTTACTAAGCATGATAGCCACATAAAGGTGAGGTGGCAATTTAAAAAGCAGCTTTCCAAAGGTGGTTTACTTATTGTCAAGGGTTTCACCGTATAAATATATACCGATTATTAACTACGAAGTCTTAAGTAACCATTTGGTAAGTTTTACCTTGAGCAGTCTTCCATTGGCTGTTCCCAGAAATACAACTGTGTAATTATTGACGCTGGTGACAGCTACTGATGTAAGTCCTGGTGAAGTGAACACTGGCCTGGCCTTGATAGGTTGCAGGATTGACAGTGGGTGCTGGAGATGCGCTGCTCCACAATCCAACTGTTCTGGTTGCAACTGAAAAGTGGGGAAAGGTACATTAGTAAATAACTATTGGGACACTGTAGGTATCTGTAACTCATTGGATATTTATTCAGTTTTTGCATCCCCTGTGCTCTACATTGCAAACAATGCAATGGAGGTGGCCTCGGGGGTGGGGGCGGGGGCGTGCTGAGATTTTAACAGGGGAAGCAAATTTTGTATTACTTCACAATGTTCCCAAACAGAGACACATCTATTTTCCATGTTCTATATTTCCTGCTTCCCCCACATAACACTACTATGCAAGGTAGGTATTGAGCATATATAATGTCAAGGGTTTCAAGCTTGATGCTCCTTTTTTTCTTGCAATTTATTTATTACAGGTATTTTTAGGCCACCCCAGGGCCATTTACAAGAATAAAACAATTAGAACATGATTACAGAAAACAGTAACGTAAGAAATGAAAAGGTCATCAAACCATAAAAGCAGGAATACTATCAAAAGCGAATGTCACTATCCGCCTTAATGTAATCATAGTTGAAAATGATTGATCTTCTACTTCTGTTTGAAAGAGTGTTTGGTGTAATACAGATCTGCATAATCTGTCACCAAAATAGCTTGCCTGATAAATTGTATAGTAGTCTCATGACACTGATGGATTTTCTCGAAATTCATAAAGTCCAGGGGGTGGAAACAGTGGCCTTATACATGAATTCATCAGCACCAAATGCACTTGCTCTCACAGGCAGGAGGCCATGCAGAGAAAAGACTGAACAGGTTATCGTATCATTATTTGTATAAGTCTACAGGGTTTTATTCTTTGTCTCACTTGCAGGTGGTTTTTCTATCTCCCTGCCTTAAACATATGTAAATATTCTGTCCTCTATGTTTGGCAAATTTGCATATATCTTTACAACACTGCAATATTACTGGAGTTAAGCAACCTAAGTCCCTTAACATTTCCTTCCAATGGTTTTAGGCTGCAATCCTCAGCATATTGAATAAACCCCTCTGAACTCATGCTTCTCAGTAGGAATATAGCTTGAGCCTTTAGGCTCAAGGTCCATTTGAAGAATGAAAACAAGCAATGCCAGTATTGTTACGTCGTAGTTGCAGCGCCTATACGATCTCAGCCATACGTGTAGTCAGCTCTGGATAGTGATTTATCATGCTAGCAAAGATATGCTAGGAGTCAAGTTAACAAGAACAATCTCCCTTACCGGTATTATAGTATGAACTTGGCTAACTCGAGGGAAAGGCAGGCTCCTTTTATACTCTCTGACATAGGAGTTGGGGACAAGATACATTCTGATTGGGAGTAAGGATCCAAATTGTGCTAACAAGTTAACCAATAGCAACTGTCACCGCACCCGTTTGAATCACCCAGGAGCGGGAAAGGCACTCATCTGTGCATATTAAACCAATACATAACAAGTATCTTTCACAGCGGGTGGCGCTGTGGGTTAAACCACTGAGCCTAGGGCTTGCTGATCAGAAGGTCGGCAGTTTGAATCCCCACAACGGGGTGAGCTCCTGTTGCTTGGTCCCAGCTCCTGCCCACCTAGCAGTTCGAAAGCACGTCAAAGTGCAAGTTGATATATAGGTACCGCTCCGCTGGGAAGTAAACGGTGTTTCCATGCGCTGCTCTGGTTCACCAGAAGCGGCTTTGTCATGCTGGCCACATGACCCGGAAGTTGTATGCCGGCTCCCTCGGCCAGTAACGTGAGATGAGCACTGCAACCCCAGAGTCGGACACGACTGGACCTAATGGTCAGCGGTCCCTTTACCCTTTACCTTTCAAGTAAGAGTAGTTTCCTGGATCCCAAGGCAAGAAATATTAACCTTGCCAAAGCTGTTTATTTAAAAAGAACAAAGCAATAAAGGTTGCAGCACTGAAAATAAAAACTAGTAACAGCTGCACTGCTAATCTCAGAATCTGCTCAGATAACATGTTAGTAAAAAACAAAAAAAGAGCACTTTGGTGTATGCTACAAGTAAAAAAAAAAGTCCTTGGACTAGAAACAAATGAGTGATATAGAACTTTTTTTTCCTTTATAGCTCTGTTTCGTTTTGATGGTTTACAGAATTGTTCTAACTGAGCATGGAAAATGCAGCAACATAACAGACTCTAAACAGAAGACTCTTGCACAACTCATCAATGTTTTTGGCCAGCCGTCACAGGCTGTCTAGCAAGAGATGGTCAGAGATTCTAAGCAAAGAAACGGTGCATGTTGAAGAAACACACGAGATGAATCATAGAAGGAGTCACACTAGTGGAATGGCCAATAAAGGACTTGGGTCATATACTTGCTGAAAACTCTCCGCTTTTCATGTTTAAAAACCCACCCCAACTCAAAAAACACTGGATTTCTGCCTGCTATTATTAAAGTCAATGCCCTGGTTTACACAATACATTAACCCAAACTTTGGCTTAGCAAGATTGTGCAAATGCTTGGGCTCCCCAAGGCGAGCTTGCTGCCGCTTTGCTCTCCTTGGTCTTTGTTGCTGAGCAAGGGAAAGGTTTGGTTTAGCATGTTGCCTGAACAGGACTTGGGGCTAAGTTGCAAACACAAGCGCAGCAGGTCGGAGGTCACTGGGGGGGGAGGGGTTCCGAAGTGCTGAAGCAGCAAGCATCTTGGGATTGAGATGGCCACAACTTTATTGATTCAGATGGCATAGACATTGGGTATGTATCCTGAATCAGTCAACCTGAATGCTGTCTGTTAGGCCATCCTAGGGTTAAGGATCCCCTCCCCCAATGACGCAAATCAAATAGGACAATCCCACCAGGTTGCCTCTGAATGGGTCATTTTCAGAGGGAGATTAGTTTTGCCACTTTCACTGCAAGCTTTGTCAAATTATAAATTTTAACAGATCTGGGACTTTGGTTTCAGACTGTTATTGTTCCTAAGGAACTGAAACACAAAATCATATTTGATTAAGCAGGTATGGTGATAAACAATTCCCATTCAGAACATTCCCTTGGAGTTGTTCTTTACAGATGAAAGTAATTGTTGGCATCGATGGAGTGCACCTCCAGGATGGGGTTAAACTGCTGTGCTAGTAGCAGAAAAGTGGCCTCCTCAGGGCACAAGCCTGGGCAGTGTGTATGTATGGAGGTCCTGAGTGGACTAGGACTAATGGGTGGGCAGGCAGTATTCCCCATAGGTCTTCATATCCTTTAGATGCTCTTAAGCAAGTATGCAAATAGTGACCTATAATATTCTCCTTCATCAAATGCACCTCTTATCATCTATTTTGATCTCGAACCATTGCC
Organism: Lacerta agilis; assembly: GCF_009819535.1. Taxonomy (NCBI): domain Eukaryota; kingdom Metazoa; phylum Chordata; class Lepidosauria; order Squamata; family Lacertidae; genus Lacerta; species Lacerta agilis. The sequence continues at coordinate 85,264,699 of NC_046313.1, read as the reverse complement.
AAGGCAGAATTGAAGAGTTGCAAACTGTTTTCGGAGCCTCTCTCTTCATTAGCAAATTTGTTGCCACAAACTAAAGGGTATGCTTTATCCAAATTACCGGTAACGAACACTATGTCTGGTCATTCTCCCCTATCCTGCAAGGCATTAGTCCAGGAGTTAACTGACTTTGTAAGTCACACTAAGGCAAGATGGAAAGGGCTGATTTAAAAACCTTTTATGCTGAAAACAAGTGCCAAGAAAGACTAACATAGGTTCAACTATATGGCATGGTTTATAAGAGACCAAACAGAAGAGATAATGTGTTACAAATATGAGGATCTCTGCAAAATGTATTTTGCAGCTCTGCATTATTTAATACTATGAAAAACAAAAATCCAACCGCATCTCTGAAGCAATGCTTTCATATCTTCCTGTAACTGGGCAACACTATTGGTTTTTACTATGTGCAAGTCCCTTTCATTTTTCTTATTTAATAGTCCTTCCCCAATTTAGTCTACTTATACAATGGAACCTCGGTTGTTGAACGCTTTGGAAGCTGAACAACTCGGAACCCAAACACCGACAACCCAGAAGTGAATGCTTCCATTTTTGAACACACCTCAGAAGTCGAATGGCTTCCGGGGCGTGTTTCTCCATTTTTTCAATGGATTTTGATGACTGGCAATTGCGCCTCGGTTGTCGAACGTTTCAGAAGTCGAACGGTCTTCCGGAACGGATTACGTTCAACAACCGAGGTTCCACTGTAAATATCTTAAATCAAGTTCCTAGGTCTCTCTCTCTTTTTTAAAAATAATTTTTTATTTTATTTTTCCAATTAACTCAAATTACATCAAATAAGACATCTACAAACATACATACTTAAATCTATGCTCTGCCGAGCTACGACTCCCCTCCCTCTCGCCAGCAGGTTTTCTAGTCCAATCCTATCGCAGTTTTTACCACTTCCATCTATTGAACTTTGTCAAAGGTTTATTCCAGTCCTACTAGTGTTTCCTAGGTCTCTCTCAAAGTGATAATTGAATCAAAGTTGTTGCCACTAAATATAAACTACAGATACTCTATAGATCAGAATAAGGGAGCAATCCAAACAAAATATCTCCTGGATGAGTGAGTTAGGATCAAACAGAACTCCAGCTCAGCTGATTGATTCCTGGAACAGCTAGACTAGGCATAGGCAAACTCGGCCCTCCAGATGTTTTGGGACTACAACTCCCATGATCCCTAGCTAACAGGACCAGTGGTCAGGGATGATGGGAATTGTAGTCCCAAAACATCTGGAGGGCCGAGTTTGCCTATGCCTGAGCTAGACTACAGTGGTGTAAATCACTTGTCCCAGCTCAGCTGGAGTTATGCTGTTTTAACTCCTTCATCTGGCTCAGCTGAGGTTAGGGAAGCTGGAACAACACTGGATGGAAAATGGGGGAATGGCAGGACTGAGCAAGGGTGACTTATGGTGGATCCTAATTCCATGCAGCTCAGTCATGTGATTGGACAACATGGTGGGACGTATACCAGCAAATCAAATTATTTTAAAGGTTTGTTTTCCCTCTGCCAGGCTTAGGACAGCTTAGTTAGCAGTAGCCTCACTCCTGAACAGCATGTCGATCAGAATACTTTACACTGGCTTAACTTAAACCAGCATACTTTATGCTGGCTCCCCATACTTATGACAGTTGATTAGTCCCTTGTAGTCTGTGCAACTGAACTGATTCAAGTACTTTGACAGCACAACTCCTTTCTATGAAACGGAAAAATGAGCCAAAGACCAGAATAAGCAATGTGTTCTTAACTACAGAATGCAAAAGGTTGTCCATGGATCTGATGAGTATATTGATTCTTATCTACGTCAGCAATTTTTGTGAATTCTGCCATACCAAGCAGGGGAGGCTCGTGCTTTTGTAATACCAGGCACCAAAAAGTGTGTTTCTTCCACACCAGAAATGGGTTCAACAAGTGAATCCTTTTCAAACACAACATTTATTCGCAATTAGTACAATAGTGGAGGCTGTCTGTATATAAAACAGCACATATCGCTCTGAAATGAGATACCCCTGTAACAAAAGTTATACCTAGGCAAAACACACGCAGACAGCACACTACAAATTGAAAACAAATGCACATGGCCTTTTCAGAAAATGAGAGTATGGAAGGCCCTTGGGAGAGGCAGGAACAGCTGCTTTCTTTATTTAACAGTCTTGGATTTGGCAACCACTGGTGAAGATAATTGTTTCCTGAACTAGAAGGTCTAGATTTCTTCTTTGAATGCTGTAGAGGACAACTTTCATGCCTAATCGTAAACATATCAAGAGCCAAGAGGGCTGTTTTTAATTCAAATCTATATAATAATCTATATATCATTTTCCTGCATGTACTAGATATAATGGGCAGAGGAAGAGAAAGTCCACTGCTTGGAGGAACCTCAGTCAGAGGTATACATAAGATCTTAAGTGCGTTGAGCTGAGACCAAGTGGTGTCTGGGTCAGAGCACACATTTGGCTTCACCTCTACAGTTCTCCCCAATACATTGTCACTCTCTCCCATTCCTTCCTATAAGAAAAAAAAAGACAACCTTCAAATAGAGAAAAAAATAGTCTCTTGCATGTGACATAGGACAAACACACAGCACCCCAATGGTGTGCCTGGGTACAGAGTTTTACTTTATGCCGAATGAATAAATACCTAGTCATTTCAAAAGGCTAAAGTAAAACTGAAGAACTGTGTCAGGAATTTAGAAGGCTACCAGGTGCAAAATTTGGGTTTGGGCATATTTTTGCACATCTCAACTCATGTTAACTGTTTATTAATCTTTTTGTGTCTTCCTTCTATTGCACATAGGCTGGTGCAAAACTTCTAAGTTAACATACAGTAAAACCAGATTGGAAATGAGAGTTTGGTAACTGGAGTGGGAAAGGCATGAAGCCGACAGAGGAACTAGGATAACAGAGGATAGATAATAAGGAGAGGAAGGACACTGGATGGGTTGGGTCCATAGTCTTTGGTTGTCATACTTTTGATCAAAATCTTCTAAATATGATGAAATATTTCTTCCCCCATATTTCTCTGGGTTTATTTTTTTGTGGAGCATTGTATGTTTCATCTCTGCAAAATTTAGCTTATTATCATGTCATTTATTTTCTGATGACAATGTTGTTGCCTTCCTATAAGGGGAAGCCTGGTTATGAAGCTTGCCTGTTCCAGAGATACTGTGAGATAAGGATGGTAAACGGATGTGATCCTTTCCTTTCTGTCCTTTCTGTCCAGAGTAGTGAATAGTCCTGAGTCTATATACCAGTTCTGGGATTATACTACAAGATACATATCAGAAGAGTACTTTAGCAACTAAAAGACTAACAACTTTATTACGGCATCAGCTGTTGTGGATTAAAGTTTGCTTCAAGTTCATTAATTAGAATTCTTCACCTTAATGTAATTTTAGGGTGATTTCCTTCCACACCCATACAAAATTATTCCAAAAAAAGACATAAACATTTGTATGGCCTACATGACTTTTGGGGTGGAGGTGGGGGGTAGCAGTTTTCTTTTTCATCATCTGCTACTTAGCAAGGAAGGTAAAGGAGGCAGAGTAAATGATGGTAGTAGGAGTCCATGATATTTCAACTGACTGGTCGTTCTTGTTTAGGTTCCTGTTTTGTATGGAATTCTGCAACATATTTATGCTGTTGAAGCTGATGAAGAAAGATGAGTAGGGGAAGAGTTGCATGACAGTGCTCCCTACTGGGCTGCTGTTATGTCCCTGCCAACAGGGTTGAAAAGCTCCCAAGCACCTGATTACCTAGAAAATGTGATGCTTGCTCCTAAAAGCTGATACCAAAATCAAGAATGTGTTATATTATTCCAGTTTTACATAACTGAATAAAGTCCAGGGAGGACACAAACAAGACACCCACCATTCCTTCTGTCCAAATTAGAGAACTGCATATTCTGTACACCTGTAAGCATATATAACCTGGCAGAGAGGTATTTCAGTGTAGGGTATAGTATTCTTATTGCAATTAACAAAAATGGCAAAACTGTTTCAATTCATCTAGTTCATACATATATAAATATATATGAGATATGATTCTGGGAGAAGAAGAAAAAGCTTATTCCATCTAAAACCATAAGGCCTTATATGGCCCCAATGCATTTTTTCTTAAATCTCAAAATTGGGAGTATAAGATAGATGATTAACCACAGTTGCTGCCATGCGGAAGATTAATTAAATTAAACAAGGAGAGGTTAGTTTTCAGGAAGTCAGTTTCTGAAGAAACACAGAAAAGAAGTGGTAAGACAACACTCAAGGAAACAATGAATTTAACAGATTTTGGGTCCTGTATTTTGTGAGCTTGAACGTTCTTGACCAAATTGAGAGGGGTGTGTGTGTGTGTGTGTGTGTGTGTGTGTGTGTTTGTCTTACAAATCAAATGTAAACCTATTTGAACAGGAAATACTGTATTTCTATTTCTGTTAAAACTTTTTTTGCCACAATGCGAAAGGAAGACAGAGGGTTTCTTCTGGTCCTTTTCATGCAACTTAGCAAAGGATTAAGCTGTTGATTCCAAGCATGCATGAAGTCCTGGGAAAATGACATTGCTAGCATTAAATTATTCTTTATGAATTTATGGGACATAAATATTGAGCATATGAAGAAGACCCAAGCCAAAAGCTATTTTTACTACACAAAAATAATTTCTATTAATTCTTATGAAAGAGACCCACTTTTTAAAAGTAAACCATTAGCTGTCATTAGAATTAAAATGGAAAAACTCTCCAAATATAAACATCCAGTGACACAAATCCAGTGTAGACAACACTTTTCACCATCATACAATTTGACAATTGTTATGAATGTGTAGACTTGTGCAGTGCTCAGCCTTTTACATTAAAAATAAATAGCCCACCCTATGCCAATAGGGTTGAGCAAAGGTAAAAATATTGTGTAATACTAGCAAATGCAGGTTGGATTCTCCCCAAATGAGCACTTCCATTCAAATCCAAATATACTGCAGCCATATTCTCATTCATGCTATGCTAGTCTTTTATTTCTGCTTGTCTCTGCCTAGGATGCGCTGTGTTCACATGTAATATTAAAACACACGTGGGTAAACTGCAGCCCCTGACCTAATTTTATGTGGAAGCTGCCCAATTCTTCCGTCCCATCAGAGTTCCTCCCTTCCTATTCGTTTCCCCCTTTGCCCTGGCATTAAAAAGTATTTTCCGTCTCTCATTGTGGAAGGAGCCGTATTTTACCTGATCAAGATAAAGTGATTTAAAACAACTGGCACTTTGTCATATGCATTGGGTCCCAGACCATTTCCTCCAGATCCAACTAAAAAGTGCTGGTTGTAACTTTTAAGGCTAAAAACAGCTTCAGAGCAGGTTATCTGAAAGACTGCCCTTTTGCATCTACAACTGCCTGGTTTTTAATATCTTAAACAGAGCCCCCTGTTTTAACATATGGTCCCTGGTTCAAGTGAAATGAAACATTGCAGAAGTCCTCCTCCTTGAGGAGACATGAACTCAATGCTTTGCTCAGGCTCAGCCACCAGCCTTTTCCACCCAAAAGAGCTGGAAGGAAGGGAAGGGGGAGGCTGGTTTAAAGTGTTTTTTGTTCTGCCATCAAGTACTGTACTTGAACAGAATATGTATCTTCCAAAGCATCTCAACACTACAAAGTTTATACACTTTGGTTTTTGCATTAGCAGATGCAATACAATTACCATTCATTGGGTTTTATAGTGCATAAACTTCTTCTTTTTTACATTTGTATCTTACATGAAAACTGGAAAGGTTGAAGGGACTGGTTATGTTTAGACTAGAGAAGAAACACAGAGGAACATGATAGCACCTTTCAAATTCTTGAAGGGCTATCACACAGAGAAGGGCTACACCGCAGACCAGGGCTGGGGGGGGGGGACATACAGACATATATTGTGATGAAGTTACAGAAGTATTAAGTTACAAAAGATTTCAGTTAAACATTAGGTGTAATGGCTCCACAGAAAAATCAGCTCAAACATGCCCCTCCTGTTTGCACGTCCTGGTAAGCCATAGTCTGAAACAGACTATGTTTTGCTGTGAATGAACTGTGTGCTGGTGTGCACTCCTCAAATCACACCTGCCCTGCTCCTCTTTGCTGAGCTTGGAGAACACCATGCTGGCGCAGCATGACATGAGAACCAGTGCGTGCAGTTTGCTTCTCCCAAACACAGCACGAGTGGCAAGCCAAAGCCTAACCTTCATTTCTGCTCATGGTTTATTTTACGAAAGGAAGCCACAAGTGTCGGTTATCATGCAATGCTAAACCATTGCTGTGGTTTGTTTCCGCCAGGCTTTGGTAAACAGGGGAGTGGCATGAGCGTGATTTGAGCAGAGTGCAACACCAGCATGCTGCTTGTTCACAGTAAGCCATAGTTTGTTTCAAACTACGACTCACAATGACGGGTAACCAAAGCAAAGAAGTTCCCAAGAGTATAAGAAATCACAGGAACCCCCCTAAACAATGAAAATGGTATGAAAATTAACTATAACAAGAAAAAACAAGGCTGTGTGCATATAAATGAGCAAATAAATATGAGTGGTAGCTACTGTTGTGTAACAATTACGACAATTTCCCCACACATCTCAAATTATGATGATGAGATATCCTGGATTGCATCCTGCTTTCTACTTCATCGGAACAACATGGAGGTTTCTCACAGATGGCAGCTGCACATCCCATTACAGCCTCGTTGTTTGACTCTTCAAAATTATGCTAATCTTTGTTTATCTTTAATCTTTAAAAGTATAATACAATAAATAATGTCACCCAAATGACAGGAATCCAAAACTTAAGAATGAAATGCTATTATGAATGGAATACCCAGTATAGTTCCTCCACAAGAGCTTCATCAATGAAACTTATACCACAAGGGCAGGGCCGTCTTTACGCGGGGGTGCAAGGGGTGCGGGGGCACCCGGGCGCTGAATTCTGGGGAGCTGCTGAAACAGCCTAAGCTCTTAACTATCTACCTGTTATGAAAAAAAATATTAATATTTTGATCAAGCTAGAAAAACAAAATCCATATATACCTAGATATTACCGAAATGTATACCTACTGTTTCACTAAAGGATTGTCGACTTTGTGCGCTCATTTACCACGGCGCCAGCAGCGGTGCTTGTCATTCACAACGGCAGTGCTTGTCAGACTCAACGAAGGCGCCTGTCATTCTCAATGGCACCGTGCACGCGAAATTAACTCTTACTTCAAAATATTATGTTATGTATTGTATTGAGCTTCTATGCGGCAGCGGGGTCAGCAGCACCTTTGACAAGACTGATGTTTTGCTAAACTAAATTTGGGGGCGCTGGGTGGATCTTTGCACCCCAGCGGTGCATATGGCCCTGCACAAGGGGCTTGTTGCTCGCAAAGATTAAAACATGAAAGGGTTGCTTAGTTATCACGAATCGTTCTAGCACAGAAAGTTTGCGTAATGGAATAATACAAAGCTACTGTATGAAGGCAAAGTTTCAAAATATATATAAAAAAGGTTTGCCTGTATTACTGCTCAAAAGATACTGCTTTTCACAAAATGTAATATAACTAAGGTCTTACACAGAGTGATGGAAATCAGCTGACAAGCCATGTATCACCAGCATATGTGATTATATTTGAATAGAACAATTACTCACGAGTAGAGCTATTGTTTTAAAAAGTAACCACATATTTACATCCACTTTTCTTTGAGAGAGGAAAATATTTATGAAAATATAGATAAACTTAAGCCATTTAAACCTGTGATGGGGACATGGTATTCAAATTTTGTATCAAAATACTTCTTGTAGGGAAGGTAACAAGTCCAAGGATCTATCTTTTTTTTGTATGAAATAGGATGACATCTTTCTAAATAAATAAATAAAATTAGAATGTATGTGATGACATTACATAAAATCAGGGCTTTCTTCACCAGGAACTCAGTTCCGGCACCTCTCAGGTGGACACCATTGCCATTCTAAGAGAATGAGGGAGGTTTCATGGTGAGTTCTGGCACTTTTTCTACAAAAATAGCACTGCATAAAAATTCACAGTTAATGGGTGCTTCTAGATTTCTAGTAAACAGCTTGGACTTGTGCTCAGTTATCCTCAACCAAGACGCCTGGCCAACATATAACATGCACACATAATCTTGCAATTACTGAAAGATTTTTGTTTGTTTTGTTTTTGTTATCTTTTTGTTATCAACAGGATGAAAAAACATTTAATATCCAAACTCTGTGGACAGCATGTATAACTGAAGTTTCATGTGCATAATAACTGCAGAGACCAATTTATCTGCTAAATGTAGGGTTCTGCTAACTCTTTGGCACCCTGGCAACTAATATCCCAATGCGTTTGCTATTATAGGCTAATGATTAAATTCCCAAGACCCAAATCATCTTATTTGCTTTAGTATTGGATGAAGATGTCAATATTGAACAATGCTATCTGTTCTTAACCTGGACTCTAAATCTGCCTGTTTCGTGAAAACCCTATTGCACAGATCTTGAGAGAAGTAACAATCCTGAGATGTATAAACTTGATCAAATGCAGTTTCCATTATTCACAGTAAGTAGGAAGTTGGACCAGATGACCTACTAGACCCCCTCCAATGATATGGATTATAGCCTACACACAGTAGACCCACAGAAATTAATGAACCTCGTTAGCCCTGCCCATAAACCTCACTGGGTTTATTCTGAGTAGAACTAGCAATGAATATAACAACCCCAGTATGCAATCTACAGTATATTTTTTTAAAAAACAGATTGACAACTGTCCTCTGTTTTCTAGGATTATTGTTGCCTAACATTTATAGACATTAATTTTAGTGCCTTTGTCATTTTATTATGCTTTTAAGTTATTAGCATTTATCTAAGCCACATGCTGAAAAAAGAATCTTGAGTAGCTGCTTCCTTTGCAATATCTATTAACAACTCTGAATTTTTAAACAGTTTTATGCACAATTATTTCCTGTTTAAAATATCTAAGTATTTTGAAAGGAATAGCTCATATATAGCATATATTTTATTCTCCGTGAAACAAAAACTCTCTTAACGTATCTGGATGCAAAACTGATAAAACTTAAATCTGTCATTAATTAGAAGCATGTTTCCATCCTACATGAACCTCTTTTATATCTAATGCCCAAATATTTGTTCTGATGATATTCCAATTGGATCTATTAAGGGAGATTTTCATGATTTGATCTGAAATTGTTGTGAACTGAAAGGGGAACATAAGTACTCTAATCAATGGGGGGAATGCTAATGAGAAAAGAAAAACAAACAAGAAACAGTGAAAGCAAACACTTTGAAGTCTGCTCAGCTAACATAATTCTTTCATCTATTGTGGTAGCTAGACAGAAGACAATGAACTGATGAAACAGCTATTCGTTTTTCTCAACTAATTCTACTGATTTTTCTTGATGTCACTGGCTTTTGTGCAGTGAATGCTCATTTATAAAAACAAGGATGATGCATCTGGGGTCGGCAGAGGAAATCAGTTAATGATTTTACGTGAGCAGCTACACTCGTGCGCTTAGCTCAGTCTTCTGAGTTGGGGTTGAAAGTTTCCATTTCAACTGAGTGTTTGTAATTTGTTTGTTTTCGTATGGTATATCCTTACATTCGGAGCGTCTCTTCTTTTACTTGTACAAAAAAGTTTTCCCTGCTCTTGAAATTCCTTTTGCATTTCAGTGTAGCTTTTTCTAGCCCCCATCACAGAGTAAGAAAAAAGTAGTCATCGGTTCAGCAATATAGTAAACATTTTGCCTCTGAGCTATATTTTCCATTATACATATAAAAAAAGTTTGACTTGAGAGGGATATCCAAAATTCATAGTAGGCCAATACCTTCCAAATGCTGGGGTATCCCATTAAAGGGATCTGGGGGAAGTGGCCATGTCCGTGTGCCCAGGCGGGGGCCAAGGCCAAAGGCACTCCCCCAATTAAAGGTCCCTGCGGGGGTTACCCTATTTGATGTAAGTCTTAGGAACCCCCCACCTGGATTGACCATGCATCACTTTTTGTGGGCGGGCTGGAAGTATTTCGATTGCCCCATGCCCAAGCCAAACCTCTTTCACCTGTATTCAATAAAGTTGTGGCCTGTTTTGACCCAAAACCAGTCTTATTGGTCTCTTATGGGTTGGGGTATGGGGAGCCAGACGCCTGGTCCTGCAACCAAAATATCACAAAACAGCATGCAAGCTTTTGAATTCTCCAGAACACTTCATCAAGCTAGACCAATGTGGGGGGGGGGGGAGTATTGTTACACGCCACCCCAACCTCCGAGCAGTGTAAGATTCCAGGGGTTCCAGGCGCTTCCCTAGAGTTTGTGTTTCCTTTCAGAAATGAGGCACAGCGGAGACTGTGGTTTCTTTATACAGTATACAACCTGAGCCTACAATGGAGGGGTTCACAGCATCAACAAGGATCTATTTTCTCCCATAACTGCAACCTTGGATTCACACAGAAAACAAACACCATGCTCTGCCTCTCTGGCTTTTCAGCCTGCAGCTTTTTGCATTCAGCTTACACCACACAACTCAACTCTGGCTTTTGTCCTTCCCACTAAGAGTTGAAGGGGCAGCCCCACCCATTTGCCATCTGGCACAGAGCCTCTTCTCCTTGCTTTCTTAATGACCCATCGCTTTTCCATTGTTTTCTCAATGGCTCATCACCCCAGGTGACTACCTCATCAGGAAGCTAGCCAGACTTATATGTCAGCTCTCTCTTTTCCGAGGGCTGCTTTGCGGACAGGAATCCGGGTCCTCACAGCGACCTGGCAGTGGGCGGAGGAACAAAAGCCCATGTCAGCGGCATCCCCGGCCACGTCACGCCCCCCCCGGCAAGCCAATTGGGTATGCCTGGGGGCGTGGCTATCAGAGTTTATATTGTGGGGTGGCCAGGGAGGGAGCCTCCTTTGCCTCCACTCGGGATCTCCCAGCCTGCCCACCCTCTTTTCTTGCGTGGATTGACTCTGGCCTTGCTATGATTTATGTCGGTAACCTGGCTGTCGGGACCGGGTAGGAATTTTTCCACTTAGGAAAATTGGCACTAGCCATTTGGTTTTCACCTACCTAGTAGCAATCGTCACAACTTTGTAAGGTTAGGCATTGGGTAAGCCTTATTATGGAAGGGGAGGTTGTTGCCTCCACCTGCCCCTCCATGTTAAGGGTATCCTGTTAAAGGATCTGGGGGAGTGGTTGCTGTCCGAAGCCTGGGTGTGGGCTAGGGCCATGCCATGACCCCAACGGTGACCCAGGGGGGGGGTCATTTGATGTACATCATAGGGCTCCCCCTTCCAGTGGTTGACCCTTAAAGAGACTTCCTGCAGTTGGACATGAGTCAGAATATTGTCTTGCTTCACCCAATTGCCTAAGCCAAACCGCTCACATCTGTAACCGATAAAGTTGTGGCCTTACTTATCCCATTAACCCAATATACTTGTGTTTGTGTATTTATTTCGGAGGGAGCTAGGGGGTCCGGGGCCTCGCCAAGCAATTTAACACTTGCTGAATGCCAGTGTCTGGAACTCAGTTTAACCCTCCAAGCCTTGATTAAATTCTAACACGATCCAGGAAGTATTAGGAAATATTAGGAGGGAATACTGTTAAGTGAATCTACTTTCTTCTCCTATTAATAATACTTTAGCACATGATGAAGGCTCTCTGACCAATTCATACATCGAAATGTCAGGATTTCCTTTCAAAGAGATATTAGCTGTCAGAAGAGCAAGTTTTTGAACAACTAGTTGAAATCTTTCTCTATAAAAATCCCAATATTACTTTTCATCACTTCGCAGATTTCTCAACTATTTTTCCTCACAGGAATAAGTTAAAATCCACACTATCCATCACAGACAAAAGTCATGATCTCATAAAACTTCTCGCTAAGTTACTTTGGCAATGAAGTATTCCATCAGCTAGAACCACTAATCAGTTACGAGGTGCTTCAGTCCATGGAATAATACATCTTAAATCCAATTTGTGTCAAACTCACTCACAAACTCAAGGCACTAATCTTCAAATTAGCTACTCCAGAGTAGCTGTGTGGTTTTGAAAAGATATCTTAGAGGGTAGCCTTAGAATAACATTTTCAGGATGGATCTAGCAACATGCTTCCTATTAGAACTGAACAATTTCCATGTCCTCAAAAACCCACGGGGTTGAAAGTGCATAAGCATATAAATTGGGGGGGGGGTCAAAGTCAGCATCAGTTCTAATGCAGACACTGCTATACAAATATTTCATCAGTTGTCAGTTTTAGAGTTTTTAATGTTCCTCACATTTTCTTTTGAATTAAAAAAGTTCAAATAACGAACTAGTCATAGAGCAAGTTAAAATGAATGCTAATTTTACAATCCAGTGGGACTTGTTTAACAGGGTTTTCCTTTTGTTATTGAAAACTGTATATGGTTTTTAAAAAAATTAAAGAACTACTCAGCTTCATTACACAAGTTTCTCTACACTATCAGCACACCTAAGTCTATGAATGTGGCTTCAGGGTGGGTGCTTAATGTCATAAAGGAGAAGAAGGGGTGGCTATAATCTCAATGCAACTAAGACAGCGAGTGCTCAACTGATTAAAGTTGTTGCAGGAAGTGTTTGCCCTTTCCTGAGAATGCACATCCTCTTTACTAGCTATGAAGATGGATTATTCTTCGTTCTGTGTTAAATACAATACTTTAAGATTAAACAATGAAATCCTCGAACAATGGCTAGACTGATGGATTAATGAATAACAGTCTCTAGAAGGCGTCTTATAGCCAAAATATTGTATGTTTAAGCAACTAAATCCTTTGTGTCCTTTAAAATCACCCTTTTTAGAAAATGCTATTTTTCTGCCCGTGCTCTCCTGGGACAGGAGACATAAGTCAAAGCACCTCTTTGCAAGGGCATCCCACCAATTTAGAAAGCGCAGCTAAAATGTCGCTTTTGAAATTGTTTGGAATAAGTCATCTGATTTATTCAGACTATACTACATTATTCAAGCTATATTTTCTTAGCTGCTCAGTTCTCAAGAGAATCCCCCTTTTACCATTCAAGCTGTGTTTCTCATTTATGTTTAGCTTTGGCTTTGCTAACGGACTTCAAAAATATCCTAACTTTCCCAGAAGACAGAATTTTGGATTGACGGTAAATTTGGCTTCTTACACTTTGGAGGATATATTCTTAATACTGCTACTAATACAGTGCCCCTCTGATCTTCAAAGTGCTTCAGAAGCAATAAAATACAGCTCTGGTTCTGAAAAATGCCCATATACAAATAACATCTTTGTAGTCATTAGGACTATTCCTTGCTTGTACTTAATCATGTGTCTGCTTAGTTTAGTGAAATGCTGGATCTTTGCATATCTTTTCCTGCTAATCCTGCACAGCCAATAGAATTATGGGAAAGGGCAGAGGAATTCATCCCCGCTCAAACTTGCATAATTTACTCAATACCGAGGACAGCTGATGTGGCATACATTTTATTAAAGCCGTTTTTGAAACAACCTTCTCTCACACTGATGTATGTAAGAAAGTTTGAAGGATAGGAAAGAGAAATATTTGTTTCAGATTTACTGGCACAGGGAAGACTAGCCCATCTTCTAACCTAGTACAGTATCTTATTTCTGATGAGAGTAGGGAGTTGGAAAGCACAGCATGCCAGTAATGGGGCACACAATGCTTATTTTTATAAGCATACCAAAACAGGCTTTTATAAGCAAACAAAAAACAATCATCCACTGATCTCAAACTTAAATTATTATTTTTAAAAACTGACACAGGTGCAATCATTTCCCACTGGCCTGGCTTAGGAGGAAATAAGACGCCTCAGGGTGTCAAAGTTGGTAATAAGGAGCAACTATATCACATATCCTGGAACTGTGAAGTGTTTAAAGACCTTGGGAATGAAGTAACCAGCAGATCAAACCTGTTCATACAAATACGTATATGGGAGTTTTAAAAAAAAATGTTATATATCCCAAAGGTGAAGAAATAAAAGTGTGGGGAACAGGAGGAAATAGGAAGATTAGCGGTCATAAATCAGAACTTGATTCAACAGATACCCCAAAATGGAATGAATAGCTTTAGGTTTTCATGAAAAAGTAGTGCACAGCAATAGGCAAACATAAGGCAAGTATGAGGGAAAATGGGGATAAGGAAAGATAAAGCCAGAATGCTCTAATACAGGGATGAGACATGAGGATGCTGATTGCTGATAAGTGGGCTTCTTTTAAAAACATGTCCTCCTTGCTCCCTTTTGTATTGCTTCACCATTTTGTATTGCTTTAATTTTGTACTATCACTACTACTTTGTCAATACTTTTTGGATTATTTGAATACATGAATGGAGCATCATAGGGAAGTGAATGGAGAATATATTAAAGCATCAAACCAATACCAGAAAGATCAGACGATTTGTCTGAGGCCATATGGAAAGTCCACAAAAGGGCAAGTACTCAGAGGTTTCTGAGACCCTGATTTGTGCACAGCCAGTTTATATTAAACTTCTGATACCTCTCTAGAACAGTTTGGACTATGGCTCCTTCAAGAATTCTGGAAACTGTAGTTGCTGAAGTATTGAGAATTCACAACACCGCAATTCCCAGGATTCTCACAAAAGAGGGACTGTTAAGCCAATTTTATTCTGTAGGGTGGATATGCTCCAGCTGTGCTGAGCTATTCTCAAAACAATCCAGGACGCAGCAGTATTAGTGATGAAGGACAAACCTCATTATAAGGCAACCCCAAATTTGAAGGGTTTGGATTCACCTCACGTTGGGATTAAGAATTTTTTGGGGGAGTGGGAACCAATCTGAAGTATACTTCCATCACTAAATCATATCTCTCCATTTGTTTAAACTGCCTCACAAGGATGTAGTGAGCACAGGCAAGATGCTATATAGCATTGAACACATTGATTAAAAGTAAAATCCAAAGTAATCGAACAATTGATTATAATTAATAGTATGCTCAGCAACTGTAGTCTATAGTCATATGATAAAACACTTTCCCAAACATCACTGTACTTTCATAGCTCTTTCCAACATTCACAGAAACAGATGTTTCGAAGAATCTTTGGAAAGATCAAGTAAATATATCAAATCCAGTGTGCGTCTTGTACCAGAACTCAGTAAAGTCAGAAAGTGATGAGAGGCATGAAAGACAATGTTACATTTCAGAGTCACTTCTTAAACTTTAGAACTTTCAGGTCAGTCACATAAACTGTCCCGTCAGATTCACTCACTTTAGTGAACAGTAAGAAAGATGGAACATCTCACCAGACAGTGATCGTTAAGAGTGAAGATTTTTGTTCGCTGCTCCAAATTAAAGTTTCTGTTTTCAGATTATACATTCTTGAGGTACATTCTCAGAGCTAGTAAGAACCTGCTTAGATCACTCCGGGAGATAAAACTCAACTAACGTTACAGAAAAGGACAATGGTGTAGTAAAATAAATGTACACTCTCTGTGTTCTCCGTAGGATATTGTGTGAATGGAAGGCAAGCTCTTTCCTTTACCTCCCCATCCCCTGCAGTCCCCTGTACTACCAGAAAGGCCTCTCCATAGGCTCGGGGACCAACCAGACATTATGGTCTGTGTCATATCTAAGAAGAAGAATTAACCAGAATCTGCTAAGGGAATCTTGTGCCACAAGAACACAAGATTCCTCTAACTGATTTTGGACAATTTCCCCTTCCCACTGTGGCCTGGCCCACAATGTTCAGTAGCCCCCCACCCCATGACTCTCTGGGGAAGCTTTTGTGGGAGGCTGAAGGAAAGATCAGAAGCACAAACAGCCTCCCACTTATACAATGGTAGAAACATCACATTTTGCTTCTGGCTTGGCTTGTGTGCCTTTTGTTTTTCCTGGCATGGACATACAATACTGGGAGACGCTTACCTGCTGGACCTCTGTCATTCTTCTGTTTAAAGACACACAAGTCCTACCAGAACAAAAGGAACCACAGGCTCCTCTGTGCTTTCTTCTTCTTCTATCGCGACTATTATGTATTAATTTATAAACATTGTTATCCCACCTTCAGATTGAATTCCCAAGGGTATCTTAGAGTTATGAAACAAATTGAGAAAGCAAGAAACACACAGCATATTACAGTGAAATAACCAAGCAGAGCAGCAGACTAACAAAAAAGAAAAAACCAGGGGAAAACAGCAGCAACAACAGTAAAACCAGATTAAAAGTTAAAAGTCTTGCTTAAATAAAAGGCTCTTTGGTGCTGAATGAAAAAAGCTTTGGGGGCAGGGGGGAGAGTTTCACAGGTGGGACCACAATTGTAAAGGCCCTTTGGCCAGTCATCCATCTGCCTCCCTCAAAAGGTGGCGGCACACAGAGAAGTGCCTCAGAGGATGCTCTCAACATTCAAGCAGGTTCACTACAATTTAGCTCAGAGGTATCCAACACGATGCCCTCCTCATTTTGTGTTCACCTCCCATCAACCCTGGCCACTGGGCCATGCTGGTGAGACTGAGGGAGTTGGAGTCCAAAAGATCTGCAAAGTGCCACCTTTGTTATCCCCGATCTAGATAGTATCTTTGTCCAGCTGCTAGAAAGGTAATGTTCCCCGTGTGATTATACATTACATTGAACTTTTACCACAGGCTGACCTGTGGCCCTCCAGATGTTGCTGAACTACAGCTCCCTTCATTCTTGACCATTGACCATGGTGGTTGGGCTGATGGAAGCTGCAGTCCAACAGCATTTGGAGGACCACAGATTAACCACTGCTCCCTTATAACATAATTGTTTCTCTTCTTACCGAAAGTGTGTTAAGTGGAACTGTTGCACTTGTGGGGCTCCTGCAGTAGGAACACTGTGTTCTAAATGGCAACTCTCTTTTACCCCATGCAGTTGGCTTGTGCGGAAAGGGAGGTTGCACAAAAGGAGGGGCGGTTGGAATTGGCAGGGAGGTGGAAATGGAGCCGCAAAGTGGGGCTGCAGAACGGAAGAGAGAAGTGGTTTGGGAAGGTGAAAGGGGAGCTTAGTAGGAAAAGAAAGTTCTAGGGGGTTAATGGGGGGGATAATTTCAGGAGATTAGCAAATGGAGCAGGCAGGGGTGCAGCCGTGTGTGTGTGTGTGTGTGTGTGTGTATCTCAAGAGATATATGCACCCATACACTTAAAAAATTAAGCCGCAGAGGGTTTTTGCAGAGGGTTAATTTAGTTGATGGTAATGGTAACACACATCAGCAAATGATGAAATATCTTAACATTTCAACAGAAAGAAGCCAAGCCAAAGAACATCTATCCCTTTGAACAGACATGGATTTAACTGGATCCAACACCGTATATTTTGAGTTCAGTCTGGATTTGGAAGAGTTTTTTCTCCATTTCCACTTTTGGTTCATATGTTTCTGGAGTCTTTAGATTCCTTGGTAATTTAAACCAGAGGCATAAGAAATGGTGGCCAACAAGTGATCGAAGAAGATCACTATCATTCAAGAGAAACTCTTCAAAAGCAGCTGGCTGAAATCTGAAGTTCATTTCTCTCGCATAAATCTATTCAACCAAATAGATAATATTTGTGCTTGAAATATTTTCAAATGGTTATTTTCTAAAACACATAAACATGTATTTTATGCAAATATGATAATGTCAGCAGTAATCAACCAAACATCTTCACTTTTGAGCACTTTTTAGCTACGATAATCAAAAAGTTTCTTTGGCATCAAAAATTAAAGAAAGTGTGAATATATTTGATATTCTACTACCAAATTTTAATGAAAGCCATTCTGCTGAAGCTGCTAAAAGCGATATAATTCTTATCTTTTCTTTAAAATTTTTGAATATTTTAATTTAAAAAATGCTATTTTCCCCACTAAATACTAACATAATAATTTGCACAGTCCTTTTTTATGCAGAAATTTGGATCAGTGCTGTTGAGAAACTACCTGCCAATTCCACAAGATTTGTGACTGCAAGATTTATAATGTCTGTAATTTATCGTAGGATTTTTTTGGCAGCACTTATTCCTTAACAGCCTTAACAGAACTGAATCTGGATTCTTCCTAGGCTTAAGCTTCCTATAATCTGGAATCTACCCCCAAACTTTGTTCACAGGTCGCTCATTTTTTCATTCCAATGATATTTTATAGTTTTAATAGTGTGTAGACTAAAAGCATGGAAGGATGTGAACTAGATGACAGCACATTCAACATAACCAAGAATAAATCTCTTATCCCTTCCACCTAGGGTAGCCAGGGTGAAATAACACTACAAAACAGAGTTGGAAATACAGAGAAAAGGAGCTTTCTTCATTTCTAGGGGAAGAGAATTCCACAGAACTGGTGCTGCAATGCTAAAAATGCATGCTGGGGTCGCAGCCTGCTTTATTGCAGGGGCATGTTGCATCATCAACAAATCTTCATCCACAGAACTAAGTGATAAGTGGAATACCCTGGTCCAGAACTGCATAAGGCTCTTTATGTACCAGAAGTAACGCTTTAATCTAGCACAGTAGCAACTGACAGGCAATGCAACACTTTCAAAGGAGGTGTTGCATGTAGTTGTTAAGTTACTGTATCTTCTGGACCAAAGCCCCATGTAAACTGCATTATAACTATCAAGTCTAAACTCTTAGAAAACTGTCATCCAAGCTCTCCCTGTCCAGGAATGGTCATAACTGGCATATTAGTGAAAGCTGGTAAAAGGCACTCCTAGACACTGAAGATATCTGGATCAAGGAGTGCCCCCCAGTTGCCAATCTCCCCTTCTTGAGCAAGGTTCTTGAGTGGTTGGTGATGGACCAGATCCTGGGGCTCTTGGAGGAAACTGGTTTTCTAGACCCATTTCAACCAGCATTTAGGCCTGGCTTTGGCACAGAAACTGCTTTGGTCACCCTGTATTATGGCCTCCGTCGGGAGAGAGACAGGGAAATGTGTCCTTGTTAATTTTCCTCAACCTCTCAGCAGCTTTTGATACCTTCAACCATAGTATCCTTCTGGAGCGGTTGTCCAAGTTAGGGGTAGGCGGCACTGCTTTGTGGTGGTACCGGTCCTACTTCGATGGTTGTTTCCAGAGGGTAATGCTTGGGGAAAGTTCTTCAGCCCCATGAAGCTTTCAATGTGGAGTTCCTGAAGGTTCAATTTTATCCCCTATGCTGTTTAACATCTATATGAAACTGCTGGGTGGAGTTTTCCGCAGTTTTGGAGTACGTTGTCAGCAATATGCTGATGACACACAACTCTACTTCTCCTTTACATCTGCAGGTGAGGCAGTGGATGTGATGGACTGTTGCCTTGCCTAGGTAATGGACTGGATGAGGGCCAACAAACTAGAGGAGAAATAGGTCCTTTAGGTGTTGTAGGCTGGTAAAGGTGACAAGCTGGAGAGAGGGTTAGAGCATGATAGTTGATTTCCTTTTGGATCCAGAAGCAAGACCCTCTTGGGATGTTAATGCTGTGAGCCCCTCCCTTGTTGTATATTTGTGTAAATAAACCATATATCCTAAAGATACCACAGCCTCTGCTGTGCCTCATTCCCAAAAGGGAATTTGCTCTCACCTGATAGAGGCTAGAGAAGAGGCAATGTAGGTGTGAAAAGTCCAGTGCTCTAAATCTACACATATCAATAAGACCACACTGATTTACAGTAAGGGGGAAGAGATCACATTTAATGATGCTTTATAATTTATCACCTTTCCCTATAATTTATTCCTGCTTTCCCTGGTCACAGTTGCAATAGCGTTCCATTGCTGATCAAGATTCACTTCAGCAGTGAATTCCTATTCTCTCACAAGAGGATGAGAATTATGGGCGGAACATGAGCATAGAATCAAAAGTATTTAGGCTCCATGTGTCACACACACTTGTGCAATGTATCAAAATGCAGTATTTCAAAAAACAACAACAGGACAGATGCAGGATACTTATCCCAAATCAGTGGTGAGAGCACACTGGATGCAGAATAATCAGGACCGTACAGCTTGATTTGGAGTTTCAGGTCAGCCCATTCTGAGGTTGGAGCTTCACAGATTCCAGAAAGTCTCACACTGTTAGAATTCATCAAAATTCTTAAACAGATGTTTGATATGAATGCTGCTCTTTCTGCTGAAATATGTCAATAAATTCAATCAGTCTCCCTAAGAGAGGGATCATTTCAAACAGATTTTTCATTTCTTCGGTTACTTTTAAATTTTTTCTCCCCACTTGGTGAGGAAAGCAGAGCTGAAACTGCTACTCAGCAGATAGAGAAATAATTGTTGAGCATGGGAAGAGCTGCACTTGAAAGTTAATTATCCTGATGCTAAATTCACAACTGAATTCACTTTATTTTTAATCACAAACTATTGATATAGTTCAAGATCTACAGAGAGGACAATTGCTCTCCATTGACAGAGCACGTGGCCTAGAGTTCTCAGTTCACAAACTACTCAATGAATAAACAAGTGACTTTCCTTTAGATCTGCAGCTTCATTACTGAGAAAGAATTTTTACTTTTCAATTTGCCTTCCCCCAAGAAGCACCAAGAGCCTTACAGTGCAATCCTATTTGTATATAATCAGAAGTAAGTTCCACCGAGTTCAATAGGACTTATTATCAGAAAAGGCCAGGGACACAGGTGGCACTGTGGTCTAAACCACTGAGCCTCTTGGGCTTGCCAATCAGAAGGTTGGCGGTTTGAATCCCACCAATGGGGTGAGCTCCCGTGGTTCAGTCCCAGCTCCTGCCAACCTAGCAGTTCGAAAGCACGCCAAAAGTGCAAGTAGATAAATAGGTACCGCTCTGGCGGGAAGGTAAACGGCGTTTCCGTGCGCTGCTCTGGTTCGCCAGAAGCGACTTAAGTCATGCTGGCCACATGATCCGGAAAAACTGTCTGCAGACAAACACCGGCTCCCTTGGCCTATAAAGCGAGATGAGCACCGCAACCCCAGAGTTGTCTGCAACTAGACTCAACAGTCAGGGGTCCTTTACCTTTACCTTTAAGCCCCACCGAGTTCAATAGGACTTAGTTTCAGAAAAGTATAGGATTGTAGCCTTAACTCCTTACTATATGCTAACTGTCTTGAGAGCAAATGTCTTGAGAGCGGGTGAAGCTGTGGTCTAAACCACTGAGCCTCTTGGGTTTGCCAATCAGAAGGTTGGCGGTTCAAATCCCTGCAACAGGGTGAGCTCCCGTTGCTCTGTCCTAGCTTGTGCCATTCTAGCAGTTTAAAAGCATGCCACTGCAAGTAGATAAATAAGTACTGCTGTGGCAGGAAAGTAAACGGTGTTTCCGTGCGCTCTGGTTTCCGTCACAATGTTCTGTTGCACCAGAAGTGGTTTAGTCATGCTGGCCACATGACCCAGAAAGCTGTCTGTGGTCAAACGACAGCTCCCTCGGCCTGAAAGCAAGATGGACGCCGCAACCCCGTAGTCGCCTTTGACTGGAATTAACCATCTAGGGGTCCTTTAACTTTTTTTTTAAACCTTTTCAGTGCTACAAAATATTATTGTGGTAATCCAGAGAAGAGTACCAAACTTCATTATAATTTCACTTGTCTTTGGCTTTATGGCCATCTCCTGAAGCTGAACAGAGGGAAACCAATTTTTAAAATGCATACCGGTATTTCTGTTAAATGAAAGGCCCCGTTAACACATACTGCAACTTTAATCTTTTCAAGCAGGCACCTCAACCCATGGAAGTCTGGAACTAAGAGTTAAAAGTTGTGCACTTAGGTCAAGAGGTAATAATTATTTGTTTGCAAGGAAAGTACTCTAATGTGTGACATGAAACTATGCTATTGACAGCTTTCCAGATATCCGAATACTTCCCCAAAGATGTGATACTAACAAAACAAAAAAACCATGTTTACTAAAAAGTAAATCAAACTGAGTTTTATGGGATTTACTCCCCAACAAATGCATTTCAGATTGCAGCCTAAATCTGTTATAGGAATTATTGCTTTAATCTTAAAGTTTAAGTTAAGCTTTGAGTTCCAGTTTCATTTTTGTGGAAATTTCAGCTGGAAATGGGAAAAAAATTCATTGTCATGTTTTGATTTTCTGGATTAGTATAAACTAGAACTTCAAAGTAGCACAATTCCTTAAAAACCCAATCCAGCTGAGAAAGGCTTGAGTATATTTGGACAGTAAGTAGATGTTCCGTCATATTCCCATGTGGATTCAACTTTTACTCTGGGAACATTTTCTTGGTTTATGTTCAATTTCTAACCCCAAGTGTACACATACCAGAGATGTTTATATAATTTACTCAAGCAATACACTTTATTCAACAAGTCATTACTGTAAAAGTAACTATTGGCTATTCAGTTGCTGAACCACAAAACACCATTTTCAAACGATATGCAAAGCCTGACAGAAAACCACAAGAGCCAGGAAATTCAAAGTTAATGCTAAAATTGTCCTTGCACATTTTACAGCATCATCCTAAGCCTGTTTACGTAGAAGCAAGTACCACTGTGTTCAGTGGGACTTACTCTGGAGTAAGAACTGAAGCTGCTCAAGTAGAACTGTTTGGACTTGGAGCGCAAGTATTTTTCCTTGAAATTAGTTCTCTTGTGTAGAAGATGACCATCTGCAATCTTCACTCACAGCAGAGGTCATCTTACTCAAGGGGATATCTGAAATGGCATTAGTTTGTGACTACACAAGTGCCAGACCAGGAGTTGCTTACATGTTGGAAACATCCCCAAATGCAGTCATTCCATGCAATATGTACCTTCTGGTGAGTTGATTGTTCACAGATGCATAATGACACACCCCCAAGCCTTAGGAACTTCATTGGAGACTGGTGAGATCATCTTAATGAGATTAGCTCAGTGTCAGAAATGGTGTAAGAGCAGTAGAATCTACTGTACAGCCTCATAAATCAACGATACTGCACAATTTTGAACTAGACAGACAGAACAGTAGCTTAAATTGCCTCTGCTATTCGGTGCAGCATTCTGCTGCTTTGAATGGGAACTAAGAGACCTTCAAACCATTTGTGAAGGACTGCCAATGAGTTGCTGTTATGAAGTTCTGATAATGTTTAATGCACTATCCGAGTACGCACAGATCAATCACATCTCCCATGAAATGTGTACCCAACTCTCCTACCTGCAAGAAGGAGGCTGATTCCATTTTCAAGACTTGCACCATCAGGTCTGCCTACACAGCCTGGTCACTTAAATATTATTCCTGCTGCAGAGGCATAACTCAATGAAAGCTGCTCCCATGCATATAATATAAATGTTAAAGGTCCTTTTGATTAAAAATGGCTTTAAGTCTACTCTAACAATTATCTAATTAATAACACATCCCCGTGGAAATTAAGAACACTGCACCGGTATTCTAGCAACGACATTCCACTTTCAGTTTGACAGGGCTATTCACAAACATAAATTAAGCATAAAACAAACATTTTCTAGAGGTGGTGCAAGGAAGACAAATGGTTCTCTGACAAAAGATTATAATGTGAAGTACAATTCTGCAGTTCATTGTTCACTTTATGTGGCCAGCATCAAACCTGAGTCCTTTTGCACTAATTACTACTGTGGGAAAACATTTCAAGAGAGCCTTCCATTCCAACCAACCTCCAATCCCACCTGAGTTCTAACTGCCTGGGGCTCCAAACACGAACAGTCCTGTTAAGCGCTACAGATACAATACGAAGCTTTGCCAGAATAGAATAATAAAGAATAATAATAATAATAATAATAATAATAATAATAATAATATATCCCGCCTTTTCCCCTGACAGGGACTCAAGATGGCTGACAGCTAAAATAGAAACGGCTAAAAACATAGAAAGAAAAGCAATAAATTAAAAAAAAATTAAACATCAATATAATTTATGTATAAGATCCATTAAAACATACAGAACATAACAATACAAACATCACAACACCAGCCCTTTCCTTAAGAGTGGTTGGGGAAACCCAGTCAGATGGGCAGGGTATAAGTAATAAATAATAGCAATAATAGTGGTGGTGATGATGATGATGATGATGTCAGTTCCCAAAAGCCTTCCTTCAAGGAGCTGAGGGCAATATACAATACTCCCTTTATCCTCACAATAACCCTGCAAGGTAGGTTGAGAGAGGGTGGATGGTCCAGAATAATCCAATAAATTTGGGGGATGAATGAGGACTTGAACACAGAGGTCTGTAATCTTAAATCCAACACTCAAAATCACAGCCTTTTTACTTCTTCACTTTTTGCTGGAACTGTGTGTTGATTCTCTGAGGGGAATGATTTGGGAACAACACACAGAGAGGCCTAAAATAAGGGGTATCTTTTTCTCTAAACCCCACTCGGTATTATGAAAAGTGAAAGCAACTTAGCTTTCCTGCTCCTTTCTTCCTTTTCTTTAGTGTTTGTAAAAGCAGGGTCTAGTTTGTCATAAGCAAACTCTGTCAGTTAATAAAATATAATCTGTGTTAATGAACCATCATTCCTTAGCTGCCCTTAATTGGGCTGTTAGCTCAAAGGCAGCAAGTGTAGTGCCCTGAAGATAGAGGTAACATACTCTCCTAGAACTGTATATTAACTGTGCAAAATCATTCTATACTAACTGCAGTTTCTGGATCCTCTCCAAGCTTCTGGATCTTCTTCATGTAGAGGTCATTAGAGAGTGGATCACTGCAGGCAAACCCAGTTGAGGAATGGTTGTAGCTGGTGAACCAGTCATAGCTGGATGTAAGCATTCCTTGCCGCTGAAGCCACCTGTGCCTCTAACAACAGTTTAGAAAGACCAGGGGAGTAGCAAGGGGGGGAAGGCCGCCCCGGTTTCCATAAGGGAGGACTTTGGCCGGGGGAGGGTGGGATATAAATAAAAGTTTTATTATTATTATTACTTGTTATATGAAATAACATAAAACCATTTTTGCGGGGGGGTGTCAATGGGGGGGTCGACAAGAAATTTTCCGCACCGGGTACCACCTGACCTTCCCATGCCTCCGGGGGGGGGGGGACAAATTTTTTTTGCCCCCGGGTACCAATTTACCTTGCTACACCCCTGAGAAAGACCGCTTCCCTTTCCAGGGATATGGCGATTGTGGCCTGACGTGGCCAATGGGAGCCAAAGGGCGGGACCTTTGTTCCTCATAACGGGTTTAGGATCAGAGTTTTCCTTCTCCTAGACAGGCTACCTTCCCAGGTGGTGGAGCCCTAGCAGAAACCACCTTCTTGACCATTGGACCCACTATTAATCTCATCCACTCAATCATGGTGGGATGAGGATTTGAACCAGGGTCTCCCTGGTTATAATCCTACATGCTAAGCTCCGTACCACACTGGGTGTAACCAAACAGAACAAAATAATCTAGGCTAAAAAGCAGTTAAGCACTTGAATTGTGCATGAGCAAAGACACACTTGGAAACTCACTAACCGCTGAAAAGTGGCATTGCAACAGAAAGGGAGACAGACCCTTAACTGCAACACCCTGACAGCTGCTCTAAGAATATATTTTTCCTACTGCGTATTCAAAGCTGGGACACAAAATGATTTAAAATATTTCACTGCCTCAAAGGTAAAAACCAAGGTAACAGGCTTAGTGCAAAGAAACACAACAGTACAACCCCCCTTTTCTCCAGCAGTTCAAGGAGTCAGAAATAAAAGCAGCTTGTTAGTTCACCGGCATTCATGATGATTAAGGAAAATGGGGAGAGGGCATTAAAAACTCTTTCCAAGTAGATGACGAGCAATGAGGTGCCCAGTGGATCCAGTCAATGTTTCTAGAGGCCCAGAGATCAAATTAACAGGACATATAAAAATAGTAAGCAAACAATAATAGCATGTTTCACACTGCGCACTGAAGTAAAATCTTCAATGCAAAATTATCAAAGGACTTTCAAAACGTAATGCTTTTCAGCCACTAAGGCAGGCTTGGTGATAAAAACATGACTATTTTAACAGATCTGAAAGCCCGAACATGTAGAGAATGAACTTTTTGTAAAGCCCTAAGTAGCTCAGGGTGTAAACTTCAAACCTCTTCCCCCAGAATACTTCCACTAGCTTCAGTATATCTGCTCTGAAGCAGATGCTTTTCATGCATCAAAGCCTAACTGCCTGATCCTGTGCTTGCTACTCAGATGTAACAAAATCCAGCAGAAGAGCTCTGGCACCCAAAGTTATGTGCAAAGGCTAAAGACAAATCCTTACATGTTAGAGAAGTGAGGCCGTTTTTTGTTTTTGTTTTTGAATGGGTAAGAACTGAGAAGGGCACAGATGGTGTGAGCAGAGCTTTTCACTGCAGCAGTTATGATCAGGGTCAGGTTCAGATCTCCTGCATCATTATTTATACAATGGGCAGAGCAATCCTAAATGGGTTGGGGGGGGGAGTGGAGAAATACAAATCCACCACCATAGCCCAAGCACTGTCAGCTAACACTAGCCAGGATATGACATTTCTCTCCCTCTTCTTCACTATGTCAGATCCAGGTTGGTATAGCAGTGGGGCCTAAGGATCTGTGGAGCTTTGCCAAAATACCAAAAATAGAACCATATTTAGTAAACATACAGGGTTGCATCTAATGCCAATCCTACTCAGAGTAGACCCATTGAAATTAAGCGACATGACTAGCTTAAGTTCATTTACAGTGGTACCCCGAGTTACGTACTTAATCCATTCCGGGTTACAGTACGTAACCCGAAAAGGACATAACCCAAACAATTCGTTCTGCGCATGCACAGACCGTAAAAACCCGAAAACCCGTTAAAAACGCTCTGCGCACGCGTAAATCGCACATGCGTCGGGTTGCGCTTCCAGGTTAGCAGAGTTCGTAACCCAAAAAGTACGCAACCCGAAGCGTACATAACCCGAGGTACGACAGTATTTAAATGGGTCTACTCGTTCAATAGAATGTAGTTGGATACAAGCCATGGGCTCCAAACACTGTGTCATCCATGGGCATATCCACAAAGTAACTGGGGAGAAACTTGGTCTGCCCTTATTTTTTAGTTTAGGGCAATGGTAGTCAACCTTTTTATACCTACCACCCACTAATGCATCTTTCCTGGTGGTAAAATTTCCTTAACGCCCACCAGTGCTCGATGGAAGGAGGATTCAGCTTGTGCCGTAGAACCACCTACCGCCCACCTAGAATCTTGAAAAGCCTGCAAGTGGGCGGTAGGGGCCAGGTTGACAACCCCTGGTCTAGGGCTATTCCTGTTCAGCTTCCAGTTCCCAGCTCTCAATTCAAAGCCCTAGCCTCAGGCACCTACCCATCCAGGTTTACAGAACTGTTTTGCTCCCTGTGCATTTTCCCTAGCTGGTGGCATCTTCACTTAGCTTCACTGTCAGTCTCCTTCAATAAAGAAAGTGGGACCCACAACAAAATGTTGCAAAACTATTCCAGATGGTCAGCCATCTTACCTTTATGGTACTCGTTTTCGTCCACCTTCCATGCGGTTCCCCACCCACCCCCATCTGAGTTGCCAGTCAGCCTGCGGTGGCCACTGAACATGCATAGTTCTCAGTGCTTCTCCCCCCTGCTTTGGGGCTCTTGTACTTCTGCAAATGCAGAATAGCTCTCTAGCCTGTTGCTTCTTTTCTGTTTGCCCTGATCACTTTGAAACAATCACCTTCTCCCAGCTGGAAGCTGGAAACCTTGACGCGGAAAGAAAAAATGTGAAGAACAAACATATAAGAGTCTGCATTTCAGACTTCTGGAGCTATGCACAAATTATATCAACTGGAAATGTGTGGGGGTTTTTTACATTTTAAAACAGAATTTTAAAAAACCTAATTATTTATTTAAATTTCTAGTATGCCTGGTTGCAAAGGCTCAAGGCAAACTGCAGTCTGAAACATAACCTCAATCTAGGTCATTGGGGAAAATAATAATAATACTGGTTCCCATAATGATTTTGATGAATTGTACTGAGATAAATGTTTCAATCCAATGTTTACTGGGGTAGTGCTGACCAGGTGAAGAATTAATAAATTCTTGTGGTTGTAGATTAACTTACATTTGCTTCTACACAGAACTGTAATTACCCAGAAGGCAACACAGTAAGGGGGTGGTCAAGTACGGAAAGCAAAGCAAAGGAAAGTGTGGTCAAGAGTGGAGTAGTCACAAAGGTGGTTTGCCAATGCTTGGATGATTACTCTCTCCCCCCCCCCCCCATGCTTTCTACAAAACCATGCAAGTCTTCACATAAGAAGAGTCTTGCTGGATCAGGCCAACAGCCTATCTTGTCCAACAACCTGTTTCCAACAATGGCCAACAAGATGCTTATGGGAAGACTAGAAGAGGAACATGAACAGGCCTCTCCTGCAGCTGTTTTCCATGAACTGATATTCAGAGTCATGGTGCCTTTGATGATGGAATTAGCATACAGTCTTCATGACTAACAGCCAATGATTATTCTTATTCGTCATGAATGTGTCCGATTCCATGTTAAAGCCATGAAAATTGGTGATTCCTATATCGAGTAGTGTATGAAATACAGTAAAGAAATCATGAGGTACAGTTTTAACTATGCTCAGATAAAGTTCTGTTCTTTGTCTTTTCTGAATCTCCCATTGTTCAGCACAGTGATAGGCAAACTTGGCCCTCCAGCTGTTTTGGGACTACAATTCCCATCATCCCTGACCACTGGTCCTGTTAGCTAGGGATGATGGGAGTTGTAGTCCCAAAACAGCTGGAGAGCCAAGTTTGGCCATCACTGGTTTAGCATCATTAGGTGATCCCAGGTTCTAAAGTTATGAGAGGAGAAAGACTTCTCTCTACTTTCTTTACACAGTGTTTAGTTTTATAAACTTCTAAACTACATAGCTGCAACTGAGTATCAGTAGCCCTTTCCTGCACCTTTTCCAGCTCTAATATTGTGATTTTGCCAGGTGCTAAACAGAAACCCAGGATCCTTGAATATGGAACTGTGTAATTGTCAAAGAATTTCTAATTGCTATGACAACTAGATGAGATACAGAGTTCTGTTTTTATATCTATTAAATTTTACGGGTGTTATTTTCAAAGGCCTCAAAGTAACTTTTACTGCACGCCTAAACACATTGACTTGGAAATATGTACCATTAATATCCATGGAACCTACTTTAAAATAAAATCGCTTAGGAGAGCAGCCTTAGGGCTCTAGGTTCTACTGAAAATTGATGGACTATATACAGTAGTCTAGAAATGACTCTAAGTCATTCTTGATCACTATAATATTTCTCCCAAAGATAATCAACTAATCATAAAAAGCCTACACTTGTGCACAAATCTAGCTGCTTCTTACAAAGATGTGGTAAACCTTAATCTACCAACTACTGATGCATTCATTCTTTGATTCACACTTTAGATTTGGGGCCAAATGGAACATTACACATAGTTGCTAGTAACTTTTCCCTAACATAATAATAGTAGTAGTAGTAGTAGTAGTAGTAGTAAAGTATGCACAGAAGACTGTGAATTTCACAAGAGGACTAGCAAGCAAAGAGTGTGTATCCTTTTTTCATCCAGTGGTTTTCTGGGCGGTTTTGTGTTTGTCCTTCCATTCTCCAGGAAAAAGATATAGGAACCCATATCTTTTTTTCTAGGAAGTGGAAAAGCAGTTGTGTTTGAGAAGAGATTAAATACCCAGTCTACTGCTCCACTATTAAAATTTGCAAATTCCCATGACTGTGTTTTGTTTAAAACAATAACAACCAGGGGTAATTGTGCCATCAAATGTAACATTTTAACAAAAACTGGTGTAAGGTAGTAGCCAGCTGAGCTGCAGATAAGCAAATTCCTGGTTTGAATTTCACCAGTAGCTTACTATTTATTTGAAACATTTATTAATGCCTTTCCTTATATTTGGATTTCAATGCAATGTGCAATTAAAATTACTGCACTCTCCGTGCCCCCCATCTACATCACAGAGGAGGATAATAATAGTAACTTATCTAAAAGAGCTGTTATAAAGATCACAGCTAGATGAAGCACATGATGTGGCATACTTAAAGGTCACATAAAAATGTGAAGCATGTAGTTTGAGTGACCCTTGCAATATGTGTCTGGCTGCATCTTGCATGATTACTGCTGGAATGTGCCATGCACAGTCCTCACCTCACCCATGTACAATGGTACCTCAGGTTACATACGCTTCAGGTTACAAACTCTGCTAACCCAGAAATAACGCTTCAGGTTAAGAACTTTCTTCAGGATATGAACAGAAATTGTGCTCTGGCGGCGGTGGCAGCGGGAGGTCCCATTAGCTAAAGTGGTGCTTCAGGTTAAGAACAGTTTCAGGTTAAGAACGGACCTCCAGAACGAATTAAGTACTTAACCCGAGGTACCACTGTACTGTTCTGACCTACATCTCCGCTTTCAATTCTTTAGCATGAATTAGTACTTTTCTGTTCTAAGTCTTGCCTTTTTAAAATTGCAAAAAAGTATTTATTTGCAAAATTTTATTGACTTTGGTATTGAAGTGTATCACGAGAAAAGTTTTAGCCTCAGAAGATTTTTGAATAGGGAATAAATTTATGAAATAAAATTCTACCTTGCACCCTGTACACCCGTGAGTACACCTTTAGGGCCAAACTAGATGTGACTATAACATGTGCAAAAACATGCTTAGATGGGCCATATTTGCAAAATATCAACACAGACTTAGCAGAGAGTGGAGGAAAGGTTTAACCCTTTTACCTCCTATGCTGTTTTCCTGCTAAAAAGTACTTGCATCACTGCTACTTGTTGACACAGCTTCAATTTTTGAATGGAAAAAAACAGGAGATGTCTATAAAACTCTCCCTCAATGGATCTGGTGGCCACAGAAGTGTTTTGCAAAAGAAAAAGTAAAAAAAAAAAAAAAGATGTGGCATGTCTAAGCATGTAATTCAATCACATGCTTACTTAATCACATCTACTTTGAGTGGCTTCCTTTTCTCTCTCTCTACCACTCTTCCATGGTACATGGTGGACAATTTTATCTTCTCAAAACTCCAACACCAAGGATAATGGCTCTCTTGCAGGATGTGGTTGCATTTCTGCGGGTATGTTAAGTTTGTTATTTCTGAGCCCGGTGGTACCAATATAGGTCAAGTCACTAGTTGGCAGAACTGCTACTAGTTCTGAAATGGTTTCCTGTTCCCGGGGGGGGGGGGGGGAAATGACTGCCCCATTCAAAGGTCTTGAACAAATATTCTCAGAGCAGACAGTTCTTATTATTAAAATTTCTTCAAACAGAATGAAGCTGAATTGCATTATTATTATTATTATTATTATTATTATTATTATTATTATTATTTCAATTTATCCACTGCCCTATACCTTGAGGTCTCAGGGCAGTTCACAAACAAGACCACAACATATAAAAAAACCCAAAAGAGCCACATTCTAAAAGGGTGTCAGTAAGATCAACAAAGGCCTGGTTAAAAAGGAATGTTTTTGCCATTTAAGGCTTTATAGGTCAAAACCAGCACTTTGAATTGGGCCTGGAAACTAACTGGTAGCCAATGCAGTTGGACCAGGATTGGTGTAATATGCTCAAACTGTTTTGCTCCACAGAGCAACCTGGCCACTGAATTCTGCACTAGCTGAAGTTTCCAAACTGTCTTCAGAGGCAGCCCTACATATAACACACTGCAGTAATCTAACCTTGAAGTTACCAGAGCATAGATAACAGTAGTTAGGCTATTCCTGTCCAGATAGAGGCGTAGCTGGGTTACCAGCTGAAGCTGATGGAAGGCACTCCAGGCCACTGAGGCCACCTGAGCCTCAAGTGACAGCAAAGGATCCAGGAGTACTCCCAGGCTACGAACCTCCTCCTTCAGAGGAAGTGTAACCCCATCAAGAGCAGGCAACCTCTCAGCCATCTGATCTAGGGAAGCACCCACTAACAGTGCCTCAGTCTTGTCTGGAGTGAGCTTCAGTTTGTTGGCTCCCATCCAGTCCATTACCAACGCAAGACACTTGTCCAGCACTTCCACTGCCTCACCTGCAGGTGTAAAGGAGAAATACAGCTCAGTGTCATCAGCATACTGCTGACAACTGACTCTGAACCACCGGATAACCCCACCCAGCGGTTTCATATAGATGTTAAACAACATGGGGAATAGGACTGAGCCCTGCGGAACGCAACACTGAAGGTTCCACAGGGCTGAAAAGCACTCCCCAAGTAACACCCTCTGGGAATGACCATCCAAGTAGGACTGGAACCACTGCAAAGCAGTGCCACCCAACCCTAGTTCGGAGAGTCGCTTCAGAAGGATACCATGGTCGATGGTATCGAAAGTCTCTGAGAGGTCGAGAAGAATTAACAGAGATGTTTCCCTTGTCTTTTTCTCAACAGAGGTCATCATACAGGGCGACCAAAGCAGTTTCTGTGCCAAAACCAGGCCTAAACCCCGAATGAAATGGATCCAGAAAACCAGTTTCTTCCAAAAGCACCTGGATCTGGTCTGCAACCACTCGCTCCAGAACCTTGCCCAGGAAAGGGAGATTAGCAACTGTCTGGTAGTTAGTTAGGTTTTCTGAATCAAAGGAAGGTTTCTTAAGGAGTGGTTTTACCACTGCCTCCTTCAAACAGGCAGGGACCACCCCCTCTCGTAAAGAGGCACTGATCACCTCACTGGCCCAGCCAGTTGTTCCCTCCCTGCTGGATTTTATCAACCAAGAGGGTCTAGAGCGCAAGTGGTCACCCTGACTGATCCACCTTGTCCATATCCTTGAGCCTTAGCAACTGAAACTCATCCAACACAACAGGACTAGACTGTGCTCTGGACACCCCATGAGATTCATCTGCTATAACAGCAGAGTCAAGATCTTGGTGCATGCAAGCGATTTTATCCTCAAAATGCTTTGCAAACAAGTCACAGTGTGCTACTGTTGGTTCTATCACCTCCTTTGGGCCAGCCTGTAAAAGGCCCCGTACAACCCGGAAAAGCGCTGCCAGATGACATAATGAGGATGCAATGGAGGCAGCAAAGTATGCCTTCTTTGTTGCCTTCACTGCCACTAGGTAGGCTTGATAATGAGCCCTTACCAGTGTTCAGTTGCATTCATTTGGATCCTTTCTCCACTTGCTTCTAAGTTATCTGTTGTGCTCAATCATCAAAAGTACTTAAAGCAGTTAATATTTTTAAGTAATTAGTTTGAAGAAGCATTGAAAACAAGCTGCACTTCAGCAACTGGGTGACATAATTGTTGTTGTTTTTTAAATAAAATTTATTGGTTTTCCACATTAAACAACAAATCACAATAATCACACAAATACAATAAAAAACACTACAAATACAAAGAGAAAAAACTGAAAATAAACATTAAAAAGAAAGAAAACTTATACATACCTAAGGACACGAACACTAAAACACTAAATGCTTAATGTTTAAATCTAATTTCGAATCTTATATGGGGACTTCCCCCGTTCTCTCAACTGCGTTCAGTTCTAATTTACTTTAGTAACTTTGTAACTAATTTCCCATCATTCATCATTATTCTTATTACAATTTCAAATAACTAACTTATCTATAACTTATTGCTACATTTAATAACATACATCTTTCATCAACATTACTTCTAATATACTATTTTACCTATCATCTTATAACTAAAGCCACTTTTATTCACTGATTCTGCTTCAAATATCTAATTTTTCACGATTTTTTAAATAGTCTTTAAATTTCTTCCGATCTTCTTGCACCTTCTCCTCCCTCTGGTCTCGGAGCTTCGCGGTCAGTTCAGCGAGTTCCATAAAGTCCATTAACTTCATCTGCCATTCTTCTACAGTCGGGAGCTCTTCCCCTTTCCAGTTTTTTGCAATCAAAATTCTAGCAGCTGTTGTGGCATACATAAAAA
Organism: Lacerta agilis; assembly: GCF_009819535.1. Taxonomy (NCBI): domain Eukaryota; kingdom Metazoa; phylum Chordata; class Lepidosauria; order Squamata; family Lacertidae; genus Lacerta; species Lacerta agilis. The sequence continues at coordinate 85,230,970 of NC_046313.1, read as the reverse complement.
ACACTCTATCTTGCCTGGGTATCTCATGATTAGTCATGCCCAAAAGGAAGGCCTCTGGTTTTTTACTGAAAGTAATTTTCATTACTTTTTTAAGTTCATTGTATATTTTCTCCCAGAAAGCCTTTACCTTTGGACATGTCCACTGGGTGACATAATTGATAGTCAAAAAATAAAATAAAAAATACCTTCCAGTAGCACCTTAGAGACCAACTAAGTTTGTTCTTGGTATGAGCTTTCGTGTGCATGCACACTTCTTCAGATACATGTGCATGTACTTCTTCTTCAGATAATTGATAGTCTTAGTCTAGGACAAGGAAGACGGGTTCTACACTGCTTAGACACCTAACTAAAAAACCTGAGCCCAGTTACTGCCTCTCAACCTCCTCTACCTCACAAGGTTGCTGTGGTGATATAAAAGGGAGAGAAGGATACAAGACATTGTGTGATTCCTGAAGGAAAGGCAAAATACAAATGCAGCAAAACAAAAACAAACAAACAAACAAACAAAAACTTGCAAAAAACCCAAAATAAACAACCTTAGCACAAAGACTTACTGTGGTAAGTAGCCATAACAGTTATTCTAAGCAGTTAACACCTTTTAGGGCAGGGGTAGGCAATCTAAGGTCCGTGGGCCAGATGCGGCCCAATCACCTTCTGAATCCGGCCCGCAAATGGTCTGGGAATCAGAGTGTTTTTACATGAGTAGAATGTGTCCTTTTAATTAAAATGCATGCAGATGACACACTCAGCCAAACCCTGACTTAGCTAAGTGCAGCATGGGCATTTTAAAAAAGACCAAGGAGAAGCATTGCAGCTGTGAATTCCACTCCATGACTCTCACTTTCATATGCTTCTAGTAAGCCATGCCATGTGAACAAGTCCATTGTATAACGAAGTGCTGGTGACAAGACCCAAGTTCTAGAGCCACTAACTTGGAACGTATCTGTAGAGCATTGGTAGCCAATGTGATGCCCTCCAGATGTTGTTGGCTTCCAACTCCCTTCAGCCCCAGCTGGTATGGCCAATGGTCACATATGATGGGAGATGAAGTCCCGCAGCATGCCAGTTATTTCTGCTCTAGATTAAAATGAATACCCCTTAAATTTCTATCTATGTGATGTGTCCCTTATGAATGTTCACCAATATATTCTGAAATGTTTTTCAGCCAGCCCTCAGCCCTGCCATTTCCTTGTTACGCTTCTATTGAAGTGTTTTTCCCATTAGTTTAAATAATGATGAATATATGCATTTTCATCTGTTCACCCAGGTTCACAAAAACAACAACCTCAAGTTGCTTTGTGTTTGCATTTTTGTATTGCAGACTTCAAGGTACCTTTGAATTTTAAAAAGAACCTCCCCACCCCAATTTTCATACTAAAAAAAGTTACTGTTGTATATGTACAAAGGTACCCAGTTGTCTGGGCACATATTTATTGTTGTTTTAAGCAAAGAAAGAAATTAAACAATCCCAAAGCAAGTCAGTTTTGGGCATACTGATTGTGCTGGATGACTTCATTTTGCTTGATTTTCTTTCTTTCTCTTTCCCTTTATTCCCAATCCTGTAATATCAATGTCTGAACGCTTACTTATCTTTATCTACCCTATTATTATATTATCAGCAATATACCCTACAAGTCTAAACTAATTTAAAAAGAAGAACAGTGCCATTAAATTAATCATCCTTAATTATATATTAAAAATGTGGCCAGTATGCACAGAAGAAGTCAAAAGCCCCAGGAAAACAAGCGAAATGTTCAGTTAACCACTGCCCTCTTTTCAGGCCCCTCTTAAAAGCCAAATATGGGCTTTACCCAACAAAGAGCTTCACCCTACAAAGAATGGAATATCTGATTCTAAAAGCAGTCGACAGTTCAGCCACTGTAAAAAGCAGCATCTCAGCTTAAAAAAATTAGTTACAGTGGGACATGTGATTACATAACGGTGCAATATTTAGTGTATTCACCCTTAAGGAATTAACTGAAACACCATCCAATTACCAAATGTCTTGGCTGTAGCAGCTTAAAACCTGTACTTGATGATTACTGAAGCATATCTATGAATTAACTGCAGTGAGGCCACAAACTTCAGCAAAGCATTGAAGCTGCCATGCCAAATGCATTTGGTTAACAGAAAAACTCCTTTCTGACACTGCCAGTGGAAGGCAGACAGAGAGAGAAGACCAAACTTTCATGGTCCAGCTTCTCTGTGAAATCAAACAGATGTTTCATGATCCCCGGCAGAAATGTGTTGTGCATCTTTCCCAGAGGAAGAGAAAACAAGGCAGCCCTGGTAACTTTTCAAAAAAGGAAAAACAGGCACTGACATTCAGCCGATACTAACATTTATGTCCAGTTGGTAACAAATTTTGACAATAGCAAACTTTCACCCTGAAAGTTGTAAAACAAGGCAGCCTGTGTCCCTTCTTTCTGAACTTTACACATACAAGAACTTCCCCACTGCAGGAATATGTGGGAAGAGAACAACTGTAATGGAACACACATTCTTAAGAGAAAAAACCCAAAAGTGGGTGAGCAGGGAGTGGGGGTGTGGGGAAGCAAAACTATGAGTCACCAGTGGTTCACTTAGGACAGAGAACTTGGGAAGAAAGGCTCTTCTTGATTTAAATTTAAAAAGGGGGGGTTAAATTCTTTATGCATTTGTGTGCACAAAACCACTGCACATTCAGCTTCATTGTAAACTGCAAAAGAACCCAACTGACTTTCACAATGTATCTGGGGTTGATATATGATACTGCATGAATATAAGCTATGTGATAATCACCATGCTTCACCCATCTTTTCCCCTAAAAGATACTCCCTATGTTGCAGGTATACAGCACGCATTTAGCAAGTACCGTATTTATAATGTACCCACAACATATAAAGTGACCATATGCTTTTTATTTCACCAAGTGTACGCAAAGAAACTTAAATTGGGAGAACGAAAGTCATTGCTGCTCTCCATAGCATGAGTTAAAGTAGACACCTACATTTAACTTCAAACATTTTGGGGCACAAGACGATACACACTCTGAATTTGTAATATGTAAAGTGGCCTTAAGGACCCACACACGATGCATTAGGAGAACTGACAATGGATTTAATAGTCATCATGGGTGTGAAAAAAACCAAATGTTTTCAGCAAAAAACAACCCAAAACGTCAGGGAACATTTCCCTCCCCCCTCTTTCCCACTCACAGCATCACTTTTGGATATGGATCTTAACATGTACACTCTCATCTCTGCTCCTTCCCCTCTCACTGCAGGGAGTGCTGAATGAACCAGTAAATCTGAATGTGGGGTGTCCCTGACCTAAGGAAGAAAATGTACTTTCCACCAGGTTTACTGCTGCAGGTTATGTATGGGGTGTTAGGGGATGGGTAATACCTCTGGTAGGCATGCTCCTTCTGGGTTACTTAGTCCACCTTTGGTCCCCACCCTGCTCTCAGCTCCCAGTGGCCATACCCTGGAAACAGCTTTGACTGGCTAGCTAAACCAGGTGAGGGTAGCCAATAGGTCTCAAACCCTCATTGAGTTAGGGACATCGCCTGCATGCAAAGACAGGCTCTGGCGGACTGAGCAGACAAGACCAACAATGTGTCCAACAGGCAAGAAAGCAGTTTCTGCACGTGCTGTAGAGGGAAGTGAGGGGCATATGGGGCTCGTCAACCCAGGAAGGTAGCCCATCTAGGAGAAGGAAAACTCTGATCCAAAACCTCCACTGCCTTGCGGGATGTTTTTTTTGGGGGGGGAAGGCTAAGGAGTAAACCCTACACAAATCCAGAGTGAAGTCTCTAAGACAGTTGGATGGCGGCTTGTACACCTCCTTCTGGCAACTCCTGCAGTCAAGCTGGTGCCAAACGTATTGCTCTGCTTTCCTTTGGACCATATCAGCGAGGCCGGGTGTGTGTGTGTGTATTGTCGTCTGGGCAGCCCAGGACCCCCATACGCACTGCCCAGTCTTGCACTCCAAGGAAGTCACTTTGGTGCTGCTAACGCAGCAGTTTGACTTCACCCCAAAAGGTGCACTCCATTGTCTCTCAAGACAGATGCCGCCAACAACTGTTGGAGGGTGGATCACTGAGATTCTGTGTTCAAATTAATGTGGAATCCCCTAATTAATTACCGTATTTTCCGGCGTATAAGACGACCCCCAACTTTTCCAGTTAAAATATAGAGTTTGAGATATACTCGACCGCAGATTCTCCACCCAGCGTATAAGACGACCCCCGACTTCTGAGAAGATTTTCCTGGATTAAAAAGTATATGCCAGAATATACAGTACGCAGGAGTTGGAAAGGGAGTAAAGGAGCCTAAGGCCCCCCACCCACCCAATGCTCTGCTCAGCTGCAAGTATTGAGGAGGAAATGCCAACGAATAGAACTTTAACATGGCTAAATTGCAAGTTAGAGGTATAGATTATGAATTCAGGTCCCTTTTATACAGACACACAGAAACCAGTGTTGAAAACAATTTAAGCTTTGAATGTGACTATTATAAAAAGCCAGTGTAAGCATTTAAGACCCTGGTCTTGCACAACCACAGTGGCTATGCTCTTTCTCAATGGTTGGAGGTAGTAATGCTTCTGAATGCTAGTTGCTGGAAACCTCAGGACGGGACAGAGCTCTTGTGCTTGGTTCCTGCTTGTAGGTTTCCCACTGGTTTGCCAGTGAGAGAACAGGATGCTGGACTAGATGGGTCACTGGCCTGATCCAGCAGGCTCTTCCTATATTCTTATCACACCCTAACCTACCTCACAGGGTTGTTGCAAGAAGAAAACTGGAGAACCATGTGTGCTGCCTTTTGTTCCTTAGGTGAAAGGAGGGGTGCAAGTGTAAATAATAGTAGTAAATAGAAGAAAGGCATTGCACAGAGAAACAGAAGTTTGCACTTTGTTTGGGATGCAGAATCAAACCTACAAAAATTAAAGATGCTGGGTTCTAAATCAACCTGTCAAAGCTCAGTGATATTTGGACCCAATGTATTGATTTAGTCTATTCATGTCAGGGATACTGTCAGCAGATATGTGAAAGTCCACTGTTTGCAATACAAAACAGGACAGAACAAAGGAAGCCTTGAAGAACCAGTTAGAAATCACTTTTTGAGCTACACTACAGATTTACAGTGCAATCTTAAGCATGTCGTCTCAGAAGTAAGTCCTATTGAATTCAGTGGGGCTTGCTTGCAGGTAAGTAGGGTTACGGTGGCAGGCTGGTATGTCTTTTTAACTTTCATATTGCTTTGGACATGATATAAATGTTTAATTTTTTTTAGAAGTTAGCTCTGTACAAAGAACTATATCCAAGGCTTACACTGACTGTTTAAGGAGCTTTCCCTGCACAAAATCTGCACAATCAGCATTGTGGAGAGATGACAACATAAGATAAACAACCAAGGGAAACACAGCACCATATTCTACCAAAACAATGTACCTTGATTCCAAAATTGCCTCAGCAGATTGCTTCATCAGAGAGATTTCTCTTTTCTCCGTCTCCCACATTGTTTTCCCAATGGAAAATCTGTACTTTGCTCTCGAATAGTAAAATGCCCAGGAAACAAGATTACTATCACAATGAGTCTTTCTTCAGAGATACACATGATGCAAATAGACCTCTTAAGAACCACCTTGCTATATCAGCCCACCTAAATCTATTACTATGCTTTCAACAGTAGCCAAACATGCTTTCCAGCAGGGCCTGAAAACAGCAGCCATTCCCTGCTACTTCTCCACCAGCAACTGGCACTGAGGGGTGGATTGCTGACAGCAATAGGATAGAATCATCTTCCATGAATTTGTCTAATTATTCCCTTTTAATAGGGATAATGGGAGTTGAAGTCCAACAACATCAGAAAAGACAAAAGTTCCCCATCTATGGTTTTACAGCAGTCACAGTTCAGATTCTCATGCTTGGATAAACTGAAGATTGAACTGTTAAAGTAAACAAAACAAAAAACAAAAAAGCCTCCTGAAGCCAACTAAGCCAGGATCTAAATTGCATGGCAGCAAATCCCAGACATGAATTATGCATTGTGTGACCGAAACACAGCAGACTGTTCAAAGAACGTTCGTTACAGGTAAGCAACCTGCCTTTTCTTTTGTCTGTCCTGAAGCTATTTGCAATCCATTTTATCTAGTGACCCCAAGTTCTGGACTTACAAGGGAGGCGTAAAATGTCTCTCCACCCACTTTCTCCACACGCCATGCACAATTCTATAAACTTCTATCATGCCCCTATCCAATCCTTCGGCCACAAGGTAGGTAAACTGAAAAACACTGCCCCCTTAACCTTTGCTCAATGGGGACACAGTGCTCCATGACCTTGATGGTTTTGGTTGACCTTTCCTTTTGCCCAGCCAAAAGGGACACTCTTCAATATAACTCTCCGTGCTGCAGCTACTTACAGAGGGGTTCCCATCACCAGCCCGAAAACACACCTGAATGACGCAGTCCTCTGCTTCTAACATTGGAACTGCTTTACCAGGTGCATCTCACAAAGTCTTCCTCCTAACCCCTATGGAGGGTGGCTGTCCTTGTTCAGCTTTCTGGACATGCTCAGCTGCACTCTCTTTATCACTGTTGGCATTATCATACTACAATTTATTACCCACCCATCACCCTAAGTTCCCAGGGCTGGTTGCAGCAAATTAAAACACAACATTGCTATTAACAAGCACTATGAAAAACAAGTTTAAAACCACCTAAAACTACAAAAACAAGGTGGGTCCCCAAAATACATGGTAGTGAGAGCCCTGGCACTAAAAGCAGGCCAAACTTAATTCCCAACTGTGTCTGGAATTAAGACACTGATTGATAGGCAGGCCTTCTGGGTCTCCTGCCTTCTCCCTTACCTGTATTTTCCTCTTCTCGCAGGCGGGCCCGGTGCCTTGCACCACGCTATCAAGCACCGTGACCAGCCCGGCGTCGGGAGCCACGAAGCAAGAGTTCCTGGCCACCCGGATGGCCTCCTCAATCTCGGCGAAGCGGAAAACACACAGCGCCGAGGGCTGGGGCGCTTGCCGGCCCCCAAACCCCGTCCCGGAGGAGGACGAGGCCTTCTCGAAGACCCCGAAGAGCAGCTCCTCCGGCCGGGGCGGCGAAGCGCTTCCTGAGCCCACCTGCAGGGCGGCGCTAGCGGGGAAGACCGACACCAGTCGGTTGAAGAGGTCGCCGCCGCCGCCGCCGCCGGCCGCCCCCGACGCTGCCCCACCTCCGCGCCAGGCGCCGCTGCTGCACTGCAACCCCATCTGGATGTAGGACTCGGTCAGCTTCTTGGTCTCCGCGCCGCCGCCGCCGCCGCCGCCGCTGCTGCCGTTCAGAGTCGTCGCCTCGGCCGGGTCGCCCAGGCAGATGCGCGCCAGAAGGCTGTGCGAGTGGCTTTCCTTTTCCCGCGCATTCGCCTCGCTGTTGAGGGCCAAGTAGGCGTAGCGGCCGAGCGGGGCGCCTGCCGGAGGAGAGAGCGGGAGGCCGCTCCGGGCAGGGGCGCCGCCGGGGAGAAGGGAAGCCCCAGGCCCGGCGTAGGGACTCCGGCCGCTGGGGGCGCCCTTTTCCTCTCCGGGGCGAGAAGGCGGCGGCGGCGGCAGCGGCTGCGACGGCGGGCGGGCTCCGCGGTGCAGGAAGGCGCGCACGAAGCTGAGCTTGTGGCGCTCCTTGGCGCCCTGCTTGATCTTGAAGATGTTGTCGTCGGAGGGGTTGATGTCGAAGGTGAAGAGGCGCGCCAGGTCCCCGCGGGCGTCCAGAGCGCGGATGGCGATCTCGGGCGTGTTCTCGAAGCGGTGGTCCTCCAGGCTGGCGTTGCGAGGGAAGAAGGGGCTGCCCAAGCCCGTGTAAGTGGCGGCCACCAGCAGGCGCGTGTCCTGCCCGGCCTGCTTGAGCACCAAGCCCACGGTGGACGCGTTGGCGTGGTTGGCCGCCACGTTGAGCATGCTGGGGAACACCGTGACCTGGTCCCCGCCGCCGCCTCCACCTGCCCCGGGCGGGAAAGCGACGGCCACGACGGAGATGTTGTCCATGCTGCGCAGCTGGCAGAAGCCTTGGTAGACGGAGCCGCACACCACCAGGATGCCTTGCTCCGGGTCGGGCTGCAGCAGCTTGTTGTAGTTGTCGGTGGGCTTCCTGGCGTGCTCGCACGACGCCTGGGGCAGCTGCGGAGCGTGGCAAAGCGGGTTGTCCTCCTTGGGTCCCACCTGCTCCTCCACCTCCAGGGTCAGGTTGGGGCCCGACAGCTGGTAGAGCCGGTTGACGGCCGCCAGGTACACCTTGCTTCCCGACGCATCCAGAGCGAAGTTGTTGGTGACCGTGAGCGAGACGAACTTGTGCTGCACTTCCAGCCCGGGCACCGGGAGCAGCGGGAGCAGCAGCAGCACGAGCACGAGGGAAACGGCTGGGAGAAGGCGATCGCCTCGCGGCAGCACCTGGCTAGCGCCTCGCCGACCCGCCGAAGAAACCATCCTGCCTCCTGGGCTGCTGCTCTGAACAGAGCATGAGGCTCCTTGGCGAAACGGGGCTTGGCAATCGCCAGGAAAGGAAAGAGCGGCGGCGGCGGCGGATGAAGCAACGCAGCGAAGCACGAGAAAGGAAAACCTGTTTCCTGCAGAGGATCTAACACGCCTCAGCTCCGGAGTGACGCCAGGAGGGAAGTCCCGAGCCTTTGTTGCAAGCGATCGGCAGCCTTTTGCCTCCTTACTGGACCGACGTCTCGAGTGGGGTTAAAACGGCACGTCTGAGAAAAGCTGCGCCCTCCCCTAAGTCTGACAGCTTCTCCCTCTCCTTCCTTCCTTTCTCTCTCTCTCTCTCTCTTCCAGAGGACAAGCTGCCGCTCTCCGACTTCTCCGAGGTCCTCTTTTTTTTTTTTTGGCATTACCTCTCCCCCCTCCTTTATTTAGGGTTTGTCATGTGAATATGATTAAGTTGAAGCAATTTTCCCCCAAAGCTGGAAGGCAATCACCGCACCAGCCCCAAACACAAAGAAGCAGCTCTTGATAGCAGCTCCTTTGCTAACAAATAACTCTTGTGTTTTGCGCTTCTCTCTCTCTCTTTTTTATGTTGGGAAGCAAGAATGTAGGACTCCACTAGCGGGAGGCGGAGGGAAAGGGTGGTGGTGGGGAGAAGAAGAGTAGGAGATAGAAAACTTTTCTCCTCTAGCCATAAAGCAACACTGCAATCAGTTGTAAAAATAGACCTAACCAAACAACATTAAGGGAAAGGTAACACTAAGCGACCCCTTCTCCTTACAAGCTGTTATTCTCTCCCTCTCCCACCCCCAGCAATGAAAATAAGTTAACTCTCCATCTGCTTGAAGTGCTGCCCTACTCATAAAAAGGGTTTTACCAGAAAGGATAACAAAAAAGAGAAGGTCATGCTGTCTGGGGTTTGGGGGTCAGGAATAAATTAAGAGGACAAGTATGCCAAGCATGTAAGATGAGGGAGGGGGTGAACTGGTTCAGTCCCACTGTGTTTTGCTCATTGGCACCATAGAGCAGCAAGGGTGTTTGAAAATGTACTTCAGAGTGTGCTGAACTGCAAGGCTCTCCCAAGTTCACAATCTCAGGGACCTCCTTCCCCACAGATCAGTTGTAGCACACTCCAGGTTTCCTCCTCATCAATCCACCACTTGGAGGAATCGTCTGTTGACTATCATTATGTTGAGAAGACGGTGCCTGTTTTAGATCACTCTGCTTAAAGGTAAAGGTAAAGGTACCCCTGACCGTTACGTCCAGTTGCGGATGACTCACCTCACTCTATAGGCCAAGGGAGCCAGCGTTTGTCCGCAGACAGCTTCCGGGTCATGTGGCCAGCATGACTAAGCCGCTTCTGGCGAACCGGAGCAGCGCACAGAAACACCGTTTACCTTCCTGCCGGAGCGGTACCTATTTATCTGCTTGCACTTTGATGTGCTTTCAAACTGCTATGTGGGCAGGAGCTGGGACCAAACAACGGGAGCTCACCCTGTCGCGGGGATTCGAACTGCTGACCTTCTGATCGGCAAGCCCTAGGCTCTGTGGTTTAGACCACAGCGCCACCCGCGTCCCTTCACTCTACTTAGTGCACTGTTAATGATACATGTTTTTTTTCAATGGTTTTATTTTTTTATTTTTTTAAAAAAGTGTAGTAATAGCTTTTCGTGAAGAACGTCTGTTGTGTAATGCATAGACTTTTACACTTTGGTCTGGGATACCTGGTTAGATACCTCCACTCTGCCACAAAGCTTTCTGGGCATCACTGGAGCTGTTGTCACATACTCTGACCTGAGCTGCTCAAAGGTGATGGGTTACAAATGTAATAAATTAAAATAAAGTGGCATGTCACAAATGGAAGCTGTTGGTATATCAGAGATGTTTGAAACTCCTGGTGCTTACACCCACTTCCAACATTTCCTGCTTCTCTTGTGATTTAGGGCTCTAGCAACATTCCCACTGCCATCATTCCCCATCTCTCTGCTCCCACTGTTCCATGCCAGCTTCCCAGACTCTTAACATTTGATTGCCTCACCTGTCTGGTTCTGGCACGGATTTCTGCCTCTAAGATCTGGGCATCTTCATGCAAACAAAGGCAATTCAAGCCACTTTACATTTTCCCCCCTCTGCAAATATTATTCAGTAGCAAATGCCCCACACCTACAGGAGTGCACACCCTCGTGAGCAAATAAATAAGAGTAGGGGGATACATGTCCTGAAAATCACTTTTCACTCACCTATATTTAGTATGTAGAAACAAAGCAAAGAGAACACAAGTTCAACTCCTAAGCTTATTGTGATATGCAGATAGTTAGTTAAAGCCTGACCAAATGACACGTGGCTGACGTGTTTGGCAGTCTCATGATCACTTCTTCAGTTCTGGGGTGCTGGGAATTTAATTGAGGGAACTGAAAGTGTGTATGTTTTATGCTTTACCCTCTTGCCATTTTTCTTCTCAGTATTCCATGCCACCCCCTTGCTTTCTACCCATGTGTATCTTTTCTCCTGAGGGTGGAAAAGCAGCTGGGGTAATTCCCCAGAAAGGAAATGGTTAAGCCACTCCCCCGTCTCCTCCATTCATCTGATCATAGTCTTACCCTTCTACATTTTATTTTCATTCTCTTTTTTATATATAAAAAACCCCTAGAATGACACAATTACACACATCTGCTGTGTCACATTGGCCTTCAGCCACCCAGACTAACTGGTTGAATGCCCCTTCATAGTTCAAGCTCACACAAAGAGTGGGTGGTTGATTCTCCAGTGTTAATTTTTTCTGTAAGGTTCTGTATCTATAGAAGCAGTTGCTGGCATTGGGCCAGAATGTTGCCCTTTAGGAAATGGGAGGTGACTAGTAGATGGCATATCAAGCTTTCTTGCAAGATTGATTCAATCAGAGGGGAAACAGCAATCATTTTTTAACTCTGAGCCTTGCTGGCTCCATGGAGTTGACAACGTTCCCCCCCCCAAAAAAAGTCACATGATGCAGAGATTCCTTAACCTTAAAATCACGACTCAATGAGAAATCACGGGAACGTGAATTATTGTTGTTATTATTTTATCTTCTCCAATTCAGCATTTTAATGCTGAAAAGGCCATGTGAAGGAAAAATTAATGTGCCTGTAGTGTCCCCTAAAGGCTCAGAACTAAAAAAGAAAGGGGGGGGGAACCATGCATCTGCATTTTTCTTTATCGTTAATCTTATAGCATTGATGTAAGTTTATTATGATAGATATAAGGAGCAAGGGAAGGACCTGCTTTCCTTCCTCCCAAAGGCTGGGAAACTGACATCCATAGTCCTGTGCTTTGTATTCCACACTCCTCATTAGATGCCAGGACCCTAAGCAAAGGGACAGCCTTATTTTGCTAAGAAAGACTATGATTTTAGCACTGAATGGCAAAAGCTTCCCTTTGGTGGAGCAGATTTGCTGCTTTGTTGGTCACCTGCCTGCTAGTGCTGAAAGGCTCCACTTCCTATTTTATATCCCTGTGCCCACTCTAGATCTTGTGTCACGCAAGTTACTTTCACGTGTAGTAAACATAAGTAAGGGTGATGGGAATTCTGAATGATCCATGTTCAGGATGGCGAGGGAGCCTTCCCTTGCTGGCTAATCTTATTTCTACACCTGTCAGCTTGTTTCACCCGCTTCCTAGCCTTTTCTCCTCTTCAGAGCATTAATTAATACATAACAGCAGTGGCTAGCTCATGTCCGCCAAAAGCGTGTGTTAAATTAAATACAGAATATTCCTTCCTCTGTCTGTCTGTCTGTCTGTCTGTCTGTCTATCTCATAGTTCATGCTAATCATATTCCTAATGGATAGAGTTATTAATGTGGATCTATAATTGCTGGGGTTTTACATTTTCAGTTTCTGAGTTTCAAATCCAACTGTGAGCAAGAAATAAACACCAATGTTTTGAAGATAATAACACCTTATGTTTAACACCTTTTATTGGAAAGTGCCAAAGGAATTTATAAGCATAAGTTAATTAAACATTACGATACACAGCTGAGCTACAGAAGAATCATTAGCCCCATTTCACAAAAGGATAGAATGAGATACCGGGCCTATAATTTCCAATATCTTTAATGACCTGTGATGCTTTCATTTTAGGGTCTTCAGCCAATTATCTGATAGGGCAAATCTTTGGGGGAGGGGAGAGAGAGAACAGGCTTCTTTGTATTAAAGGCCCAAACTCTGGCACCATAAGGAGGAATCTAGAAGAAACAGTCATAGCCAGTGATTCTATGGTCTTCACACCAGGCAGCTGCTAAACTACAATCACACTAGTGTAATATATGTCCCATCTGCACTATACATTTCACTCAGTATCATATCACTTTAAACAGTAATTGCTTTCCCCAAAGAATCCTGGGAATGGTAGTTTGTTAGGGGTGCCTAGATTTGTTAGGAGATCCCTATTCCCCTCAAAGAGTTGCAATTTCAAAACCGGTTTAACAGCCCCTCTTCCCAGGGAACTGGGAATTATAGCTCTGTGAGGTGAATAGAGATCTCCTAACAACTCTTAAGCACCATTAACAAACTACAGTTCCCAGAATTCATTGGGGGGGAACCATGACTATTTAAAGTTGTATGGTACTGCTTTAACTGTATAGTGCATATGAGGGCTTAGTCACAACTTTGTGCTCAAACAGAAGCAGAGTCAACAGTACAACAGCAGAAGCAAAAAAAATGCTAGTACAGTCACAACTAGTGTCCATGTAAAATTCCACCACCACCACCCCTTCATGGATAATGTTCACATAATCCTTCCAGGAAATGGGAATTATGCACATTTCCCAGTCAATGTGCATAATCTCCAACTAGCCTTGGGGAATGTGCACACAGTGACTGAATTTTGTACATTATCTGGCAATTATACACACTCCAACAAGCTTTCAGGGCTGTGCATAGATCAGCGTAAATTCTCTGGCTGTTATGCACAATCTCCAACAGGCTTTTGTAACTGCATATCTCAGCTGAATTTTGGACATTACCTGGCTAATAAGGCATAATCACCAGCAAAACTTTGGGAATGTGTGTGTACACACACACACACACACATAATTTTGCACATTCTCTTGGCAATGTGAGATTCTCTGCTTAGTATACATAGTCTTTTTTTTATGTCCCCTTTGGGGTATATCTGTTTTTGAAGTGTACCATCTATGATTCCCAGGCTTCTCCTAGCCCACTGCCTAATCTTACATATCCCACAACATACCATCCCACTGATCAGTCAAGCAGTTGGGTTGCATTGTGGGGTTCTAGATAAAGATAAAAGGGTTGTTTTTTTGTTCTGTTTTTTGAAATCCAGTCTCTTCACCCTCAGATGAGCACCACAGTCAGCTGAACAGCACAAGGGGCATTGCAGGGAGAGAGAGAAATTGAACTTCCTCTCCCACAATTCTGATGGAAATCCCCGCCCCTTCTAGGCTGCTATAAAGCTTAGGAAGAAAGCGCTATGGGGCCTGTCATCATTGGAATCTCGGGGGAAGGAAGATACAAACAGCTGAGGAAAGAAGCAGATCCATGCCCTATGCCCTCTGGAGTCCGTCAGGTTTTTGTCAGAACTTCCTCTAGTCCAGCAACTGCTGTTGCCTCAAGTACGGTACTTAGGAATCCTGCTGATAGCTGTCTGTAGAACTCTCCCAAGGGCTGCCTCCTGAGCCACAAGTTTCTCTCCACAAACCTCAACTGTAGCCCAGTGATGTCAGCTTTTGGTTTCTCAAGCCTCTCAAAGCCAGTTCCTAAACTTCCTGACTTCCGCTTTCAGCTCTTCCTTTGGCTGACCAACAACCACACATCAGCCATTCTCCCTTCTCCTTCTGCTCTTCCTTCTTCCTCTTTCTCTCTTGGATCTGAATGGTCTTGTAAGGCCACAGAGAAGGTCCTATTACTATCACTTAATAGGCTACAACATTTTTACCAGTCAATTATAATCATTTGCAAAGCCTAATAATTTGCAAGAACTTCCATAAAATTGCCAACATTGAGTCCCTGGAGATTTCTGTCCTGAAAGTCAGTCCCTCAAGACAAACATATAACATCCAATACATTTAAGTTTGCAAAAGTGGGGCTTCCCTTTCATTCCTTTTGGAGGAATTTAACATAGCACTCACGAGATCGTTCTGGCAGCACAAGCGTTTCAACTTGCCAGAAGGAACAAGCTCTCATAGAATCATAGAATCATAGAGTTGGAAGAGACCACAAGGGCCATCCAGTCCAACCCCCTGCCAAGCAGGAAACCCCTTGTCTCCATGCGCTGCTCTGGGAGTTTCCCTGACCACCCCCTCCCAGCCAATTTGGGGGGCACACAGGGGGAGGAGAGGGGGCAAAAAGCCCTGTTTCACTAATGGAAGTCCTTGCACTGGTTTCCACTAGCAGGGCTTAGCTGAATCCAGTCCAATATCTCAAACAAGCCCATGCTACTTGATCAATTTGTTTCCTTCATCCCACGAGCTTCATAAAGGTCAGTGCCAGTCCTTCCAACCTTGAACAAATTACTCTGAAGAACAGTGTTCTATCAAAATCCAAAACAGACTTGCTTGTTTCATCCATTCCCTGTAGCTTTAAAATTTGAAAATCTAGAGCCGGACAAAAATGAAGATACCCTCCTACCCATGAAGCCTGGTTCAAAGTATCTATGCTGTTCACCCACAAGCTTCTACTAAACACATTTTAATTCCAGGGAGGACAATGGCAACACAATGTCGGTGCCCTTATGTTCGAGGGCATTCTTAGCAGCCTGGTCCACCGTATCATTGCCAACAATTCTCACACGGGCTGCATTCCAAGAAAAACAGACCCAAAGACCTATTATTGTCTGCAGTTTCTGAATTCAAAAACCGTATTCCATTTACCAAGCCGCATTTGCATCCCATACCTCTCTCTACTTGACCAAAGCCTGGCCTTTGTGAAAAATGCGCCAGGACCAAAGTTTCCACTTGCACTCTCCTGTTTCTCTAAACGTGGGAGTTGGAGTCGCACTCAACATATATTGAGATATGAAATCTGTGTGTCCCAGTTGGCTGCAGAGTTAAATGGGAGGCAGTTGCCTTGGGCTCCCAACCTGGCTTTAGTGGGAGTGCTTTAACTTATTATGTCACACTTGCAAACATAGCATTATGCCATTATTAAAGGCAGTAATAATCCTGAGTGAGCATAGCATTTCTGCTAGGCCCATTCCTGCCCACCATGCCCCCAGTTCCACTCAGGTTCCTTCTGCTCTGAGGGCATTTTGCCAACATCAGGGTTACATTGGCAGAAGCCTCCTGCTGACACCAGGGTATTGCTATGCTGCCATATATATATTTCCCTGCTGTAACTAGTACAAGGGGAATAAAGAGCCATCCTATCTATCTGGTGGGTATGATTACTATGTTAGATATATGCAACTGACTCGTAAAAAACACGTGCAGAGTAGCAACACGTTTTTTTCTGATATAAGGGTGGGAAAACACATCTAACCATGTTTTGCAGGAATAAGTATTGCAGGAAATTCCCTTCATATATCTATTAGTCATTTGGAAGTAGATGGCAAGCAGAGTCACAAAATCTATGTGGGGGTTACGTGGGCTGGGACATATCACACTGGGACATATTTCACACTTGAATTCGAAGACACCCTTCTGAAACCAGCCAAGAGAGAGTAGAGCTATATGGCCAGGAGCTCTCATACATTCTCTGCCTCTCTGGTGGCTTTGCCTGTGGCAGGACCCTCTCTCGCTGGAGGAGCTTTGCTCTTGACCACTCCTTTTCCAAGTCACATTGCACATATTGCTCCACCGTTTCTGACCCACTGGACCAAATGCACATAGCATGTGTCAGGTGGCAACTGGCACAGCAAGATTTGGGGGTTCTGATAGACAACAAAGTGACTGTGAACCAGTATACTGGCATAATTTGTGTTGAAAGAAAATACTGTTTCCAGGAGTTCGGAAATAATAGTACTAATCCCACATTCAGTGCTGAGAAGAGCCTAGATGAAACACAGAGTACTACAGATCAAGAAGAACGTCTGTATAACTGCAAGATGGAACACAGTGTAGATGGAATATAATGAGCAAGTGTGTGATTCTGGGATGTTTTGGCCGGAGAAAAGACTGAGGAAGCAGAAATATCATAACAATACTTGGTGGTTTTTTTTTTTTAATAAAAAAAATACTGCATTATAAATATGGTGTGGCACTTTATAAAGAAACATTAGCAGTGTGTTGACAGCTTTCAAACATTTAAAAGATCTCAAAAAAGGGAGGTGGTTGTTCAATTCATCCAATGTGCAAAATGCAGTAATAATTTAAGCTCAAGAAAAATGAATTTAACTTTAAAATTAGGGTAGAGGCAATTCAGTATTAAAATAAGTTGCCTGGAGATGCTACTTTTCAGAAGAGATGTGGAGATTTTTAGTAAGGGCCTGAGCAGGCATGTATTGTGTATGCTTTAGTTTAAGGCAACCTTCCTCAATGTGGTGCCCTCCTGATGTTGTTGATCTGCAACTCCCATCATCCCTGACCATTGGCCATGTTGACTGGGACAAGGGAGTTGGATTCCAAAATGCCTGTAGGGCACCAGGTTGGAGTAGCTAATTTAAGGATATGCTTTCTTGGTCACACGAGAGCGAACTAAATTGATCCACAGTCTCTTGCTGCTGAAATACAGAATTCACAAAACACAAAAGGCACAAAATTCTAAATCCACTAAAACCCATTAGACACTTGGCCACATCTGGTACAGAACCCGGTAATATTTTGGTCTGAGCACAGTAGCAAGCACAATTAGGACAAATACAAGAAGCTTGAGTTTTTGCAGATATTCTGTTAATTAACCTTTCACTGTTCTTCAGGAGCTACTGTGAGATTCATGCTTCCAAATCTGATTTCCCCCCATATTACTATTTGTGGAACTGGCAGCAGCCATGGAAGATGGGTAATTAATGAGAAAGCCAAATTTGCAGATGACACCAGAGTATCCAAGATAATAAACCTTAAATACAACTTGAAGAGATCCTGAAGGATCTCTCCAGAATGGAGGTCATGGCAAAATTTAGAAGATGAGATTAAGTGTTGATAAGTGCCAGATAATGAATTAACATTCAACATGCAGCCCACATTTAATTTATTCTACTTCTCTCTCGCTCTTATCTTCTTAACCCATGTTTAAGAAAGAATGTGGTGGTATTGCTGTTGACATCCTCCTTAGGTCAAGATAGAAGCTAGCAGTGGGTTATGTGACCCACCAAATGGAAGGCCTATCAGCGAAATAATACACCTAAAGGTTCTGGATTTCATTGAAGCTGCTCAGGAAAAAAAGGGAGAGAAGAGAAAAATCATGGAAAACTGTCCATTTTGCTCTGGCAGTATAAAAGGTAAGCAAAACAGCATTATTAGGAAATTATTACAGGAAATTGACATGTATAATATGTCCATCTTTCCTATGAGAAAGATTAAATAAAACAGCCTTTTAATACAGTATAGAAAAAAGGACTGTGGATTGTATCCAAATAAGGTCTCCTCTTCCATTAATGCATCTCAATTAGTTATGTCCATTAACTACAATAGGTCTGCTCTGCGCATTGGAAATTGCTGAAATGTCCAGGAAAATCTGGACGTATGGCACAAACACACAGAGGCTGCATATGCATTAACCTGTTTGCAGTACAAAAATGTAGTTTTTCCTCAATGCAGAATCCTTCATGCTTGTCCTCAACATGCTGTTTTCAATCGAAGTTGGTTCTATATGCTACTGTCACAAAGGTAAGTGTGGTTACTTTGAAACATGTTTGAAAACCCTCCCCTGGATTAGCTAATCCACGCCTTTTCCTCCCTGCACATGCCTCCATCCCCATGAATGACAGAGGAAAGAAGAAGAAGAAGAAGAGGAGGAGTTTGGATCTGATATCCCACTTTATCACTACCCGAAGGAGTCTCAAAGTGGCTAACATTCTCCTTTCCCTTCCTCCCCCACAACAAACACTCTGTGAGGTGAGTGGGGCTGAGAGACCTCAAAGAAGTGTGACTAGCCCAAGGTCACCCAGCAGCTGCTTGTGGAGGAGTGGGGAAGCGAACCCGGTTCACCAGATTACGAGCCTACCGCTCTTAACCACTACACCACACTGGCTCTTTAAAGGATGTGATGGTTGTGATACCCACCATGCCATTGGCCAGGGCCATCTACATCTCTTTTCAAGCAGACACACTACAGGGTAATGCAGACTCAATCTGCCATGACCTTTCATTTTTGGAATGAAACCAGTTTCTCAAGAAGCATTTTTCAGGGACCAAAAAACGTGCAAGAGGTCTAGACTATGTGTGGACTATGTAAAAATATCAAGTGCCCAATCTCTGTTTCTGAAATAAAATCCCATGCGTGTGCAGCTAGAGTCTCTTTCTTCAAGATAATTTATCCTTTCCTGATTGGGAATTGCAGCAGAATATTTTCCTAAGCCCTTTAGTGCAATACTTTACACCAGAAACCAAAAAGTTCTTGTTGTGCACGTTGTACCTGGGAATGGCTGGCAGTTTCCACAGCCTGAATTCAGTGTTGCTAGTGTGTATGTGTGTGTAGGAGGGATTGCAACAGAGGTATTCCAAATAAATATGTGCAGGTTTCAGTTGTTGCTGGGAGAGAGGGAGTGGGGAGAAGTAGCCATATGGTTCTGTCCCATCTGGTTGGTGCACTTGTCAAGTAAACACAGGGAGGAAATGTTGAATTTAACAGTGAGCAAACATTTAAGGCAATGTTACCCTTTGGGGATTTGGGGAGCATGCTACACAGCAAGTGTACCGGTCCTTTCCTTATGTGGCTTGGACCAGGTCTAATGACCCATGTACCTGCCATTCTCCCAGTCTGCCATTCCAATTGCAAGACAGTCTGCCATTCCAATTGCAAGAGGACAGCATGCATTGTACGCAAGTGCTATTTGGCTTGCAGGGATCAGATGTGCTGAGTCAGTACATTAAAGCTTTTTTAAAAGGGGGGGGACTCTGTGGGGGCAGTCCATTTATGCTCCTGAGCGCTAACAGCTCCAGCTCCCCCCAACGGTGCCTAATTTGGTTCTACTTTGTCCTGCTAGATGCTCAAGAAAAGAAACCCAGCATGAGCCGCATTAAATCAGGGAGAGCAGAACAGTTCCAACCCATGCAAGCAAGTTTTAAAAGGTATGTTTGGAGTGGCTAAAGCAACAGTTTTTACTTTGTCCATTTCCCTTATCTGTGCGAGTGATTAGCAAGGAGGGGGGAAAAGAACCTTTCATTCAAAAGCCACTTGGAATCTCCCGTAACAAAATTGAATGTTTATTAATTTTAAACGTATTCCCAGCCCTATCCAAAAGGCTCAAGGTGGCTTATAGTTTATTAAAAGATAAAACTATAACAGAAAAAAATAAGATATCCTTCCCCTAAAAATAATTCTGCTAAAATAACCCCTTGCTTATCATCAGCCACCAAATGCCTGCTCAGAAAATACTCAGGTGGACCTCAAAGGGAAGGGAAGGCCAATCCTAAAAAGCAGTCACTGAAAATAGTTTCTCTAAGTGCATTGCCATTTGAGTCCTTGAGATTCAATTTCCCCATCAAAACTCTAATATGAATTGGGGAGCAGCAACATGACCCCCTCCAAAACAGGCATTTTGAATGTTTGCGTATTGGGGGGGTTGGAAGCAGTTTTCTATGTCAACAATAGACAAACAACGTGTGCTGGGTTTGTAGTGGGGGTGATGGAATCTGTGGTCCATAAGATCTGAAGGGCACCAGGGTGGTGAAGATGTATTTAGGTTGTATTGTAAGGTATGATATTATGTTATATATGGTTATCAAGAAGAAATATGTTAGACTGAAGAATTTAGATGGACAAACAACACCCATAATGCTGGCATGAACACTGTGTATGGAACATAGATAAGGCTAAGGGCACAATGTTAGGAATGATATGTTCCCCACTTACCACTGGTCACGCTGCCTGGAATTGTAGTTCCAACAACATCTCTAGGGCACCAGGTTGGGGAAGGTTGACTTAGCAGATGGACCAATGTTCTGACACAGTATAATGCCATTTCATAGGTTCATATTATATATGGTAAGGATGGGCCAAGAGAAAACATTGTTTCTAAAACCCATGCTTTAAAATTAATGTTTAGGGCTTGATCCAGATCTTCTCCTATGAGCAACATTGGCTGCACACTTCCTTCCTACGACTGCCGGTTTCTCTATATGGCAGGGGAGGTTGATGGCCAGAAACACCCACTTTCAAAGCAGTGCTTATGGGAAGGGGAGGTGTGTTGCAGTGTGAGACTGTTCCATCCATTTCCTTATTGTTTTTGCTGGAAACACAAATGATGTTTTCCTGGCCCTGCTTGCATACTTATTTCTGCTCCATTACCTATCCATTTTTTATTTTTTTTTTTAAAAGACCATGTTTCACAAGAGCTGTGCCAAAATGCAGTAGTCAGTGTGGATGGTTTTCTTGCACTGAAGGGAATTTTGCACAGTCCTATGAATATACCGGGTAGCTTGGAAAAAAAATACGTAGCCAAGCTGGTATTTTTCTTAATTTAAAAAAGAAAGAAAGAATTGTCTGGCACATGGCTAGATATTCAGAAATCTTTTTCTTTTTTTTAAAAGAGAGACGTAGTTGTCTGGTTGATTGATTTGCAACCCTTCAGCTGAACACAGCCATAGAATCTAGCGTATTATTAACCTTAATTTTCATTAGAGTGGTAACTTAGGGCTAAATCGGGCAGATTTCGTGAGTTGTCAATATTAATGATTTATAAAGCTCCAGCCGTGTGCAAGGCACTTAGCGGTAACTGTTAGATGCGGTTCTTTTCCCAGACTGTTTCCAGTCTAAACAGACTCCAAAGTGTGGTCTTCTTGGGCTGTGTTACAAACAAATCACGCAGATGTGAGCTCCAAGGGCAGAGGAGTCACGTATGATCAGTGTGGTTCCAGTGGCACTAAGCTGCAGTCTGCGAGTGCTTCTTTGAACAAGATGGTGATTTATTGGGGCCCTGAGGAGATTTCTGAGTGGAATCATGTTTTTCCCTCAAAAGTCCTTGTATTTAAAAGATGAGCCTTTTCTGATGCAACACAGAGACTTACAAAGTGTTTAATGCCAAGAATCAGTCACAGCCATGTCTCCTGGACACAGCACACTAATACATTTTAAAGGGAAACGTTTGACCGTGGGGAAACTGCACATATCTAGATTGCTACCAAGCAAATGTTTCTCCTAAGCAATCCACTCTCAGTGGAGTCTTAGTAAACAATTAACAGCATGATTCCCCAGTGCAAGGACTACCTTATTTAATAGTAATACCCATCTGGCTGGGTATTAATAATAATAATAATAATAATAATAATAATAATAATAATAATAATACTGTGCTTTTGTTGTTGTTAGATTTGCTAGGATACAGTATTATGCTAAATCTTAACAGCTGGGGGAATGCTCTTGCAGCAGACTGAATGCAAACTTTCCATTCTGTCACAAGTTCCTGACATGATCCAACATCAATATGGTAAAGAAAGAAGATACTTTTAACATTTTCTTGCTTTTTAATAATCTGTGATCAAAGTGGACGCATGGCACAATAAAGTCCCACACAATAGAGTGATTCTAAGAACAGTTTACTTTAATGACTATTCCATTTTGAGATCATGAAGGCACGCTTAGGATGGAGATGTTTAATATCTTGTAGCAGCAGAATTGCTGGAAAACAGGAGAGCCAAATTGCAGGCTAGAGGGTCAAAGAGGGGCCCTGAACACCGAGGAGTAGAGTGACTTGCAGAAGAGTGAACAGCAAAAAAAAAAAAAAAATGACATGGATAGGTTCTTGATCTGCTCCTTCCTAGTTAATGTACAGCCAAGATGATAAAAGGTCTGGAAAACAACCCTTATGAGAAATGGTTAAAGGAATTGGGTATGTTTAGCCTGGTAAAGAGGAGACTGAGAGGAGATATGGTAGCCATCTCCAAATATGTAAAGGACTGTCACATGGAGGATTGACCAAGCTTGTTTTCTCCCGCTCCAGGAGGAAAAAGGAGATTCTGACTTAACAGCAGAACTTTCTGACAGTAAGAGCTGTTTAACAGGAACAGACTCCCATGAAAAGTTGTGGACCCTCCTTCCTTGTAGGTATTTAAGCAGAGGCTGGATGGCCATCTGCCAGGCACTGTATGATCTAGTTGAGATTCCTGCATTGCAATGGGTTGGATTAGAATGACTGTTTGAGTCCCTTTTAACTCTACAGTTCTATGATTCTATGATCTTCTGTCCAGTTTATTATTGTTTCTTGCATTGCACCTTTGTTTTCGGAAGAGTAATAGGATAACTTGGCAACATCTGCCTTGAAACTTGCCAGTCAGTAGGTACTAAGTGCCAGAAGCAATTTGCTTGCATTCTAAAGAAATTTTTGCCAATTGTGAATTTAATTGGTTTGGCATTTAAAATAAAACAAAATCAGTTATTGTGATTCAGAGATTATTGAGGTGTTTCCCAGAATTAGGAAAAGAGAATGATAACAGACATCTGGTAACTGAGTGGCAATGGATCTATTTTTCCCTTGGCCCTTTCAAATTGTCTCTTCGAAAGAACCATGAAGAAGCACCAATTCTATTTAAAACAAGAAATACACAAGCTTCACTTGGCTAATGTAGTGCTAGCTATACCCTAATGTTCAGGGGATTTTGTGAGTGCGCAGTGAAGCCTCACGCAGCGGCTGGCTGAATTACTGTGATGTCACAGAATGTTCATCAACTTTCTATTTGCTGGAGAAATGACCCTGTTGACAATAGAATATGGAAGTGGGGAAATAAAGGACAGTTGGTGTGAAACTGAAATTTCATACAGGCCTGGGGGAGAACGCGAAAAGGAATCGGAAGGGGTCCATGGAATGGGAAAGATTGTGCCAAAGCAAGGCAGCTGAAAGGAGGGGGGGGAGTGGCAGCAGGCAAAGCAATATGAGGGCAGAACAGGCAGAAAGGAAAGGAAATCAGCAGAGACAATGATTGGAGAAAGAAAATGTCAGTCATGGGGAAGCAGCGGGGATTAATGTACACAGTGAATAATTATATTATTGATTGATTTATATTACTGTATTTAGATAAGAAATTTGTACCCTGCTTCTCAAAAAGAGGTCTGAGGTAGCTTATGAGGAACACGTAGAACCGCAAAATAGCTTGCAGAGAAAACTCCAGCAAAAATAAAATGTGAACTATATTAGCATACTGAAATTGAAAATCAGTAGGTGGGCAGCCGTGTTTATTACAGTGTTGCCTTTAGGTCTGGGGAGACTCAGGTTCAAATTCACACTCAGACATGAAGTTCAGTAGGAAACCTTCAGCCAGTCACCTTCTCTCAGCCTGACCTACCTCGCAGGGTTGCTGTAAAGAGGGGTAGGGGGGAACCATGCATGCCACCTACAGCACCTTGGAGGAAAGGTGGAATATAAAGTTAATTAAGAAAATGTTATTAAGTAAGTAAACATATGGGGGGGGCGGGAAATACATTTCCGAGCACAATTCAAAGTGTTGGTGCTGACCTTTAAAGCCCTAAACAGCCTCGGTCCAGTATACCTGAAGGAGTGTCTCCACCCCCATCGTTCTGCCCAGACACTGAGGTCCAGTGCCGAGGGCCTTCTGGTGGTTCCCTCGCTGCGAGAAGCTAAGTTACAGGGAACCAGGCAGAGGGCCTTCTCAGTAGTGGCACCCCCCCTGTGGAATGCCTTCCCACCAGATGTCAAAGAGAAAAACAACTACCAGACTTTTAGAATACATCTGAAGGCAGCCCTGTTTAGGGAAGCTTTTAATGTTTAATATATTATTGCATTTTAATATTCTCTTGGAAGCCGCCCAGAGTGGCTGGGGAAACCCTGCCAGATGGGCGGGGTATAAATAAATTATTATTATTATTATTATTATTATTATTATTATTATTATTATTATTATTATTATTATGGCCATGAAGGGCATTATGTAAACAGGGTGCCACCGCAACGAGAGCCTTTTTCTCAGTCCCCAACTTCCAGATCTCAGCAGGAACCTGAGTAAGTGTAAGGTAGCAGTAGCAATCTCAAATGCTGTGTAATTCTTTCCTCTGCCTGCTTGCTCACCAGCCCTCTCAGTACTGCTGCTGACTCTTCCTCCTCTGCCGCCATGCAGCTGAGTGGCTGAGAAGAGAGGAGGCTGTGCTGCCTCCATCTCAGGTGCCTCGGCTGCAGGGCCTGGGCTGGCCAGCAAGCAGGCCCAGCAGTTGAGAGGCAAGAATGGCACACCAGTGTTTGAATGACTGGTATGCAGAAGGCAGAAGTTTATATAAAAAGAGGGCTGGCTGCACATTCTCAGAGACGTGAGCCTTCCTTGTTGTGTTACGTCTTTCTTTAGGAGGGTAGCTGTTGATTCTTTCCACCTGTTAGGACACATTGCTATGACATCATTCAGTCACAACTCTTGAGGGGCTGGAAACATGGTACTTTGAAGGAAAAGGCTACTGCTCTCAGAATTCTCCCAAGAGAATTTTGCATGCCTCGCAAAATTGCCCTGGCAACCACATAATCCCACCTGTCGTTGCATTTTGAGAAGAAGCCCTTCTAATCCCAATCAAAAAGGCTGTTGTGGTGCAGTAAAAGATGACACCCCATCTTTGTGTTTAATGCTATGATTCTAGGTCAGGCTAAATAATATGCCTCGTTCCTTGCAAGCTTTAGGCAGAATCCACACAATGTTGTGGACAGCTAAAAGGTGGAATATCCATGGAGGAGAGTGTGGAAGCTAATGTGACAATTGTGCACACAGAGAAATCAGATCTGGAAAACTCATTTGCAGTACAAAGGCCCCTTCCGGAAGCACCCACAGAAGCAAAATGCCCTATTGTGGCTGCATTTCCGTCTCAAAGGAATGTCTCCACAATTCCACAGTGTCTCATCATTTCCGCAAGAGCAGAGACCTCTCGGTTATTTGGGATATGATCCTAAACGTTTCCATTGGTGTGTAACATCCGATTCTCAGTCTAACATCATGCTGAAGTGCACTCCATCTTCTGCGTTTACATGCTGTCACCTCAAGTCTCCAGACAGAGTTGTCAGCCATGCTGTCTTCTCAGTCAGAAGCTGTGATGTGGTGCCTCTACTGAGAACACTTCATAATTGATCCTGAGGGATTATTACTCATTAATAACACTGTAATAATCAGCATGTTTATCTAGAAAGAACCCCCAATGAGTTAAACGAGACTTCTCTCTTGTTTACTGATTTACCCGAGAGTAAGCCCCCACTGAAGTCAGTGGGATTTACTTCTGAGTAGACTTGTATAGAACTGCACAGGATGTTTTCTTAGGATGTTAGTGCCTAATTTTTATGAAAGGGAACTTGAAGTGCTATTTAGAACTAATGGGCAAAAGTGAAAGCCTACTAAATGGTATCTCATATATATAGTTATATATTATATATATATAAATCACCAACATTAGCCAACTGTTTCTCATTGACTACTTTTCTAACTGCACATGATGGAAATCAGGTATGGAAAAGGAAACCCAAAATAGAGCAGGCATTCATTATTTGTGTAAGTGGCTGGGCTTTTGTAGCTTTTGTTACTGCATTATTTTGTATTTTTAAATGCTTTCCATGTATGCTATAAATTCAAAGTAATTTGGCTTTCTGGAATTTTTACATTGTCCTACTTGCCTGCCTGGTAGAGCAATTTGATAGGGATTCATTCATAAGCAGTGAGAATAATTAACTAATAACAATGTATGTGTGCCTGAGGTTGCTCATCTAATACAACAATGTTAATATAACAAAGGGGTTTCTTTTTGTCTAAATTAATAATAAGGACCCCCATATCTGAAAGATGCTAAATTGCATGTTAAATAGGAAAGAGGCAGGTGCTTCTTCTTCTTGTAAAATGCTTTTATATTAATTTACTTTTATATCGCATTTAATTTTCAAGTTCTTATTGTGCTCATCTTCATTACAATTCAATGAAGTGGGTCACTGTTATTCATCTTTTGCAGCTGGGGAAATGTGGGTGAGGACTGTCTCTTTCGTGTGATTTGCCCCAGGTCACACCATGAATCTCTGGCAGAGACAAGACTTCAGATCTGTCCAAGTGGCTATTTGCTACTCTTAACAGTGGGAGGGGGCTGTTGCCTTTATGCCCTAGCAGGTCTGTCTGGTCCGTCGCCCAGCCAGATGCATCTTGTATGAAGGAGTGGCCTTTGGTATGATCCGGGGGGGGGGCACTTTCTATGTTCTTATGCTCCTACTAGGGGCTGCACCTTTGCTCACACTGCTTGCAAACCCTGCTGCCATTCCCCCCACATTAACCCCCCAGAGCTTACCTTTCCTGCCCCATGCAACTCCTAAGCTTGGTCGTCACCTTCCCAGCCCAATTTTGAAGCATCTCTCTTTTTCTGTGGCCCCACTTTGCACCCATTTTCACCTTCACTTGCTGTTCAGGTCTCTTCCTGCCTGGTTCTGTACACTTTTAGTGTCAGCCTCCTGCGTCTTCCTCCTCCTAAGCATCTCCCTTATTACCTTCTGCCCAGTTATGAAGCCACAATCCCCTCCTATTCTTCAGACCCTTTAATGTGCCTGCTTTCATCTTCAACACCATTCCCATGCCTCCTACTCCTTCCTTTTTTGCAACACCCTTTGCACCCCCATTTTCACCTTCACTGCCTTTCCCCCTCCCGCTTCCTTCTGACTCTTGTCCGTTTCCATGCCTCCTCTCTCCTGTTGTATAGCCCCCTTTGCATGCACACACTTTTCACCTTTACCTGCTTTCTTCTACCTCTTCCTTCCTCCTTTTTTCAACTCTCCCTTGCACCAGACCACCACTCATCCCCAATCTTAAGAGCAATCCTGCCAATTAGCTTGTTCAGATAGAGGAGAATAATTTCAATTGGTGTGTGTTGTACAAAAATAGGCGTTTGCTTGTTAATAAAATATTTGCTCTAAGCCAGGCTTCCTCAGCCTCGGCCCTCCAGATGTTTTGAGACTACAATTCCCATCATCCCTGACCTCTGGTCCTGCTAGCTAGGGATCATGGGAGTTGTAGGCCAAAAACATCTGGAGGGCCAAGGTTGAGGAAACCTGCTCTAAGTTAAGATGTTGAATCTGGAATTTCATGAAGATAGCACATGGCACCAGGAGTGAAATACATTGTGGGAAGGTACTGTGGGATATTTGAGGGCTCTGCATCCTTTATCTCCTATGAGGCAGCTGAGGAATGGAAGAGGAAGAACCTTTTTATCCCTTTCAGTGTTGCTTTCTTCTTGCTGTGCTCAAGCAACAACAGAAGTCTGAGCAAAGCAGGGGTAGAGAGACACTGATATGAAGCTTTTGAATTGAAATAATGACACCAAGCTGTTTAACAAGGAAAAATAGTAGAGATGGGTACAACTCAGAAGCTAACACAACAGAGCGTTTCCCAACTTCCTTCTCACTCTAATCAAATCTTGTTTTAAGCTGCCACTTCTCCTACTTGCATGTCATCCCCTGCTCCATCTACTGAAACCTCCTCCATTGTTTAAAACCACCATTTTCTTTTCAGTCCTCTCCAATCCTACCTTCTTTTTCACTTCCCTACCCTGAACTGACTTCATGTGATGAGGCAAATCCTCCAATGGGGTTGTGCTCTGATTTCATACAAATCCAAGATTAGGATGTGGAACTGTCAATGAGGGCTGCGTGATGACAGCCTTACATTTCATATATATATATATATATATGAGAGAAAAAAATGTGCTGCAGCAGTTCTTATGAACAAAGGTAGTCAGTCAAGTAAAGAGTGTTAGATGTGTGCCTTTAGAATCTCATTGCATGTGTTGAGCTTTTGTTAGAAATATGTGCCCCTCTGTTAGTTTTACTAAGAAACGTGAAATGTTTTCATTCTTAATCTTGGGAGACGCCACTATCTCCAGCTTTGAGATAAATCCTTGACCTTTCGGAGCCCAGGCAGCATGTGTTTTGCATTCACACTAATAGATGTTGCACATTGTAATGTCATTTGTAGGGTGTCATCTAACGTTGCGTTTCTTCTTGACAGATCTGAATAGCTTGATCTTTTCCTTGACATCTCCTCTGTGATTAAGTCAATGGCTAGAGTCATATCTGGAGCGCGAGCTTTATACATTTATTCACATTTGCTGCCAGCATATTAATGGGTGAGGTATTAAAGAGACATTGCCAGGTGGCACCAGGCCACAAACGTAGGGCTCCTCTCGTTAAGGGTTTGATGTATATATACAATGTAATGTGTTGCATACACAACTGACTGTAAAATGAGTAACAAATGCTTAAGTGCTGTACATGCACATTTGACAGGTGTACAAAAAGGGAACGAACATTTCTAATCATTTCTTTCCTGTAAGTTAAAGCAGCTTTTTTTAAAACACACAAACACACACACACACACACACACACACACAATTAAATAAATAAAATGAAATAAAAGCACGGCCTGGTTTAGCTAGTAATGAGAGCCTAGAACAGTGGTTCTCAAACCTTTTCCCACTTTGATAAGAAATTCATTGGAAAACAAAAAGAAACAACTCCTAGCAGTGCTTGATTTCTAACAAAGAACACAACTACTTTATAGTATGATCATGAGACATCCAGAAAGTATAAAACATTGAAGCTACATAAGAACATGAATCATTCCCACGCACTTGATGTCCTTGCTCTCATTTTTGAAAAGGTATCTATCCATATTCTGCAAATAAAAAAATATTGTTTTGATACTACACTACACTGAAATGTTTAAATGTTGTTTTTTGTTGTCCTTGAATCTTCCTGCCACACTTACCATGCTCTCTTATCACACCAGTGTGGCATGCCACACCCTTTGAGAACTACTAGCCTAGAACCTTAAAACGAAAGCTGGAAGATGCTGTAGGACCCCAATGTTACAAAATTCTTGACACTGTAGGTTCAGCAAACAAACCAATGTGTGGATCCCAGACTTTATTACTGACACACTTGACTAGTACAGTGTTACTTGTATGCTACACACCAGCACTTTTGTCAGGAGGATTTGTGACACAACACCCTACATGCCCATTTGGTTGATAGATCTAGTGTGGACTTACAACTACTTAGAAAGGCCTTCTCCTTCATGTACTTTCTGTACATTAACCAGCCTCATATAACCAACATGCTTAAGTCTAATTAATGCATGAAGGGGTTAATATCGACAAGTAAGATGTCATGCCAGGCTTAGCGAGGTCACTTGTCCTTACCTTTGAAGGAAATGGGTAACCAAGCCTATTGTCCCCCACCCCCAGTCTAGCAGAGAAGCTCAACATGTGATGAGGGCTGGGTTGGTTGCTGCAAGCTCAGACCGCATGACTCTCACAAGCCACTATTCAGTTACTTTACCAATAATTTAAGAATTGTAACTAAGCCAAGATTTACTGTTTGTGCAACTTTCTGAAGCACATAAACCTGACCTTTGAAGAGGTTGTAAGTAAACTGCTTTTAACTTACCAAACAAACCAAAGAGGTAAACTTTGGAACTGACTTTAAAGGGCACATTTTAAGATTTTCCCGCCTATATTTCCATGCATGTTTTGTGATTTTAAACCTCTGCCAGGGTTCTCTCACCAAAGAGTATTGGCCCCAAACTTGGATCTTGGCATCCGAGAATTCTCCTTTTATATTTATTTCCCACCCCCTTGAACCATCACTTTCCTTATGCAGGGAGTTGTGTTGACCAGCCTGGTTGTTGTTGTTGTTTTTAAGGTGGCAAAGCCACCTTAAATCTAATCATGCAGCTCACTTCTGCATTCTGAAATTCTACTGACTCAGGGGAGGACTGTACCATGTCCTTTTGTGAATATTAAAACCAGATCTTTGGAACTTCAACTATCTTTGTCTTTGTCATCAAGGAAGAAGAGGTAAACAAAGCCCATAATAAGTAGGAAAGCACATTAGATATTTTTTTTAAAAAAAAATCTGTCAGAATGGATCATCGTTGGCTCTTTAAATGTATGAATTTTAACTTCATGCCATTCCTTGTAAGATTCAGCTGTCTGCAACTGTGGCATTTGACTGTTCCTGGTGATGATGGGTGACCTTTCCTGAGGCTCTTTACTGTGTATATAGCACTGCTATGTGCAATCCATTTTGCTGCAGAGTGAGGTCTGTGAGGCTACTGAAAAAGTTTCCAGGTTTACATATGACTCTTCCCTCCATCTCCTTTTTCAAACTACAGCTGCTCTCCAGAGCTAATGGAACATATGTAAGAGTTCATGCATGTGTGTGTGTGTGTGTGGACATAATTGAGCTTTATGATGCAGCAGCCCCAAGCAGTTTTGGAAAAAAATGTTCTTAGTACCAAAAAGAAAAACCCAATGTGGCTGGAAGCTGTTGTGAAAACCGCAGAAAAACCTTGATGTAGGCACATGCAGATCTGGGAATTGTGGTCAATATGTTCCAAGTAGGGACAGGCTGGAATGTTCTCAGTATCCCCCAGCAGGAAATGGGATCAGTGCCATATAGACAGATAGATGAAATGTTTAGAGACACCAAGGTATGAGTTACAAAGGAACCCACTGTTACAGTGTGGTGTGGAGAGCCAATGTGGTGTAGTGGTTAAGAGCGGTACACTCGTAATCTGGGGAACCGGGTTCGTGTCTCCACTCCTCCACATGCAGCTGCTGGGTGACCTTGGGCTAGTCACACTTCTTTGAAGTCTCTCAGCCCCACTCACCTCACAGAGTGTTTGTTGTGGGGGAGGAAGGGAAAGGAGAATGTTAGCCGCTTTGAGACTCCTTCGGGTAGTGATAAAGCGGGATATCAAATCCAAACTCTTCTTACAGCTGAGAGGGCCTTCAAGCAGGAGTAAACCACACAGCATGTGCCGGTGCTGTTTACTGATCCCATTTGCCCCACACAGCAATTGTTGTGGGCCTGTCTTGCCACCTCCTGCCTTTGCCTGCTTACTGGTGCAAATGACAAACCGGAAGCTGCTTCAGCCCTTTGCGTGTAGATCTGGAGGTTGCCTTCAAGATTACAAAATGGGAAACAATTTATTTCATATTCCCCTTTGCCATTAGGTCTACTATGAGCCCACAGGAGACACGAACCAGCCTGTCACAAAGATCACTCTCCTCCTTTATCCTGAAAACAAAGTCAGCTTTTCTGCCGCAGTGGTGCTAAGCAACCAGCCCACAGCCCCAGCAGCCCTGTGTTAAGCCAGTGGTTCATTTAGCTTTGGCTGGAAGCAGTTAATGCCTTGTTACTCTTGTTCCGGGAGATGTGAATTGCAAAGAGTCTCTCCCCCCACCCCCACCATCTGAATTTAAAACAATCCCGCAATCAGTTTTGATCTACATAAAGTTGCATCTAATGCTAATAAAATATGACAAACCAATCTGAAGTCCTCACTTAATCAGGGCGCAAGTTACACGGACACCAATTTCAGTAGTAGCTTCTGGATTTAATGCTAATTCTGAACTACTAATAGTTCATTATTATAAAAGTTTGCCTAATAACTTATTATCATAAACATTTGCATATCACCCTTCCTCAGGATAGCACACACAGATGTGGGTTCCCCTCACAACAACCTGGTGAGGAAGGCTAGGCTAAAAGAGAGAGACTGCCCCTTGGTGAGCTTCATGGTTGGGTCCGAATTTAAATTTAATGTTCCTTAGGCTATGTACACACCACACATATAAAGCCCCTGCAAGTATCCTGGGAACTGTAGTTTACTCCTGCAAAACTATAATTCCCAGCACCCTTCAGCTACAGTTCCCAGGATTCTTTGGTGGAGAAAGGTGCTTTAAATGTTTAGTGTGTACTAGGGATTGAGGGGAGGAGTATTTTGATTCAGTTCACATTTAAAGGTGAATCCACCTAATTCACAGTTTTCAAAACAATGTGTGAACTGAAACAGGACGATCCTTTTAAATATGCATTTCTCTTAATTTTGTGATGCAGTTCTGTTGCCAAGCAATGTCTTACAAAAATGCATAGATTAGGAGGAATTGCTTGCAAAAATGTGTGTGTTTGTCAAAACTGCATATTAAAAAGTATTCCTGCGTAGAAATTCACACTAAAATCTTGATGACTTTCCACGAAGATTAAAAAAAAAACACCTGCAGAAATGTCAAGAGCTGAATTTAACATTGGAGAAATGAGAAACTGAGAGGACCAAAATTGACAGATTCACCTGTCCCTGGCGTGTACACAGTCTTGGTTAAAATTTAATCTGAAGACAATCATGCGGTGTTTGTCAGTGGCATAAGGATTCCAAAGACCTGCCTGTATTTTGTAGTTAGATTCCCTGTCCTCATAATTATTATTTCTGTGGATATCCTTGGCAAGAAGTACTGGAGAAAGTCTGTTTACCAGAGGGAATGATTTATTCTAGAGTGTTATTACTGATTAACGAAGTGCATTTGGCAGATTCGGATATACAGCAACGAAATGCCAATAGGATTTGGCAATACGGGCAAATATGTATTGATTGGCAGTCTTCTTCATCTCCTTTGTATAACAGCTGGTTGGAAGGAATACGTCTTGCAGGCAGAGAGAAATAAACTTATCTTTTCAGAATTCACATGGTCTACGCAATCTGAGCCGCCATACTATAGGTTTCTTCCCTGTTGCAAAAATTGTGCAACTGACAGGAGAAGCTAGAGATGGTGCGTTAACTGCCTAAAACGCTGCATGGTGTGACTGGAGGAGTGTACATTTTGAAGTTGTGTGGCTGAAGCAAGGCGAGGAGTTTCTCATGAGACATGTTGTTATCGTTTTCTTCATTTATAAGCATTTATCACCCACTTAATATTTCAAAAACATCTCCAAGCAGTGTGAAATATATAAACAAGCAATATCATCGAAACAAAAATGCCACCTAAAACCAGCAAAACAGTGGCAAAGAAACCTGATAAAATTTATCTAAAACCTCATGGCCTTCAACTGGCATCCAGCCAAGTAGGCAAACTGGGACTGTATGTAGGCTACTCAGTGTTTTCTTTAGGCATAGAATAAAGCAGTGCCACGCAATATTAGCCTTTGCTATTTGCAGGCAGTGTCAAGTGTCTCGATTGGCTAGGCCTAGCATATATACAGGACGCCCGAAGAGCAGGATCTCAACCCTGTCGGTGGCTGCTGTGAATACATATCAAGTTCTAGTTTCCAGTTTCTGTCCACCACATTGTGGTCAAACCCACCCTCAGCCAACCTCAAGCAGCCCAAATCCAACTTCAATAAATAATTCGTCTGTTAAAGATTATATTTTACGTTGCTGTCTCTCGCCCATTTTATGCTTACCTTAGTGGGAGAGGAGAAAACCAGTTAACAAATTAATCTAAATGTTAGCAAAGCATTATATGAATAGAAGTGAGTTAGGCTGAGAGATGTTGACTGGTCCAAGATCACCTACCAAGCTTTCTGCATGAGTGGTGATTTGGACCTAGTTCTTACTGATTCCCCTCTGACATCCTAACTATCAAACTGCACTGGTTTTAATCTATAGTACATCATAATGTATTTACAGTGGTACCTTGGTTCTCAAACGCCTTGGTACTCCAACGCCTTGGTTCTCAAATGCCGAAAACTTGAAAGTAAGTGTTCCGGTTTTCGAACATTTTTTGGAAGCCAAATGTCTGATGTGGCTGTCAGCTATTGTTTCTGGGGCGCCTGCACCAATCAGAAGCCGTGCTTTGGTTTTCGAACATTTTGGAAGTCAGACGGACTTCCGGAATGGATTATGTTTGGCGCTTTTGTTTTTGCTATTTATTTTCTATTTTCTGTTTTGGTTTTTGAGGCTTTTTTGGTTAATTTGTTTTTGTGACTGTGGAACCTAGTTCAGCTACTGATTGATTGATTGTGTGACTGCGGAAATGGATAAAAGCCCCCCATCCAAACAATGACTATCATCAGAACAGGTAAGAAAAAAACAACAATTTATATTTTTCTCATCTAAAAATACTGTCTTGTTTATTTTATAGTACAGTACATTGATTATTGCTTTCATTTTATGGATCAATGGTCTCGTTAGATAGTAAAATTCAAGTTAAATTGCTGTTTTAGGGGTTGTTTTTAAAAGGCTGGAACGCATTAATCTGTTTTGAATTACTTTCTATGGGAAAGCGCGCCTTGGTTTTGGAACGCTTTGGTTTTGGAACGGACTTCCAGAACGGATTAAGTTTGAGAACCAAGGTACCACTGTAGTTGTGACATCATTTTGGCACAGAACTCATAGTCACTATTTCTGAGAATTTCTCAGATTTACAGAATCCAGTGTATTCCTTTCGGATCTCAAAATGTAATTTATTGTTATGTGCTCCTCATTTCCCTGTTCAGTTTTAGAAGACATACAACTGGACTTAGCTCCATTTGGATGAGAGCTCACGGGGAAAATATTTGCTTTATTTACACATCTACAAGCAGAGCATAAAGGGGCAAAGAGACACCTCGACAGCAGATTCCCTTGCTCCAGCTGTGCTCTAGGAATGCAAGAGGTGTGCAAAGTCATTTGTCTTATGGAAGTGGGCTGTCAACAAAAAAAGCAAACTTGCGTGCACAGAGAGTTTTAACTTTCACATCCATAGCTCTGGAGGCAAAGGCCAGGGTGCTTGAAATGGAGGGCCTGACAGACAGCTGTGTGCAACTGCAATTGTATTCCGATACAGATGTTTCTCTTTCCCACTCAACAACAACTTATAATGTAAGAAGCTGGCACAAGCTACAATCATTCCAAAACATATTGTGCTTTCATGTCAAAGGCAAACATGGCCATGAACCACTTTAAAAATAAATAAATGATGGGGGTGTTATTAAATAGCACATACTGATATTTTGCCAAAAGGGTCTCTCTGTCCTCCTAACTGTGAAAATTAAGAACATCATTTCTTTCATTCTGTTATTTTAACACCAAACCCCTCAGACTCCTAAGAGATCAGAATTTCCTCCACTGTTTTAAATAAATAGACTCCTGTTCATTTTGATCACCTAGTTCTCTAGGTACCTCTGAGAAAAAGCTTTTACCTCAGCCTCTGGAAAATCACTGTGGAAAATTACCTGTCAAGTCAAACTTTTTTTTGCTACCCATTTACCTGAACCATTGATTATCCTAAAAAGCAGGGGGGGTTCCCCTTTACATTATTTTAAAGCTAACTAGAGCTGCAAAATTATGGTAGGCTCAGCATCTAGTTACCCTGACTAAGCATGGAGAACTTTGTTTGGTTTGCAAAGTGCCCCAATTTACACTTAAGACACAGAACAGAGTGTAATTATTCTTTGGATTTCACACTTCTCTGAATTTTGCAATACAGTTCTTGGCTCACAAAAAATACCAACTTTTTTTAAAAAAAAACTTGTGTTTTGGTACAAAATATGCTTATAAATGTATATATTGTGATAAATATATATGTTGTGATAAAACATGTACAGTGGTACCTCTGGTTACGTACTTAATTCGTTCCAGAGATCCATTCTTAATCTGAAACTGTTCTTAACCTGAAGCACCACTTTAGCTAATGAGGCCTCCTGCTGCCGCCGCGCCGCCAGAACACGATTTCTGTTCTTATCCTGAAGCAAAGTTTTTAACCTGAAGCCTTATTTCTGGGTTAGCAGAGTATGTAACCTGAAGCGTATGTAACGCAAGGTACCACTGGATTTGCATTCCATTCACTTAGGAATTTTTGTATAGATTTTTTTTTAAAGTTGCAGGTTAATACAGAAGTGGGACAGAATGGTGCATGCAAAATGACAAGGTCTGAAAATATACTGACTCCTGCACCCCTTCTCCTGACTCGTGGGCCACATCCACACTGCAACACAACTTGTTTCTTTTTTCTAAGCTGCCATCTCGCAACACTTTCAATGCAGGTGAAACTGAGCTCTGCCTAATCATCAGCACTTCTGTTCTCTCACGGAGCAACCTGGGTCACAACATATCTTGGTGGAATATGCACATCGCTGGGTACTCTACACTTGCCTTGTATACTAAGGGAGAATTTTCTACAGCATCAACCTTAGTATAATAGCAAGGGATGAGGAAATTATACAGCTGCTGGAATCTCCCACTGGGGTGCTTCAGTCTTATTCCCTGGCTCTGAGATTTGTGCTAATTTTCGAAGCACAAATCAATCTTGTAATCAACCTACTTTCGATATGAAACATTTTTCTAACATCATGATTAAAGCAATTTAAAGCATTGTGTGTGGTTGGGGGCACACATGGAACTCCTGCAAAAGCTGGCTTTCCCACTCACTTCAATGAAGGGCGCAGGTCCTGGAGGTGACCTCCCCCCCTGCCGTCCCCTCATTGAAATGGATAGAGAAGCTGTGTGGGCAGAACTTGTTGTTCAGTCGTTCAGTCGTGTCCGACTCTTCGTGACCCCATGGACCAGAGCACGCCAGGCATGCCTATCTTTCACTGTCTCCCGCAGTTTGGCCAAACTCATGCCAGTCGCTTCGAGAACACTGTCCAACCATCTCATCCTCTGCCATATCCTTCTCCTTGTGCCCTCCATCTTTCCCAACATCAGGGTCTTTTCTAGGGAGTCTTCTCTTCTCATGAGCTGGCCAAAGTACTGGAGCCTCAACTTCAGGATCTGTCCTTCTAGTGAGCACTCAGGGCTGATTTCTTTAAGGATGGATAAGTCTGATCTTTTTGCAGTCCATGGGACTCTCAAGAGTCTCCTCCAGCACCAGAACAGTCACCTGCTAAAACACCACTGAGTAGGGTGAATAAATCCAGTGCATTTTTTTCTAAAAAAAACAAAAAACAAAACACCAAATGGTTAGGGGTACTCTCATTTTGACTCAAGAAAATCACTGGGAAAGGAAATTAAGCTGTCATTGGAGGTGGTAACAATGAAACTGACCAATCACCGTGCTAGATTCCAAGTCCTACTTCACACATTAAACGCTCGCTTCCATCTGAGATTCAGGAAACACCGTGACAGGAAATGAGGCCACCATCAGGGGTAGCAACAGAACTGATGATTCACTGTGCTAGAGAAGAAACTCCCGTTAGATTCACAAAATGTTTAGGGGTATGCGTGCCCCTGCATCCCCCCAGAAAAAAAGCACTGAATAAATCTAACCAAAAGCAACAGCAGTTTCTAATGCAGGTGTCTTCAAAACAGTCCACCTAGAACTCCACTGTCCCCTCCAGTACAGGTGAATTTAGTTTTGATTAAAAAAACAAAAACAAATCTGTTCATAGGTATTCATCTTGAAACTCATAATCTATGTACCCTGTCCTACCATGGCTGTAGCATTACTCCAGCTCTGGTAGCTTGAGAACTGTATAAACATAATGCAGGGGGAGGTTTGCTGAAGTGGTGCTGTGGAATCCACTCACTTTGTTTCCTTAGGGCACAATCCTAACCCTAGATCCACTGGGATGAGTGAGTTAGGATGTGGTGGATTTCCAACTCAGTCAGCAGGTTCTTTGCTCATTTGGGCTACCCCACTGCAAGGCTCCCAACCACAGCTCAGCCAGAAATAACTCCCTCATCGTGTAACTCCCTCATCGTGGCTCACGTGGGGCTAAGTTGGCTAAGCTGAGGCTGGCAAAACTTACGCCAGCTGAAGCTTCTGAAAAACATGGTGAGGACCGGACTGCCATTGTATCCTAACTCCATTCAGCTCCTTCACAAGTTCACAACCCAGTGGAACATATGCTGGCAAAAAGGTTGGTGTTGGTCAAACTCTGTTTTATAGGCTTGGTTTTCCCCACCTGACAGTAGCCCTGCTCCTGAACAGACTTTGGATCGGGTGTGTTTTATGCCGGTTTAACTTCCCATTTAGCAGAGATGAGGAAGGTTTCCCCCCCAAAAAAGTCCCAAGGTACCACTTGAAGCATTATGCAAACATGCAAACCTGAATTGATTAGAGACACAACAGAGAACCTGATAGATAGATAGATAGATAGATAGATAGATAGATAGATAGAATGGACACTTGGGTTGCGAACGCGTTCCGTGCAGGAGGTGCGTTCACAACCCGCAGCATTCGCAACCCACACTGCTGTGTCTGCGCACGCACGTGACGCAATTCGGTGCTTCTGCGCATGCGCAAAGCGCGATTTAGGGCTTCTGCGCATGCGCGAGTGCTGAAACCCGGAAGTAACCCATTCCATTACTTCCGGGTTCAGTGCGGTGCACAACCCAAAATCACACAACCTGAAGTGGCCGTAACCTGAGGCATGACTGTAGATAGATAGATAGATGATAGATATAGATAATTATTAGACTATATGTGTTATAGTTAATGACATCCCTATGAAAGTGTTTCCAATCTCTAAACACATACTAGCAAAACCCTGCTTGCAATAATAAATGCACCAATTTAAGCACACTTACACTCAATAATGTAGACCCATGTATTCCTCGAGAATCTTCTGGATTGCCGGTTCCTGGGGTACAACAATGGGAGAGGGCTATTGCCAGAGTGTGAAACAGGATGCTTGATTAGATATGCCTTTGGTTTGATCTAATGCAGCTCCTTTGGAGATCTTGTTTGTGTGTGTATCTAATTGTCTACTTTGCATTTCCCAGTGTTAATTCAAACATGCAAGTATGACAGTGGTTTCGTACCATACACTAGGCTAGGGATACTTTGCAACTCCTCCCCACACCCAATTCATGTGTCCTGTTTTGACTTTTTTCGAAGCAGGACTTGAAGTTCCATTATTTCAACCATCAGGTGAAGTGTTGCAAAGATCCAAACAAAATGTAACAACAATAGTTCTGTCTGTTTAAATACAATCACATGCAGAAAAGAGAGGGATTCCCATAGCTGAAAGTAATCTCAGTTAGGGAAAAAGTACTTGTGAAGGTATAGCAGTGGGTGAGGTAGGGATGGGTGAATGTGTCAATTTTGGTTTTCTCAGTTTCTCATTTTTACAATCTTAAATCCAGTTCTTCACATTTCCACAGCAATTTTGTTGTTGTTGTTGTTGTTGTTGTTGTTGTTGTTGTTGTTTAAATTCTTCATGAAAATTCACCTGCATTTCAGTGTGAATTTTTCCTAAGAAACATATTTTTTTGATTGCAGTGTTGACTAATGTACATATTTTGGCAAGTCATTTTCCTTAATACAGTGCATTTTTTGTATGCTGCTTTCACTCATATATGCATTGAAATGCAATTTTAAAACCACCATGTGTAGTTCTGGATGGAGAACTACATTGCAAAATTCGGAAAAGTGCAGATTTCTAAGGATGGTTGTGTTTAAATTCACTTCCTGTTTTGGGAAGTGCATCTTAGGTAAATTCACCTTAAATACCTACTCAATCTAATTTCTCCCCCATCCCTTGGGTGAGGAAGAGTTCACCACTCCTCGCCTATACATCCTTTTGCTGTTATAGTTGAGCTTTGCTGCCATCTTTTTATATGACTAGGCCAATTTTAAACGTGGAACTGCCACTAACACATATCCTTTGCCCCTGAAACACACAATGGAGACATGGAGAGAGTCAAACAGCAGGCATCAAAAGCCCAAATATCCCCTTTTCTTGTATTGTGGGTCAGCAATATTTAATATCTCTGCTGTAACATTTCATCTGGGCAGAAGGCACACTGAGATTTGCAGCTGATGCTAGCATCTGGAAAACAAAATGAAGGGTTTCAGGTTTTTTTTAAAACCTTTAGACAGTACACAGACACCTCCCCCACTCACACTGCAGTTGATACTCACTGGCAGCAAAATGACGTGTCTGCCACTGGTGCCCTGTGGTATTTTTACTCTGTGGAGAGAAGTTTCATCCTCAGGGGCCGTCAGGCTGGCACCGTCAGCTAGCATTATATCCCTGCAACACCCACTGGGAACTGAAAAGATATTAATGTATTCTCCTTGCTATTATCATTTCCGAACTCTATCATTTTCTCAGCCACTTCCTTTGGGACTCTCCCACCATCGCTTTCTCTCTACAGTTAATGCCCTTCGGAGTTATACGCACATGTAAGGAGAGGAGACATTCCTCTTTAGGGAGGAAATCAATCTAGGCCAGAGAAGCTGTGATTACACCTTAGTGCAAAACTGACCTGCTGTACCTAAAAAAGGAATTAGGAATGGGATTAAGGCTATCTTACTTGCCATGCTATCATTTAATACTTCTGAGTCTGAAACTGACTAAGTCGGAAAAGAGAAATAGGATGTACAATGACTTGCACTTCCTGTTTCCTGTGCATATCTATCTTGACCTTTTCCCCAAATCCAGCTCTCAGCAAAATGTCCAACATTATCTGAACCAAACACTAAGAAATGCTATACAAAAGAATTGTATCCTTTCATTTTAATAAGTGCTAAGCAACCATTCTTGCACACACAACCTTTCCCATTTGTTCAATAGAATAAATGATGGGCCTTACTCTGTGTTCCCTCACCATCTGAGGTGAAGTGAGAGCATTTTTCAGAGGTTGCCACCAGATCCTAGAATTCTCTCTCCTGGGAGTTCCATCTGTGTTCCTCCATTTTCACCATCTGATAAATGAAAAATAACCTCTTCTTTTAGAAAATCTTTGGTGAGAAGGCAATCTGATTGCCTATTATCTGGATGCTGATATTTAATATGTGGTTAGCAGTTTGGGTTTGTTTTTTTTAATTAAGTCATTTGGTTGTATCCAACTAAATTTGATATTCAGAGTTAAAACAATACTTAGGCATAGCCATTGATTTCAATTGACCTACTGGGATGCAGGTGGCGTAGTCTAAACCACTGAGCCTCTTGGGCTTGCTGATCAGAACGTTGGCGGTTCAAATCCCACAACAGGGTGAGCTCCCAGCTCCTGCCAAACTAGCAGTTTGAAAGCACACTGTGGGAATATGTTTTTGGGACTTCCCACGCTTTGCCGCTTCACAAAAACCTTCCGCGCTAATGCACGGAAGAAAAGAGATCTGGCTGGTGACTGCTGCCTGGATCCCTCCGCGCTTGCTAGAAAGTGCGCCAGGAAGCTTCTCAGTAACGGCCGAAAGCTGTTTTCTGCCTGGAAACACAGATTAATGCAATGTTATGATTGGTTTATGCAAATGCTATGACGCTGTTCAGTTTATCAATAAATGGCCCCTGCTCTCTGTTAGCGATGACGAGTGCGCTTGGAAACACAAGAGAGAGAACAAGTAATGTGAGACAAGCACAGAGAGAAATGAAAGAGAAACTAAGGAAAGAACGCGCACAGAGAGTAGTTGGGAGCGCGCACCCCAACCATTGACTGCAGTCTCTTTATTTCTTATTTTTATTTGGCCGCTTTCCTACTTTTGGCCGCACCTTTTGCTATTCTTTTCGCTGCCTATCCTTTCCTCTTCGGAACCTTCAGAAACCTTCGTAACAACCTTCAGAACTCCAGAAAACATCTCATGACCGTCAGTAAAATCTCATAACCAGTGGACCCATCATAACCAGTGGGAGCAGGCTCTCCAGGATTACTGGTTATCCCAGAAGTTGGTTATCCCCACAGCACACCAGTGCAAGTAGATAAATAGGTACCGCTGCGATGGGAAGGTAAACGGCGTTTCCGTGTGTTCTGGCTTCCATCACAGTGTTCTGTCGCACCAGAAGCAGTTTAGTTATGCTGGCCACATACCCAGAAAACTGTCTGTGGACAAACGCCAGCTCCCTCTGCCTGAAAGTGAAATGAGTACCACAACCCCATAGTCGCCTTTGACTGGGCTTAACCGTCCAGGGGTCCTTTACCTTTTTTAAAAATACCTTTATACAGCCTATAGCGTTGCTGTCTTGTTTCTTTAATGGCATTTGAAATTTATTGTTGTTAACTTTTTGTGATTGAGTTGCTTGGCCATTTTGGTTTTGTTAGCCACCTTGGTGGAAAAGTGGGATAAAAATAGTGTTAATAAAACAGAGCAGTATGAAATGTGTGGCAATAATATTAATAAGAAACCATCACTGGGATTTCTAACAGGGACCTGTAGAAGAAAGAATGCAAAGAAGGCAATAGATATGTGTGACTAGGTGGAGGGGCGGACATGAGGTAATTCAGGATGCAGGTGTTTTGTCTTTTCCATTCCTATGGGCCTGTCCACCCACTTCCCTGTTTGGTTTCTGATGAGCCTTTGAATGGCCCCTTTGAGCAGACAACTTCTCATATATTTTCAAGGTTTCCTCTTCAAGCTAAAGTGGGAAGTGGCTTTGTGCTTGAGTGCTTTGTTTTGATTTTGATGGTTTGTGTTTTGTTTTTTTTTAATAGGATTTTGAAAGGCTCAGCATATTCCATGTGCACACAAAAATAAAAATAAAATAATGTCACTTACTTTCTGTATCCAGCGTAGGAGGAAAGAAAAGGAAAGGAAGAAGAGAGCAATTTTAAGAACATTGTTTACAAACAGTTATGTGACCAGAAAGGTTAAACTCTGTGATAAATGACAAAATGTGGGAGAACTGTGAAATAAAAAAACTGTGCTTGTTTAATTATGATTGCAGCATCTGGTTTCTCTTATAGTTTTGATTGAGAAGAAGAAGAAGAAGAAGAAGAAGAGGAGGAGGAGGAGGAGTTTGGATTTGATATCCCGCTTTTCACTACCCGAAGGAGTCTCAAAGCGGCTAACATTCTCCTTTCCCTTCCTCCCCCACAACAAACACTCTGTGAGGTGAGTGGGGCTGAGAGACTTCAAAGAAGTGTGACTAGCCCAAGGTCACCCAGCAGCTGCATGTGGAGGAGTGGAGACACGAACCCGGTTCCCCAGATTACGAGTCTACCACTCTTAACCACTACACCACACTGGCTCTGAGAGTATATAGTATATATATATAGTATATATATACTCTGAGAGTATATAGATGCCATCAGCTGATGGACAGAAGGAGCATGCATTGCTCTAGCAGCACACAACAATATGCATTGAAATTGTTGCAAAAATGGAGGGAGCCTGGTAGGCTTTTAATGTGGGTGTCCCTGTTCTAGCATTCCTATTGAGAAGTGACAGCTGACAACTATCTGCAGAAATAGTTAAAGACATTCTTGTTGCGGACTTCTGGCGGCGACGCCATTGCGGGTGGTCGTGGGCTGCTTCGGCTGCGAAGCGCCCAGTCCATCCCGGGGGTTTGGAGCCCCGCTACCGCAAAGCGGGGCTCCGGTGGGGTGCGGGACGAGCGTCCCGCACCCTGGGCTCCCCGGCTGTGCCCGTTGTGGCTCCGAACCCTTCCCTCGCTCCCCCTGTAAAGGGGGAGTGGGGGTGAAGGGACGACGGAGCCGGGCTATAGGGGACATGCCCCAACCGGGATGTAAATGCGGCGGCAAAGCCTGTGATGAGCGTCTAAGTTCTACCTGTCTTTAATGAATTGAAAGAACCCGGTGGTTGTGAGTATTTGACTGATTTTGATTGACTTTTATATCTTTGGAACGATCCGGGGGGAAGAGGAAAAGGAGCCTGCCTCCCTCCCTTCGGGAGAGAAAGAAAATAACCAGTTTGAGTGACTGCTGCTACAATAATGGATACAAAGTGTTTGGAATTTGAAAACTGAGACTGCTGAGATTTCCCTTTGGGGATTAAGTGGGCAGAAAATATCTCCTTTTAAAGTTTTGATCTTTACACTCTGGCTTCAGAAAAAATGGCGATGGGAAACTTGGACTGACGTGGGAAACAATTGAAACAAAGGAAGGAAGAGACAGGAACTGAAATTTGACACTCACCCTCTCCTCCAAAAT
This sequence comes from Lacerta agilis, assembly GCF_009819535.1. Taxonomy (NCBI): domain Eukaryota; kingdom Metazoa; phylum Chordata; class Lepidosauria; order Squamata; family Lacertidae; genus Lacerta; species Lacerta agilis. Next base: position 85,186,890 of record NC_046313.1, on the reverse strand, counting down.
GCTGGACTTCGTGTTTGAACTTGTTTTGAACTCTGGTCTAAAGGAGGAAGAAATGTTTGCTGTCTTGAGGCTGGAACTGCTTAATCGGAAATTGCAAGTCTTGAGTGGGATTATAAATAAAAAGAACTTACTTCCCACAGAGGAGGCTTTTCAAAAGTTTTACACAATGGAAGCAAATCTTGGCAGAGAGTTAGAAGGGGTACTTGAAGGATGGTCTGAAATGGCTGGGCGACTCCGGGAAAAGGAACCGTTTTCTGGGGGTGGCAGCCCCGGAACGGGAAAATTTACAATATCCAGACCCCGAGGTGGGAGCTCGGGGGCATGGGACATGGAATTAAGATATCTACAAGAAGAAGTAGTATGGTACAAAGAAACGGAGGAGCCTAGAAATGATGCGATGTGTACCCTGAAACTTGATGCAAGGTCTGTTGTGAATACTTCCTGGATCTGTGGACATTCGGTAAAAGAAGACATCTCGAGGATTGGTTCCGGCGAAAGACAGAGAAAGACAATGGACAGAGGGGGGGGTGGGATGAAGTACTAAATGTAAAATTCAAATGGTCTGCTATGGTATCTGAAATCGGAGAGTGAAGTTTGTTAATTATAAGTTTATTTTGAATAAGTAAGGGGATATTGGATTTTAAGTTAAAGCAGCATGATAATGGACAGAAGAAATAAGTTTAGTTTTTATAAGAATATTTTGTTAAGATTTACGATATAATAGGATGATGAAGATAAGTGTGTTATCTTTAATCTAAGTTAAATTCTTTTTTATAGAGAAAAGGTGTTAAGAAAGTAAAATATGGATTTAAAACCGAAGGTGAAAAGGCACGGGAAGTCAAACGTCAAGATTCGGAAATAGAATTTTTTTTTGCTAGGTATATAAACAAGAAGAAGAATCCTGGCATTATGTGTATTTGTAATTGTTTTGTATTTGTAGGTGTGGGTCTGGGTTTGTGTTGTATTATGAAAATGCTAATAAATTCTTCTAAAAAAAAAAAAGACATTCTTGTTGCGATGGGATTTCCCAGCTAGATGAAAGGGCCTTTGCCATGGGGTGGGCATGCAGCAGATAAAGATCTGGCAAAACGTTTCTCCACTTCTGGTATATTGTGTCAGGAGATAAATGAAATGGACAACTAGATGGGCCATGAGAGGACAATAGATATCCACATGTAAGGAAATGCAATGGGAAGAAGAGAGGCAATCTGACTGATGGGCAAGCAGCTCCCAACTCTATTAGTTGTTTCTACTGCATATTAGTACACGAGAACACACCCAAATTCGCCAATCAACTTCACTCCACAATAGGACCATTAGTAGTATCGGACAGCTAGAAAAGTCACAATGGTAGTAGAACTGGGCCTCATTGGCCTTTAGCAAGGAATGGGGAACCTGTGACCTTCTAGATGTTATTCAGCTCCTCATTGGTCCCCGCCAGCATGTCTAATGATTTGGGACAATGAGAGTTTGGGGTTCAATAACATCTGGAGGGCCACAGATTCCCTACACCTGCCCTAAATGACTTATTTAAGGATCTGGTGACTTCTGTTTCAGTGTATCTGAAGAAGTGTGCATGCACACGAAAGCTCATACCAGCAACTAACTCAGTTGGTCTCTAAGGTGCTACTAGAAAGAATTTTCGATTTTGTTTTGACTATGGCAGACCAACACGGCTACCCACCTGTAACTGCCCTAAATGGTTTGGGACCCAAGGATTTGAAGGGCTGTCCCTGTCCACTGAAATCTACTCTCCCTGCTTCAAGTATCCAAGTACTTTCAGAGGTAAGGTGAGTGCTGACAAGGAAACAGGGCCTTCACAATTGTAGCATCCCCACTCCAGAATATGCTCTCCTGGGAATTCTCATTAGCACCATCTTTGCTTTCTGTTAGGCTTTTCTCCTGGGCTTTTTTGTGCTTCACGGATGTCAGTCATCTGATGACACTGTGGACGAGCTACAAGTTCCAAAGATATCAGAAGCCTGCTCCACAATAACTTGAAACAGGGCTCTTTCAATGTGGCTGCCCCTGTTGTTTGCTCCCAGATTTGGCTTTGTGCTTTTATTACACAGCTGTTTAGGTTGTTAAATTAATAGTTTTTTGTCGGTATAGTTTTACATAACCCATCTTGCATACTGACAGGACACAAATTTCATGTATAATTAAAGAAAGAAACTGGGGCCCATGGGAGAAACATGGGGAGCCCAGAGCTGTGAGTTTTAGCTGGGGCTCAGGCCAACTGCCTGGAAGACTTGACTGCTGCCATCATCTCTGTCACAGAAAGATAGCTATGTTTTTGAACACATGCACTCTTGTAACTGGCCACAAGAGTAAAATGAAACAGCAATTTAAAATTCTAACGGTTGTGTGCCTAGCGGTTAATTTGAGAACAAAGAAAGTTTCTGTATGAGCGATGTTAGCTGAATGACAGTTCTGTCAGCATTGTCTAGAGAGAGAAAAATATGAAGTCATGGCTTGGGTATCTTTTAGGAACAAGGTTTGCAAGAATATACGAATCTAGAGGTGGGGAATTGTTTTATTAAAAGATTTTTGGTGGTTTGAAAGAGAGACTCCACTTCCCACAGTGTACATACACATGCTTCTTTTGTCCCATTGTTTCGTCAAACAGATTTGGAAGGTTTAAAGGGGGGGGGATATACAAAAAACCCTGTAAAACCTGATTACCAAGGTGAGGGTGGGAGGAATGTATATCTGAAGTCAGCCCTGTTTAGGGAAGTTTTTAATAACTGATGTTTTAATGTACTTTTAATCTTTGTTGGAAGCTGCCCAGATGGGTGGGGTACAAATTGTTGTTGTTGTTGTTGTTGTTGTTGTTGTTGCTCTTGTTGTTGTTGTTGTTGTTATTATTATTATTATTATATTCCAAGCATATATTCCTCTTTCAAACCTCTTTCAGCTGCTTTTAAAAAGATCTGCATCCAGCCTACTCCACAGACGAAATTTAACAACTGACGAATTAGGTTCATTTCTCTCTTTCTCTCTACTATTGAGACTGCTCAGAATTTTTGCAAGGCAAATAACAGGTAAGGCAACACAAAGTTTGATACTGAATTAGCTAATCTAGAAATGACTTTGAAAGGCAGGCAGGCAGGCAGGCAGGCAGTGGGGACACACTGACAGATCTGCTTGCATGCCAGTTATCCGTGCTTCTCTTCAGGCCACATGATGAGGCAGGATGCACATTTGCATTCAGTCCCTGACCCAAACTTCCAATTGCTGGAGAGGGAAAGAAGTCAGGACAATTACATTCATTTGTCTGACTTGCTTTTACTGAAATCATTCAGACAAGGAAAATTGCATTACGTTGATTCTCTAAGGTATAATTTAGGCATGAGATGTTTACAATCAGGCCTCATTTGCATTAGTACAGAGGGAGGAAATATGGGTTTCTGTGGGATATTTCAATTGGTGGGTAATTTGCCAGTCTAAACACTAATGTTTACTTACATTGCTGCACTTAAGCAAAGGATGGGCCAGATTCTGCATGTGTGAGTGAGTGCATGATTGAACAATGCCCATTAACCTTTGGGGTGGGGGAATAAAATAGTTTACTGCAGAAAATAGTTTACTATGGAAGATATTTGTTGTAACAAACTGTTTACAAATGTCTAGGTTGAGCAGGTAACAAAGAAGCGTCTCCACACAGGCAGGCAGCAGTCAATTCCCAAAGGAGCATCACCACCAAAGAAACAGTTGAACCCAGCACACACTCTGCACTGTATGTTTAAAACAGCCATGGCTTCCCTCAAAGAATCCTAAGGACTGTAGTTTGTTGAGGGTGCTAAGAGTTGTTTGGAGGCCCCATGTCCCAGAGCTACAATTCCCAGAGTGGTTTAACAGTCACATCACCTTCCCAGGGAACTCTAGGAGCAGATGGGCCACACACAGAGCCTGGTTGCTTTTTTCCAGCCAATTCACACACAAAATTGCCCTTTCCTAGCCAAATTCACATTTTATTTTTGGCACAAGTTCTTTTTAATCATTTTGGACTAGATGGTTTCCCAGCACCTTCTCCCACTCCAGATATTAGAGACAATAACTGGGCTGCTGGTGGGACAATCACGGCCATTTTATTAAATACAAGCTGTTCATAATCAACTAGCAGATTTTGCAAAAGCCAACGGAGTAAGGGTGATAGTTTCACTTGGTCATGCAGAATAGCAGAATATTGATGGCCTAAATGCCCAACTAAGCTCACCTCCCCATTAAACAGCAGACTGGACTGATATCTGTGAACCACCCTGAGATCTTATGATGAAAGGCGGTATTCAAATCTAATAAATTAAATAATAGTAATAATAATAATAATAATAATAATAAATCTCATGCCTCTCAAGTGCACATCTTCAAATCTAGTTGAAGAGAAAGTTGTGGGAGAGAGAGAGAGAGAGAGAGAGAAGGAGAGCAGGAAAAGAACCCCAGATATTTAGAGACTTTCTAGACCCACTTACACAATTTTCGCTTATGTGCACAGGGGCTTGGAAAGTAACCCGCATGTAAGTATGGGGGTGCCTGTTCTTGAGAAGTGCATTTAAGCCTTGTGACCGCAACTCAGTGGAAACCACACATTGTGGATGCTTCCCCACCGTAACATCTTTTTTTTTTAGCTCCTGTCTATTAACCCAGCGAGTGAAGCATAAGGTGTGAATCAGAGTGTGGGTGTCCCGCTAGACAGGAGCAAACCTTTCCTTTCAGATGTTTGGGTGGAAAACATGGTGGCTAGATGTTGGGCCACTTAGGGAAGCATTTCTCAAACTGCTCTGTGGAGTCTTTGTGGTTCTATGAAGCAGCCCCAGGGGTTCCCACAAAGAAGAAAAATGTAATGGTGGGCAAGCATGTGCAATGTGTTCTTTCCATTGAACTGCAGTCATGAGGCTGAAATGCACTTCTCAAGCAATTGTCATGACTTCTCCTCCATCCCTTCCCTTGATGGGACTAAATCAATAGCAGCTGGTGGGGTGAGCCTGTTGGCACAGCCTACCTGGCTTCTAAATGCTGTGCATCACTGTCAGTTACTGTAAGGAGGATGGGCGAGGCAGCAGGGAGCTTGGGGTGGTGAGGATGCAACAGTGGAGCCAATCCAACTCTTCGGATGCTCCCCAGTGCCTCCCCTTTTCAGTATGTGGCAGTGACATGTGGCTTTGAGGAGCCAGGTGAGCAGGGGCGTTCCTAGCCCCTTGGCTGCCCGGGGCGGGAAGCCAAGAGGCACCCCTGGGGGCGGGGCGTCACCGCGCGCGTGCGTCATGACGTCATGATGCACGCGCGGCGATGCCCCGCCCCCGCGGGGTGCCGGGCGGGGGCTTTTGGAGCGTTTTTGGGCTGCAAAGAGTCCTGAAGCCGCTGCTGTAGCACAAAGGGGGTGCTACAGCAGCGGCTTCAGGACTCTTTGCAGCCCAAAAACGCTCCCCAAGCTCCTGCCCGGCATCCCCGGGGGCGGGGCATCGCGGCGTGTGCGTCATGACGCACGCACACACGGCGACGCCCCGCCCCCGGGGGGTGCCTGGCGCAGGCTTTTGGAGCCTCTGCAGCCCGCGAAAAGCCGCTGGAGGGCGGGGGCTATTTTGGGTGCTGCCGGGGCAGAGCCGCAGGAGCGGCCAGCGAGGGGGGTGACACCCCGACTCGCTGGCGGCCCCTGCGGCACCACCCCGGCAGTGCCGAAAATAGCCTAAAAATAATTTAAAAAAAAATGTAGGAAAAAAGCCCAGTGGGCGGGGCAGCCCCCCCATGTGACACCCCCAGCAGGGGTGCTGCCCGGGGGCCCCCCGCCCCCTCCCCCCTGCGACGCCCCTGCAGGTGAGCAATGTAGCCTTGCCTTTGCTGCCCCACTACTGGGTTAAATGTGTTGTTCAAATGTGCATTTGTCATGGGAATACCTCACCCCCTCTCTTAGCTTCTCCTTTCATGCTGGTGGAGAGATAAGAACTCTCTCTGATAAGAGCCGGAGCCTTAAGGGTGACAAACAAGGTGAAGGCTTCTCCCATCCAGAGATCGACAGCAAAGTTTTTCAAAGTCTCAAAGTTGCTGCTTTTAAAAGCTGGCACTTTGTCTAGCTCTCCTTTTCAGGCTTCCGCAATAATTGACACTTCCGGCTTTTAAAAAATAAATAATTTTGAGTTTGTTACAGCAAGTCTTGGAGTTATTTAAAACAAACACGCAGCAGCACTTGGTGATCCTGGGAATTTGAGAGGAGGAGGATAGAAAGGATTTGGAAATGATTAGCAGCTTGCAAATGTCCACAATTCTGCTTGGGGCCTGCAATTTAAACAAGTCATGCAGTCTAAGGGTCAAACTGGAAAGGGATATTTGATGACTTACTCAGGGTTGTACATCAGAGACCAGAATAAAATAAAAAAATCCAAGTGCAGCCCCGAATCACTGAGGTATTTTATTCAGTCGCGCATTCCTTCCCATTGATCCAAGATCAACATGTTGATATCACTTGTGGTGTGTGGTGTATGGAGGCTGCAAAGACTTTACAAGTTTTTAAAACAAAGAGAGAAGATAAAGAGAAACATATTATTTTTTGCCGATATTCTTTATTGCTTTCAAGAAGTTAACTTCTTAGCTCTCTCAATATTTTTCCTTACTTCCTCTTCTGAAGTTCTTGAGCATCATGGGGAAAGACGGGAAGCGTCCCAGAACTCGGAGGCATGCAAATTTGCTCCACCATTTGCTGTGGCCAAAGGAGAAAAGTAGAACTACACTCTATGTAGCCAGGCCATAGGAGAAGCCTCTTGAACAGCACTAGGCTGGGGCAGATTGTGAGGTGAGACCAAACATAAAAGCTTCCAGATGAGGCTTTCTGAGGCCACTTCAACTGCTGCTACATTCCCTCCTCCTCCTCCTGTTATAGATTTGTATCGCCTCTACCTCACCAGAGTCATCGCAGCCAGTTTTGTCATGCTTCAGTTGCCCCCTGACTTGGCACAGTCTGGATGGATCTGACAGAGAGAGGTAGGAAGAGGGAAAGGGTAGACTGCACACAGTTGTAGGTTACAACAGAAGGTGGCTGAGGCCTCAAAAGATCGAAGACTCCTGGTTTAATCAACAGTGACATGAATGAGCCCAACAGAGCAACATGGTAGGCAATGACTGTGACAAAACAGAAGGAATCTGATGAGAGTTGACTGAAGTTGGAAAGTTTGGAAAGGGAACACAGCTAAAATGGTAAAGCAAAACCACCTAGAGGCACCCCTGAAGGAAGGAAGCACTAGAATCTCGGCGGAATGAAGCTGGCCCTGATGCAGGCATGTTCTTGGTGACAGAATGCAAAAAGAACAGGATGAGAGATAAGATCTTGGGGACACCATGGGTCAGATCCAGGACTTTGGAAATATTGACACCCTTTTCAGTTCATGGCTCCATCTGCAACAGTTCTAATTTATGCCAGCTGCCAAGGTCTGCGGTGATGTTGACACTTGTCTGCTGGGACCTGACCTGAGGCCGCTAACTAATTTTTCATCAGTGGGATTTGGGCTGTAGCAAGTTTTCGTCTTCCTCAAGCAGGCTTCTCTTGAGAAGGAAGGATCAGTGAGGTGTGGGAAAGAGACTCCAGGGCTCCTCGTATGTCCGCACAGCCGGCCACCAAAATGTGTGTGTTTTCATAAGATAACCTCGAACACTCATTCTCATCTTTGCAGAATGTCTACCATGACAGGAACATTAGTCACTGATCTCCGAAGTAGCAATGAGTTCAAACTGAAAAGGCCAAGGGAAGTTTTCCATGGTGTTAAGAGAAGCCTGTTGCATATGGGTTGGCTCTGCTGCCAGTGGCAGTTAAGTTGTCATAGCAGACTTCACTGGCCTGGTGTCCTCCTACAACTCCTATCAGAGCTGGATGGGTGTTGTTATTCAAAACATACAGAGAACACCATGTTGGTGAAGACCGTGGCACAGGAAATTTTTTTTGGGGGGGAATCGCATTGAATACTTGAAATTGTGCAGCCATATTTCTGCAACATATGAGAGTTTCTGAAAGGGCCTGTCTCCCTTAGGAAACAGCTGCACTGTTTTAGGAATGCTCTTAGACTGTCTGTTATGTCCAGGAGTGCTTTGCATAGCTTTGGCAGATGCACCTACTCTGGTGTTTGCTGGTCAAGGGTTATTATGCATACTTTGGTCACTTCCAGGATAGACTACTGTATGCACTGTTTGTGGGGCTGCCTTTGAAAAGTGTCCCAAGACTTCAGTTCATATCTAACGTGACCACTAGGTTGCTAACTGGAGCTTGTTTGTTTGTGCATTTAATAACTTTGCTTTATCAGCTCCACTGGCTTCCAGTTTGTTTCCAAGTGCTGATTTTAGCCTTAAAGGCGTGAAAGTTTGGGACCTAGATACCCAAAGGACGGCTTCGACACAGTACACACCGGTGTTGAGGGGAGCCCCCGATACAGGCCCCATCTTCATGTTGGAGGGCACAAGGAAAAGGGTCTTTTCTGTGGTAGCACCAGGGTTATGGGACATTTTGCCCAAGGATGTCTTACAAGCCCTCGCAACGGGCTCCAGTTACCAACTTTAAAATGATTATTTAGGATCACTTTCCAACAACTTGTTGCTTCTTGATGGCCTGATGTTGTCATTTTTTTAAAGTGCTGTACAAGATTTTTGCTGCTCATTTTTCTGTGTCTTGCTGGTTTGTTTGTTTTATTGCTTTTTTAGGTTTATGTTTCTAATGGAATTTGTCAGCCGTCTTCTTGGCTCCACCGAGGAGCTGAGAGGCAGGATAGAGATGTTTTTGATAAATAACAAATAAATAAATAATGTAAGAAGGAAGCAGCAAGCCCGTTCGAAAAGCAGCACTTTCCTTCCTCCTGCTCCACCTACCCAGTCATTAGTACTCTAAAAAAATAAAAATAAAATAAAAATGCAGGATTTTGCTCCTGTCTGTTTCCCCATCCACCCTTCCATTCAAGCAGTTCATCAGAGAATACGCTGTAGATTCGTAACATCAGCACAGTTATAAAACATGTGTTTGTGTTCCCAGAAAGAAAACTCTTGTTGTAACATAAAAGAATGTGTTTCAAATGCGCTTCAAAAGTATAGTATAGGGGTCAGCAACCTTTTTCAGCCGTGGGCCGGTCCACTGTCCCTCAGACCTTGTGGGGGGACGGACTTTTTTTTGGGGGGGGGGGAAATGAACGAATTCCTATGCCCCACAAATAACCCAGAGATGCATTTTAAAGAAAAGCACACATTCTACTCATGTAAAAACACGCTGATTCCCGGACCATCCACGGGCCAGATTTAGAAGGCGATTGGGCCACATTCGGCCCACAGGCCTTAGGTTGCCTACCCCTGGCGTACAAGGACTCAGTTTAAATGTGAAGCTGGCTGTGTAAACAACAACACGCCCTTACCCTTCAGGGATGGTTTCTTACAACTGGATAACTGCACCTAGTGACTGAATTCCGTTTCAACTGATTTTAATTATGGATTATGAATTTTGAACTGTTATAACCCACCCTGGGATCTGCAGGTAAAGGGTGAGTGATGATGATGATGATGATGATGATGATATAAAGTAATACTTTCCAGCATATGCAACCACTCAGGCATAGTCCCAACCATGGATCTCTGTTGCGATAACCCTACTTTTGCAACCACCTGTGACCCAGTTTAGATGTGATATGGAACCTGTCAGTTTAGGGATGTTTTGTTTTGTTTTTTAACACAGCCATGTCTCAAGTGACCAGCTGAGGCGAGCACTTTTAGATCTGGGACAGGATATTACAAAGTCATTTTTTTCGGAGCCTTTTAGTCACCACCCTTCCTGAGCACCTGGAAAATGCTCTGCTGTAGGGGGGCATATTCACTTTGTAAAACACAATATTTTGAGTGACTCTAAGTTTCCAAGAAAACAACCTGTTTACTTCCAGTTTAATGTATTATTTCATACTCTGGGCTTACCGGTGGCCCCCCCCCCCCCCGCTGCACTGATGGTCAAAACAGCTGCAATATTGGGCCAGCCATTAGCACTGTTTATTAGAACAAATGGTTGTCAGTTGCTGTTAATTAAGTGGCAAGTTCAGGTATGAGGCATCAGTGTTTTGCTTTTGCTTTCACCACGATCAAATCCGAAAGGGCAGGCAGGCAGGCACCTTTCAGAAGATAGGTCATGTGTTTTCTTTTTGCCACTTGCAGCAACAGTGAATAATGGAGCACAAGATACGCTTGATCTTGGCACACAGCCACTTCAGAAACGCTTGGATGTTTATTGCTCTGTCTGCTGAAAGATCCTTACAACCACTTCATAAAACCATGGCAATGGAAATGCTTGTATTGACAGAGGCCTCTTGGGTTTTTACACAGAATTCTAAAGAGCTGCCTCATTCAAATTCACTGCCTCATGGCCAGAGTAAATATGCATGGCTTCAACTGAAAACGGCTCCTCTCTGTAACATCAAGAGAACTCACCTTCCGTGGTTGTGATGTCACAAAGTTTTTCTGCTCACACTCCATGTCATGGGGAAATTATCATGACATCAAAACATAAAATAGGTTCTGCTACGTCAGCAAGGTTTATCTTGCCTGGGCCAGATCGGTCCCACGGAGATCCTGGTTTAGGGCAGTGTGCGAGTGGACGACTCGGTTCAGGGGTAGCTCGTGAGCCAGTCAAACGACCTCCGCGGGCTGCTTCCAGTCCATGGGCCTTAGGTTGCTGACCCCTGTGCTAGATGTTACAGAGGGGAAGAGAGGAACTAGATGTACACCTATCATTTTAGTGGCCGCCAGCTGTTCGTCCTGACTTCCATCATCATCATCATCTGGTCATGGTAGCATTATATAGAAGAAAGCAGATTGAAGGTGATGTAAAAATTGGAATTTGGCTTTTGCTGGCCAACTCCCCATGGGAGCCGCCTAAGTCCATGATCAGTCAGAGAAGAATGGGTGGAGGCAGGATCCAGTGGAAAGCAAGGCAGATATTTATTTTTCTGTTGCAACAGAGTTCCCTCCCCTCCTTCACAGGCGGGAGAGACCCTGACCAAAAGTGTGCAGGAACCTTTTAAAGACTTTTGACTTTGCCCAGCCCCCTTAGTCAAAGACCATCCCAAAATCATCATACATACATCATAGGAGGCAGTCTACAGCAGAAATCCTGTCTGCCAGGATACCTGATAAAGGTCGCTGATTGCATTACCTGGGCAGCCTGGCCATTCTTTTGTGATGGTGAATACTTTAGTTCCTGAATCCAGGTCACAGGCTCACCCTATTCATACACAAATACGCTCTTAAGACAGGATTTGTAAGCGAAAAGACTATGGGGAAGGATTTCCCCATTGCTCTCCCTTACTGCAGAGGAATATTTGAGGTAATTAGGAGCGTCAAAATGTCTTCAGGATTGCTCTCCTGTACTATTTCAGAGACATGGTTTATATAATTAGATATGTGAGCATTTATGAATATTCTATATTTGAGACCTTAGAATTCTTATAACAAAGGTGAAACCAGATAAGACACAACAACAACAACAACAACAACAACAACAACAACAACAACAACAATTTATTATTTGTACCCCGCCCATCTGGCTGGGTTTCCCCAGCCACTCTGGGCAGCTTCCAACAAAGATTAAAAATACATTAAAATGTCACACATTAAAAACATCCCTAAACAGGGCTGCCTTCAGATGTCTTCTAAATGTCAGGTAGTTGTTTATCTCTTTGACATCTGATGGAAAGGCGTTCCACAGGGTGGGCGCTACTACTGAGAAGGCCCTCTGCCTGGTTCCCTGTAGCTTTGCTTCTCGCAAATTTCCCTCCAAATGTCACCCTTCTAGATCAGATTGAGGTGGTGACTTCCTTTTTTTTTTGTTTAAAGAAAGTTGGTGAAGAGCTTCGTATATTCAGCAGGTCTTTTACAGAGGTAGAACGGAGGATGAGGCCTTGTTGATAAATGAGTTGGCACGTGTTTCCTGGAATTTGCCGGACAGTGGTTTTTTTTTTTTAAAAAAAAATTATTTAAGAAAATAGCTTGCTCTGTCACAGGCAATTTGTAGTTTATATGATATGATGTTTATTGGTATTGTAAACTGATATTGTTTTTAAGGCTGCTTTTACTGTTGCTTTATCATGTTAGCTGCCCAGAGGGCTAGATGGAGACATGTTTAGTGGGGAAATAGATTTTAAAATACAGGAATAAATAGACATGTTTATGAGGAATTCATGGCTGAATGGTTAAGACAATGGATTGGAAAATTAGAGCTCCATACGCAGGCTGATCATGACTTGAACTTCAATTTCAGACCCAAGAAAGTGCCGTGAGCAATGTCAGAGAAGGGCATGGGAGTTCTAAGTTCAAATCGTTGCTGAGGCAGGAAGATAACTGGGTGATCACAGGCACCTCATTTTTTCCTCGGCCTCATCTACCTTACCTCTGTGCTGAGGAACCCTGGCTACTCCTGAAGCAAAACAGCAAACATGGTTCAGAGGCAAGAAAGGGATGTAGTAAAAGTGGTAGCACCATGATCCCTGTTTCCATTTCTTTCAATGGTATTTACATGTTGCACCAAGTCCAGGGTGCCACTTAAGATTAAGTTCAAGGTCACCTCCCCTGTCATTGGCTCCAAATCCAACCGTTCCAAGACACAGACATTTAGGGTGTGCCTGGTCCTTGCCATTTCCCCAGTCAATATAGGGGTAATAGAAATATCTTGTGATTGCAGCACATTGTCCTTTGGGCGCTTCCTTCATTTAATTCTTCATTTCAAAATAATCCTGGGCATTTTATTCAGGGGCTGGGGACAATAGCCATCTCCAACTCCTCGAAAGATTCCATCAATGGTGTCTCCGAAAATTTTTACACATCACTTGGGAAGACAGGCGAACTAATAGCAGTGTACTGGAAGAAGCAGAGATCACCAGTGTTGAAGCAGTGATTCTTCAACATCAACTTTGTTGGATTGGTCATGTTGTGTTGATGCCTGATTTTCGTCTTCCAAAGCAACCACTCTATTCCAACCTTAAAAATGGAAAGCGTCATGCTGGTGGTCAACAAAAGAGGTTTAAAGACTTTCTCAAGGCAAATCTTTAAAAATGTAGTATAAACACTGACAACTGGGAAACACTAGCCTGCAAGTGCTCCAATTGGAGAATAGCCTTTGCCAAAGGTGTCGTGGACTTTGAAGACAAAAGGGAGAAACGTGCTAAGAGGAAGGCATGCTTGGCAAACCCTCACTGTGACCAACTCCTGCCCGGAAACCTATGTCCCCATTGTGGAAGGACGTGTGGATCCAGAATTGGCCTCCACAGTCACTTACGGACTCACTGTTAAAACCGTGTTCACGGAAGACAATCTTACTCGGCTACGAGTGATCGCCAAAGAAGAAGAATAACACTCCTAATAATGAATAGCTTTTATGGCCTGGTATTGCCACTTACAGTAACTCTCTGGAGAAGTGTGTTATGTTTGAGATTTCTAGCGTGTTTGACTCTGCGTCCTCATTGATGTACAGAGCAACAGTACCTCAAGTATGCCCTTGTTTATTTATTTGGTAAACTTAAGACCACTTCTCAGACAATAAATGCCTCCCAAAGCAAATCAATAAAACATTAAGACCATTTGAGGCACATACAAGCTCCTTCATCCAAAGATCATTAGTAACATCCCATGTCATAAAATAAATAATACAAACAGTAATAACTAGCCCAAGTACAACAGAGACAAATTCAGCCAAAGGCCTAGGTAAATAAGTAGTTGATGTCATATTTTGGGGGGCAGTGAGTTCGATAGTTAGAGTGCATGTATGTACTGAGCATGGCCTCTCTCTGGTTGCCATGTAACAAATTCCTGGCAGATGCGGCAAGAGATCTTAATGCCCAGGCAAGTGCCAGTGGGAGAAGACACTCTCTGTGTTTAGGACTGTAAGCCATATAAGACTTCGTGTCAATAATGAGCACTTTGAACTTGGCTCAGTGCAACTACAGTACTTCAGAACTGGTAGACTCTCCCATTTCCCTGCCCTTCCTATAAAGTTCATATCCAGAGATAGCTGGTTACTGAAAGAATGGAGAAAGAAAGAAAGAGAGAGAGAAAATTCAGAGTACAAGCACCGAAAATACGGATGTTTGCCCAAGCAAAACTCATTATGGGAATCCCATGATCTCTACTGAATCCAGAAAAATCAGGATTTCTTTCAAAAGGGACTGTTGCTAACCATACTACATGTTTTCTTAAGGAAGTAGACCCACCAATCTGAATGCAGAGGTGCTGATTATTCTCCCCACAAATTGTCATTCCAACCCAATAAGCTTGCTCAAGAGAAAGTCCCATTGATTTAAGCATAACATACTTCCAAGTAAGCATTGTACTGTAACCTGAGCCATACATATGGCTCATCCCTAACCCTGTTTCCGTCAAAGCAAATTCCAGTGTTTTTAATGGGACTTACTTCCAAGTAAATAGGCTTGCAGTCTTAAAGGAACAGTGCCCTGGTTCTTGCTAGAGTTCAGCAGGCAGGCAGATTACTTGGCAAAATGTCAAGGTTGATGACTGATAACACCCAGTCCTTTTAGAATTAGGATATGACTCAGAGCCATGGGACTTCCTATGAGAATAAGAAAAATGGAGCAACAGAATCTAGTTTGCTTGGCCTTACTTTTGCAGCTGCTCCACTTGTTAAAATCCACCAGTGGCAATCTTCAGGTCAGTTAATATACGGTTCAGGATTTCTGCTTGAAGACTGTATCCTCAATGAGTGAAGGTGGATTACGATGTTGTTGTTGTTGTTGTTGTTGTTGTTGTTGTTGTTGTTGTTGTTGTTGTTGTTGTTATTATTATTATTATTATTATTATTATTATAATATAATAGCAGTGCATCTTAAGAATCATATTTGAAAATGCTTTTTTTAAAAAAGGAGTAAGCAAGACACCTAGAAGTAGCTGCACCAGTGTTTATGCTACTGCTGTGACAGACTAATAATAATAATAATAATAATAATAATATGTTGCAATGTTTTATCAGATGAAGTGTTAGATTTAATAAACTAAAGCTTCAGTTGATTAATCAGTTAGACTATTTTTCTTCTGACTTGTTACTGTAACAGGGAATGAAATAGATGGACTTTAATACTAGGCTGTAAGTCATCTCAAGTTTCCTTATTATTTGTTTAATTGAAACATTTGTGTACCACCTTTCATTTCAAGTTCCCTATTGGTTCACAGTGATATAAATACATTATGAATAAAATCAATACATTAAGATACAATAAATATATCGACATCCACAGTAAGCTGGATGATTACTACAAAAGCTTGTTTTCAATGCCTGGGTGAGCAAACAAGTTCTTGGCAAGCACCCTTCAACATCTCAAAAAGATACATGGTTTATCAAGTACAACATTATTAATGGAGTGTCAGCCACAGGGGTAAAAAAAAAAGGCATTTGCTGGAACGTTAAAAACTGGTATGTGTGTTCTTAAGTGATGCACGCCTGCGTCTTAAGATCTGTGACTGTGTGTGACTTATCTGTGGGAATAGACTGGGGTGGGCAGCAGAAGAACAGACAGAAAATGGAACGGCAAAAAAGTTCAGAAAAAAAATATTTATTTATGTGGCATCCTCTAATCAGTTTAAGATGGTTTTGTGCAGGAAAGTGAGTTCAGCAGTGGTTGGAAACTAGAATGCAACTGTCTGATCAGGCTTTGTGTTGATTTGATCAAGGAAATAGGGGAATGTGCTTCAAGAATAGTGCCCAAAGTTCATTCATTGGGGTAAAAAAAAAACCCGAACAAAGAGCCCTTCATACACATTGTGATTTGTGGAGAAAAAGTGTTGTGCGATTTTTGAATACTAATTGATTGATATTGGCATGAACTATCAGATTCTATGCATTATCCAGATGCATTTCTGAGTGGTCACGGGTATTTCACTAGCTCCATTCTTTATTGGTAGAACTACACATTACATGATTAAGCATAATAGAAAATTCTTTTCAGTAGCACCTTAGAGACCAACTGTGTTTGTTCTTGGTATGAGCTTTCGTGTGCATGCACACTTCTTCAGATACACTGAAACGGAAGTCACCAGACCCTTAAATATAGTGAGGGAGTGGGGAGGGGTATTACTCAGAAGGGTGGTGGGAATGGGTGATCAGCTGATAGGTGTGGAAAACCTGTTGACAACTCTTAACGGCTGCAATTAGTCTTGCAGGGAAAGGCAAGGGGTGAGATGGCTAAAGATAGCTTTGTTATGTATAATGAGATAAGAATCCAATGTCTTTGTTCAGACCAGGTTTCTCCATGGTTCTAAGTTTGGTGATTAGTTGCAATTCAGCCACTTCTCTTTCCAGTCTATTTCTGAAATTTCTTTGTATTAAGCATGTTTGCCAAACATGTGTTTCTCAGATGATGTTTGCTGGGGAGAGTGAGTTTAATGTCCCCGTCAGCCACAATGCTTTCCCTAACATAGTCGGGGGTGGGGTAAAATGTTAATGGGAAGTGAATGTGTACACGATAGTTGGTGAGTGGGAGAAGGGTTAAATATCTCTCCATTCAACCACTAATTTTCCTCTGCAAATGGCTTCCCACCCTGCATTATTGTAATGTGCAGATCTGTGCTATTTTCCTTCCGGGGGGGGGGGGGGGTGTTTCCATCAGTTTCCTTACTTTATGACAGTTGAAAACTCTATTCATTATTAGATCAAAAAGATTTGTCCCAACTGCATGAAATTTTTAGCATACGGAATCCAGCAGGTGCTATGAGTAGCGGGCCAAATTTCATTGGGGGTGGAGGAAATCGAATTTAAAAAATACCTGAGAGAAATACCATTTTTAAATGTTGCTTTGATTTCCATCCCTTTTTTTGGCACATCCAAAATATACCTTCTGTTTCTCCTTTTGCTGCTTTCAATAATTCAAGAATGGTGCAAGCGCGGGGGGGGGGGGGAGAGTCTTGCCTTTTATGGTTTGGTGAAAATCCATTGTGTTGTGAGGTTTAAATCCAAGTAAGGGGAGCTGTAGGCTTCTTGGGAGGAGGTGTCAGATAGACATGCCGGGCACAAATAAATCAGTGTCAGATTCACTCTTCCCAGGGAGAGCACAGCCTCTTCAAAACAGAAAGATGGCAAGCATGTAACCAATGAGGTTTGCAGCAGCAGAATTCGGGAAGTGGTGGTGGGGACATGTGTATGTACCATGGTTTTTGGTGCTTGAGTGAAATTTTTAAAAGCCTCAATTTCTCTTAAATCAAAGGTGTTTTGATCTGTGAGTTCAGTATTCCCGTCTACACTTCTCTCATTTCACACAGGCAAGGGGTGATGACAAGAACATTATTATGAATTTCTGGTATCCATTTACTCCTTGCCCTCTTCTGCTCTAACCTATGGTATAAAAATAGCAACAATTAAATGAAACTACCGGTATATAATTTACCACACCTCTCCTGACATTTTTTTTTTTTTTGGGGGGGGGGAACCATAGAGTATTGAGTTCTGATTTTATATACTTTACAAATCCAGGGGAGCAGGAGGGTCATTTTAAACCAATGGGGACCGAACAGGGATTGGCTCACATCAGACAGAAACAAACTGGAGTATTTCTCAGTTACCTCCAGAACAACAGAAGACAAGCGTTATCTGGAAAGGCTGATTTGATATATTTGCCTGTTTAAAAAAAACACAGCAAAGCCTCTAGGCAGCATTAATGGAGCCAATAGACAACCTTTGCACTAACAGATTGTAAATCAAGATGAATAAATCAGCCATCCACCTTTCACTCCTGGGACCCAATCCTGTAAGTAAAACTTAAAGCTCATTGAGTTCAGAGGTGCTTACTCCCAGGTAGACAGGGGTAGGATTTTGCTGCAAGAAACTTACCAGCAAATGCCCCACTGAATTCAGTGTAACTTCCAAGTAAACAGAGAGCTAGGCTGTTAGTGTGAGACGCCCCTTAGGGTCAAGCACACTAGATGTGTTTCTCCCCAAGGTATAATGTGATAGAGTACATAATGCGCCAGTTACTCTGGGAGTAGTGCAGTGTTACCTTAAGAGATCAAAGACCTTGTTTTAAGTTTCTTTTAAACCTGAAGTGGCCTAGCGTGGGTTGCTGTGCAGAGGGGGTGGATGGGTGAGAGGGAAATGGACAGAGTGCTCATGCGCATTCAACTGCTAACGGCATTCATGTCACCCAGGAGATCGCAGCCGCAGAGATAAGAAAAGAAGAGGTTGTCTGGAGAGGTCACTTCCTGGTTCGCATGGAGAATTTGTCTTCAACAGAGCCCAGTGACAAGAGCATAGCTGTACTGAGACAGCACCGGGTGTTGAAATTTTGTGCCCGGGGCAACTGCCCCGTGACCCCTCCCCCCCCGGGCTACACCACTATTAATCTGGGACAGGTAGAAAATAAGGACTGCCCCTGGTAAACAGGATGGTTTCAACATATGCCCTCTCATTGCTGCTTCTCTGCTTTCAGTAGTTTCCTTCCAAAGCAGCCTGTCCTGCTAAAAGGGAGACATCGTGTTATTGCTACATACAATCAGGCCATGACATGCCCTATTTATTTATTTTTTAGCTCCAGAGCCTAAATTCAACTAGGTCTCCCATGTTAATGAGCTAAATCTATTTTGTTCAAAACCTAATTATGGGGCTGGAAGTTGAGTCTTGCTCCCTGTTAGCTGTGAGGATTTTCCTTGCATTTTCCTTGATATATAGCAGGAGTGGCCGACTCCCAAGAGACTGCGATCTACTCACAGAGTTAAAAACTGGCAGTGATCTACCCCCTTTTTTGGGGTTCGGGTCAAAGTTGTTGAGTTTTTTCAGGGAGGAGGTAAAATGTTGAGCTTTTTTTTTAGGGGAGCCAAAGTTGTTCAGCTTCTTTGGGGGGGAGCCAATGATCTACCAGTGATCTACCGCAGACATCCAGTGATCTGCCAGTAGATCATGTTCTACCTGTTGGACATGCCTGATATATAGGTTGCATGTGTGCTGTGGAAGGGAGGGGAAGTGTCTTGTCTGAATTTTCCAGGACTTCCAGATACTATGTTTAAGAATCTAAACATCTGGGAGCAGCCTCCGCAACAAACTAAAACAATGCCAACAATAAACGGAAGCTAGCCTGGCTCAGCTTCAGAAATGGAAGTCCAGGTGGGGAGAACACTCTCTGCATCCTGGTTCCATCTTTTAAGTCCTGGCCGGGGAGTTACTTAACCTCTTCACCGATTGCAACAGAAACAAAACAAAAGCATGTTGGGTGGTAGGTAATCTGCCAGACATTTGGATGGGAGGTCTGTGATGGAAGCTATTTTAAAATTCACCAAAGAATTAAAAGCAACAAAGAAGGAAGTGAGTCATTGCCAAAACACACCACACACACACACACACACACACACACACACACACACAAAAATAAAGATGAGGAAACAACATGGGGGGAAGCAGTTTTATCTGGCACTTCAGCAGATAAGGGTGCCACAGATGGAGGAAATGGAAGCATGGCAAAGGGAAAGAAATGTTAGATGAATGTGTGACATCCCTGCCACCAAACTGCTCTCACTGCTTCTCACAATGCCACCCTATGACGGGGCCTAAAGGAGTGACTGAATACCAGAAATATATATTTCTTATCCAAAGACGGCAAAGGTGTGTCTGATATGGCAGCTGAACACCACTATGCTGATGATATAAACATAGTTGAAGGGAATATAGGGGTGGTAGCACTGATTTGCCTATGGTGACGAGCTCATCCTGCCCTGGCTACATCTCTTTCAAAAGCGCTAGCATTTCACTTCAGCAATGAAGAAGCGGCTGCCCTAACTCGTTTATTCACCCTTAAACTCAGCCCACATTTGAAATGTAGAGGAGGGGAAGATCTTAAAAATAAGGATGGGTCATCACTGCAAGAGCTGAAAGCCATCCCAGAGACTTTGAAAGACGAAGCATCACTAGTGCGCTTTTGTTCCACTGAACTAGACAGCTGGTCAAACAGAATATTCTGAAAGCTTTTTCCAAAAGTGTCCAAACAAATGCACTTCACTCACAGCAGGAATGGGAACCCATGGCTCTTCAGATGTTGCTGGACTTCAACTCCCATCATCCCTGATCATTGGCCCTGTTGACTGGGGCTGATGGGATCTGGAGTCCAACATGTGGGGGGACTGCAGGTTATCCACCCCTGACTTACACTTTAGCCATCAATATATATATATATATTTAAAAATAAAAAAATTGTCCAGTAGCACCTTAGAGACCAACTCAGTTTGTTCTTGGTATAAGCTTTCGTGTGCATAGAGTTGGTCTCTAAGGTGCTATTGGACATTTTAGAATATTTTTTTATATATTTTATATATTTCGACTGTGTCAGACCAACACGGTTACCTACCTGACTTTAGCCATCTTCACCCATCTTCTGTTGATGTTTTATATGAATGTACATAGGGGTGGGAGAAGCATCGTGGTGGTGTCAGGCTCCAACTCCCGCACGGGATGCATATTCCATTGTACATCTGCAGGGTCTTCTTTTCCCTGCAGGGTTGCCAGCTATATGGGAACGATGCCTGCACACACAGACATGCTGCAGACACGCAACGGGAGGTGAATATGGTGTGGCATGTGGGCAGCACTGCTGCCACAGTGCTGCCTCCTCCCTTAACCCCATGGGTTTGCTCAGCGTATGGCCAGCCTGAATGTAGGAAGAGGGACTGGTTTATTCCCCTGCTTTAAGCCATTTCACAAATTATGCCTTCCCTTTACAGACAAGCAAAAGCAGGGACCTGATCTCTTCCATCCTGCTGCTTGTAAGTGTTTTGCAGTGGAAAGCCGTTTTGAACCGACACCTTCTGAAGCCGGAAGTTCAGTTTTCTGAGACAATTATTGCTCTGGAATGCATATGGAGAGTCATTCACCTCTGGCCTTTGATGATTGTGCTGCTTCGTTCAGCACTTTCTGGCAGGAAGAGCACTGGTGTGAAGGTTGTGGATTCAGCATGCCTATCTCCTCTTTCCTGACCCTTGGGCTGGGATTGGTTCAGAATCACATGCCTTTTGCCCTAACCCCAGGAAGACGTATCCATTAAATGCCTAGCAGTTGCAACTCTCTTTTGTTTTTCTTCTGTCCTGCAGAACTTTTGTAAACTGGAAGAGATCCATGTCAGAGACACAGGGCCAAACTAGACATGACAACCACAGTCCAGTTTCTTGAACCACATCTCTGCTCCATAGGTGCCAACTCCCTGGGGCCTTGGGTGCCTGAGCACCCACAAAATTCCTCATGAAGGGGTCGGACACCCACAAATTTCGGTGCCAGGCACCCACCGCCCTGGACACTGCCCCATTCATATGAAAAGTTGGCAGGCAACATAAGTAGGAGCAGCAGCCCCTAGTAGTAGACATGTATCGCATATATGATCATTGACAGTCATTAGTTAGCATGCTTTTGTGCTTATTTTATTAAATGTCTCATTTTATGATTCCTTCTGTTCTCCCTAAATACATTTTAAGATGTGCCTTGGGAATTTGGTGTATCTGACCTGAGTCATCTTGATTCTTCTGTTGTTTAGTTCTACAGCTTTAGCAGTTGAATGGTGAAAAGGGCACTCCTTTCAGGTACCCTGGTTTCTGTTTCCAAAATTTAGGTCTTTTTCATGGGTATGTAAAATGAGAGTTGTCATAGTGATCCATAGTTAAAGGTAGAAGTTGGCAAATGTGTCCTCTTTTTTGATCTTCAGAATATGGCAAACTTACCTTTACTCACACCTGGGAAATATGCAGTAGTGGGAGCAGCAAAACTATACATTTGTGTATAAGTATGACTTTGTTTTAAATCTATTTCTGTAACTCTGCACTGAAAGTCTTTCCTGATTTGGGTCTTAACCGGAGAAAAAACAATTTGGCTTGATTAAACTAGGTACTAGCCTATGGCCTATTATTCAAAAACCGAGGAGACAGGGGGTAAAAAGCATTCCAGTTTCTCTCACATCAGTTATCCTCAGTCATTAGACATACACACATTCTACTAAACATTGATTAATATTTTTATGAAGTATTTTTTAATATAAAATCCATTTTCAGTCAAGCATTTTACCTGTGAAAGTCAGTCTCAGTCTAACGTACCTTGCAGCACTGTTAAAAAGATAAATGAGGAAAAGATATATCATTATATGTACTCACACTGTGCTCTTAAAATACAGATTTATATGTGCCATTTTCTTTGTAATATGTCTTTTGTGTTTGCATGATAATTTCAGAATGAATATTTTACATGCTATCGCTGAGGCCAAAGACTATTAGCACATTTTGGCTTTGATAAATGCCTCGGCGTGCACGTCAAAGGTCTAATATTCCATGGAAAGTTGGTTTTCAGAACAATTGAGGTAAGCGGGTTCAGTGCCTCCAATGCTACAAAAAATATTCATCATAAAGGGTCAGTTCCACCTCAGGAAAGCCAGCCTCCCATTGGCAGCACCATGGCACTGTTGGAGCAACCTACAAAGAGATATGAAGGGTTTTCCAGTGATTTTAAGTCTAAGAGAGGAAATGAACTAAGAGAGGCCACAAGTGATACATCTATTGGTAAGCTATACCATCAGGGGATTGAGACCAGGGACCCCATATTAAATACTTTCTAAATATCAGGACCTGCCATCAGGAGCCAGCATCACTGGATACTGGTCAAGGGGCAGTGACCAGGCAGAGGGCCTTCTTGGTAGTGGTGCCCACCCTGTGGAATGCCCTTCCATCAGATGTCAAGGAAATAAACAACTACAGTGGTAATTTACGAACTTAATCCGTTCTAGAAGTCCGTTCTTAAACCAAAGTGTTTTTAAACAAAGGCGTGCTTTCCCATAGCAGCAGGGGACTCAATTTGCAAATGGAACACACTCAACAGGAAGCGAAACATGTTCTGCTTCCAAGGCAAAATTCACAAACCAAAACACCTACTTCCAGGTTGGCAGCATTTTTAATTGAAGTTGTTCATAAACTAAGCTGTTCTTAAAGTGGTACCAAGGTACCACTGTATTTGACTTTTAGAAGACATCTGAAGACAACCCCTGTTTGGGGAAGTTTTTAATGTTTGATGTTTTATCGTGTTTTTAATATTCTGACCAGAGTCTCCCAACCCTGCCGTTTTTCCTCTTGTCACTACTGTCACTTGCTAGGACACTCTGACAGTCCGGCACAGAGGGAGAGTGCCAGCAAGCAACGGGAGTGAAATAACCACAGTTGCTGCCGCCTCTGGTTCAGTACTCTGCCCCCTTTTCACTAGGAAGCAGTGGGGATTGGCAGGTGGAGAATATGGAAGGCTGCAAGGAGAAAGCCCACTGAGAGCATCTAGCCCAAGCTCGCTCTCATCACAAAACCAGGAGCTTGCACTGCTAAATATAGAAGATTAGTTCTTCAAGGCAAATCTAGGGTAGCCTTTTCCTGGACGTGCAAGTTTTGTATGCGTAAGGAGTTTTGTTCAAATGTGCGTGTGTGCTAGGTGTGGGGGCAGCTTTCTGCCTCCCCCACCTGCAGTGGTCTAGCCCAGCACCAGATACATCATGCAATGCTTCTACTCATTTGTTTTGGTTCTAATTTAGGATTTAAAGCATTCTCTGTCAGAGGAGACGTTGCACAAAGTTAGGCGGACTGCGAGAGAATACAAGAAGGAAGGGGGCCATCCAGCTTAAGAATGCTGAATTGATGAATTTTCTTCTTTGCCTATAACTCAAAGTGAAAGATGAATAATCCTCCTAATTTGCACTTATTTGTAAGGCACCTGTTATTTGTAAATTGAAGCTCTGCGCAGGAGACCAGCAATTCATCGCGGACACCTTCCGTGAGATTAATTAAAGCGAAGGAAGCACGACAGCCCGTTTTAAAAATAATAAAAAAATGATATGGAGCAGCCTTGCCAGGTGTTTCTTCTTTAGAAAAACAGTAGGCATTGCAGCAACAGAGCTGGCAGTGCCTGCTTATGAGATGTTTTGTGTTTGTTCTTCCTCCACAATGCTGTTTTGACATTACAGCAACCTTGTGAGGGAGATTAGGGAGATAGTGACCCGATAAGCTTCATAGCCAAGGATTTGAACCTGTGTTAGCCACATCCAAATCCACATCCCTATTCGCCTCTAAATGGAACCATATATGAGAGTTCCTCGCTTTTATCGAAATCCTCAGGATTAACAAGGTTTGGGTTGGGGAAGTGTGCCATGTGTCGAACATGGAGCTGCTGCTGCAAATGGCAGTCTCATGTCAAGTCCTCCACACGCGCCATGCCAAATTCAACCTACCCAGTGCTCTGATAAGAAGATAAGAAGACCTCTGCAGGGTCAGGTCAATGGCCCATCTAGCCCAGCATCCTGTTCTCACAGTGGCCAACCAGATGTCCATAGGAATTCCGTAAGTAGAACCTGAGCACAACAGCACTCTGCCCACGTGCCTTTCCCAGCAACTGGCATTCAAAGTCACCATGCCTCTTAATCTCCGTGTCATGGGTTCGAGCCCCACGTTGGTCAAAAGATTCCCGCATTGCAGGGAGTTTGGGCTAGATGACCCTCGTGAGTCCTTCCAGCTCTACAATTCTATGATTCTATGATTCATGCACCTGCATGCATGACTGCAAGGAGAAGTACAGCAGCAAAGATGGAAAATCGTACCAGAAAATAGATGGAAGTCAAGCTAGAAAGGTTTTACCCCTCCTTTTCTGTACATTTGTGAGAATTGGGTCATGTCCTTACCTACTGCTCCAGCTGCTTGAGCCATTATTGCCAGTAATAAAACTCCCCCCCAAAAATGAACAAAAGAGCTAATATTTTATGGTACTTTATGCCTTATAATGCAGGAGAGATGAGGCTGGGATTTGGCAGCGCTGACATTGTTCCACATCTCATGCCGTGTCCAGAAAGTAGCCTAGAGACCATTCAATTCTGCGATTCAGATGTTTTTCCTGCAACGTAGCAAATGGAAAGTGATCGTGTATGGACCCAAGGAGTCACACTGGCTCAAGACATGCCCTCTCCACTTCTGCTTGTGAAAATGAGAGGCTTTGTCCAGCAGTGTGAATGGATGGTGTCCATATGGACATCCCTCCGAGGCCTCCCTGCTTGCCTTTTATATGCCAAGTAAGTGGATAATCCCAGAAAATGCCTCTGCTGTATAAACTCCCTCAGTTTCACCAGGGCTTGGAAACAGTGGAGCAGCATTGCTTGGTGGATTGAGCCCAGCGTTCCTTTTGGATTCCACGAGCTCCTCGATGGCTGGGCCAGCTTTCATCTACTATCACAGAAACACACTGTCTCCTTAGAGATAAGATGGCTTCAGCTTCCAGCCCAAAGGGTCTGACTAGCAGGAGCTGAGCATTACTCAGGCTTTATCAATGAGACTCTTGTTTCGGGTATTATTCTTGATTCCCTCCCTTGCCCCCACCCCCATCAGAGTTGTAATCTCATGATGAGGTTACAGAGCTGAGCCGAGCCAAGTCAAGTCAAATCAGTGAAGTTTCTTTTGTTGTCAGAATTATGGTGTGTGTGAGGAGCTTTTCCAGTGATGAAAGTCCTTAGGTCACAGCAGTGAAAGGGGATCTGTATCAGGAGGGGGAAATTAGCTCTGAAGTGAACAGAGATATTAGAAACGATCCCCCTTTCTAATTTCTAATATTGCTTCCCTTGGGGCCTTCTTTCTTTCTTTCTTTCTTTCTTTCTTTCTTTCTTTCTTTCTTTCTTTCTTTCTTTCTTTCTTTCTTTCTTTCTTTCTTTCTTGGATAGGAATATATTGTGGTCATGGCTGCCCTATCAATGGCAGCAACTGCAGCCACCTTTCATTGCAGATTAAGGGTGCTTTCACATATGGCACGAGAGCATTTCAAGGGCCCCCGCATGCGGTGGTGATGCACCTGGGAAACCCAATTAGCTAGGCTGTACAGTCATCCTAAGAGCAGCCAGCTCCTTTGTGCTCTCGTCTCCCTCATTAATCATGTTCGCAAACGGCACAAGCCCAGGAGGGCCAGAGGTTTCCTGGCTGCTTTTCAGCCGTACGTGGCGAAATGGTTTGAGGGGGGAAATTGGGGCCAGAAGGGCTAAGAGAAAACATCCCCTGTGCCCCTTTGAGATGCCCTCCCAGCCATGAGAAGGACATGTGCAGGAAGGAGACTGTGTCTAACAGCCAAACTTCAAGAGGGGAGTGGGGTTGTTTTTTCCTGGGGAAAATTGCAGTGAATGGTAGCAGCACCGCTTTTGAAGTGCTTATGGCTGTGGCATTGCCTCTAACAGTCGAGAACTTAAAAGTGGGGAAAGGCTCATTTTTCAGAAGCCAGCAACAGCAGCTGAAAAGTGCATGATGATCGGAGAAACCTGCTGAAGAATTCAAGGGCATGTTCACATTGGAGCTGGATCTCAATTGGAATTTGTGTCCGTCCGTCCCCCATTCAGATTTGACCTCATCATCATTATTTTTTAATTAATATTTACTAAATTTCTATAACGCCCTGATGTTGAAGGTTTGGAGTTGCATTTCGAAATTTATTGGTTTATATCCGGATGAGAAACATCTGAATTTACAGGGGAGAACCATCATGACAGGAGTTGTTTGAGGGGGGCAAAGCAATGCAGGCAATACTACTTAAATGGGAATACAAACCCCTTCAGTTACCCACTAAACTCAGGTGTGGACAAGCCTGGAGTGTGCTTGTTGCTCCTACCCTTACAAACACCCCTCACACAACCTATTCTTTTGGGAGGTTGAAGCTACATCCAAGGGCAGAATATGCAGTTCAGTTTTCTGGATCAGTTTGCATTCCAACCCCCAACCCCCTTCTTTTCAATGGCTAGATAGACAGATATTTTATTTCGGCTTTTTGCCCATGTATAAAACAAAACTAAACTAAACCATAACAGCATAAGATAATACCATTACAAGGTGATAATTTCATTATCAAATGATAATACCATTACAAAAACACAAGACAAGGGGATCAGGTTTTTAGATAAAACAATAATAAAACATTCAATAATCAAACAGCATTCCAGAACATCTCTTATGCAAGAGGACTGCAGTTAAAAACCTTGCAACCTGCAGCGTTCTATGGGGGTCCGTATCTTGCAGCATGTGTGCAAAATGTGACTCGACTGACTTATCGGCTAGTGTCCAGATTATCGGGATTTCAGTGGCTAGGAAAAATGGAAATAAATACCACTGTGGTAAAAAAATAAATAATAACAGAAATCAATGGATTTATTGTAAAATTTTATGCTCCCCCCTTTTGCGTACATTTTGCAATTTCTCACAAGTCGATCCACATCAAGCGGTCCTAAAGTAGCGTTGCTATGGGCAGGCTCTGTTTGACCTGCACTGCGAGTGCTTACTTACCACAGCTTCTTATCTCTTTCTCAGCCCACCCCCATCACAACAGACCACCAAATTTGCTTGGGGCAGGGGAAGGCAGGGCCAGCAATTGTGGGGAGGGGATGTGCAAAAGGGCAATCTTTTGCCTGTGCATGGAATGCATGCCCAAAGGCCTGGACTGCGTACCTTTATGGCAGGTATGGGGGCACTGGGGTCCCTCACTGGAAGCTCTCAGGCAAGACACAAAGGTGACAGCCGCCCTCCATTTTCTGTACTTCGAAGGATCTGGCATCCAGAGGGATACTGCCCTTGCATGTTTCCATTCAACCATTATGACTTGCAGGTTGAAAAATATACATTTCCTTCTGTAAAATTTATTTACAGGATCTAAGCCCCCAAACTGTTCCTTCGCCACTAGACCACAATCCCTTTTTGATACGGATGCATATGGTTTATATGCTAGGAAAGGTCATCAGCCCCAAGTCAGTTTCTTTCTTGAACAAGACAAAAAAAGAAAAAAACCCAGCCTCTTCCGAGAGCCTGCCCTTTGATCATATTTCTGCTAATTATGCCCTATTTTATAAAGCAGGCAAGAAAAGCTACGAGCTGATCCTGCTCAAGTCATGATTAATTTACATGTAACTAGTTGTGCGAGAATGTCGATGCTCACGCCCTCATGCAACCCATTGAATGCCATGCAATGCAATACAATACAATACAGGAAGACAATGCCCATACTCAAAAGGCACATTTTCAATGTGCATTTGATTTTTTTAAAAAATATTTTTATTAAAGATTTTCAAAGGTAGTACAATGTCTCTCTCGTATTTTTCCATATAACATTTTTACAATCAGTGTTGTTGAGACATTAGAAAAAAAAGGGGGGGGAGAGATGGGTGGGACGGAGAGATAGGTGGGGTGGGGTGGCGATGTTTCTTTTTTACTTGATATGAGTAGGGTTTGTGTCAGCGTTGTTTATGTAGGTTCTCTGTTGTTTGCTTGTGCTCCTTTGGCGGTGAGAGCGGTCGGGGTTGGCATGGGATGTGATTGTTCATTTGTGGTTGGCTGTGGTGATCTTTGGTTTCCTGTGTGAGTGGGGTTGGTGGGTGTTTTGGGTCAGGTTAGCCATATTGATTTGTATGCTGTCGGTAGATTTTTGTCATTGTCTTGTTGGGCTGTGTGTGCGATGAAGGGGAACCAATGTGCATTTGATTTAAATCCATGGCTCCTAATTCAACAAGCGATGAATGAGTGACAGCTTGCTTCTGCACAGGGATCTTAGCTGGGTTCATGTATCGGGAAGGGTTTAGAGTCAACTTTCACAGCAAAAGTGCATAGAACATCCTGCCCCAACTGTTCTTTCAATGATGCCACTGCTGTACATCTAGACCTGGAAACAATAAATCACTGGCTAAGCACAGTGGATAATTGTATTATTGTATTTTAATATTGTGTTGGAAGCCGCCCAGAGTGGCTGGGGAGGCACAGCCCGATGGGCGGGGTATAAATAAATTATTATTATTATTGTTGTTGTTGTTGTTGTTGTTGTTGTTGTTGTTGTTGTTGTTTCATTTGCATGGATAGCAGGCAAAAAAATTCCTGCTGCAGATGTGTGTGTTGAGCCTTGACTGTTGAATTCAGACTCCACACAGGTGTTTGCAACTTGATTTATTGACATGGTTGTATACAGCTCCTTGTCAGGCTCCGAAGTTAGCCTTGCACATGTTTTCGTCTAGCGAGAGCCTGGAGGCTGGGCTCTGCTTAAGAGGGCAGAGCACAATTAAATCACTTTGCTGGAAAAGCATGGCGTAGACATTACAAAGGGCTAAAAAAAGGGAGCGGGGAGTTCAGGAACACAAGCTCTTTAGAAGAAGAAGAGTTTGGATTTGATATCCCGCTTTTCACTACCCGAAGGAGTCTCAAAGCGGCTAACATTCTCCTTTCCCTTCCTCCCCCACAACAAACACTCTGTGAGGTGAGTGGGGCTGAGAGACTTCAGAGAAGTATGACTATCCCAAGGTCACCCAGCAGCTGCATGTGGAGGAGTGGAGACGCGAACCCGGTTCCCCAGATAACGAGTCTACCGCTCTTAACCACTACACCATACTGGCTCTTACTTTAGGTTATTATTTCCACCTAGCCCAGCTACAATTTATATTTTACTGTCTTGTTAGCAAGCCCGTGGACTAGTGGAGGACAGGGCTTTCAGAATGGTCTGCTCACCTCCTTAGCTCAGGACCTTCAGGTTTCCTGTGGAACCCTCTTACCACAAGCAAACAATTTTGTAATGTATTGAAGTTCTCACCCTAGGCCACTAGGGGTGTGTGTGTATAGTTCATTCTGCTGCAGTTCTCACTCAGGTCTGCACATGCAAATGAGGGATTGAAAGTGACGTCCAAGGATTGGGTAACTACAGAATGTTGTTACTGTTGCTTGTAGCTGAGTTCTATATAAGCAGGCTGCTGAGCCCTTCAGTTCAGTTCTGTTCCAGCCTGAGAATAAACAGAGCTGCTTGGAGAATCACTGTGTCGTCTGCTATGTCAACCCGCTATTTAAAATTTTTAGTCACCTGCCTCTTGCTTATTACGCAGTTTATATTCCTTTTACCCTTGGGGAAGAACGTTGAGCTTCCAAAACGTGGAACGGCTCAGGCAGAGAGATGGATTCTACCATATGCAAACAATGCATTTCACGGATAGGCTTATCAGGAAGGCATAAGAGTGTAAAATGGCCTCTCCACCAAAGCCTGCAGGCCAGGCTTTGTGGAATATAAGAGAGAACGTGGGACGGAAAAGCTCGCTGCCTTCAAGAGCTCTTTGGGATCAGAGATGGGATAGCCCAAAGGGGCTGCATTCAGCTCTTGGCAGGCTTATAGCTGAGGAGAGTCAGAACTCCATGCTGAGCTGGAAAGAGAAACATAAATGAAGAAATATTTGGGAAGGGCACCAGATTTGGAATCAAAAACTCTGTCAGCACCATAATAAACAAACAAAGATGGTCCACCAGCAGCTGCAAGTGGAACGTCTGCAAAACAAGGATGTGGGGAGCAATATATGGGGTACCTGTGGACTTTTAACTGTTCATTGGGCATACTGGCAGGGGTCCAACAACATCCAGACGGCACCTTGTCAGCTATCCTTGTGACCATGTGGCCTAATGGATAAGGAATTAGGATCAGAAGATTGTGGGTTCGAGACCCTTTGTGGTCAATACGTTTGATGGATAGCTCACTTGGTTAGAGCGTGGTGCTGGTAATCCCAGGGTTGCAGGTTCGATCCCTGTATAGCACAGCTGCATATTCCTGCATTGCAGGGGGCTGGATTAGATGAGCCTCAGGGTCCCTTCTGACTCTACAATCCTAGGATTCTATGTGCTGACTGGAAGCAGCTCTCCAGCGTTTCAGACAAGCACTGGCACCTGCAATAGCACTGGGGATTTTTGGCATGCAATGTACATGCTCTACCCCTGAGCTACAGTCATGTGGAAAACGTACGGAGAAGTTTATAGGCAACAGCCACAATACATTTTGCTCTGTGCTGTGCTGACAACCATGCAGTGAGAAAAGACAGCATGGGACAGGGCATTCTGGGAAGAACTAATGGCACATGTTCAAAGTACCTGAAGGAAATAAATGTATGTCCTGCCACTTCCTTTTTATTGCGTATACTTCCTAAGAACACACTCACAAACGTGCTGCACACACAAACTTTTATGTGCTGCAGTCAACAAATACTTCCACACCTGTGGAAATATACTTTGCAGGTGCGCTTGCACCTGTGGTTATTTATGTTTATTTCTGTTTATTTGTGCTTATTTTTACTGTATCCTTCCGCCTTGGAAGGATAGGTAGCAATGGGGTCCAGCGGGCAACTCACTGCTGGGATCCCTCCACGGAGTGAAAGTAGCTCCAATCTTTGAATTAAGCAACGGTCAGTTAATCTTCTTCCCGCTCTTTTTAGGGCAGCAACAGAGTTGTAATTGGTTGATGTATTGATTATGACGTTGGTTATTCACTCAATAAATAGCCGCCGCTCCCTGCGTGTGGTGTGAAGAATGCGCGAAGAAGCCCAGAGAGAAGAACGTTGCGTGACAAGCCTAGGCAAAACGAAAGCGAAACCATCCACGCAGGGCAGCTAAAGCCATTTTCCTCCAGACTGCAGTCTCCGTTGTTTTATTTTCACTTTTACTTTAGAAAGTATTTTCTTTGGCCGTTTGTTTTGGCCGCCTTTAGTTTTATTTTCCTCTTCAGAGCTTTTTGGACCAGACAGATGCTTGCAACCATTTACGAGGCAGAATCTTTACGGACTCACAGAACTTAACCCTCAGATTGCAGCCAGCGGATCTCTTTGTTCACGGCGCAGTGGGAGCAGGCTCCAGGATTACCAGCCGTCCCGTCCGCAGGCTACCCCAACAACCGGTGCCCCGTGGTGCCCCGTTTGAGGCTACACGTGAGGTATCGGCAATCTATCCCAACAACTGGTGCCCCGTGTGAGGCTACACATGAGTCGTTGGTTGCAACAATCCCCCCACACACCCATTAGAAAATATGGTCATTAGTTGTAGCAGATGGGTAGTTTGGGGGAAAGAAGAAGGTGAAGAGAAATATCTGACAAAAAAGAAGCATGTGGTTTCAGGGATGGTGGGAAAAGTGCTGAGCACCATCACATCTACACACGTTGCCCCTTAGGGTATCAAGTCCTCTCTTTAGACAGAGTCAGGCAGCTGATTGTGGGTGTTGTCAAAGGGCAGCAGGTGCTTAGTTCCCCCCCTCCATTTTTCATTGTTGCATTTTAACTGCCCTGAAAAGACACTTGGAGATTTTCTGCCTCAGATGCCAAAATAACTTGGTCTGCTTCGGATAGGATGCACTGTGCCTCGGTTGTGGTGGCTGGGTATCATTCACTGTTCTGCCTCAGGCAGACAAATGCCTTGGGCTGGCCCTGTCTCAGAATTAAGGCAACCCATTTTATAACTTTCTAATGTATAGTGTAAGATGTACCTTTATTATGTGCCACAGTCAGGTCTTCTTTGCCCATTAGTGTTTCCAGCATATTTTTTTGGAACAGCCATTGTGTGGCCTAGTTTCACAATAACCACCACTTCTGAGGGTGTGTGGGAAATAATGTACTTCCTGCCCCTTTTCTCTTCCACTCCCAGACCGGACATCAGCTTGCTACGGTACTGGAAAACCTCCTTGAGTTCTGGTGGCTGGGTGGAAATGGCCTAGGGTTTTTTTTGGTGGTTTTTTTTTTTGCTCCCACATGCTGTGGGGCACATCCCTACCCAGCCAATCAACAGGAAGCAGAGTTTCCAGACATGTTTGGAGAAGTGAGAAGATGGCAGGACCTGTGGAAACAAGATGTTTGGATAACTAATGGGTCAAGGCTAGAAATGTAATCTTTAGTCTCACAGCTCCTGCATCCAGAGGAAGAACATGTTATAAACAAGGAGGAATGGCTCTGCCGGGGAATTTGGGTTTGCTCGGGTGTGCCCGGATAGAAACAGAGGGAAAAGTCTGCAAGCTCATGCACACTACTTCCTCTGGCATTGTGGCTGATAAAGCAGAAAGGTTTATTTACTTACCCATTTACTCAACAGATCTTTATCTTGCCTTTGGATACCAGCATTCCCAAGGCAGCTGAGAGTCACAATTACAGTAATAAAATACAGTACAATAATATAAAATAAACAAGTACAATGCCTGGTAGTTCACACGGGGAAAAGTAAGGGTATGGTGATATTAATAAGAATTTAAGAAGAGCCCTGCAGGATGAGGCCAATGGACCATCTAGTTCAGCATCCTGTTTTCACAATGGCCAACCAGATGCCTGTGGGAAGCTTGCAACTGAATCTGTGTATTGTGGGACTTCACCGTGATTCAGCTGCTCAGCCGTACACAAACAAGCGCCAGAGAGCACAAACAGCACACGCAAATAAGGAAGAGAAGATGGCAGGGCATACGAGACAGGCATGCCTTTAAAATGTTCGTGCCAAGCAATAGGAGTGTTAACAGAAATATGATGAAAAGACAGACTCGCAGAAGAGACGGCCTTCTGTTTTGTTCAAAAGAAAAAAAGAGAGAGAGAAACAGACTTT
This sequence comes from Lacerta agilis, assembly GCF_009819535.1. NCBI lineage: Eukaryota > Metazoa > Chordata > Lepidosauria > Squamata > Lacertidae > Lacerta > Lacerta agilis. Next base: position 85,153,524 of record NC_046313.1, on the reverse strand, counting down.
GGGATGGTGACATTTCACTATATATAAATCGTATGTATTTATCTGAAAGAGGAAGCATGATCTAGTGGCAAGAGAACAGTTTGAGGAGCTAAGGCTGTGTAGTTGAATTAGGAACGAGGAAATGCCTGTTGTTAGCCGTTGTGAGTCATGAGAGCTAAATGGAACCATTCAAGAGGCAGGATATCTCTGGACATCAGATTCTGAGGTCCATGTCTCTGTTGCATGTGCTCATTCATAAATCTGCTCTCTCCAATTTTGGCATTAATCTGTGATTCTTCCCCCCCCCTTTTTCTTTGTTTGACATTTTGGTGCATTTTTAAAGCGAGAGCTGTATAACAAAATTCAGAGGACAGTGAAATTCAAAGGAAACATATGCTAAATCTGTGTCTTAGTCCAGGAATCAGGTCAGTTCACTAAAAATGTGGAGCAAACAAAATTCTCCCGCATGGCCTTCATGTCCTGCCTGAGAGCATCTAATATTAGGGATACACAAGTGTTCCTGTGCTTGACTGAAAGGGGCTCCCTCTTTCATGTACATTCCAAGTGCACATGTGCGCAAAATAAAGATCTTTTGCACACTCCCCCTTTGCTACCACTGTCTCCCTCTGCTCCTGACCTAGTAGTGCTATACATTTGTATGCACTGTGTTAGCAGAGGTTAGGATCTGGCATTTGTTCAATCCCCCAAAAGCTACAGCTAGAAATCTCAGATGGGGCAATCAGAATATAAATCAGCTACGTTTACCAACCAAACTTTTCCTACTTCTCCCATCTGCAACGTTTGGGGTTTGACAGTAAATGAACATTTTGTATTGACTTGGAAAGAAACAAATACCAGTAAATGCCTGAATAGCTCAGCTGGTAGAGATTGAGAATCTTATTCTCGGGGTTGTGGGTTCGAGCCCCACGTTGGATGAAAGATTCCCGCATTGCAGGGGGCTGGACTAGATGACTCTCATGGTCCCTTTCAACTCTTCAATTCTATGAAATAGGCTAAAGCTTTGGAGTAGTGACAATGACACATATGTGACAAAGGAGTCACAGTCTCTGTGAGGCAGACAAATGTCACAACTGAAAGGCATATTTCTAGCATTTGGGCCTTCAGTGCAGAGTAATTCATCTCCAAACCCCCCTCTCCTCTACTACCACCAAGTCTAGATCCCTTTTGCTTTTTCAGAATGCAAGCTGTGGTCGTTAAACTTGACTCCGGTGCATTCACTGTTACACAGATTCTTAAACCTTATTTTTGTGAAGCAAAACGATCTGAACTCAAGAAGATATTTCCTGTTTGTGTGCTTGACACATTTCCTCACTCAGAGAGAATGGGGGATCATGACACGTCCTTCGGAACCACCACCACACAGCCTCTGGCACGGATAAGGTGACAATAACACTGCACCTCATGACTATTCACACAAATGAAAAACCAGAACAAACCCAGGAATGCAACACCTCGTGGTCCCTCTCTTAACAGAGAAGCATGTACTCCAGACAACCAGTCAAGAATGAAAGCTGACTTCCAAACCAAAGTGGAATAACATAACCCTCCATCTGTCATCCTTATATTATGAATTATTCTTCCCGACCTGAGGAAGAGAGCATTTGGACTACGTGGTATACTCAAGTCCCTCCCGTGTCCCTAATTCCCAAGAAGCAACAAGCTGAAGTTCTGCAGAAGTGACCCTGAGCGCTGGCACTTGGATTAGCATCATTTCCTTTGAGGTCTTGTGGCTGAGGCCCTTTAGCACCAAACCAAGCAGTCTTCCTGCTGCCCCTCTGCTATCTCATCAGCCCCAGAAAGACCCTTATCACCCTCGCCATTGTTATCAGCCATTCACACCACCCAGGCAGGGGAGGAAGGGGGGTGCTGCCTGGCCCCTGACTTCCTCAGCGCCCTCACCCAGTTGTTTCCTCCAAGATAAAGAGTTTGCAAGTGTCAGGAGAATGTAATGGAAATTTGCTTTGTGAAGCAAGCAGGCTGGGTTTCTTCTAAGATTTGTGGTTAACCCCGCAGTCCATGGGGAAGTGTCTGGGCTAAGATGGTCCGCCAAAATTATTCAAGATAGCGCAGAGCTTTCCATCTCTCGGTTTAAAGGAGGAGAAGCACAAAGCAGAACCTGGTGGTAGGAAGCTCAGCTTTTGGAGCCAAAGGCTAGATTATTACCTCTTCCCAGAGGATAAAGAAAAGCTGTGTTTCATTAGCATATGCTAATCATCACAGCCAATGATTGATGCCTCTGTTTCTATTTTATTATGCATTGGCTTTAATGCTATCAACTGTTGCTTCGAAATAGGGATGTGCTGATTTATTGTTGGTTTGGGATATATCAGAACGTATTTGGTTTTTAGCACATGGCTTTGGATTAGTGCTATGAAAATCCAGGTAAAGAAATCAAAATAATTTCATACGTATGTGAATTTAAGTCTTGACGAAGTTACAATGTCAAGCCCAAAACCTCATGTTGCAGAAATGCACAGGTGTGGGCCTGTCCAGCAGATGGAAATTAATGCAAAGCCACTAAAAGTCTCACCAAAATCAAGAAAGAAAGCAGGCCTTTAGCAACTCCTGATTTCAGAAGGGACTTGGCCAAGTTCAGTTCTCTTTTCTCTGGCTTCCTTTCTCCAGAATCAGAAGGAGCTACAGTTCCACCTGCAGAAGCGGCCCCAGTGGGATAATACAAAGAAAACAGGTTGCGTGATAATGAAAAGACACGATGTAAGACATTTGGTAGCAATAAGCAGGCCACCTGCATTTAACAGCATTGGGATTCACATACCCAGACAGAACTTGGAAAACACAAAATAAAAACACACACACCAAGTGTGGGTGGTCTAATGTCTCAGGGAAAAGGTCAGATGAATGCTTGTTCACACTGCATTGCTCATGAAGGTCCCCATGCATTTTTTTATTTTATTTTTACACATACTCTATATTATTCATTAATATATAAATGCTTCAAGATGTGAACACCACAGTTCTAACTTCAACATTATTTTCCGCAACTGTGCTGTAGGTTGTAGTTAGATTGCAGTGCAGTCCCAAATCCCAAAACAGCGTTCACTTAGTTGGTCTGTTAGGAAGATATAACGTCGAAAGATCTGCATTTCTTCAGTATGACTTTTGCTTTCCTTCTGAAAAGTTTTCATACCACTTGGTGGGAAGGTATAGTAACGAATGACCGGCTCCTGTTTCCTCTCACAGGAGTTGTTTACTTGAACCATCGGTGTAGCGCATGAGAAGGGAGCTCCATTAACACAGAGATTTTAACTGCTAAAAGCACAGAGGATACATAGTTCCATGTGCTGTTTTGCAGGTCTGAGGTTCAATCCTCAGCATCTATAGTGAAAAGCAGCTCATGGAGTAAAGCTGAGAAAGACCCTCTCGCTTACATCCTAGGAGTATGACCACCACTCAGAGCAGAAAATACTGTGCTAGGCAGAGCCAGGCCAACCCTGCCAATAGGTAGGCGAGTCACATTTGTATTTCTACTACCAGGGTGTAGGAGAGGCCCTTGTGGGATTTTCTGCCTTTGGCGCTTAAGTAACTTAGCTGGCTTCAGGTTTGACTGGGACATTTTGACCCCACCCTTTGAGAAGTGGTGGCTGATGGGCGATGCCGTTTGCAGCAAAATGTACTGAATTCAGAATTTAGATCTTAGATACGGGTTGGGTTGTACCATCAGTCAATGGAAGTAAAGGAAAATTATATGACTGCAATCTGTGTGGCAAGGAGGCAGCCAGGTACACTTGCCCCAGGCCTCGGAGGGCTAAGCTGCCCACCAGGGGACTTACAACTGTCATGGCAAGAATCATAGAATCATAGAGTTGGAAGAGACCACAAGGGCCATCCAGTCCAACCCCCTGCCAAGCAGGAAACACCATCAAAGCATTCCTGACAGATGGCTGTCAAGCCTCTGCTTAAAGACCTCCAAAGAAGGAGACTCCATCACACTCCTTGGTAGCAAATTCCACTGCCGAACAGCTCTCACTGTGCCTCTCAGTTGATGGGGGACTTAATGGGGAAAATGCCCGTGTACTAGCCATGTTTGTGGGAATGTTCGGGGAGGCAGGAGAGGATATATTTTTTAATGATATCCTTCCTAATTTGTGTTAGCAAGTTCTATTTCTTAGCAGAGTTTACACATTCCCCTTTAAACGCACAGCAGTTTGCTTGTTGCAGGTTCATCTGCACCTCTCTATATAAGATTCCTGCTAAGATCCCTTCTTGTCCCTCTTAAAAAGAATAGACGGCAATCTTATTAAAGTGAATATAAAAGTCTACTCACATTCATTCAGTTCACAGTTAGATCCCAGAAGGCAGACTTAGGTTACAAAAGTATGTATACATGCGGAACTATCCCATAAGGGCGTTAGTCCCAAGTGATTGCAGATAGGCAGTCACTTCTGCTCACACATAGAGAAAAACAAAATGGAGAAGAGAGGAGCAAAAGAAGATGGTGTGCTCCTCTTCCCCAGGTTAGGCCACACACACTCTAGTCACATGCAGAGGAAGTTTGTCCCAGCTCAGGAGGAAACAGGTAGTTTTCTCCTGGCTAGTGAAAAGCATCTCGGACTAGCATGTCCATTCTTGACTGCTGTGTTTCACATCCCACAATGTTGCCTCAGGTGGTGCATCTTATGGACTGTGAGTCTGAGGGCGCCATGTGTCTGCTGCCAGAGTTACCTTGCACCAGCAGGGCTTGGGTAAGAATGAGGTGTGTAGCATTAGTTTTGCAAGCAAAGTCGAGAAGTGCACAATGACTGAATAGATTGGCGTAGAATAGAACGTCAAAAGTTTTTGAACTTCTGTTTTTCCCCCCTCTGTGCTTTTTTTCTGGGTTGGGACACTGAAACGGGTACACCCCCCCCCAAAAAAAACCACATGGAAGCCATCATGTATGGCCCTTCGGATCTTTCTATCTATTCCAGCGAGCGTCGCATCATGTGAACGAAGTTTCAGCAAGTTGGCTCTTGTCAAGAGCTCACTTCTGTCAGCCATGGGTGATGTGCACCTTAATGATCTTCTTGTTCTCAGCATCAAACTTCCATTGTGGATCTTGCTGACCACAGTTCCATTATAGAGCTTTTTGCTGAACAGAAAGCTAGAAAGAAGAATTTTAGCCTGAGTTGGTATTTATGTTAATATATTATGCCAGGGTGAGCCCAGGGAAATGTCCACTGAATGCTGAATTCATGTACAAAACAAAATCAAAAATTCTTTCTAGTAGCACCTTAGAGACCAACTGAGTTTGTTCCTGGTATGAGCTTTCGTGTGCATGCACACTTCTTCAGATGCACACTTCTTCTGCATGCACACGAAAGCTCATACCAGGAACAAACTCAGTTGGTCTCTAAGGTGCTACTAGAAAGAATTTTCGATTTTGTTTTGACTATGGCAGACCAACACGGCTACCCACCTGTAACTGAATTCATGTACATTAGCATATATACTGTATCACTAAAGGTTGCACAGTAGGCAAGGTAGGATTGCTTAGTGATAACTAACTTTTGAGGTTCAGCTCAACAGCTATGCAAAATATACTGTGCTGGAGATGTTGCAATAAACTGGTTTATCTGAACTCTCGTCTTCTTACAGTATGTAACTGAACTGGCTGTTTGTTTGTTTTTAGCTTAAAACTTTATTCTAACAAGACTCCCACCCTGGGCCTCAGACAAGCTCTGCAGGGGCCTGACTACAATTCTAACTAGACCACCCTCCTTCTCTTTTTGTACTTCCTACATGATTCCCTTCTAAACAACCCCATGTTAAAAATATGTTAGTCTGTACAGGATGTTAAGAACTCTGGCCTCTGTTTTCAAGCAACATAGATTACATGTACCGAGACCAATGGTTTTCCCAGGGGCCAGGGCAGGAAGCACCTCACTCTGCACAAACACCTTCGGCCCATGAAAGAAGAGATGAAAAGCTGGTCCTTGGGACAAGAATAACTATGACTCAGTGGGAAGGAAGTGGCGGAAACTGACTTGACTGAATACACACACACACACAGTGGAAGGAGGGTCTGCCCATTGTCTTCAGATGAGTTCTAAACTATGAAAAGGATTATTAAAAAACACGTAAATGATTGCTTGTGGGTTTGAACTGCTGACTAAGGTGGGCGGTGGAGCTCTTGCCTAAGAGAAGTCTGTGTATGCCTTTTGAACTAGCAACATAATTTGCATTGCTGTTTAGTATGCTTTTAAAAAAAGATCTATATCCCACTTTTTTGATCCTCAAAGCTGCTTACAACAGATTTCAGTAATGCAATGAAGCAACAATCTCCACCCCACACAACCCAGCAGGCCTTGGTCCTCTGGATGACAATGGGAGATGTTCAAATGCACTTCCTTCTAGTTCTGGAATCCAAGAGACGTTGGAGCAAAAGAGAGCCACTGCTCCGAGTCCAAAAGAGGAACAAGCAGCTCCTCCTCTGGCCAATGATTGAGACGGGAGTTTTCCCTTGCTTGTATAATCTTGGTGAGAGGCAGGGAATGAAAATGCTCAGCAACCCTTGAGACCTTTAGCCCAGGTGTTGGGAAACTTTGGCTCTCCAGACGTTGCTAAATCACAACCCCCATCACCTTTGGTCACTGGCCTTGCTGCTGGAGCTGAAGGTTCCCAACACCTGCTCTAGCTAAGGGAAGAGGCCAGAGGATGCTCTCCTTCTGCTTTGCATTCCCAGGGCAACCATAGCATTAAGTATACTTCTTTTGGATCATTGCTCATTTAGCTTGTTTATTTTGTTTACATTTTATTCCACCTTTGTTCCAAGGAATTCAAGATGGCGTATGCAGTTCTCCCTCTGCCCCAGTTAACCTTGCAGCCCTGTGAAGTAGATTGGGTTGACAGTGAATGATTGTCAGGGGGCAGCAAATGAAAATCTGATGAATTTCCACATGGGTTTCTCTCTCTCTCTCTCTCTCTCTCTCTCTCTCTGCAAATTCCTTCAACATTTTGAAGAACTGAATTTCGGATGGAAAGAATGAGAACTTGAGCAAAACTGAAACCTGCTGATTCACTCCTCACTACTGATCAGTTTCTTGGGGAGATACTCTGCAGAAGGTTTTCCTGTCTCATCAGCAGCTGTGGGGAGTGGCATGTTGCAGAGGTGGTATGTACCGGTAGTTTCAGGAGAAAGGGGAAACGTGTCAAAGTTATGAACTCCTTATGGAATCATAGACTGGTAGAGTTGGAAGGGACCACAAGGATCATCTAGTCCAACTCCCTGAAATGTGGGTCTCAAACCATGACCCTGAGATTAAGAGTTTCAGGGCCTCTACCAACTGAGTCTCTCTTACCACAATGGTGTAATATGAAAAGACATTTGCTGCTAAATCTGAGATACTGGGACAATGAATTTTCATTACCACTAGGCGTCAGCCAAAGCCCACATTTGAACAGCAACAGAAAAGGAAGATCAGGCTGCACAGAGCACTAAAATGGGATTTTCTTGTACTCAAACTGGGATTGATTGCAAAGTTAAAGCTTGATAAAGGTTTGCAAATACAATACAATACAAACTAAAACACAGGCCAAAATATAATGAGATCATAGTTAAAAGCAATAATGATCACTTTGCAAAGTCCACCTAGTCCTAAAAGCTACTGAGAGGCCTCCTGGGTGGTTTTTCCCTCCCCCTCCCTCCCTTTTCCCCCTCCCTTCCAAGACTTCCCCCAGCTCCCATAACTGTTTTGTTGATATATGTTATTTCTGCATGTAATACACCTGTAAATATTATTTTCATATTATTCAAATTCATGTTGTACCAATAAAATTTGTGTATGTTTATTCAAATCCTGCCAGTGATTCTAAATCTGTTTATTGTGTTTTATCTTCCTGTTGTTGTTTTTTAAATCACGAGAGCGTGGTGGCCATTTTAGTTGCCCTGAATTTGCGCCCCTCCCCCAAAAAAGCGCTGGGGGGGGGGTTGTTTGCATCTCACTGCAAAATTGTGCGAGATCACAGGAACCAAAATGGCCACCATTCTCTCACAATAAAAAACATTTTTTTCCCAGGATGCTTGTGGGATATGTGATCTCAGGGTAGGCCCAAGATTTTTTGCTGCCTGAGGTGGAAGAGAAGAAGGCATCTCTCCATGAGCCACATACGGAAACACTGGCGTTTGAAACTTAATACAATGCTGGTGATGGGATAGCATCCCCTGTGCTACACCTGAGGTAGAAGGCTAGATCACACAGCTCTGCTCTCCAAGAGAGAGCATAGCCTGGGGGCTTTTAAAGGAGCTGCCTCTGAAGCTGCTTTGGAAATTTGAGCTGGTGCAAAATGCAACTGCCAGGATGCTAATAGGGGGCCAGGTGGTCTGAACATATGACTCTACTTTCCCCCGCCCACCAGTTGCATTGGCTGCCACTGTATTTCCAGGTCCAATTCAAAGTGCCAGTATTAAACTTTAAGACTCTAAATATTATACAGTACTGTACTACCAGATTACCATAAGGCCCACCTATATTGCATAGCCCTTCCCACACTCTTAAGATCTGCATCTGAGATCTGGCTTACGTGCCTGTCAATGATTTGGTGACTACGCAAGGCAAGGCCTTCTTGGTGGTGATCTCACACCTGAGGACTCTCTTCCAGTTTACATGCATTTGACCCTTCAGCTCTGGCACATAAGGTGCCCTTAAACCAGAGCTTTCCAAACTGTGTGTCGTGACACATTAGTGTGTCAGCTGCAGTGTGCAGTTGTGTCGTACGAACGCTCCTCATGCTCCTCCTGGGGCTGGAAAGGGTTAGATTAACCCCTGGTTTGCTTGTAAAACTGAATTACTGTGTCACGAAATGATGCATGTCCAAAAAGTGTGTCACCAACTTGAAAAGTATGGAAAGCTCTGCCTTAAACACATACCCTTTTACTACTGCCATTCCTCAAAATAATTTTGTTGATGTGCTTCAGGTACTCTCATGTATCTGCTTCTCGGTCTCTTTTCACTCAGTGCATCACACTCTGAGGTTCTACTATTTTTTTTATCTGAACAAAAACAAATGAAGTTATCCAGCTCAGACAACGTTGAAGTGCAACTGGCGAACTCTTAAAGCTGACTTTTCCAAATTGCCACATTGCAAATGTAAACAAATCTTTAATTATTAACAGTGGAGGGTGGTCTATTAGGATGAATGGAGCATTGCCCATCCATTCTGTTTGCCCCCAGCCAGCCCCCACCTGCCTGCCTTCCTTACAACCAGTCCAGGGATGGCATCCTCCGTCAGCTTCCTCTTTCTTTGTCTCAGTGTTGCCCTTGTAGATTTCAACAGGGAAGACGATGGGGACAAACTAGAATTAGCTGACTCTTGTCTGTAATCTATGGCTCCACCTATTGGCCTCCTGCCTTAAGTCCCAATGGGCACCACTCACCATTTTTGAGGAATGGAGGAGGAAGAGTTCACAGCAGGGACATAGGCAGCACCTGAGCGATCTTAACCCCGAAACAATTATCCTCCCCCCTGTGTATTTTGGGAAATGGTTTGTGCATTTGTCATCTCTCATGTTCAGACGACTTTCAATATAGCATTGCCAAACTTAGCACAAGTGTTCCTGAAGTGGAGCGTGGCAGGGCTGCATTTAGGTTTGATGAGGCCCTAAGCTTAGGGACTTGGGAAAGGAGTACGACAAGGCTGTATATTGTCTCCCTACTTATTTAACTTATATGCAGAATCCATCATGCAAAAGGCTGGACTGGATGAATCCCAAACCGGAATTAAGATTGCCGGAAAAAATATCAACAACCTCAGATATGCTGATGATACTACCTTGATGGCAGAAAGTGAGGAGGAATTAAAGAACCTTTTAATGAGGGTGAAAGAGGAGAGCGCTAAATATGGTCTGAAGCTCAACATCAAAAAAACTAAGATCATGGCCACTGGTCCCATCACCTCCTGGCAAATAGAAGGGGAAGAAATGGAGGCAGTGAGAGATTTCACTTTCTTGGGTTCCATGATCACTGCAGATGGTGACAGCAGTCACGAAATTAGAAGACGCCTGCTTTTTGGGAGAAAAGCAATGACAAACCTAGACAGCATCTTAAAAAGCAAAGACATCACCTTGCCGACAAAGGTCCGTATAGTTAAAGCTATGGTTTTCCCAGTAGTAATGTACGGAAGTGAGAGCTGGACCATCAAGAAGGCTGATCGCCGAAGAATTGATGCTTTTGAATTATGGTGCTGGAGGAGACTCTTGAGAGTCCCATGGACTGCAAGAAGATCAAACCTATCCATTCTCAAAGAAATCAGCCCTGAGTGCTCACTAGAAGGACAGATCCTGAAGTTGAGGCTCCAGTACTTTGGCCACCTCATGAGAAGAGAAGACTCCCTAGAAAAGACCCTGATGTTGGGAAAGATGGAGGGCACAAGGAGAAGGGGACGACAGAGGATGAGATGGTTGGACAGTGTTCTCAAAGCTACTAACATGAGTTTGGCCAGACTGCGAGAGGCGGTGAAGGATAGGCGTGCCTGGCGTGCTCTGGTCCATGGGGTCACGAAGAGTCGGATACGACTGAACGACTGAACAACAACAAAAGCTACTGACGGTAATGGGGCCCTTTATATGTCCAGCTGTCTTTTGTCAACAAATTGTCATTGTTTTTTGTGTTGAATATATGCTGTTGGGAAAGATGGGGGGCACAAGGAGAAGGGGACGACAGAGGACGAGATTGTTGGACAGTGTTCTCGAAGCTACCAACATGAGTCTGACCAAACTGCGGGAGGCAGGGGAAGACAGGAGTGCCTGGCGTGCTCTGGTCCATGGGGTCACAAAGAGTTGGACATGACTAAATGACTAAACAACAATTTGTGGACCTAATAGGTCCATACACAACACCAAACACTGTTGCTCTATGTAGGTTTTATTTGTTTTTATATTATATATTGGAAATGTACATCCAGTTTTTTTTCTTTAAATTTTTTGGGGCCAAGAGAGTGGGGCCCTAAGCTATAGTTTGTTTAGCTTATACATAAATCCAGCACGGAGTGTGGCAGTTTTTGTTGGTGTTCAAACGCTGGCTGCCATTTTGAATCAAGTTGGTGGACTGAAATGTGACTTGGGCATGACTTCGCATGATTTTCAGCACAATGGGTCCAAACTTTGCTGAGCTCACCCAGCAGCTTCATACGGGTGTTGAATAGCACTGAGGACCCAATGGAACCTTGAGGGACCCCATGAATCAATTACCATGGGGTTGCACTTTGGGTACCAGGGGAGGAACATAGCTCAGTGGTTGAGCATCTACTTTGCATGTAGAAGGCCCGAGGTTCGACCCTCAGCTTCTCCAGGTAGGTAGGGCTGGGTGAATCCCTGTCTGAAAATCCAGGAGTGGCTGCCAGTCAGTGTAGACAATACTGAGGTGGATGGGCCCAATGGGCAGTAAAAGGCAGCTACCTACATTCCTGTGTACAGAACTCTCCCAGCATTTCTTTCTGGACCTGGCTTTGTTGATAGGAGTACAATCATTGCCACACTATGCTTCTCATTCCCAACCCACAGAAGCCAATCCAGAAGGATAACTTGGTTGATGGTATCAAAAGCCGATGAGAGATCCAGGAGAACCAATGGACCACACTCTCCTGTCTGTCTCCCAGAGAAGGTTATCTATCATTCAGGGCGAGAAAGGCCATTTTGGTCCCACACCAGAGTCTCAAACCTCTGTGTAAATATTTGCTACTAAGTTCATTTCTGCAAACAGAAGGAACTGCTGGAATAAGATCACAGCAAAGCGGATAGTACGCCACTAGGTGGTGTGCAAGGCCAACAGTTAAGAGTACAGAAGAGTAAGATGAATACTGTAAAAATAAGAGTGCCTACCCAGAAGGCTTGTCTGGGAAGATGCTCTTTAGGAGCTGTAACTTCCCGGTGTTTTAAGATGCATACAAGCTTGTGCATGTATATGTGAACACACCCGCATGGGCCAAGCCTAGAGAAAGGTAAAGGTTAAGGACTCCTGACAGTTAAGTCCAGTCGAGAACGATTCTGGAGTTGCAGCACTCATCTTGCTTTACTGGCTGAGGGAGCAGACATTTGTCCGCAGTTTTTCCGGGTCATGTGGCCAGCATGACGAAGCCGCTTCTGGTGAAACCAGAGCAGCACACGGAAACGCTGTTACCTTCCCGCCGGAGCGGTACCTATTTATCTACTTGCACTTTTGGGCGTGCTTTCGAACTGCTAGGTTGGCAGGAGCTGGGACTGAGCAATGAGAGGTCACCCCATCGCGGGGATTCGGAACCACTGATCTTCTGATCAGCAAGCCCAAGAAGCTCAGTGGTTTAGAGCACAGCGCCACCCGCGCCCCTAAGCCTAGAGAAGGGCAACACAATTCCCCAAACGCCCTTACAGTTTGTCACAATTTTAAAATGTATATTTTTATTTCACATAGATTAAGACCTGTGTTTCAGAATATAATGGGAATTACGTTTTATTTTAAAAAATAAAAATGGATTTTACACCCACCCCGCAGGGCTCAAACTTGCAGCCAGGCACATTTTGTAAATGTCTTCCAGGTTGTTGTTTTTTGTAACTTAAGTGGTGTATACATTTTATGAAATAAATAAAATTAGATAGCCTGTGAAACTGGATCCTATATGGCTGGCCAGGGGTGGTGTGTCCCATTTCGCTACTTGAGGCAAAGTAAGTGCCACCCTGCCCTGCCACTGTTCCCACCATCACCTGGTTATCCAAGAGGATACAAGGAAGAGCAAGAAAATACTTTGAAAATTATGTTTAAGTGGCAGTAGACCCCGCTGCAGCTTCCGCATATGAATCATAAGCTTTCCCCAAGTTGCTGGAGAGGATGCAATGTTCTGGGATACCAGATCCATATGTGGTGGGGCTGTGTCCTGATGCAATCATTTTGCCAAAACATGCTTTCTCTGCAATTCCTATTATAATCAATCATAATTTGATTTTGAATCCTAAATTAGCACTTCTTGTCACTTGAGAGCAGCTCTAACTCCGAGGTTCCATCTCATGTGTCTCTTTTCTCTTGGCTACAGCCAGGAGAGAGATAAAGGGAGATAAAGAGGAAAGACGACAAATATGGCAGGTCCTGAAGTATGCCAAATCTAGGGTGGAAAATGCTCCCCGCCCAATCAGCCAGTGTTGCACGGATCTTGTGTGATAAACATAGAAGGTAGCAGGCACTGTATTGGCAAGTCTTCCCTAGATAAAACCCCCCTGTGGATCACCAAGTAGATTTCAGCCTTAAAATTACCCCGAGACATGGTGTAGGCTGACATTAGTTTGTCCGAGTTAACCCACGGTCCTCTTGAAGCTCTTCTGTGGGCAAGGAGACTGTTGCCGAACCCCAGAGATGCAGCTGATCACCACCATCTTAGGATCCCCACATCTTAAGGCACCAAGTCTGAGCTGAATGAATGCAGCTTTGAGTTCCTTCCCTCCAAGTCGCGATCATTTGGTCGCTTCATTGCCTACCCAGCATAGCTGTCAACTTTTTCCTTTTTTAAAGGGAAATTCCCTTATTCTGAATAGGATTCCTCGCAAGAAAAGGGAAAAGTTGACAGCTATGCTACCCAGCCCTCCAATGTCTATTGCAAAGAGTGTTGGAAAAGGCTGTGTGAAAATGACCACACTGGAAAACTTTGTGCCACTTATCCTTTACCAGTCCAGGGGTTTTCAAACTGTGCCCTGGAGCATTTGTATGGCCACAGGACTTTTGGGTTTGTGCACAGCACAGCAGATGGCCATCAACAGGGCTTCATGTGAGTGGAGCATGCATCTTTAAAAAAAACACCACTTGGAATATAATCTGAAGAAGTTTATTGGCAGACAGATGAGTGTGGTTAGGGTTCCTGGAAGGTGCGAAGTTTGAAACCCACTGCTGGGGGAGCACAGAACACATTGCTTTGTATACAGTAGGTCTCAGCTAGAATTCCTGGCATCTCCATTGACAGGTTTTTAGGCAGCTGGGCTGGGAAAAAGACCACTGCTTAAGACTTTGGAGAGCCTCTGTCAGTTGGAGCAGACGGTACTGAACTAGATGGACCAATTTTGACTCACTATACAGCAGCCACACATAAACTTTGGGGGAAAAAAATCAACTATTCTCCATGCTACTTCGGCTCCCTCCCCCATTTCCGGGTTGGATATTCCTTTCCCTCACAGGACCAAAACAGCGGTTGATAGCTCGAATATCGTCACACCATTATCCACACCGCTGGTTCCCCGCCCAACCTCTCCCTAGACAACCTTTAGAAACACTGAAGTCACACAGCACTTAATATCTGAGGTCTTTATTTAATTTTATATACAGTGTAAGCCACAGACAAGCCTGTGACGATCAGACAAGACAAATGTCAATCCCTCTCAACAATTAGCAGCTTAAAATACCTATAAACTACAGTGTTACGTTCACAAGTGTCATTTCTGTAACTCTTCCTCCTGTGCAAGTGAGTTTTTAGCTTTATACTTCTTAAAAAAACCACACTTGCAGCTATGTCAGTTGCCTACTGATGCACGATACCACCTGGCATACACAATACAAACACACAGACCTCTTTTAGCCACATTCAGAATTCTCTTAGAAACTGGCAAGCAATCCAACGAGGGCAAAACACCTGCCTCCCTCCCTCCGCCAGGAGCTGGCTTCTTGGTTTCTACTGCTTGCAGCTTTCATTTCTTACAGTCCTACCCCCACCCCCTGTAGAAGAAAGATCATGACCCAGCGGGCCAATGCACGAACCTACAGAACTCCTCAACAACATCAGGTTTTTAGGTGTCCACAAAGTTGGAATAAACTAATTAAGTAATCACTGTGAACACAATGTTATCACTTGAGGATACGCTCAGAACATATGAGGCATCATATGCAATGGTGGGAGGTACGAAAGAAAATCAAAACATGGTTAACTTTTCACTTTAGTAAAAAAAGAAAAGAAAAAAAGGCAAATAGGGTTCTTTCCAACCATGTTGTAATCAGAGCACAGCCACGGAAATTTACAGGCATGGCTAATTTATGCCCATGAATTTCAGTGGATCTACTCTTGAGTAGGACCAAAAATGTTTCATGAAGCATGGTAAGCACTTTAAAATATCACTTATCTTTCCTTCAAGGCAGTCTGCTACATTTATTCCTTTTTGTGATCAGCTGATATGTGATTAATATATTAAATACTTCACCCTTTCCAAATAAGAAATTATATGGAAAAATAATTCCTTAACTCAAGGAGGTCCACAGCAGTAAAAAGAGCAATAGTAAGAGTAATGTTACACACACACACACACACACACACACACACTCATTCACTGGCAGACACTGCCTTTAAACAAGTCATCCAGGAATGCTTCACCTTCAAGAAAAAGAACACAGCACTTGCAAATGGGATGGGAGTTTTAAAGCTAGTTCACATTTCTGAAATAATTAACATCTGTTAAACAATTCGATGCAGCCACAGCCCTTCAGACCAACAGTAGGGAGAAAATGTATGATCTGCTAACCAAAATAAAATAAAACTAAAAATGGCAAAATGACAAGACAGGAGTCAGGTTAGGAGAGTTGACAGATAGGATTCAACAACACAAAGCACTTTTGGCAATCTTTCGGAAATATGATGGTATTGAGAATCACTTATAACTGTAAGCCAAAAGACCTTCACAGAACAGTCCTGGAGATCAGGGGTTCTATCAATCACTTTCCTTCTGGTAAACAGGACACTTTGTTTATTGTACACTCAGAATTCAGAAACCATAAATGCATTTTTACAGGGGATGGAATTAAGCGCCACCCCCTCCTTTTAGACTTTAATGAGTAATGAGCAACAAAGTGCTCATTCATCATCCACTTTGTATTGGTTTGTATCCTGGGCTAAACAAATCTACAGTGAATTCAAAGTACCATCAAAAATCTGAAGGAGATGCCAGGATACGAGTTCCTGGAAGAGGTTTCATTTCAAGCACTGCAGAGCGCAGACCAAAGCCTGCCCTTGTTGCTTCCTTTAGTATGTTTTTTTTTAATGAAATACCATGAAAATTGAGAAATGGTGGAGAGTCAGATGCTATATCAGGTAAAGTGGGCATAAACCTAAGAGAGATTCTTGTCATGGCAGATCAAGATAAATGGGAATGGGAATACTAACAAATTCATTCTGTAACTGCAAGTCTAGGGAAACGGGAATGTTTATTTATTTTTTGGCTTGAGTCTGTTGAAACTGGCAATTCCTTAGAAGGACAAGCAGATATTTGCTCAGTGACAATGAGGCGTAATGTTATTAGATTGAGGAACCTGAGTATATAAAGAGCCATGAATCTGAAAAGTGATATGCTGAATCTCTTGAACCATGACTAGGGCAGAGGGAAGGTTTCTCGCTGCTGGAAGATAGCAATCAGAAATCAAGTCCCATTCAGGAAAGCAAGGGAAATGGTTACGCAGTGCTAGAGGACAAAGCCCTAATAGCAAGAGTTCCTGGACTTCCTATTCCACATTATTTTAGGTCACTTGGGCATTGTTAATTTTTTAAGATGCGATACTGACCAAGGGTACGTTACAATAAATTACTGAATTCCAACAATGTAAAATAGACTTTTAAAAAACAACAAACTTGTTTCACAATGAAGATAGTGAGCCAGAATTAAGAATGAATCTGAATTCCAGAGATATAAACCCTATTGGCCAGTGTAATAAAGAAAAAGGCTCCTGAAAGAAACACGTCACAGTCTTGTTCCAGTCCCAGTTCATATGTTTCCAAAAAGGAAAGCAGAGGAACAAGCGGTCATTTCTTATGACATTTCTCCCCTAACTGCGTGTCTTGTCCAGGACAACATACTCTCTCTCTCTCCCTCTGGGGCATCATCTTGACAGTCAATATAAATGTGGGTGGAGAATGAACCAGCACAAGCCACTGACAGTTACACTCTCCCCCCCCCCCCATTTCTTGGTAATATACAACCATCAGTCAGTAAAGCTGTACAAAGTATTATTACTTATAGAGGGAAGGAAACTCTCTCCATCACATACTATATGAGAACAAGATGTACAGAAGGGCTCTAAACACACACACAAAAACACCAACAGTGAACACTGTCAGCTTGCTAACAGGATAACTTTGGTTTCCATTATCAGGGGTTTATTTGAACAGTAAATTAAATCTGGGAATATCTAAGGGATTGGCCTTTTGATCCGATGTTTCCTTAAGCGTTTACCCTTCCCTTAAAGATACAGGGCAACTTTCAGAACAGACCTGAAGTTGACTGGATGTAGGCTATTTGGCCACAAGCCCAGCTTTGGTATGCAGGAATCTAAACTGAAATTATAAAACCCATGGACTATCAGTGAGATTACGACTTCCAAGTACCAATTTTATTTTCAGAGCGGAACTTCAGCCCACTCACTTGGCTGTTTCAAAAGTTAGTTTTCATCTCTCAGACAAGGATTTCTTTACTCTCTGGAAAATATTCAGTTCTCTGTATGTAACAGACCTGCCCGCCCCACCTTTAAAAGAAAAATACACTATGTGAAGAATTAAGAGGAGGAGAGAGAGCAATCTTTGTGATGCTGCATCAGCAAGTAAGGGAGAATACAAATCACACCTGAATAGGTCTGCACTCAAGATGCACTGAAAGCTGTTTTCTGCCTTCTCCCAAACTGTTTCAGGATAAGACAGCTCACATTTATTCACACATTTCTTCATTTCAGAACATCACTTCTTTATTTTAAAGGAAAACAAAAAGAGAGAGAGATGATGATCCTGCCCACCACTAAGTTCAAAAACAACCCCCAATAAGAATAATATAAAATCCTATTAGAAACAATAAGGAAGCACTGAGAGTTTGAGTATTACACTCTTCAAGTATGCCATTCGGATTTTTAAATCTGTGACTATACATATATTAAAAAACCGTAAAAGTGCGACCAAGGGCATTTGCTTAAAGTATTTAAAGGGCTACTTCAAAATACTGTAGTACAACTGTGCAGTAACTATGTCTGGCATAACTCATCCACTTCATATAGCTAGCCAAAAAGTTTAATAGGCCTTGCAGAAAGAGGGTGGTTAGCAGAAGAGGCCAACCCAGCAACGGATCCAGGGACTTCCATGCATTGCACTGGTCTTCCATTAGAGAAAGCCACCCTGAAGCTATACATTCGGACATGGAATGTGGTCAGGTTTCACAGTAGCATTATGGGATCGTCACGGTGTCACTGTGCACTAGATTAATCTTTATTACGCTTTATGTAACTGTCTTCTTCTCTCCCCCAACAGGTTTAGTACAGTAGTTCACCATAATTTAAATTGCCCATTGGTGTGCTCCAAATTGGTGTTTTATTTTTGTACACTTAAGGAAACTTAAAGATTTGCATCCAAAGAGAAACCATGCTACATAAAAAGTATCCAGGATTTTTTTTTTTTTTTTTGCCAAAAAGAGCTCTTGAATAAAATCTAAAAAATACTATTGCCAATGTGTCTCATAGAGAGAAAATGTTATTTAAACTGTAAACAAATTCACACTCTGACACTTTAAAACTTCAGCAGAGGAAGGAGTGGCTGATTAAGCTTTGCCATGCTCACTTGCCAGAGCAAACCGGAGTGGGTAGGGCAACAGCCAGCTCTTCTCGACATCATCTAGGGGGCGAAAAGAACCGTTCCAAGTAGCCAGTGATGGCGTCCCAGTGCTTCCACAAAAAGGCAACGAAGACCACTATAAATAAAGTGCTGAACGTCCTGCTGCGAGTTTTCATGAGGGGGACAACACAGTTGGCCACGGTGGAGACAAAGACCAACAGAACGGCCATGACAGCCAAGAGGATGTTAATTAGTTTGCCCAGGAGGTTTCTGGCAGTGGCATTTTCAAGACCTTCCAACTGGACAACTTGCTGATGTTGCTGCTGCAGTTCCATCTTTGAGATTCTGGTTTGACACGCCTCCAATGCCTCCTGTTGAGAGTAAGAGAATGGATCAGTAACTGCACAACACCTTATATCATGCATATGGTATACATGTTGGTTTCATCCAAAAATGGGGAAGGGAGAGAGGCTGGCCTTGTTCTGTATTTCTTCCTACTCAAATGGATCAAAGACCGCAGTGGGTTCCTGGACACATTTGGTTGGAATCATGCCAGTCTGCTGACAGTGGGATCAGGTGCCAAGGACATGGATGAATAACTGGTTTTGCATATCCTCAGTCTAAATAAAGTTTGGGAGCTCAATACCTCAGGCATTCCTGCAGCCTTACTCACACTGCACAGGATATGAGTAACACTTGTTGGATTCATGTCCTGTAGCAAAAATTCCCTTCGTGCTGCAGAGTGCATACAGGTGCTTCACAATGCAAACAAGCAGATCCAACCACCATGCAAGTTGCTTATTGCATTTACAACAGTACTTTCACAAGCCTTAGCAGCATGATAGATTCAGCCTCAGCAACAGTAGATGACAGCGAATCCTAAGTGTTTACCATTTCATGCTTTCATATCACAGGCCACTGTTATAAACAGTGCAACTTTTGGATTGAATGAAGAGACATAGCTCTTCAGGAAAGGTAGACTAATGCTAGTTCCCAGCTCAATTTCAGCTACCTGCCTGAACACCCCCCCCCCACATCCCAGCATGAATACTTGTGTCTCATACCCCTCACCAACAATGGTGGCAGTTTATAATATAAGTGCTCCAGACACTGATGTTTAATTTATGCTGAAGTAGCAACACTACAGCTGGTGAAAATTGTTAATTATGGTGATTATTATTACCATTTTTATTACTATTCTAATTACCAGTGAACCAGAAGGGGCTGAATGCACCTCTCTAATTTAAAATCAACAACCCAAACCTACACATCTGGACAGTTTATGTGGCAGAATTTTGAACACTGTTTCCCTCAGCTGGAATAACAACAACAACCCTGTAAGGGATTACTTTGGCTTTATAACTTGGGTGAATGTGAAACAAGTAATAAAGCATTTCACTGTGGTCAGGCAATGGCTTGGGTACTTGGTGTTTATTCTGCAGCTGCAACTCTCCAAGTTCAACTTTTCAGACTTCTGAATTTCAAATACTTGATATACCCAGACCAAAAACTTTCCCCTTAAAACACATCCTTATTTGGGAAAGAAAAACAGAATAGGTTGCTTCCTGAAAGGCCTGAGAGGATATACAAAGCCAGCTACTGTTTTTAATTCAACATTTGTACAGATAGGATTCAAATTAGTGACAGACACATCCTGCCATCAGCTAACTGGGAAAAATACTATAAAAAACCTCTTATGCTTCACAGTGCAGCATTTTGGCCCAAACACACATGGAAAAACTTTATTATAGCTTCCCTCAAATATGGAGGCAAACTCTCATTTGAAATTTTGAGAAGGAGAAAGTCTTATTATATGATGGGTGGGAAATTCATTTTTACCAGAAATTTGTTAAGATTACTGCAGATGGTTAACTGGCTCCTGTTAACAAAGACTCCTGCAATAAAAACTGCAGTAAAAACAATGAGATAAATGTAATTCAGAATACAGGGCACAAAATCTGATTCCACCATTAATGGAAATTAAAGCGGAAACTGAACCAGCTCAATAGTTAAGAAAAAATATAACCAGTTGACCATTTTCAATTTGCTTGTCACTTTCACCAACCTGGATGTCTCTGGCTCGTTCATAAGACTGATAAGCTATTTTTTCCTCCATGCTGGCCAATTCCTGCTTTAAATTAAGGATCTCGTTCTGGTGGAGCTCAGTCAGGTCATTCAGCTGCTCTTCTAGCCGTTCACATCTAGAACAGAGAAATATGGCCATCAAACATATTTTTAAAGTATCTATCTTACATTTCTTTGCAAACTCAGGCTCAAAGAGACGACCAACCATTTTGAAAATCAGAGTTGGTGGCAGTGCTGGATTTAGGGCGGTGCAGGCGGTTCCCCCAAACAGGGCACTGAGCTGAGGGGGTGCAAAATTTAGGCCTCGCTCAGGGCGCCATATTACCAAAGACTGGTGGATTCAATGTGATGGCAGGAAACTCAATACATATTCCCACACTCCTGTAGGTCTTAAAGTGCTCTAAGACAGTAAAACTGAGATTTTCACTGCTAAGCAGCTAAATCTACCTCATTTGAAAGTCCTGTAGATTCTGCATGTTTTATGGACTTTTTAAAATGCAGCTTTAAACTTATAAAGAAAAGCAGGGTTTAAATTTCAAAACAAATTAAATATAGGAAAGTGTATCCTGGAATTCAAGGGTTTCGATTTTCTTTCTGTAGTTCCACATCAGGCTTTAAATTTACTGCTGTTCACATGCCGCACGTGAGCATAATGACACGTGGGAAAAGCATAACTAGGTAACCTTGCACAACTATAATAATGTACATTCAAAAGGAACCCTGGGTTGCCTCATCAACTGTACTCTTGCTCTGACAGGGCTATTTAACATTCTTAAACTCTAATCAGATTCTAGAGAAGTCTGCCCTTCGTGATTGTTTTGAGGCTGCTGCAAAACATTATACAAAACATTATGGACAGCCTGTGGGCCACGAATCACACCAACGTTACAGCATATATCGGTGGGCTTTCTATAGCCTTCTAAGCATAAACCTAAAGGCACCCAGTATAATGAACTCAAATAAGGGCATCTCAAATTGTAGGAAGGGCCACAGAGGTGTCCAAACATGTTTGCATGACAAGGGCCTTTTCTTGTTTCTGGGGCTGGTTTCTTCTTCATGACAGCACACTGTTGCTGTTATGCTGCCCCTTTAAGAGAAAGCCCCTCCCCTCTATGCAAATACATGCTGCCTAGGTATGTATACTAAAATGGAGGTAAAAAATACATGTCCAGAGTTAGCAACTGGTGTGATATTCTTATATTTGAAATTATAAAGGGGGTTGAGGGAGGGAATAGTACTTAAAAGGGAGCATTAGTTGACAAGTGGATCCCAAAAGGTTGAGTAGTTTTATATGTAGTTTTCACTGGAGAACATATTCACTGGCTTACAAGGGAACACTCTGCCATATTGCCTTGGCAGTGGAGAAAGGTTGATTCTGCTCAACATCCTTGAAACATTCAGAGGGTCCAGGGGCAGAATTTGGATTGGGTGAAGCATACAAAAAAACAAACAAAAAAACCACACTCTTTCCAAGCCAAGTATCTCCCACCTCAATTAACTCTCTGGGTGATAGCTTCAGGACAAAGGAAGGATGATTTTGCTTAACGTCTGTGCATCACAGGTGTTTTCACAGAGCAAGCGAGTATAAAGGATAGAAGGAAAATCTGGATCAGACAAAATGACACTAAAAAACAAAATTTGGCACAGAGTCCATCTTCCCACCATAGCTTGCAAGACAACCTTAAGGAGGCTGGCACCTTGTAATCTCTGGATGTGGCAGAGCCTCCTTACTCTTTTCCTGCCCAGAAATGTCTTCTGTTCAGAAATGTCTTCTGGACAGAAACTAGCCATGCTTGCCTGCCTTTTGCCAATTAAACCACATTGTTACCTTCTCCTACTAGTGATATTCTTCAACAGCAGAGAAATGGGCACATGTACAATCTTCATTAGGGAGATTTGGGGAGGTATTTGCAGAAAAGACAGGGGTTAGTCCAACCTGTCAGTATTTTTCTGTAAAGACAGCAAGCCTCTACCTTGAGTTGAAACGCTCAATGACCCTACAGCACCCTTACGAGCATGCAGGCACTGAAGCTTACTAATATATAGTGATATTTTGGGTTTATTGTGTCCTATATTATGAGATTATTGTGTTTTTGGAAACACTGCAGTCCAAGTACCAAAGGGATCAGTTATAAATGCCAATATGACATTTTTTTTATTTCCTGCAATTTTCGGCTCTCTCCAAGGCCTTTTGTATCAGAGGGCAAAGAATAATACCAAATATGTAGCATGCTACCATGCTATCAAAACATTCCTTTATTTGTAGTGCCTCACTCAGGGAATTTTCTTCCTAAGAAGCTTGCCTGGGGCCTGCATTAATGTCTTTTTGGTGCCAGTTACAGCCCATTTTATTTTCCCATGCTTTGAATTTGCTGAGATACTTTAATCCTTCTCTTGTATTGATTGTTTGATAATATATTTGTTTTTTCTGCCTTGGATATACCTGTTGAAGGGCAATATCTATTCATTAAATAAAGAAACTGAAGGTATATGTTCTGAGCACTGTAATGTTATTCAGAGCTGCAATCCCATACACATTTAAGTTCTTTTGAGCTCAATGGGGCTTACTGCTGAGTAGGTAATGCATGTGCTGCAACTCCCTTAACATTCTGAATTTTAACTGTCATTTTTGCAGTACTCTGGGTGCTTACTGCCTGGGTTCCACAGCATACGTAGATATTTGCCCATGATTTAATACTTGAGGGCAATTTTAATTTGCTGCAGTGCAAAGACGACTTGCTGCCTCTGAAAGGGTGCCCAATTTTATCTTTAATGATGAGACATCCAATGCTCCCTTTAGATGTCACAGCACTGCTATGGGAAGCTCCTGCACCACTGCTTTAACATCTATAGGACAGCCAAGACATAAATTGATTGGAATGTGCCAAAACAATTTTTTAAAGCTGCTTGTTTTGATCTAGCAGTAAGAGGTATCAAACTCAGCATTTCACTTGAATTGTAGAATGTGGAGTTGGAAGGGACCACGAGGGTCATCTAGTCCAACCCCCCCTGTAAAACAGGAATCATTTTGCTCAACTTGTGGCTCGAACCCATGACCCTGAGATTAAGAGTCTCATGCTCTTACTGATTGAGCTAGACACCTTCTGTTTTGAAGTAGCAAATGCACACCTTTGTGTATGTATATATATATATGTGTGTGTGTGTGTGTGTGTGTGTGTGTGGTACAGGATGTGCCTGTAGATTTTGTGGTAAGCATAAGTACCCACTGTTCTAAAGCTCCATATAATGTGCATCCCTTTTTACATCATGATTTTAAATTGAGACTATAAGAGAAGTCTCCAAAACAAAGTTCTGCATATTACAAGCCAGCAAAGCACTAAATGACTGGTCTCAAGGCTATCTTGGTAGACAAGAATTAAACAGCAACAGAATGGGGATCAAAGGGATTAAACTTGTAAAAACTGAAATACAAATGCAGCACAACACACTAATTGAGCTTCTCAGATGATCCCATGAAGACTGGCAGTCTGTGAGTGAACCGAGTGCATCTAAGCTACCTAAAGTCATTTTTCGCTCTGTAAAGAAAGCTTCAGGCATAAACTGTAACAAGAGAGACTCGGTAGAAACTGATGATAGCACATAAAGTCCTGTTTTATCAAGTAAACATCAGCTATATTCTGAAAGCTATTAAGCAACAGGCTATTTTGGAGTTTGGTCTCGCTGATAAAGGATCAATTGCAAAAAAAAACAGACAGAGCTGGATTACCAAAGAGGGAAGTAAAAGGAGTGGCTAATCAGTCTGGACTATGAGGCCACATCAACTGCCCAATGGACAGGAGGCACAGCTTCTGCCAAGGCTTCTGATAACTTCTGACACTACAGCACAGGGCAGAAGTGAGTTGCAGAAATCATACTGTCATCAAAAAATGCTGGGTGGGTGGAATGGGAGGGGGGAATCAGAAGATGAGACGGCTCTAGCAGCACCAAGTTTCAGCAAACAAAGGCAACTACAATGCCATCAGCAAGAAGGCAGGCTGGACAAACAGGGAATGACAAACAAATTAGATGCAATGCCAACTACTCTAATTAGAGCAGGAATCACTAACACGGTGTCCCCTAGAGATCACAGGACTCTAATTCCCATCAGCCCCAGCTAGCATGACCAACGGCCAGGAAACTGCAGTCCAACCATCTATGAAGGTTACCACACTGGCTACCGCTGCATTAGAGAAATAAAATTTGGTACAGGAAACTGAACCCTTTGGTGTAACCCTCTGACTTTCATGCTGGGGTCATTTTTAACCACAAGAATGGAGAAATGCCTGCCTTGAACTCCCATACTGGTTCTACCTATGGCCTTCAGCAAACTACCATATACTTTCTTGGCATCAGTTATCACCGAGGGCAAGGGAGAGCCCCATCTTTCAGGTGTCTTAAAGTGGATTTTACTAATCCCTCAGCATGGAACCTTACACAGTAAAAAGGGCAATGAGAGTTAACGAATAAATCTTTTGACGCAATGCTCTTTGTTTTATCTTCAGTGCTATAATGGCAGTAAGAGCTACAAAAGCTGCCAGAAAGGGAACTTCCACACTACTGAGGGGAAGGAGGGAGAGGGAAGACAGCATGATTTTAGCTTTATAGTAAAGGAATGAAATTAACCTCCTTTCCGTTAGGAAACATAACTATTTATATAAGCAACTTTTCCTTATAAACAGAGTAGAGGGTGGCAGCCAGGCATCTGCCAAAACTCTGTGTCTAGCTATAGAATCTTCCTGACCGAGGGGCTCTGCACACACAGAGAACTCAGACATGTGACTGACATAGGAAGTTGCCTTATACAGAGTCAGACTATCTAGCTCAGTATTGACTGGCAGTGGGTCAGACTGGGGTCTCTCCCAGTCATATCCCGAGATGCTGGGGGCTGAAGCTGGGAACTTCTGCATGTAAAAGAGGTGCTCTACCAGTAAGCCTAGGTCCTTACCATTTTATGGCGCATAGGAGGCAACATATATTTGACAAGTGTACTTTTTTCCTCCTTGCAGCTTAATGCTACAGATATCAACTAAAAACGGAACTAGTTTAACACATAATAACATAAAGAATAGCAGAGAGGGGTTGGAGATCTTGCAGCATTCTCGGCATTAGAAAATTACAATTTTCAAGGTTTCGTAGTTGGGGGCTATGGTGCTTAAACCAGTTTAATAAATTTGGTGTAGATGTACCTTACAACAACCAAATGCAATGTGAGTGTTTAAAAATCATGAATACATTACTTCACCCTAGGGGAAAAAAGAGTCTAGTCATAGTAACATCTGAAAAAACTGATCTAGGAAAAGGCCACAGCTAGTGGAAGAGAACACAGATTGCATGCAGGAAACTGTGGCTTTAATTAGTAGCAATACTAGTTAAAATCACCTTAAGTAGCAGGATTAGGAAAGACTTGAGATCCTATGAGCCACTTCTGGGAACAGGTAACAATGGCCTAATGAGTGTATACCAAGATGTCTAAAAGCTAGTTTCATGTGATACAGAAGGGTGATGAGGAAGAACTCTTGGGACAAGGCTGTTATTTTGCAATCAGTTGAACATCTCTATCTTGATTGCTTAAGGATAGTGATATTTTAACACTATCCTTAAACCCAATGAAGCAGAAATAACCTCAAAGTTACAAATACAGTCATACCTCAGGTTATGGCTGCTTCAGGTTGTGCGATTTCGGGTTGTGCACCGCGCCAAACCCGGAAGTAACGGAACAGGTTATTTCCGGGTTTTGCAGAGTAAAGCTTTGGCCTTTAATTCCCCCCCCCCCCCAGCCATAGAACATTCTTGCTCCTTCCACCCTCTCCCTCTATGTAGATCATCGGAAAAGGTTGTGCTCAAAAATCCCTCATCCTGATGGATGAAGATTTTGGGATGGGCAGGGAACTGTAGTGTAGGGGTACTTTGGTTTCCAAAACTGGGACAGACACTCAGAATGCATGTGCTGTGAAAAGTAGCAAGCTGAAAGAGGTGAAGGTCTGGAAGAAGAAACCTGCACATGTAGAAGGGGACAATTGTGTATGTATATATTACGGATGGTGCCTGATACTTGTGAGATTGTTAGCGCTGAATGAATGCATGCATCTAGGTGTGCCTTAACATCAGTAGTATCAGTGAAAGGTTAGACTGAAATTCTCACCGGTATCTTTCTTCCTGCAGAGCCTGCATTATCAAGGAATAATCCCTCTGATAGTGAACCTTAAGGTTCTCAAAAGATTCCTCCAGTCGTCCTTGCATCTCTCTGATTTCTTGAATCTCATGCAGTATTGCATCAAACCCTGAGCTCTGCATATCCAGAGTGTTCGTTTTGGAGCTTGGTGCTCCCACAGGGATCCCTGTGGTGCTGTTGGCCCCCACAGAGCCTGATGTGGCACTGGAGCAATCGTCCTCGCTGCCATATTTTGGGCTTGACTGAAAATTATGAACACCTAGAGTTTTCCCCCCAGTCCCATCTTCTTGACCTTCTTCCAAGGAGTCCTTCAGATTAGCAATATTGTCTGCACTCCCAAACCTGTTCCTAATGAGTGAGGCAATCTCCCGGGGTTTGGAGACGACAGCTCCTGCTGCCGAATGGGTTGCTTGGGAGAAACTGGAAAGTCCACCTTTAACACTGTCTACCACTCCTTCGCTGAAGCCAGTGACCTTTGCTCCCACATCTTTCAGCCCCTGGTGCATATCCCTCAATACATCTTTGGGCTGTCGAGGGATACCATTCTGCTCGATCTCTCGCAGCTTCCGATGGTAGTGCTCTAGCTTCTTCTGCAACTGGAGGATTGTCTGGGCTGACTTCTGGTTCTTCTTTTCAAATACCTGCTTGATGCGGGCACTCTGCTGCTTGTCTGCATTATTGGCCAGTTTTAGGTATTCTGCCACATTGTCATCCCGAGCTGTTTGCTCTATTTTGATCTGCTCAGTCAGCTTCAGTATTTTTTGCTGAAGGTGGGTGATGGCCACTTTTGTGCGCTGAGGATCTGGCGTTCCATCAATGGAATCTGCGTTGATGCTGCACTCTGTGCTTGAGGCCACTGCACTGGATGTTTGTGCTAGACTGCTTACATCTAATCGCTCGATCTGGGGAAAGAATAAGAAAGTGAACATTACAAACTGCTTTAATACCATGCAGCCTCCACTCAAAATGCACTTTGCTTCATTTATGAAGCAAAAATATACTTATTATTATTATGATTATCTTGTTTCTTTAGGTATTATTCTTCAATATTCAGGTGAAACCTCTAAATCAGTGAGAAGAATACCAGCAAGCCTCTCCAGTTTTTGGAAAACTTAAAAGGATGAGGTCAAGAAATTTCATCCAGATGCTAGCTTCAATAAAGTGAAGAGCAAAGGAGTTAACTGTGCTGGGTCATATGTATTATCCTGTACAACAGAGAGAGTAATGTGATACTTCCAAAAGCTCTATATTTCCAGCACACACAGCAAGCACAGTAATAGTATGTATAGCAAATAAACCTATTTACTTAATTCAGTCTCTTATTTTGTGACTGTGTGTTCGTGCTTCCTTTCCACATACGCTCCTGGCCCAGGATCCCAATCTGTTGGTATATACTGTTGTAAACCACTTTGTGAAACTTTGTTTGAAAAGCAGCCTATAATTAAAAAAAAAAAGTTGGAATGTGGGGGCCACACACCCCAGTACAGGAGTATGCTTGTGTAAATGGCTGAATAAGTGAGCATCCGAAGTAAGGTTCATTCAACACTAGGAGGTATCAATATCATGACTGTATCTAAACTTCCAGGATGATTTACCTTCGTTCTCATGTACCCACCCGAGTCTGAAATCTACATCAATTTACTGAGAGCACAAAAACTCCATAGCAGCCAGAGATGCTGAAACTCTTCCAAAGAAAATATACTGGTATGTAGCCAAGCCTTAAAAATGTCTACAATGGGAACAGTCACATGAAAATGAAATTAGCATATAACTTTCTCAACATATTGACTACTCTTAATAAGTAAACCCTCAATAAAAACTTAACTACAATCTTTTTTTTCTTTTTAACGGCAAAGAAAGGATCCCCCTTTCTCTAACCTACCTTGGCTTTTCTGAGCCGCAATAGCTGTTCCCAGTGCATGACTTGAACAAAGGAGCAACATGCCTACAATAGCTCTGCTGAAAGCTATTCTACACTCACTCGCTGCATGCAGTAAAATGCAGTCTTAAGGAAGGTGGCTTAATACAGAAACCAATGAATCATTTAATTACTCAGCAGCTCCTCCCCAAACAGGGAAGGCATTAGTTCATGAAAAAAACCAGGATGACATCATGTGAGCTGTGGACTCTTAACACACAGGCGCTCTCTCTGTCTTTCTTTCTTTCTTTTAAAGCAGTCCAGAGAAAACAAAGGAAGCTGTAAAGACTTGCCAGCAGATGAAACATGATTCCGCCCTACCTAGCACACATAGTTGAGAACCCATGCAAAGGGTGAGTTGGAGCCAAAAGGTGTCATCTGAGGTGGAAAGCACCCAAGGAGGAACGGGCAATCTTTAAACCACACCAACCTTCACAGTATGTTCTGCCAATGGAGCAAGTTAAGCTATTTAAAGAAAATGAAGAATAGAATGGTTTAAGAGTGACTTGACCCAGTATTAAAATAAATTCAAGTAGTGTAGACAATGAAAGCACTATAGGATTTTTTTTTGGGGGGGGGCAGTATTAGTAATCACCTCTTTAAAAATGGAAGGAAGTTAAATATGTACACATTTATGTAGCACAACTCTGAGGGGTCACAACCCTTAACTACTGACCGCATGTCCCATTAGCAGCAATCACCAGGGGGTGATGTAGGTAGGAAGAATAAACTGCACTATGCCTACTATAGATAAAGGCTGTCCAAGTGCTATAGATAAGGCTTAAATTGAGATGTACCAAAATATAGTTTATAATGATAACTGAATTGGAAGTAGTTTAAGGCACTGTCTTGGGCAAGGCTCATCTACAAACACACACAAACCTACTACAAAGAGTACTGTGCAGTTCTGAAACATTTACACTTCTATGGAAAAACTGGACACAGAAAGCATGGAACATACCCATGGAAGACGTATGGAATGGTGGCAATCTGTCCATGCTATACTCTAGTATAGCACACACTTGCTCCTGAACCTTGAATTTTCTTTGCAGTTTGCAGACTTGACATAGCAAGCCACTTTCGTTTTACATGTACCGGTAGCTTCTGTGTGTGCCATTGGACTTTTCTCTTTTTAATGCCCTCTTCTGTTAAATCTTTGGCTGTGAAGCTGAAATCAATTTTAAAAAAATCTTTAGACCAGGTGACACTAGGAACCTTAGTCAGTCCTTTAACTGAAACTCTCAGCTAGTGAGTAAATATTAACCCTACTTTTTGACAAAACTGAATTGTTTCCTGAAAGTGGAGCTCTCCCAGTGTAAACAGTTTTATTGCTCAGGATAAGCAATGAATGACCTCAGTTCCTCAACTGAGCACATGGCACACTAGACACTAGGCACACTTACAAGGGTTACACATATACACAAAAATAATATATAGTGAAACCCTTGGAGCCTTTACGTGGCTAGCAGGTGAGGGCAAAAGAGAGAACATACCCAGCAGACAGCTTGTAACCCCAAGCCGATGTGGAGTGAAGAGAGCTTTTAAGCTCTCTGCCTTGCTTGGAACCAGCCTGCCTTCAACTGCATATTGTTGAAATTGTGTAAGTCAAATGTGCTTCAAGATGAGGGATTACTGCAAAGTACTTGGCTAGAGACATATTATTCTCTGCCGTTGCTCCTGGACTGGGGTGGTGATAGTGGAGTAAAACAGGTGGGATCTGATTTGAATAGTGAGCCACCAGTCACTGATCCCAAATGCACACACATATATACATGGGATTCAACATGCAAAGAATAAAGCTGGGTTTAAAAGGGTTTTAGATAGCCATTGATAGTCTTGTCCTCAGTAACTATTGTCATGCTACAATGGCCATGTATCAGAGGTGGTACCCCACTCAATTTCAGTTGCTAGGGAGCATGTGGGGAATGTCCATGTCCCTGCATGCATCTGGTTCCCATAGGCCAAAGGTTTTCAACCTTTTTGGGTTCACGGCTCCCTTGACAAACTACATTCTTTCTGTGGCACCCTTGTGACGATCAGGAGCCCAGTTATGTCACCCCTTGCCTGCAAAGCTGGCAGCCCCTCACCCCCTTTTGAACACCCGCCCTTGTGGAGTGTTCCCTCAGCCTCCTCTCTTCTACCCTCTCCTTGGGAGTCCTCTGGGCAGCTGCAGCTGCCACCACTGGTATCTGAGCTGCTCCTCTGCCCCAAAGAGAAGTACCTTCTCACACTGCCCCACAGGGGCCTGGGAAGCACCCCCTGGCCAGTCCCAGAGGCACTATTTGCCTGGGGAGCTTGTAGCCAGAGCTGCTGCCACAAACATCTGTGCAAGCCTTTGGGAGGCAGAGATGCAATAGGGCATCAGAGGAAGGGAGGGAAGGAAAGAGGGACAGAGGCCAGTGTTGCCCATGGTACCCCTGACCATGATTCAGGGTACCCCAGGATGCCATGGAACACTGGTTGAAAATCACTGCCATAGGCATCTGGTTGACCACTGTGGCTACAGGATGCAGGAGTATGTGGCCCTTTGGTGTGATCCAGCAGGGCTTATGATCTTAAGCAGCTTTTTGTCTGAATCACTTATTTCAGAAGGTGTGTTTGAAATTCCCCATGAGAAGTAGCAATTGACACTATAATTAGTCTGAAAATGTGCTACTCCTTACAGTTTCGTTTTTTTCAGAAACTGTGCAGAGAGTGGCAAACAAGAAAATGAAGTTTCTATGTGCATGTGCACCTGTTGCCCCATCTATACAAATAGCAAGTGCTTTCGGATATCAGAAAACTGGGTCAAGAGCAGTGCTGTGTCTTTATCCAGGGAGTTACTGCCTTGGGTTGATGTCATAGTGTATGGCTATATAGTAAGTTGTATTGCCAAACTTGGCTCTTAATCACTAGCTAATAACTATTTACGTTGAACTTACCAGTTGTTTTTCATTTTACAGCTTTGATAATTGGAAGTTCATTCAAATAACCCTTATTTCAACTACCGGTATAGGGCAGGTTTCGGAGACAAGTGAGGGAAGGTGAAGGAGGTATTCTGACTCTGTTGAACTCCAAAAAGGTGTCATCTGGCATGTGATAAGCTTTGACTTTTAAAACAGGGATCCAAAAAAAAAGACATCCACATTCCAAATCTAGTTGAATGAGTTTACTGATTGTTAAAGAGGATGCCCTACTTCTTCCAGTCAGTGTGATTTTCTCTCTGGAATTTTGAGGACAGCCCTGCTTGAAGATCTTAATAGGCAGCCACATCGCACAAGGAGGGAGGAAAAGTCTTTGAACCATGCAGGTATTATCCTATGTAGGGCTTTAGTAGTCAATAAGCACATTGAATTGGGCGTGGACACAAACTGACAATCAGTGTAAACACTATAATGTAGGTTGTAGATGGTCTTACACACATAGCCTTATCAGTTACATTCTGCATCACTTGAATTTTCTGGACCATTTTCTAGGGCAGCCCTTGAGGAACACAGCTTTGAACATGTGTTACCATGCAACAGTGGCAAACCAAGTTTAAGGAATCTCTGGCCCACATGGCTAGTTATGCCCATAAGATCCTCACCATTTTGCTTCACAAGGCATTTTGGCCAAGTCACCTCTACCTGCCCTACAACTGACACCAGATATATGCAGGCAAAGACCTGGCTCAAGCCAATAGGGAGTTTGCAGGCACACCTACGAAGCCCCAATGATCAGCTGATTATTTCAACCTGCAAAGCACTCCACAAGAACCAACTATCTGCTGATCACTGATATTTTGCCTGCAGAGTTTGATTTCAGGTGGGCAAAATAGGGTCACCTCACATCATTGTGACATCAGGCTCCACCAACCTGCCAAACATGGTTCACAGGGCTTGGAGAAAATAATAATCTGGATTACTGGCCAGAAACAATACAGACTAAAAGGCATCCCTGATTAACTGAGCAGCACACTTAAAAAAAAAATGTTTATTATTATAGTAACTGCAGACTGCAGGACCATTTATTCAAAGCAGGTTTCTTAAATCCTAGCAGATAGAGAAAGCTGTTAACATTATTGGCTGTACATTTCTTGATGGCCAAAACAAAATCGAAAATTCTTTCTAGTAGCACCTTAGAGACCAACTGAGTTTGTTCCTGGTATGAGCTTTCGTGTGCATGCACACTTCTTCAGATAATTTCTTGATGGGTTTAGCTACTAGCTGCACCCAGAGCGTGTGAGGGATGGGGCGCATGGAGGGTGATGTTCACCCTCGTGAGTCCCATTCAGTTGCTGAGTGCTTGCCCAGCAGGGTGGGGGGATGGGGACTGACAGTGGGGGGTGGCAACCCCCTCAATATTGGGGGGGCTGAGTCCTGTGCCCCAAAATATTGAAGTGGCTGAAGCCCCCTCTGCCCCATATACTTGGTGCTGCTGTGTTGGAAGCACAATAAGCATATGTAATTAGGCCCAGAGAAGAGCAGTGATGAGTTTGCCGTGTACCCAGACAGAGCAGGAGTAAGCTGGTGCCTTCATACAGCAGCAAGAGCAACCAACCTTCACCAAGGCCTGAAGATTCCCTTTGAAACCCCATGTAAATACAAGTTCTGCAGATAACCTAGATGTTGTCTGATCCATATATAATGGGTGTATTTGTTGTACAGCTGGTTTTTAAACACATAAATTATACAAGAATGTTTCTCATAGGATGTAGTGGTCACTTTAAAAGAGGGACAGTTCTATGGAATCCTTTTGTAGAATAAAAGGCAAAGGGCCTTCTCGGTGCTCACCCCCGCTTTGGGGAACACCCTCCTGTCAGATGTCAAGGAAATAAACAATTATCTGACTTTTATAAGACATCTGAAGTGATCATGTTTGTAGTCTGCTTGTTAGAAGAAAGCTCTGCAGTTATTATCCATTAATATGTCTGGAAATGAAACAGAAGTTGGATGGCTATCTATCATGGATTACTTAGTTGTGATTCCTACATCGCAGGAGGTTGAACCAGATGACCCTTGGGGTCCCTTCCAATTCTATGATTCTATGAATTCTGCACTTTCACAACTGTAATTTAACTAAATGTTGTCTGTCCAGTGTTTAGAGAGACTCAAAATCCAAGCCCTGTATGAGAACTTACATTATTCATGATGAGTACAAAGTTAAGTGTACTTTATAAATCTGCATGTCAGTAAAGCAAATGTCCTTACTTGACATGCAGCCGAGAGAAATCACTAAGAACGATAGCTATTGAGCTAGCCAATAGCTATTTTGCCCCATTTGAATTATTGTTCAGTATCTCCACCAGAAATTATTGGTGCCCTGCTATGATGCATACATATAATTCCGCTAACAACTCCTCTCATCTGACATCATCCTTAACACAACACTGTTTACTCAGCATGCTGGTACGTTCATATCACTGCTTTGGTATTGATTACTCTAGATAGCAAGCTGGCATTTCTATTAGCAGAAGTCTTATCTGAACATTTAAAACTGCTGTTAAAGTGATTTTTAAAACAGCACCTGCACATTAATGCTAAGGTTCATAGAAGCACAATACAGTAACCACAACTTAAATGACTGAACTCTCAGATCAAACTACAAGTATCGGTCAAGACTGCTTGAATGCAAGGAAGGCTTTATTTGGGTGGGTGTGCCAAACTCTCCTGAAAATGCCCCTAACTCTCCCTGTTGGTGGCTTATTTTCAGTATTTTGAGCTCAGCTGGGAGAAAAGTAGGTTAATAATGACATGAGAGGATAATGGCAGGAAGCAACAGATCAGTGGCAGTTCATATGCTTTACATCAGGGGTGAGGAGCCTCTGTCAGCCTGAGGGCCACATTCACTTCTGGCCAACCTTTCAAGGGCCACAGGCAAGAGTGGGGGCAACACTGAATGTTAATTCTAACTTTGTACAGTAGGCTAGTTTCTACACACACTCATCAGTGTTAGAAACTCAAAAATATATAAGCTAATTGCCGAATGGCACCTTAAACCTAGGTTACAGTAGCCACAATGGAATGTCTAATCACCACTGTTATTGCTATTACCATTATTATTCATTTCATTTCTATACCACTTTATATTTTAAAGGGAAAAAAATCTCAATGTGGTTTACAATGCAGATTACAACATCAAATAAAACAATCCAGAATAAAACACCAAATGTAATACTGAGTGTAAGGTGGATGAGGTTCTGGACCCTTAAAATGTGTGTAATCTTTCATCCTACTTTCAAACGGGAAGTGGTTTATTGGCCTCATTCCATTGAGCCCGAAGCATTCAACTCCATGCAGAGAAGTGATCATGGCTCAGTGATGCCAGCAGAGCGCAGGATACACCTTACTCTTGAAATGAGACACCCCTTGGAAAGGAATGCCATATTTTAGGGCAGTGGTTTTCAATCAGTGTGCTGTGGCACTGTGCCTTGAATGGTGGTCAGGGGTGCCATGGGCAACACTGGCCTCTGTCCCTCTTTCCTTCCCTCCCTTCCTCTGATGCCCTCTCACATCACTGCCTCCCAAATGCTTGCACAGCTATTTGTTGTAACAGCCCTGGGATACAAGCTTCCCAGGCAAATGGTGCCTCTGGAGCTGGTCAGGGTGTGCCGGTTGCTAGGAGCTGAAACAGCTTCAGAGTAAGCAAGCGAGTGGGCAAGGGAGCCCAGCCAGCCAGTCTGCCAGGTCTTGCCATTGGTAATGGACAGACAAGTCCCAGGCCCCTGTGGGATGGTGTGAGAAGGCACCTCTTTCGGGGCAGGGGGGGTGCAGCTCAGAGACCAGGAGTGGCAGCAACGACTGCCCGGAGGACCCCCAAGCAGATAGGAGAAGAGAGGAGGCTGAGGGAACACTCCACAAAGGAGGGTGTTCGAGAAAAGGTGAGAGGCTGTCAGCTCTGCAGGCAAGGGGTGACATTATTGGGCTCCTGAACCCCACAGGGGTGCCACAGAAAGAATGTATTTGGTCAAGGGACCTGTGGACTCAAAAAGGTTGAAAACCTCTGTTCTAGGGCATTCCCTTCTCTCAGGACAGTCATATCTCATTAATGTGAATGGGATCATTCCTAGCTGTACCACTAACTATAACCTTATAGCCCTTGTGACTGGACCAGCCTTTTGCACAGGGCTAAGCCTCTTTTCCTCAGCTGGGATAGTCTGGCCTCAGTTGTCCATGCACCTTGGAACCTGCGATTGGCATGTTGAGGCCTTGTTGGTTGTTCCACCACTGGTGACAGACGCATTAGTGTTGACTCATGACAGGGCCTTCTCAGCGGTGGTTCTCCCTTTGTGGAAAGCCCTCCCTGGTGAGATACATCTTTCCCCCTCATTATTGGCTTGCAGGAGGAGTATCAAAACATTCTTGGAGACCCAGCCAGATGGGCAGGGTACAAATAATAAATTATTATTATTATTATTGTTTACCCCAGGCATCTGATGCTTGATACTGTTACTGGTAACTCTAAAATCATTGGCTAAGAATATCACTTATTTTAGAATGCTTTAATGATATGCTGTTGACTGCCCTAGGCTCCTTTAGAGGGATATAAATGGAAGAAATAATAGCAGCAATAGTAGTAATACCAATGCTTCTTCATTCCAGCAATTTTAATTTACACAGGTGACTAGACTAAAAGCTGTCTGTGATCCAAACATAACTGATTTTATAAGCCACATGACACAATATGAGAAACACTAGCAAAGCTTAATGTTTTGTTTAAGCAATTTCTCTTACTAGCTTGCTGTTGAACTCAATAAGCATTTTAAGATGCAATTGGTGTGCAAGAGGATTCATGCCCTGGTAGAAACATGTAGTTCAAAAATTCTACAAAAGACACAGATAAATCAAGGCAGATGGGTAACTAGCTGTGTAATAATCCTGTTAAGAATTCTCTAATTAAAGGAACAGTGACTTATCATGACTCATCACACAGTCCAACTGCAAGGGCCTAACCCACTGGGAATCCAGAGTCAAAACAAGGTGCACATGGACTGTGTGGTTTATATAAGGAACTCCAGTTTTGAATTACAAGATCTGCTGCTTAGAGACTATTAGCACCACTTCTGCCATCTCTTAACAAAGTGGAATGTGAGCAGCTTAATGATGAAAATATTGTTATATGCCACCCTATCTTTGAGTGGTGTGAGATTCCAGAGGTACCAGGCACACTTTAACCCAGGGTCTGTGTTTCCTGCGCGACAATAAGTCACAGCACAGACTCTGGTGTCTTTATGATGTATGGTTTATTTACATACATATATAATCTGAAGCCTACAGTGGAAGGGCCCACAGCCTTCCTCCCCTGGAAGTTTCTGTCTCTCTCAGACACAGCAGCATCCTTACCTTTTTCAGAGAATGGTCTTATCCCACATGTTCTAACTCAAGACCAGGTGTTTTGTAACACAGAGAGGGGCCCCACTATCTGCATTCTCATACTTAGGGGTTTTTTTTTACTTAGTTTTTTTTACTTAGTTAGTTTTTTACTTAGTTCTTTGATGACTTGTTGCGCTAACGGCTCATTACCCCCAGGCTATTACCTCAAACAAGCTTTTACAGGGGTTGATTGCCTAGGATTAAAGGGGGTGCCAGATACACAATGTGGGAAGTTTTCTGAGGTTCATTAACTCTTCACATGCTAATTGCAGGGGCTTTGAAGTGGGTCTTACATGTTCATACAGACCTATCTGAAGACAGAAGGATCTGTCATCCTGTTTTAACATACCAGTTCTAAAGTCCAACACTGATTAAACCCAGGCATTAAGCCCCCCACCAAAAGCCCTGGTCTTGGGTTAGCAAGGTTATTAATATTAAGATAAAAGGTAAAGGGACCCCTGACCATTAGGTCCAGTCGCGGACGACTCTGGGGTTGCGGCGCTCATCTCGCTTTACTGGCCGAGGGAGCCGGCATACAGCTTCCAGGTCATGTGGCCAGCATGACTAAGCCGCTTCTGGCAAACCAGAGCAGTGCATGGAAACGCCGTTTACCTTCCTGCCGGAGCAGTACCTATTTATCTACTTGCACTTTGATGTGCTTTCGAACTGCTAGGTTGGCAAGAGCAGGGATCGAGCAACGGGAACTCACCCCGTCGCGGGGATTTGAACTGCTGACCTTCTGATCGGAAAGCCCTAGGCTCTGTGGTTTAACCCACAGCGTCACCCGCTTCCCACTAATATTAAGATACCAGCAGTTAAATGTTTATTTCTATTGGCACAGACTGGTAAAAATATGCAAGTATTTAAAAATGCAGCTGATACAATATTGCAATAAATTATTTAAAAATGCAGCTGATACAATATTGCAATAAACTATTTAAAAATGCAGCTGATACAATATTGCAATAAATTATTATTCATTCCTCCTGCTCCCATCCTTTCACTTCAGTAGACAATGAGTAGACACTACCTCACCTTTAAAGTTAAGATGATTTCCTGTTATTATGAGAGTCATTATAGGCCAGCTCAAACATGTTATGATATTTGCAAATGAACAGTGACTAAATAAATATTAATAGGATGACAGAGTTTACGACACCAGACACACATACACTCACATGTGTGGCACAAACTTCCTGCAGATTTAATAGATTCTAACCGACATCTCCACAAACAGCAAAGATTAAAAAAGGAGAGCCTACAGTGATATCCACCTAATTCTCTAGCACTTTATCGCTTCACTTAATCAGTAAATATGGAAGAAGCAGGAGTATATGTGTGTGAACATTAGGGAGGTGTTAGAGATTGTTTCCACTGCAAGTGCAGAGTTGCTGTGAGGAATGTTACCTTCTGCTGCCACAAGGCCTTTACCTCAGAGCACAAACATTGCCCCCTCAGTCTAACTGCTCCACATTCACTTTGTGGTGGCAAGGGGTCCCAATAAAGGCAGGGGCCCTGCATAGGGCAGATCAACCTCTTTTCCAGGATTATAGAGAGCAAAAAAGTTCCTGGCAGATCCTCAAGAGTAAAGATCCTCCTCCCCCCTTTTTCTAGTTCACAGTAAGGACAATTGATCTTGTTTAATAGAAGACACTTTCTACCAAAATATAAACAAACTGAGCCAATAGAATGGTGCTTTTTCCTGCTTGAATATTCTGCAGCCATTTCTACCATGTATTTATTGTAACCAAATGCTCTGGCTCATATTACTGTACTAGCGTGCCCATTCCACATACAAATAAGAATGAAGATTGGATTTCTTGGATCAACTATCTTTTAACATGAAGTTAATTGTAAGTGTAATGTAAACATTTCATCTACTGTCCTCTGCATACTAAACTTGAGGGATATCAGAGGTATTAATAACTTAATAAGCATGATGTGCCTCTCATAAGTCCTCCATTTACTAAAACGCAAATGCATAGAAAACATGGGATTTTCCACATTTGTTTCTATTCATGTTGGAATATGATGCTTGATGTGGTAGCTTATAAAAACCTAAAAAGACAGCAAGTTCATTTCTGAAGGTCACTGGTTTAATGAAAAGGGCACGTGCCCATACAGGCTGCTTTTTCCAACACCAAGGATGATTCTGCAATATGTTCAGGCTTCCCATGAAATGCACATTGTACAACTGAAAAGCAAAGCAAGCATTTGCATCAAAATATGTGGCTGACCTAGGCAGCTATCTGACACATCAATTTTACTAATATTACTCCTCATAAAAGAATGTGCCATTTATATTCAAGATTAACACTCACTCAGACGGGAGCTCTTATGCTTCCAAGCTTCTTAACTGCAGATGTTAAAAATGACTCAAGGATTATAAAAAGCCAAGCCAGAAAGGGAGGGGGTGGAGGAACATATCTAAGAATATTGCTTATTAATGAGCCACTGGAGTTGTAAACAGAGCAGCCAAATCAGACGCAGCAATGCTTTTCTGCAGGATCTCACCTTGCCAGGTTCACTGAAATGATTTTCACAGCACACACAGGTACAGCAACACCACATAAACATTGCCGCATGGCCCGTCTGCAACGCCCTGCTCAGTGCTAGGTACTGCTGGGAATGTCTCCCAGACCAACTACTCTGCTCCCTACATCTGTGAGACTGAAAGAGCTCTGGGTAGTTGCTGTATAAACAGACCATTCGGCAAAACAAGCAGCCCTGTGTGCTCCACTATCACTGATGCAAATGAATAGTTACACTGAGCTCATGCATGGTATATGCTTTTCCTTCAGCAGAGAACATTTAAAAAAATGCAAGCTCACCGTCACTTAAATTTAAAGCTACAGAGCACACAACTGTTATGCCCATTACAACTCCAGGTCAATTGCAATTCACTTTCCATATATACACTTCTCTGCCCCTGGGTGTTGGAAGTAACTTATGCTAGCTACCCAGGCCTTTGGCTCCTCCTCCAACCCCAAGTTTACAAGCTCTGCAATGCCTTGGAGCCAGGGTGCACAGGTGTTATAGGACCTGGATGCAAGGACAGTTAGAGGGGAAAATCTTTCAGGTGGTTTTGAGCCAGATAACAACTTTGCCGTAGGAAAAGCCAAACAGAAACACCAGAAAAACCAAAGGTTCAGACAACTTTAAGTCACTCACAGCATAACAAATTTTATCAAGGCTGGCATTAATTAGAGTGAGGAACTACGTGGGTATATTTTTCAACTCGTCAATGCAGATCTTTCAAGGGGCATCAAATATGTTTGTTCCCAATTAATCAATGAGATCTCAGGAAAAATTCATCCACATAACCCAGTCAACTAATTTAATGTAGCCCTGCTCCCCTGCAATGCCAAAATGGATCTTTGCCCCTGACTAAGGGCAAGAGTGGAATGCAAAATAGAGGACACTGTTGTTGGTACAAGTGGTAGAGAAGTTTTGAATGCAGAAATGCAACTCAAGAGTTTTACAACTTGCTCATTGTTCCTTCATTGGAAACATCTTGTCATATTGTGACACGTGATTGAGGTTTCCCAATAGAGATGCCAGATTAAGACACTGTTCCAATACTATGCGTGATGTTCGGTTGTGAAATCAGTAGATTGTAGTTTTATGATTTTTTCCATATTTTTTCATGGCATTTATTGTTAGCCACCCTGATATCCTTGAGGGAGGACAAAATATGAATTATTTTTAAAAATAAAAAGCTAACTAAGGTAACTTTGGTATAGACTCCAACTTCCCAGAACATCTGACTTTGCCACTGTTGAAAAACCAACTTTCCATTATGAACACTGCTGTCATAAAACAGTTTGGACATGAGCTGGATCTAGATTTACCAATCTAGAGGTGGGAAGGAGATTTCCTATTGTTCTCTCTCCCCGCTACAGACCCCAGTACCACCTTCTACATTGTTCTGGACAGTTACCTCTCCTTCAGGAGAACAGGCAAAAAACATCGCCCCTCTGCCCCTTCCAGCAGGAGATCCAAACTTGCACCTCTGTAGTCAAGCTCCTGATATCTTTAACCTGGCAGAGACTTATCTCAAAACATTGGGAAGGAACTCAACATGCTCATTTTATAGGATAACTCATATAGTAGGCAACGGCAACTTGGAAGAAGTTCATTCCTGTTCTAATGAGATTCATTGTCTGATATACAGTGACCCACGAAGACTTTCAAAGAGATACTGTAACTGTCTGCATCACACACTGGGACAATTGAGACATCACAATAAAGCATGGTTTATCATTATGGGAGGGAGCCATAAGGAACCTAAGGCTTGCATGTGCTCCCTCACATACACAGTCTTGCAAAGCTATGAAGAGGAGACTGGAAGCTTTGGCTTCCAGTTGTGATTACCGGTAACTGTAGCTTGTTGTTTCATCCAAACCTGACAAACTGGTTACTCCTAGCTATGTTTTGTTGAAACAAACCAGCTCCATAAACCACAGACTACACTACAATAATTAAGGTCAACCAGTTTATCAGGTTTGGATGAAACAACAAGCTGCAGTTAATAATAATAATAATAATAAAAACTAGAGCAAAAGCTTCCAATCTCCTCCTCTTAGATAAGCTGGAAACTTGTAAGCTCAAAACTTGTTGGATGCTCATAACACCTGCAGTTAACCAAGGCTCCTTTCCAAGTCTGTTTGGAACCAAGAAGTTTAGACAAATGAGGAAGCAGCAGTGCAATGTCCTTGCCAAAACAATGCTAGCAGGATAAATTAAGTAAATTAAGATTTAAAGTTGATAGATGCTCTCAGACATGGTGAACATTTCTATGGGTTTCTCTCCAGGGATGCATTGGGATTGGTTGAATATAACACAAGTATAACATTGTGTGTGTGTGTGTGTGTGTGCCAGCTAAAGAAAATATTGCATTCCAAAGCACTGGCAGAATAATGGATGGAAGAACAGATTTGTCAATGAATTTGATGAGCTGAGGATTCTTTCTCATGTACAGGACAATGTCAACTCAGTGCCTGTTAATGTCACATGTAGAGCTTCCTCAAGCTTGATGGGGACAGATTCCATTGCTTATTCCTCTCAACTGGGTGGGTGGGTGGGGAAAGAGTGTGGAAATTGATATATTGGAACTCAAAATCTTTATCCAGCAAATTCATAGATATGATTATCCATGTACCATCCATAAACCACATTTATCTATAACAAGGAATAAAAATATTTCAGTGGTACATGAAAGTACATTGGCAGTCTAAAAACTGATCATATTTCTATACATTGAAGACTGCATATTACCGTAATCTCAATTTAAGTTCTGGGCTAAATTGGTTTCACCTGTTTTTCAACACAGCCCCCGCTGCCAACAAACAAGAACCCCTCTTATAAAACCTATTTCAACAGAGACCATAGCTGGATGGTGGGAAGGGGGGGGGGATAGCATGCATACCTATGGCCAACAATGCAGCCTTCAGGTCACTAAAAGACTATGTGTAAAAAAAAAATCCCTCTTAGTTATTATCCTTAAATAGTTCAGTTATTGTAGTTTGGTTTCCAATATATTAG
The DNA here is from genome assembly GCF_009819535.1 of Lacerta agilis. Classification (NCBI taxonomy): domain Eukaryota; kingdom Metazoa; phylum Chordata; class Lepidosauria; order Squamata; family Lacertidae; genus Lacerta; species Lacerta agilis. Next base: position 85,110,956 of record NC_046313.1, on the reverse strand, counting down.
AGAATGTTGCTCCAAATGAAAGGATTTCTCTGTATAAGCCAGTTTTCATGCAGTGCACTTGTGTGCATACATAAAAGTGTATAACTATTTGTGGAATGCATGGCCCTTCAAAAGGCAGCTTGTTATGTAACTGGGGAAAAGCACTATGAATGGAAGAAAACAGCAGTACGGGTAGGGGGAATGATATGCATGACTGTTTCTTTATATATTGTTGCAAGGAATAAACACCCGGAAGAGGAGAGAAAAAGGGGACGCTAAATTTCAAAACTTGAATAACATGCAGAAGAGAGAAAAGTCAGCTAAAATAATTTTATAAGTTAATTTTATGCAAAACATTGATTCCAGGGGTAGCCCTCCAGATGGTGTTGGATTACAATTTTCCAGCTAGTATGGCTGAAGGCCAGGTATGGTACATACTGTAGCGTAATATTATTTGGAGGGAACCACACTGGCTACCTCTGAATTGTCTATAATAAAGACAAGTTAAGATCAAGGGGATATAATTGAAGGATGAGATTATATGTAATATTCAGAATCAGACAGAAGAATATACCTATAGAGGGTAACCATGTTTTACTGCAGTGGCAGATAAACACACCTGTCTCCCAAATGTCTCCCAAATGCCTTCCAATGCATGTGGGGTTCACCCATCACCACTTGCCACTGGACCAGGCCCTCTCAGAGGTCCAGAGGCGCCCATGCAACTTCCAGCTTTTGAAGCCCCAGCCATAATAAAAAAAACAACGACAACACATGAAAACCACATACAGCGCCAAAAAAGCATGAAACATAATTTGATTTAAAAAATAAAATAAGAAATGTTTTTATAGTCTTTTTCTGTGCAAAACACTAATTATTGAGGAAAATTTAGCTTACACACACTGTCACTGTCTACTTTAAGCATTGCAAGCCCATTCATTAAATAATGAACTTTTCTCTAAACTAAGAGGTCCCAAATGCTGCATTTTTTCCCTCATATGGAAGTTACTCCATCTCCTTAATTATTTTAGTTGCCTTTTTATTTAAGAGCATTTGTATACTGGTCATCATTCCAAAGGGCTCACAGAGTGGCCCTTTATGTTTTAATGGCCTTTAATAATTTAATATAATCATCCAATTTGGCTACCACACCCATCACCCCTTATTCTAGATCATTATTGGACAAGTTCAAAAGCACTGGTCTCAATGCCGACCCTTGGTAGACTACATATTCTACACCCCTCCATTAGGAGAACTGTCAATTTAATCCTACTCTCCTGTTCCTGTTGCTTAACCGATTCCTGATTCACAAGAAGACCTTGCCTCTTATTGCACGAATGATAGGCTTATTCTTGGGGAGGTACTTTGTCAAAAGCTTTTTGAAAGTTCAAGTACACTATATGAATTGGAGAAAAACACACACACACACTTTTGTAGACATTCTCAAAGAACTCTAATAGGTTCATAAAACAGAAGCTACCCTTGGAGCAACCATGCTGGTTCTGCTTCAGCAAGGCTTGTATTCTGTATCTTGGTTGTACTATCTTTAACAATACTTGCCACCAGTTACTTTCCACACCCGGGAAGTGTGTATAGAAGTCCTGGGCTACCCAGACAAAAAGACACCCCCCCTCAGCCTCACTGATGTGGTCCAAAAGAAAGCAGCACAATACATTTGGCTGCAGGAGTTGCCAGAAGGAGGCGTATAAAGCACCACCCCACCATCTTAGGCACTGCACTCCGAATTTGTGTAGGGTTTATTCCGTAGCCTTTTCTCCTCCCGAAAATATGCCACAAGGCAGGAGAGGTTTAGGAGCAGAGTCTTCCCTCTCTTAGATGAGCTACCTCCTCAGGTTGGCAGGCCCCATCTGCCCCTCACCTCCCTCTACAGCATATGTAGAAACTGCCTTCTTGATTGTTGGACCCACTATTGATTTCATGTGCTCAATCTGCTGGAGCCTGTTCTCACATTCAGGGGAAGTCCCAAACTCAGTGATGGTTTGAAACCCATCAGCTATTCTCATCTGATTCAGCTGGCTGGTTGAAGCCATTCCCATTGTGTGGCCTCTGTGAGCTGCTGACAGCTTCTAGAAGCCGCAGGTGTGAGCTGAGTGCAGCATGGGGACCAAAGGTGGACAAACTACCCCAAAAGGAGCACAACGTGTCCCCCACTAAGGGTAGCACTCCTTCCCTAACACCCCATGCACCCCAAACAAGGAGCAGATATCATGATATCAGGAAACTTAGAACCAACCCTAGTAATTTCTCAGACAAAAGTAGTCACATATCCTCTTGAAATTTCATCACCATGAGAATTACATTATCTGCTTTGCTTGCCACTCTCTATGAGCAGGAGATGAACTCAACCTGCATGATACAAGTTGTTTATTAACCAAATTGGTTTCTTACAGTTCCAGGGAGAATACTAGAATCTTGAGACAGCCGAAAGACTAGCAGATTTATTGCAATGAAAGCTTTTATCTAAGTCTGGTATCTTTATAATGTCACTGGTGTTTTTTTGTTTTTACCATAGACTGGCATGTATACACCTTTGGAATCTTTCATCGTGAAAAGTTTCAGGAAATACCGGGTACACTTCTCAGGCCAGACCTTGAAGTCTTCAGGCTTTTCTTACTTGGGACCTCTCTTTAGGCCAAAGACACATTTGTGGGCATATTTTTTTTAATATAATACCATATGTTTGCATGGTCTTATTGTTCCTCCATGACAGATGGCCATCCAACCTCTGCTTAAAAACCTCCAAGGAAGGGGAGTCCACCACCTTCCAAGGGAGTCCATTCCACAGTCAAACTGCTTTTACCGTAAAGCTGGGGCCCAACCCAAAATTTGGCATACAGGACCATTGAATATGTGGACTAGGTGGCATGATTTACATGAGAAAAGAACCAAGGATATCTGTGGAAGGCAAGGCTCCTCAGCTGAGATACCGTGTTATCGAAAATCAAGTATTTTTTATAACCTTAATGTAATTAATCTGCTTTAAACACTTATTGCCTTCAGGAGTTCAAAACTGTAGATAATAGAGGTCTGCATTAGTCATAGTTCATCATATGAACTCTGAATACAAGTTAAGACATCTAGCATAATAAAAAATATACACTTGGTTAAGTAATTCTACTTCTGTCACATGTTCTTGAAACAAAGGCAACAGTTTGTATATTGCCTTAGCCAAGAAGATATGTCAGTAGTTTCTACAGCATGTTGAATACACACACACACACACACACACACACACACACACACACACACAGAGTTACGCACACTCACACACTACAAAAGCAATATTTAAACTAAACCTTAACTTTCCACAAGATCACAAGATAAAATGGGATTTATGGAGCCCCAAGTTCACCTCAGAATGCCAAATACATCTATGCCAATTTACAAAACATGCCTGTTTTGCACAACTACACATTCAATATGATCACTTATGGATTAATTTTTGCTGATCTTTTACAAACAAAAATTAGCTTACAATATAAAAGGTAGTAATTAGGATGAATTACTTTCAAGTAAATCATTGGCAGATTTACTATTTCTAGCTATACAGCTAGAGTTGACAGCTCTGAAACTACATATAGAAAGAAAAGACTTTTAACACAGGAGAATTGCATTTCTGGTTCAGGGGTTCATTTCTGTCGGTGGTTCAGCTGGGTTTCTTCACTAAAGTCCTCACCTGTTTACCTACAAACAGGAAGCTTGTCTCATTCTCAATTACACAGTTATATTGATTCATTCAGAATGTGAAATGCTTATTTACTGTCTATATTTGCTAATGGGCTTGCAACCCAGGCTAGACCACTTACACCTAGTGTCTTGATGCTTAAACCCTGGTATCACTTCGGTTGAAAGAGAACTTAAGAGAACAGGACTCTTGCCACAACAGAATAGTCTAGCCTACTATAGTACAGTACAGAGCATGTAAACCCGTAGCAATGGAGGCAAAGGTTAATGACAGGACCTCTGATGAGCTTCACATGAACTTATTTAAATAAGCTAATAACTGAGAGATAATTTTTTAAAAATTTCAACTGCTCCCCAGCACCTGAAGTCTTTAATGATACCAAACATTGGTTCAGTGCTGTTTAATTGTGTGGTGTGGTTTGCCACCCTCATAGCAGTAGAGATGTCTGTTTGACCACAGAACCACTCAAACAAGGTCTGTTTCAGCACATATACAGTGGTACCTCGACTTACGAATTACTCGGCATACGAATTTTTTGACTTACGAATGGACATCCGTTGGCGGTTTTAGATGGGGTTTACTCGACTTATGAATTTTAGATGTGGTTTACTCGACTTACAAATTTCTCCGAATTTTTCGTTTCCAATGCATTCCTATGGGGAAATCGCTTTTTTCGACTTACAAATTTTTCGACCTACGAATGTGCATTCGGAATGGATTAAATTTGTAAGTCGAGGTACCACTGTACTAGCAAAAGCTAGAGAGTACACTGGGTAACACATATATTTCAATCCATATTTAATTTTATTCCCATTTGGTAACCTAACATTCCTAGCCCAGTCTGCAAGCATATCAGGGTTTATTGCAGACACTAGACTTTGTCCAATGGATATATGCATTAGTACTGCTCCTGCTAGAGAACTGAAACAAAGCATATATTTTAGTGTGATGGATTGTAGGACTGGGAGTTCTTGCCCCCCAATTCTATCTACTTTCTTTGCTCTATTTAAAATGGCTTATAATTGTCCCCACATTTGGGGAATGCACTCCTAGCATTCCACTCCCCCCCCTGTATAGTATCAAAAAAATGCATTTAAGAAATTCAAATATGCATTAGCTCAAATTACAATGCATATAAACTTGGCCAAACTAGATATTTAGTGAAAAGCAGCCTTGAGAAATTGCAACTGGAACAATAGCATGGGAAAGAGATGGATCCTTTCATTTTCATCAGATATTTTAATGCTCAAAATAGCCTCCACCCAAGCTTCTTTTCCCCTTTAAGGGAACAAAACACACTTTACCAATCAATACACTGAATAAATCAAGCTTGCTTTACATATCCTGTTTGACTATAGCTTAGCCTGCAGAGGGCACTCTAGATGAAGATAAAACATTGCATTTGTGAAATCTGTATTCATAGATGGATTGTGAATTTTTAGCTCAATCTTTTATCTTAGATTGCCACAAACACAAATGTTAATGCACACTTATTTATATTATGAAGATTTACATGATTAAAAATGTGTGGATCAAACAGATTTTACATAAATTAATTTACAGGTAATTTTAAAGCTATGCTGGAAACATTTTAAAGATGCTCATACTGGCAGTATTAATGAAAATTAAGTTTATAGGTGTGAAAACAGTTTTTGCTCTGGAATGAAAAGGTGGGAGGGAAATGACATGATGCTAGAAAAAGCAAAAATCCATTTAAAGAAAGAACCTAGTGTATACAGCACTTGTTATTTATTTTAAGGATGTACATCACATTTCTCCACTTCCAAAATGAAAGCACTCAGATGCTTATGCAACACCAAATTTAAATCTATAAAATACAAAAAGCAGCACTTAAAAACACTGCCATTCTTTATATGCAATATACATTTTTTTTTGGGGGGGGGGAATGAATGTCATTTCAGAACACTGTATGACCCACTCTAGTAACAGCAAATATATAAATCCCTCTCCACTAACACCAAATGTAACCTAAATCTTTACATGTGTAGCATTTATGAGCTAAAGCTATAATTCAGCAAGAGAAATATGTCTATTCAGATTCCAGTTCACCCAGGGGCTTAGCTCAATCTTCACGTTGTAAACAGCACTGTGATTTTTGGGTGAAGTGCAGTATACAAACGGAGTAAATAATAAATAATTATAATTATAAAGCCAGGCCCTAAACAAATCCTACTGCTTGTTGCAAACCACCTCATATGGAGAGAAGAATTGTAGAAACTGTAGATATGAATAATGGATTTGGTGTTGCTATGATAAACTATACCCCTGATTTCAGGGCCAGCCCTAACATTAAGTGGAATAAGGCAGCTACCTCAGGCTGCATATGCTGGAGGGCAGAATGCAACAGTGAGGTGCTGGAGGATGGAGCTGTGGCGTGCCTTGAGCCCCTAAGCTAGCCGTCTTCAAGTGCAGTGATGGATGCTGTCCCTTCAGTACGTGAGATCCAGCTGCCAGTTTGGCTTGGGTGGTTTTTATACATGAAGCAGGGCATTCGCAACAAGCAGCAAAACAAATTGACAGATATGAATATAGGAGATGAAGTATGTGCCCTACATAAATTGGGTCAGATAGCAAAATCAACTTCTAAAAAATGGCACTAGGGGAAAAGAGATGCAACATGCCTATATGTTGGGTGCTTTCTTCACAGGTCCAGAAATGTAGACAACTGCAGTACAGTACTTTATTTCTGCACAACCAATATTGCATCACCACTACCTGGCCCTTATGCTTCTCCACAATGGAGGCTGCAAGCATTAAGAACAGGCCTTGCTCCCACAACATAGGAGTCCCACTGGATCAGACAAAGGTCCACCATTCTGCTTTACCTAGTGGCCAACCAGATGCCTTTAGAAACCACAACAATGCACCTAAGCACAATACTTAGGAGAGGGAGTTATAGCTACTTATATGGGTGGTAATGCAACCAATATGCTCAAGAACATCACTGAACCAGCTGAACTGCTTCTTGGCAGGACAGGGTGAAAGTACAGGTTGTGCCATTTCCAACAGACTTGCCAATTTTAACCTGCACACTTTATTCCACAGAACTTAGTGGGAGCCACTGAGAATCAAATGTATTCCTGTCTGCCAAGTTTTATTTATTATTCTTTCTTTATTGCATTTATATCCCACTTTTTCCTCCAAGAAGCTCAAAGTGGTGTACATGATTCACCCCCCACCTCTATCAATCCCCACAAGAACCCTTGTGACTGAGAGGCAGTGACTGGCATCAGTGTGGTCTTATGAATACTGTAAATAAGAGAGTTGGGCTTCGACAAGGGAGACTTGGGTTAAAATCCCACAAGACCACAATTCACTGGTCTTGGGCAAGTCACTAATAACCAGACTAAACTGCTTTGGAGATATTTGTTGTATTACAGTTACCTTCTCCCAATTTAATCTCTTACTACCAATCTTTAATTTGCAACGATTATGCATTGTATTTTAACTACTTATCACTCATTCCACAGCAAATGAAAGGAACTTTAAATGCTCTCTATTTTCACTGTTTAAGCCCCAACAAAGCAGCTCTGTTCTGGGAACAAGAGCACAGAGAACAAATACAGTATGTCATTCTCTTATTTTCATTCCTATGGATTTCTTATTTGAAACTGCTCCTCTATTCCCCCCCCCCCCATTTTTTGCATCTCCTGATACAACTGGTAGCTGGCTTTAAAGCTGCACAATGCCACAAGCCACTGAACTTTTATAACCTCTGAGCAAACAATCTGTGATTCAGCCATGCTGACAAAAAAATAATCAAATAAACCAAAACTTTCTGCGAACACAAACAACGAGGAAAGAGTAACCATAGGACAAAGGAAATAAATTCTCTCTGGAGACTTGGAGGTGGGAGGATTTCTTAAGTTCATTCAAATGGCTGTGTTAAGGAATATTAACAGATCTAACGTATGCTGATTAGGAAACCAACTTTTACTATATTAAGAGCAGTGAGGACCAAACATTCCAATTTCATAATCAAAGTACCTCATTCTATATTTGCCTGTTAATACTGCCAATAAATGCACGATCTAGATAGACAAGCAAGCTCTATTTTAACTAAAATATAAATGCTACTCAATGACAAACTTATGTTTTACCCTTCTGAAATTCTAACATGTTCATGCAGATTGAATTTCAGTTTGTTGCTAAAGCAAAGCCTGACCTCAAAGCCCTAAGGGGGGGGAAATCACTTTGCATAACTACAAACAGCTCTAATGAGGATGAAAAGGGACAAGAACCTTTTGTATTATTATTTATTTCATAGAAAAGGGCAGCTTTATGATGCCCAATTATTCTTCCATCATAAAAGTAAGCAAAAAAATGTGCACAAACACACCATTTATTCCTGGCACTATTTATGTGACACAAATGGAACAAAAAACAACAACCATATAACCATTTCAAGTCCAACTCATTACAGTTCCAAAACAGACCAAGCAGGCATGCACAACAGAAAAGGTATGGCTAAAGCCATTCATTCAAGCCTCCCACTTTCAAATCCTTCTACATGATGAATATGGTTTATGCCTGCTATATATTTCTGACTTATTTCATGTTCCCGATCAGCCTGGATAACCAGAACTTTAGTGTATGTCTACAACAGAATGAACAAAAATAGCAGACAGCAGCTATTTCAGAAATGAATAGAGCATCTTTTGAAGGAATGCTTCATTGCATGTATTCAATGCCTATCTGCATGTTGAGCTTTCTCTCATTAGAACTTTAGCAAAAGCACCACTAAAGAAGGGAGGGTAACAAAACATACTGTATCAGAAGAGGATGTCGAGGTTTCCATGCTGGCTCTGAAACAAGCAAAAGAACGTGCAGTAAAGCCGAAGGTTTCTCCCTAGCTTGAACATGCTGTCCTAGAGAGTAAGGTTAAGCAGAATGTTGCTCTAGCCTTGTTAGACTGAATTCTGTCCTGCCAGTGCAGTATGAATAGAATATGAAGCAGGGGCACCCTAGGCATGTTGGCAGAGCTCTGAGTGGATGTTCCAGAAAGAGAGGGCGACTCCTAACAAGCAAACTGCTCTGTCTGTCACATGAACAATCTTCAGCTGTGTCACGAAGCCCACTAAAAATATTCCCAGCCTCTGACAGAGAAAAACAAAGCTGGAGTTCCTTTTTTTGTAACAGTACTGCAAGCAAGGATGATTTCTTCCTTACGGATATAGGAAGAACAGCACCACGTTTGTTTTTTACCCAGAGGGAAGGCAAAAAAGCTACACCACAGACTAATTACATTTTAGCTTTAATAGTGGTGACTTGGAAACAGCTCCCCCCATCCCATATGAACATACCTGCCTCCATCAACACCCACCCTTGGAATTCTGGGTTTCTGTGTCTCCGTCTTCTAAAGGATGGTAAGTGGTAATTTGGGGCAGTGGTATCAAAACTGTGCAACTCTCTCCATAGGGAAACTTACTTTACTTGTCCTTTGATGGCCTGCTTGAGGCCACCTTATCTTCTTTTTAAGAGAGCCTTTGAACTTTCATGATAATTTGACCGCTGTATTTATTATTAACCCTCCTTGTTGCTGCTACTAACTGCCCATCAATACACACTGGCTGTGTTAGCACATCATGTTAAACCAGGGGTCATAGCCCTTTTTGGCCCATAGGCACATCTGCAAACCGGATAAACTGTCATGGGCACCCCTGCCACCGTGCAATTAATCACATACTGAAACCTGGTCTATTGGCTAAAACAGACTGCTTCTTTCAAGCCTAATTTCAAGGGTGGGAGGGGTGTGGTGAAGTGGCTCTGTGGGCACAATGGAAGGCCTCTCTGGACACACATGCAGGTACCATGTTGGTAACCCCTGCAGTAAACAATAGTTTTTTGACTATGGTTTAGTGTGAAGAAGTAATGCATTGGGGCATGCTGCTCAAAAGTGCCTGCTTTGGCCTTCCCTGGGCCACAAGGAACAAACCAGAAAGTTTGGCTTCCATGCAAACAAACCATGAGTGGTAGCCAAAGTTTGTTTAGATATGAACTACCTGGAGTTTGGATGACACAACATGCCAAAGCTTATGGTTTGCTGCTCCTGAGATGGCAATGGATTTTGTGATGTGTCCACCAGCAAGCTGCACATTCACATTAACTATAATAACTCACGGGACCTCGGTTGATGAGAGCTTTTTGCAAGGATTTTTTTTGCCTACGCAGCTAGTGACAATGAATCAAGCTCGTTAAATTCGACTATTTCAAGATCAGAGCAGCTTCCATCTCCTTCTAGAACAATATTTTTTAAACAGTTTCTTTTCTTGTTAGATCAGAAAACCATGGTGAGGATTGATGAACCTGCTTCTTCACCCCATACCCAAATAAGAGTAATGCTTACTGCCAAGTCTTCAGGACCAAATTTAAAGGCACAAGTGTTTAGTTTACTTTTGTCCCACTTTTAAAAAAAGCATTTAACACAGTTTACCAAATTAAATATGTTGCAACAGAATAGGCACAGGAAAAGAAATACCAACAATCCAGAATATAAAATTAGCGCCAACCAAATTCTTGGTACTGTTCTCTATATTCACAATGTTCTCTCTTGAAGATTTCCAATTTAAATTTTGTGATGAGTTGTAGCACACATACCTATGCTTTCAACTCAACTGGTCATTTAATTTCATCATGATTTCACAGAACGACAAAGGACTCCTTTGGAGCCCAGAAATCAGGACTACCACCACTCAATTTAGAACAGATTTTTGAATTCAAGTATAATCACACATTGGACAGTGTTCTCGAAGCTACTAACATGAGTTTGGCCAAACTGCGAGAGGCAGTGAAGGATAGGCGTGCCTGGCGTGCTCTGGTCCATGGGGTCACGAAGAGTCGGACACGACTGAACGACTGAACAACAACAATAATCACACATGAGAAGAGAAGACTTCCTGGAAAAGACCCTGATATTGGGAAAGATTGAGGGTACAAGGAGAAGGGGACGACAGAGGACGAGATGGTTGGACAGTGTTCTCGAAGCTACCAAATGAGTCTGACCAAACTGCGGGAAGCAGTGGAAGACAGGAGTGCCTGGCATGCTCTGGTCCATGGGGTCACGAAGAGTTGGACACGACTAAATGACTAAACACAAACAAATAATCACACATATCATGCAAACACTTATTCAGTTCAGCTGCTAAATTATGAACTCTAAATACTGAAATGATGTTAGAAACATCCATGCTCAAGCAAATCAGGAAAACATCTTAAAAACAGCACTCTCAAGTTAAAGAAAGATTCCTCAAGTTGTCTGAAGTAGAATTAATTCTACATCAGCAGATGGAGCTCTAGTCTAAGGGTGGGATTCAGTGCTACACTAAGGAGCTCATTCAGGCATTGCAAGCATTTCTGCTTGCCAGGTTGAGCAATCTCCCCCCTCCTCCCACTGTGTGCTGTTCTGAGGTTTCTCCCAACCCTCCCAAACAGATTTCAGGAGGGGCAGGAGGACTGAAGTAGGGTGCATGCACACGAAAGCTCATACCAAGAACAAACTTAGTTGGTCTCTAAGGTGCTACTGGAAGGATTTTTTTATTTTTTATTTTGTTTTGACTATGGCAGACCTGGCTACCTACCTGTAACAGGAGGACTCCTGTTAGAGGACTCATTGCGCAGGCTTCTTCTGGTGCAACAACTTAGTTGCATTCAACCCCCACTATTCACTGCCTCCACCTATATAATTGTTCCTTTGCATAATTGTTAAATCTCAGTGTCATTTATTGCCCCTTTTGTTACTGTATTATGCACATATATGGCTCAATACCCAGTAATAATACTAATGGGAATATAAAAGGCACACATCATTTCAGAATTTGCATAAGAGACCTTACTGAAAGGCTCTAAGCCTCCCAAAATAAATAGGATTATTATTAATCATGCAAGAAGCCTTTAAAATAGGTGTGGCTTAATAAAAATTAAAATAATCTTTTCAATAAGCAAGGTGGGGATGTGGGTGGCGCTGTGGTGTAAACTACAGAGCCTAGGGCTTGCCAATCAGAAGGTTGGTGGTTCAAATCCCTGCGACGGGGTGAGCTCCTGTTGCTCGGTCCCAGCTCCTGCCAACCTAGCAGTTCGAAAGCACATCATAGTGCAAGTAGATAAATAGGTACCGCTCTGGCGGGAAGGTAAGCGGCGTTTCCGTGTGCTGCTCTGGTTCATCAGAAGCGGCTTTGTCATGCTAGCCACATGACCTGGAAGCTGTCTGCGGACAAATGCTGGCTCCCTTGGCTAGTGAAGCGAGATGAGCGCCGCAACCCCAGAGTTGTCCACGACTGGACTTAACAGTCCTGGGTCCCTTTACCTTTACAAGTTCTATACTATCAAGCTTATTCTTGTTCTGTAGCTAAAAATACTTTCTCTATTACAGATCAAATACAACCCAGTACACATGATCCAACCAAAGCAAAACTTCAGTTCCTTGATCACAAAGTTAAAGCACATGCCTGAGTCTTCCATTAAAATCAATCAAATTTAAAAATGTTCAGCCAACTGTAATATATCCAATGCACTTATGACAATGTAAACATAGAAACAAAGAACATAGAATTGTAGAGCTGGAAAAGACTCTGAGGAGCATCTAGTCCAACCCCCTGCAATGCATGAATATGCAGTCATCCCATATAGCCCAAAGTCTGTTTCGGGGGCCTAATCTGGCCTGCCGGTTGATTTAATCTGCCCCCCGTGGCAGTATATGTCCTGGGATAAAATCCTTTAAAAACTCAGCAACTTCAATCCTAAAAAAAGCTCAACAGCTTTGGTCAGCCCTCATGCGTGTTCACTTCATCAAATCTGGCGCTCTTTGAAAAAAAATTGTGCATCCCTGCCATAGAGGGACCGAACCAGCAACCTTAGGCATTATCAGCATCACACTCTAACCAATTGAGCTATTCAGGCTCTTCAACACAAATTGAATTTGAGGGGGGGGCCTTAAAATTAGTTCAAATGACTAGCTAAATATTGGCCACACATTTTAAAAACAATTTATTGGAATTAATCCTGCAATAGGTTAGATACATACTACACACTGGTTTTATTTATTACAACTAGTTTGCCAGAGCACACAATTTAAATTTGGTAACAGGTAGACAAATTCTAGCCATCTGTATTTATCAAATCATTACTGGAGACTCTGTTTTTGCAGCAGTGTGACAAAATACACTTTAACACAATATAGCCTTCTACTTCTGGCTTTGCCTCCATGTTAAGGAAGTAGATATGAAATAATAAAGAAAAGTGTATTTCAACCAATAAGGTATCCTACCCTGGATGCCTTCCAGGACAGATCGACAGAGTTCCCACCAAGCATGAACCCCGACACTTATTCCCTTCAAAATTAATCACTACACCCCCTTCATAATAATTTTATTTTGAGTCTTTTAAAGCTGATTGCTTATGAAGATCCTATCACAACTTTAACTGATACTCTGTATCTGACTATCACATCATTTTCACTACCAAAAGGTACTGAGGAAGCAGAAACCCTTTCCCAAAAGCTGTCTCCAGACTTAAGGTATCAGATACAAGCCTCCTTGTATCTGTAATGATGACTTTACAAATGGCTCAAAATTCACCACAAATTATTTAGTATGTGATCTGGTGCAAAAACTTTTACTGTAGCTCTGTGCAGCTCTGCTGCAAGCTGTTCCATCCCTCCAGTCTAACAGCCCTAACTAACCAGATGGAATTTTTTAACTAATAGTATAGTAACTTGAGGAGGCTTGTTGTTGTTGTACAGTCGTTCAGTCGTGTCCGACTCTTCGTGACCCCATGGCGTGCTCTGGTCCATGGGGTCACGAAGAGTCGGACACGACTGAACGACTGAACCACAACAACAACAAGCCTCCTCAAGTTACTATAATATTAGTAAAAAAATTCCATCTGGTTAGTTAGGGCTGTTAGACTGGAGGGATGGAACAGCTTGCAGCAGAGCTGCACAGAGCTACAGTAAAAGTTTTTGCACCAGATCACATACTAAATAATTTGTGGTGAATTTTGAGCCATTTGTAAAGTCATCATTACTGCCCTTGGATAAAAAAAACATATATTCTATAGGGAACCTACTTTAGGCTGTTCTAGAGAGGGTTGGGAACAATGTATGTTAACAGATGCTTACTTATGGACAATAGTTTTTTTCTGCTGGCACATACACTATTTTCTTGCTTTCACCAACAGTGTATAGCAGTTAGAGGGGAGGGACTAAACACCCCCATTCACCTGTGCTGTCCACAGCCTCTCATACAAATTAACCAGGCATTTATTTAACATAACTAGTAAGGAATCTTGCATTGACAGCAAGTGATGGCTGGAGTGGAACTTACATGATTATTCAAATATTAATTAAGAAACATAAGCAGAAACTTATGAAATATATATCAATAAAGATGAATAGTTCACATAAGGCAGAATTTGGAAAACAAGATGTCATTTGAAACACATTTGCCAAGATAATCATTTGCAGTTAGAGCTTTCTGGCCTAATGTTAAGCTAACTTTATTCCCAAGTGCAGCACAACCCCCAAGGGAAAGATGAATTGAAACAAACAGCAGGGTATGAAACAGTAAGAGAGCGGTGGAAATAATACACATGAGAAAGGCCAAATTTGACACATTTTTAAAAAAGTTATTAGAATTTGTAGTTTTTAGTGACAGCTTTATTAAAATATATATTCATGCAGCTACAGCAGACCCACTTCCACATTCCATTTATGAGGTACATGACTAATGTTGCCAACTTTTCAGGCAAAGCTCCTATATCTTTAACAATTGCCTCACATACAAAAATACAGGAAGAGAAATTGTCCCACAGAGAAAAGTGATGCAATCCTTAGTGGGTGAGGCTTGGGACTGCCGTTTGCAACTGAGTTTTCCTGCTACATTCTGCATATTGGATCTCTGTTAAAAAGGCATAGGAACCATTCCAAAACCGTAATTTGGGCTAGCATATTGGAGACTGCTTGAGTGCCTGAGCTCTGGAATGAGCTCACTTTGCAATTTAGTATTTATTAACTGGACTTTTTATTCTCATGTACAACAGAGGCAACAAATGCAAATGAACTGGCTGCCCAGTTCTTCAACTGCCCAAATTTTGCTGAGACAATCACAAATTTAAAACTCCTTTCCCAGGGAACCCCCCCCCTCTCCAATAGTCCTCATTTGCCTATGATAGCTACTGCTGAAGCCCAGAGTAGAAACACAAAGAGGTTTCCTACTAGAGTTGTATTTTTGATATTATTTATTTACATCAGTTTATTATATAGGTTTACAGGTGGGGCACATGCTTTGCATACAGAAAGCCTTGGGTTTATTCCAGAGCAGGTAGGGCTCACATATTACGCTCTCCCCTTCCAGTGTGGCTGCAGATGAGTTTGGAAGCTTTTACTTCCACTTCAGATGAACCACACAGCTTGCTGCATCACCTGAACCCAAACTGCAGATAAGACTAACTGGTAAGTGGAAAACTAATCAACCATAATTTACAAAGCTGATTTGTTTCCACTAATCAGTTTAAAATTAACAACAATTTAGAGTTTGGACAGCACACTACATTGTGGTTAATCTAAACAGGAGGTCTAAACTTCCAGTCTCCTTTTTGTGGCTGTGCTGGAGGCAGAGAGGGCCATTATGCCTTATACATACATATATAATTTTATTTATATCCCATCTTTCCACAGTTTGAACATGCTCAAGGTAGATTACAACATGAAAAAATATGTAATGATAACATAACAAAAGTAGTCATAAACAATAAATAAAACATTAAAAATACATGACTAAATTTCCACATAAATCACAGTATATAATATATATACCGGTAATAAAGATCCAAAAAAAAAAAGCATTAACACCACCAACACCCCCCACAACCAAAATCCCCACAACAACACCCCAGCCCAAGAGTCAATTCAGCAGCCTCAGCCACATATTTGTAGCTGGAGTCAGTCAGGGCCCCATGCCCCCAGGCAAGATGGAAAAGGTCTGCAAGGCAGGGAACAAGTTTTCCAGGACTCACAGGCAAATTATCTTATCCTTTTAACACTAAACCATGACTTAGTGCTACATGCAGGCTTGTGTGCCATCTGCAGCCAACTGCTTGCCTGAACTTTTAGTTTCCATTTTCAGCTTGTGGCCCATTTGAATTTAGACCAGGCTTCCTCAAACTCGGTCCTCCAGATGTTTCTGGTCTACAACTCCCATGATCCCTAGCTAGCAGGACCAGTGGTCAGGGATGATGGGAACTGTAGTCTCAAAACATCTGGAGGGCTGAGTTTGAGGAAGCCTGATCTAGACTGTGTTGCCCACATCACACCAGATGGTTGAGGTGCCCCACTCACCCACCCATGCATAGTCCTCATGTTTAAATAGTCTCAATCAGCAAAGCGTAGGAGGGTATGTCCATGTAGGGGTTGTGGAGAACATCTATAAATAATATGGTTTCTAGTTTGGAATTCCAGTGGATTTGGATTAGTATTATTATTATTTGGTCTTTATATGGTTGTGACTTGACAGAGGGTAAAGGAAGAAGTGGTAGGAAACAGGCAAAGATGGCACAGCAAAGAGCCCTAGCTCTTAAGTAAGGCATAAAACAAGATTGAAGGGGAAGGGGAAGGGAAAACACCTTGCATTTTTAAATAAGACAGTTCCAACTCACCTCTCTTTTTGAAGGGTTGGTCTGCATGGCTTTTAAATGCAGCCTCCTTCCGTTCCTCCGTTCCTCTTCTTGGCATAATTATGCTTGTATCTACATTGCTGTATTAAAATTCCCAGCCAATGTTTCAAAGCACATCCTTGCTCTGCATTACAGAAGTAGCTGAATTTATTCAAGAAGAACATAGAGCTACAGTGATCAGTCTCTAGAGCAAGGTTGCCAGACATCCCTAGTCCTGAAGGGTTTGACTCTCTTGTCACTCTCACTCTGTTACATATATCACCACTTTGAAAATCACGAAAGCCTTAGCCGTTGCTTTTGTTGAAAAAAGACAGAAAGAAAAACGATATAAATATATGTACCAGGGGCTGTGTGCTATCCATTTCAAATTCTGAGCTTAAGAACCTTTAATTCTGAACTCCTCTTTTTAGCAACTGTTTTTGTTTTGTTCCTTTGTTTGGATTGTTTTTAATAAAAATGGATCAAGGATGGTGGGAATAATGGGAAGGTGGTTTTAAGTGGGGCGGAAGATGCAGATGGAAACTAAGGCAGGGAGTGGAGAGAAAGAAACAGCTGAGCAGGATATGGAAGACTTGATATATTGGTTATTTTATGTCATGCCTTGTTTTCCTTTCCCTTTAACTTCTTACTTGTCAAGATATAACATTAGCAGACCTCCATTTTTCTCCACAATCAAAGTCTAGATACATTTTGGAAAAACTCTCAGGATGCCAAATTATATGCTGAATATGATATTCTGAAGTGCAGTGTCACAATCTCACACTTGCCAAGTTACATATATGGCCCTTTGACTGAGATTTATAGAAGAAAAGTCTTTTGAGTTTACTTATCTTTTATTAGTATTCCACCAAAAGAAACGTCATTAGAAGTTAAGAAATTAACCGCTTCTGAAAGACCCATCCTTCAAGGACAGAGCTTCACTGGCCAATTCAACTTAACAAATGAAAGCAGGGGCTCTTTACAAGCCACCAAAATATAAATCAACTTGTCTCCTTAGGATATACAAGAGTAAACCTATCACTTACTGAAAAGGAAAGCAAGGGAGAGAGCTCTTAAGTGTAATTAGGCATAAAACATGTTTAAGAACTCAAGCCAGCAGCCTAAACAGTAGCAACCTAGGTCCATGGAGGCTTTGACAGAAGCAGAATGGCATCTCCCAAGAGGTGGAGTATGCATAAAAGGAGAACAGCAGTTTGAACATACACAAGTTGTTTCAGGCAATTAGACAGCAGATTGGAAAGGGGTGATATGTGATATTGGCAGAGTTGCACTGAATACGAGTGAATGATGATAAAGTACAGCCTGGTACTTCATGTGTGCAAAGGGCAAGCCTATGCTGCAATCTCATTAAGAACTGTCTTGTTCTGTTCTCAAAGCACCCCAAAGCTAACATGGAGCAGGATGAGCTTGTTAGAGGATTGAGTCAGCTTCTAGCTATTTGACATCCATCTGTCTTGGGAGACAATGGAACAGTGCACCTTTGGGGGTGAAGTCATAAGGGTACCAAGCAGGCAAATGTGGTACACTTGTCAGAGAGCTGGACTAGAATGAGGGAGACTCAGGTTGAAAATATCACTCTACCATTAAGTTCACTGGGTGACCTTGCACAATTTACTCTCACAGCCTAACCTGCTCCACAGGGTTGATTTGAGGATAAAACTGGGGAAAACTAAGGAAACCTTGAAGGAAAAGTGAGATATAAATGTATATGCCTACTGGATTACAGCTTCATTTACAGTTCATGTGGTCACTCTACTAGAGGCAGCTGTAATCCTGTTGAGACTTTCTCTATGGAAATGGCTTGGAGGTTACTTTCATTGGTTCTGCTCAAACAATAGCTTGTGTGTAGGAGCACACGTTTGTACTTGTAGTGGGTGGGAAGACTGGTACAATAAGAAAGTCAATTTAAATTGTGAGGGCAAAGGGAGAAAACACTTATTTGAAGCTACACCTTTACAATAATATATCTTTCTGATTTCTGTTGTAAAATTTACCTCAGACATATGCCACCTGAAGGATGAACAACTCCTTCTTTGGAGGTCTTTAAGCAGAGGCTTGACAGCCATCTGTCAGGAATGCTTTGATGGTGTTTCCTGCTTGGCAGGGGGTTGGACTGGATGGCCCTTGTGGTCTCTTCCAACTCTATGATTCTATGATTCTAACTAATGAAAGCAACAAAAGATGATTGTGCATGGTACATACTTTATGATGATTATAAGGCAATTTCTTGTTTTTAAAAAGCCAGTATCAAATTACAATCTATTCAACTTCTGATTTTTTAAAAATAGTGTTTTAAATCTCCAGTGCTGTAACAGAAGAAATAATCAGCATCTTGCTTTAAGTGACTTCTCAAAGGCAAGTACAAAGAAAGCCAATCTGAAGACTTTGCATACAGATTATCTCAGGTGCAGCTTGTAACTGAATTTTAAACTGCAGAAAGACATTCTTTACCAAGCCTTCCAGTCAAAACAAAGTGGGTATTTGGTTTCCACGGTGCTCAACAACCCTGTTCTACACACCAATGCAACTAATAATGTAGTTGACATATACTGAACATTCATATCATGTCACTCAACCAAGGTTTTACATTAAGATTGATGGCAAAACTATTCAACTGAGGCCAATGGATCTGCCTTTTAGTAGTGACAATTAGGGCTTTACTAAATTTCCAACATAATTACTACCCATTATATATAAACAACATTTCTTCCAGCTTGTAATTGAATTGCAGGGATCTTGTATTTTCCCAGCCCTGGGGTTTTCTTCCTAAGAAGAAGTGACTTTCTCCAAGTTGCATATTCTTTGCTTCTGCAATGCTGTGTGGGCATGTTACATTGGCACTTGTCATTAATGACATTACAGCAATACCCAGGGAATAACAGCCACCTCTCCCTCCAGCAAGCTTACATCATTTTATGAACTTTTTGAACAGTTTACATACTTGTTGGCTATGAATTGCTACACTGGGTTACCACAGCACTTCCCAGAGTTAGTTTTAAACAAAGCTTCATCTTTCTTTCTCGCTATGTCATCATTTAAAAAATACTTGGAGTAAAAAATTCTGAAATGTTGTTCAGAATGTAGGAGCAGCAGGCCAAAAGCCCGATGTCCTGTTCCCACAGAGTCCAGATAGATGCCTTTGGTAAATCGCAAAGCAGGACCTGAGAGCACCAGCACTCTTCCCACTTGTGATTCTCAGCACATGAGAGGCATACTTCCTCCAACAATGGAGGTAAAACAGGCATCGTGGCTAGTAGCTATTGATAACCTTATCCTCCACGGAATTGTTGAATCCTCTTATAAAGCTATCCAAGTTGGTGTCTGTGCATTCATTTTATTTCATATAAAAATATTGGTCTTCCCACATTATGAGGGAATGTGGTGCTGTGTTAATCAGAGCTAAAATACACCACAAAGGATATAAGACCAACTTGGGCCCCACATCTATTTATTGTGGAGGAATGCCTTATTATGTAGTGGACAGTTTATCCACTATGTGGTTCTCTGAAGGCCCTTGTCCAAAACCGATTCCCATTTTTGGAGGGCTGTTCTGGTTTGCCATGACACTTTTGCCATTTGCCCTTCCAACGGTATTAGTGCCCCTCTGCGCACAGCCATGGAATTATCTTAAGTCTGTTGAAGCTTCCTCACACTTTCTACAACAGTTATGTCTGCTGCAGGAAACACCACCTCTGATACAGCAGGACAAACAGAAGAAGCCAGACATTCTCTCTCAGTCTAATCTACCTAACAGTTGTTGTGGGGATAAAAGGGTGAGGGTCCATGCACTTGCTTGGAAGTTCTTGGAGAATAGGCAGGAAATAAACATGATAAATGAAATATACTAGAATGTGTACCTACCATTCATAATCTACACGTCTGATGTAGAAAAGGCTGGTGTAGTTCTGACAAATGCTACTGTTCTATGAATGGGCCCTTAGGCTCTCAGTATTGGTAGGCACATTTGCTCATCTATGCCCATCACTATAAGCTCTCACTAAAGCTACTTGCAAAAGTTGTACTATTGAACCTGTATTGTGATGTTAGTCTACCACTACAGCACACAAGGAAAACAGTAATTTGAAGAGGCTATGAAAGCAGCTGTGATTGCAGTACCCTATGTTTAATGCATGATTTCTGTCTGTGCATATTTTGTTTTCTTGTGATATAATTTGTTCCTCTCTTCCATTTGGAAGGGCTTTAAGAGATAGCTTGAGGCTACACCACTTCTTAGAGATGTCATAAGCAATTATTTATATCTAATACTCAGCCACAAAAGTGTAATCAAGTCGCAATAAAGATGCATTATTGGCACACTGTGTGTGATGCCTGTGCATGAGAATGTTTAGAGTGTATTTTTAGCAGAACTATGGTTAACTCTGCATAATACCACATTTTCTCATTCGATTAAATGGTATTATGAAATGAAGACATGCATTAGAATCCATCAATCCTCTTGGATTTTCAGGGTAAAGAACACCTGATGCTCAAATAATTTCCAAGGGGTGGTTGTGTTTGTCTGTTGCAATAGAACTAAGAGTCCAGTGGCATCTGATGAAGTGGACTATAGTCCATGAAAACTTACCAGTACATCATAATAAATCTTAAGCCTTTAAGATGCAATAAGGTTCATTCTGTTCAAACATATTTCCCAGTTTAAGCCTTCACTTTTTGGGGGGGGGGGGCTGAACTCCACGTGATATCTCCTGGGGAGCAACTAAAAAGACTCAGATGTTGTAAACTTTCCCTACAATAGGGCTGCCTTACACCCAGATTTTCCCAGACATCACCGAGATTTCAAAGGCAGAATTGATGTCTGGGGGGAATTTACGAATTGTGGCGCTTTGCCCTGGATCTTAGGCAAGCCAATAGAAAAATTGCAGTCAACTATTTTTGGGGTGTCCTGCTTTTTACTTTTTGAAATATGGCAGCCCTACCTTACAGGGGAGTTTCTCCAGCTCTTCGATCATTTTGGTTGCCTTCTCTTCCAGCTCTACAATATCCTTTTTAGATGCAGCAACAAGAACTGTATACAGCATTCCTAGTGTAGTAGCAACAATATTATTTGTTTCAAAGTACCAGAAATTCATTCCTTTTGAATATAATTCCTTTTGTACCATGGTGGTTAATACAAAAGTGCTTGTACATAGTTAAGTCTTCAGATATGCTTGAAGGGTGGTGGGAGCTACTGCTACTAAATTATGGAGTGCAAATTAGAACACAGTATCTATTCTGGTTATTTCTTTTACACATTAAGTTGCTTAAAAGGAAACACTTTAAAACTAAAACCACTCATAGTTTCAAATAATAAACTGCCTGCATGCTACAAAGTATCTGTGCTGAGTATCAGAAGAAATAGGCTTTGCTTGGAAAGTAAGACAATTGCAAAAAGCAATCCAGAAAAATAAAATATAGTACTGTAAACTAAAATTGTGCACACTGCAAATTATGCCAAGCAAGCCACATACAACATGGATATCATATGTAATTACATTCTTAACTGCAAGCTTTCCAAACACCTAACAAAGGTACCATCTGTGTAATTTCAGAAGAAGGGGTTGTGAAGAAAAAGCCTGGTGTCTGGCCACTCTATTTCCATCTACCAGACGGTATCCACAGTGAGTCACAGATACAACAAATATGGGCCTTCAGTAAGAGTAAGGATACAGTATTTAGCAATCTGGGTTGCAATAGCAACCTAATCTCCATGCAACCTGATCTAAGATTGTGTGATCAACAATATTTGTAATATTATTTGAAAGCACTGGCAGTTAGTAGTGGATATTCTGGGTGAAAATAGTTTGCTGATTGCACATAAAAGAACAAGAAATCTTAAAAGATTTGTAGACCCACAGGTGCAAGACACTATGGATATCATCTGTCTGGATACCACACTTATTACAAATATCAGTAAATGGTAGATGTTTATGAATAGAGTAGATAGCAAATCTTACATCATTCAACACTTTTGCACTTTTGCACATGTAGCAGCACACATGAGGTATATGTTATCAAGATTCCCTCCAAAAAAAAATTACGTACTGGTAAGTCAAACTCAAAGGACCACTCAAAAAACATAAAGGTATGCATCTGTGTTGCACGCATAATTTTTAAAACAGTGAATCATTTTGTGCAATAAGATCACTGTGCTGGAACATTTCCATTATTTTGTGGGGAGATGGCCAAGGACAGAAAGAAAATGTGATGACAAAAAGTTGCAAGGAACATTATCTGAGCAGCAGTTATTCAATGTCTTCATTTAGACTATTAGCAGAAACGAGCTATATGTTTTGGATACAGTTTGTTTCCACTAATGGTCTAAATGAGGACCCTGAGTATCTGTCACTTTTTAAATTTCCCCTATGACAATTTTCATAAAGTGAACTTAGACCATGGCATTTCTGGGCAACTACAGTCAGACACAGGACTTCAGTTATTAACAGCCTACTACTATACATCAGTTTCATGAAGTGTGGAACAATAAAATGCAATCAAGCATTTATTTATTTTTTTAAAAAGAGCTTCATCCCATGATCGACTCCATAATTCCCGTGTTTTTCACCAACTTATTTATTTATTATATTTATATCTCACCTTTCCTCCAAGAAGAAAGTGAATCTTAGATAGGTAATGAGACAGGGATGCTTTTAGAAAGCAAAATCATTCCCAGTTGCTACATTGTCACTGATTAGGACAGTTTTTGACACGGTATTCCTTCTTCTGGACAGTGGACAGTTTTCGAAGCTACTAACATGAGTTTGGCCAAACTGCGAGAGGCAGTGAAGGATAGGCGTGCCTGGCGTGCTCTGGTCCATGGGGTCACAAAGAGTCGGACACGACTGAACAACAACAACAACATTCCTTCTTTTAAGTCCTTTGTGCTTAAAAGCAAAAGCGATTCAGATTGCTTAACTTCTATTCAAGGGTTAATTACAGTGGTACCTCGGGTTAAGAACTTGATTCGTTCTGGAGGTCTGTTCTTAACCTGAAACTGTTCTTAACCTGAAACACTACTTTAGTTAATGGGACCTCCTGCTGCGCCACCAGAGCATGATTTCTGTTCTTATCCTGAAGCAAAGTTCTTAACCTCAAGCGTTATTTCTGGGTTAGCAGAGTATATAACCTGAAGTGTATGTAACCTGAGGTACCACTGTATAGGAAAACAGAAAACCAGTTTGCGGACAACCCATAAGGCAGGAAATAAGGTGAGAGGTGGATAATGGAAAAACATGAGCTAGGAAAAAAACCAGCTGTCACAAAAGAGAATTCCAGTCTTGATTGCATTTAGATAAAAAAAAGCCTGCAATGGAATTAAGTATTGTCAAAAGTTTCCAGTATGAGAACTGAAATGAAGAATTGGATTTCAAACAATCAAATATCAAACAATTTGATGTGGCCTCTACTCCCTTGTCTGTGTCAATTACTCTTTGTAATTCAGAGAATACTGAACAATGAACAAGTCCAGGAAAGGACTGAATATGCACTTTGTATAGAAATAATAGCTTCATAATGTAAACATTTACTACTATTTATAGTAGCACAAAATGCAATTATACTAACTTTCCTCTTCTGGAAAGAAAGATCCAATTCAATTGGCTCCAAAAGAGATTTGGAGAAGAACAGACAAACTTCATGTTCACAACACAATCCTAAAAAGCTATAACCAGCACAGATAAAACTACATTTCTTTATGCTATCATTCAAATGGCACCTCAAAGAACAGTCATTCAAAGGTCTTTATAAACATTCCTTGATGATGATGCTTCTAAGCCATATGCAAAACTGTCATTCTAGCTAACAGAATCTTTATTTTTCATGAAACAAATGCTGTTTTGGCAGCTTTTTATATATGCCACAGTATATGTAAAGCACAGAGATTGCAACTGTGCTTATTACACTTGAATCAATTTTACAAAGACAAAGCAGATGAGGAATGGTTCTATTTGCTGAAGTATTAACCTCAGTTAATTATCAACCTACTAAATCATTACAAAGTGCCAATGGAAAAATCTCACTGGAAAAAAACTGTACTTCTTAGGATACTAGGAGGGAGGGGGAGTGTGAAGTATATAAGTAGGTATTAGTGTGCAGTCCAAATGTGAAACAATTAAGAGAGCACTAAATCCAAAAATACAAGGAAATAAATGTGCAGTTACCTCAATTCAGAGCAACCATCAATTCCCTTTACCACACTTAAAAGTATGAAAGCTATTTACATACAACTACAATCATTTCAATAAATTCAATAAATTGAAGAATTTGAATTTAATATAAATTGAAGAATAAATCAGTTGCTTCCACTGATTAATCTGACACTGATTAATCTGAAAAGATATAAATGCTACTACTATGACAACAACAACAACTATGACAACAGCAACCTCCCAAGTCCATTTGCTATACATACACCTATGCATTCTATAAGGTAAGGAATACTAAGTTTACTGAAAACAAATAGCTTTAAAAAATTGTTTGCCTCCTTTCCATAGTTCAAGCCTTGCTCAAGGAGGCTTACAACATAAAAAATAGATATTTACAAACATAACAAAAATAGTAATAAACAATAAACCAAATTGAGCAATTTCCACATAAATAATAAGATGCGAGATAAATAAACTAAAAATTAATATCAATAGCAGCAACAACCTGCCTCCAAAACAAATCCCTCTAAACCAGTGTTTCCCAACTGGGGGCCATATGCCCCCCCCCAGGATATTCTAAGGGGGTCACAGCAAGGGGCTAGGGGGCCACAGAGGGAAGTGAGAAGTGAAGGGGGGGGGAATCCTGATTGACTGGCTATCTGCTTGTCCAATCACAAGAGGGTAAGGGGGCGGCCCACCAGGGCCTAGTGCTCCTTTTTGCCATGTGCATTTTCTTTGAGCAGTCCTGGTTTGCTTCCAGCAGGACACGGTGATCACTGAGGCTCCCATTTTGACCAGAAGAGACCCTGATTCAGAACCCCCAGGTTAGGTAAATGTGGTGGTGGGGTGGCAATGGGTATGGCTGGGCAAGCCAGAGCTGCTTGTTGCTGCCGCCAGTGATGGTCCCATTGGCAGCCTGGGCCTGACTCTGCAAGGTGCAGGGTGCAATGCACCCCAACACCTAGTGGGTGTTGATGAAGGACACAGGGCCCATCAGTCCAGCTCTGCAATGCACGATGTGACATCCTAGCTGAGTGGGGTTGTTTGGTGCTGCTGACTTGCATCTAGTAAATAATGAAGTGTCTGCTCAGAAGAAAGCCACACTGAGTTCAGTGGGCTTTACTCCCAGGTAAGCGAATGTGGGGCTATAGTGTTTTATATAGACATCCAGGGCTCCTCTGGATGACAAGATGCCCCTCCTAAAAAAAGCCTCCCCCCCCCTTAACAAAAATCCTGGTTACACCCATGTGCGTTGAACAATATATTGCTGCATGTTGCTGGGTAAAAATCGTTATCGTGGTGTGATTTCAAAACCTATTTTTGCCATTATACTGAAATTTTGCACGGCGCTAAAACAAATAATAACATTTGTGATGTTATCATGCAAAAATGACAAAAAATAGTTGGGAAGAGGCAAAGGATGGGGCCGTGGACCCCCAGGGATCCCCATTGGTCTTA
Organism: Lacerta agilis; assembly: GCF_009819535.1. NCBI lineage: Eukaryota > Metazoa > Chordata > Lepidosauria > Squamata > Lacertidae > Lacerta > Lacerta agilis. The sequence continues at coordinate 85,084,985 of NC_046313.1, read as the reverse complement.
CGTGATCAGTTCCATACAAGCTAGAATTGACATTCAATAAATAGCTGTGTCTCATCTCAACAGAACAAAATTCCATATGCAGTGATTCTTTATGCTGCGCAAGTGCCTAGAAGTTTGAAGCTTCCAGCTAAAAATATTTTCTTAAACTCTGTATGGAAGTATCACAAGAGATTCCTGAACTGATAAGTGGTACTGAATACCACTGATGAAATCACTCCTATTTAAAAAAGAAATTGTTGAGAACAAGAGCATCAGACACATTCTAGAACCTTTATGCCCCTGGTGTTTGACGAAAAGAGAACCGGTGTGGTGTAATGGTTAGTGTTGGACTAGGACCTGGGAGAGCAGGGTTCAAAACCCCACTCAGCCATGCAGCTCACTGAGTGACCTTAGGCCAGACACCATCTCTTAGCCTAATCTACTTCACAGGGTTTTTGTGAGGATGAAATGGGGAGGAGGAGAACTATGTACACCACCTTGAAATTCTTGGAAGATAAAGGTGGCATATAAATGTAAATAATAATAATAATAATAATAATAATAATAAACCAACAGGCATTTCTCAAGTTCATTATTCCGAAGAAATAGAGCAAGAAATTCCACACAATGTCTACCATCCAGAATAGTTGAAGTAAGTCCCAGAATGCCAAATTGTATGCCTTTAATCGACAATTTGGGGGCCGGATCTATGAAGCCTGCTGTTTTCCCAAAAGGAGGGTGAATTATGCTGTAACCACCAGTTCTCCAACAAACGGCCTTAAATACATCAGAACCAAGAAAGCTGTCAAGGAGATAGCCGAACTGGAAGTGATCCAGCCAACTGGCCCCTCCCTGCAACTTGCTCATAGTTTTTAATCATAGTTTTAACGTATTATGTTAAAATTTCCAAGTAAAAGTTATTCCTCGTTGTTTTTAATACTGCTACTATCCTACATAGTGTATACCTCCAGTGGGAAAGGAAAAACAACAGATCCAGAAACACTGGATCTTGGTAGTACACTTAACAGTATCTGAGACTTCCGCATCTAAGCTGACCCACTTTTATGCAAGAGCCGAATTGTTGCTTTCTTCCTTTTTTTGGCGGCCATTGGCAACGTTTGATACCCACTGCCCTAGCCCTCGTGCTGCTTTCCCAAAACTAAGTAAGCAAGGGTCTGGGCTTTGGGAACTCTAGGACCCTGCCAGAGTCTTGGCCTCCTTCCCAGAGTCCAACACTTTGCTTAGCTGGCTTTGAGAAGGCAGTGCAAGGGCTGTGAGGGGAGTGTAAAAATATGGCCTCCCTCCTCCCCTCCCATGGAACAAGGCAGTGTGCGGCCCATGGGTTCCATGTCCAAGTATTCTTGTGGCCCACTTGGTATAAAAGTTGGACCACCCTGCTTTAAGAAAATGAAGAATACATAACAACTATGTATTTTAAAATACTTGTTGCTGGGCCTGTTTGTAGAAATTGCCTCAAGCAAACACCTAATAAACCTCAAAAAATTCAACTGTCTCAAGAGTACAGAAATGAAGCACCCCTGTGTATCGCTAAAGGTCAATCCAATTACTCAGGGGAATTACAGGAAAGTATCCCAGAGAGCTAAATAACCTCATTGTCCCCAGAAGAATGGCTGGAACATCCCAAATCTAGATTCATATTCTTAGTACTGCATATAAACTTTTGGGGACAAGTATTCATTCAGGAAAATAGCTCATAAAGCTCTCTTTTATAGATAACTCACCTTTCATTCCAATTAAAGGAACCAAAAATTATGCCTCTGTGTTGTACTGCAGTGGCTCCTCTCTATACCCTCCCTCCTCCAAATAAAAATCCACAACTGGCAATCAGCTTTTGAGGATGAACTGGTAGGCCAGGGCACACCATTCTGTCTACAGAAACTAGAAGCTGTTAGCTTATGTTATTTTATTATACCTCATAGAAGTGTTTACTTGGGAGTGTATATGAACCATGATCTCACCCATCCTTATTATAAGATCCATTTGTCATTATACACCATTGCTCAAACCAACTTAAATTACTAAGTGTGATCTAATGTTACAAAAGGAGTAATAGGAGAATATCTTAAAGGACAATGAATGAAGATGATTTTCCAGGAAAAATATTGAAGTGCTTCCCTAATCAGCTTAGCATTCATGACATACTCATTGCCAAGAAACATGTCCAAAAGACTGGTCATCTGACACTAATTGGGTCCATAACAAAGAAAAGGTCTATGTTCTTTAAGTCAGTGATACTTTAGAAAATACAAAGGCTACCGGGAGGCTGCTCTATGCAGTAAACCAGAGTAGGAACTGGCATTACATGCTGATTGGTCACTTTTGCATGGTCTGTAATGCTGTAGCAGCCAGCCATGTAGCATGAGCAACTTTGCAAGGAAAACAGTTCACCGCATGGAACAGATGTCACGGACAGGTGGTTTCAACTGACCTGCAAATGGCAGCAGCTGTCAGACTAACAGCTGCAGCTACTTCCCTAGTTAGGAAAGCCATCTACCATTTCATTTGTTAATATTTCATTAAGCTGGCAAAAGCAATTACAATACTGTAAATGCTTGTCAGCAATTTTTTCTTCAAGGAGACAGGTGTTGCGTTGCTGCACACACTTACTGCAGTCTGGCCTATTTTTTTTAGCTCAACTCCCAAGGTAGAATTCATATGTCTAGTTTTTTTTGCCCATATGATTTCTATTTAAGGAGATCGTAGGGAGGAAACTTTTAAGACAAACATCAAATCAAATATTTGGTTTTTAAATGGTTTTTTGAAAAAGCTGTTTTCAGATCAGTGTGTCTAGATCTGCACTACAACTAAGCATTCCTTATACACACCATATACACAGTCTGGGTCCCCTACATGCTCCCAATGGATTAGCATAAAGGTAACCAAAGAAGTGCTTGCCTATAAAGTGGAAGGGTTTGCATTACAAGGACTAAGCATAGGTGTGCTCCCTCTTCCTTCTCTGACACACTCACAAGGACATGACCAGAAACTTCTACTTCTGTTTGATGCAACAAGGTTTGCCACAATTTTGTGTAACCACAACTACTTTTTGCTGAACCAAGCCACCTTCTCCAACCATGATTTGAAGCTAGTGGTTTCAACCAACTATGAGATATTGACAATCACAGTTTGTCAGGTTTGGATGACATGGCAAACTGTGTTAATCTAACAGAAGTGAAAGTTTCCAAATTCCTCCTTGCGGCTACACTAGAGGAAGAGAGAACATGTGAATTGGAGGCACACCTATACTTAGTATTGTAAGTGTTTACTGTTTAGCACAATTTTGTTACAGAATGGAAGGAAGGGAAAAGGAAGTGTCTACTATGTGGGTTGCTGAGTCTTACCTCCCTGACATTTTTGTTAAGACAAATATATTAAGAAGAAAAAATAAACAAAATCCACTGTGTTGTGGCATGACTGATGTTCCCTTGCTTCCCAAAATGAGTTGCCCATTGTGATATTCACTCAGATGTTCCAAATTATCCTACCTATATAGTTCAGGCAGGTTATGAAATAAACTATTTTTACCCTCAGCTATTCAGATGATAATTCCTTCTCAGGATTCTAGTCCAGCCAAAATCAGGAGAGGGACGGGTTTGTCCACTTCCTTCCTGTGCCCCACCCAGCTAGGGGAAAGCACTTTTTCCCATAGCAAAGAGGGCAGGGGAATCCAATGCCAGCAACAACATACAATGAAATGCTTTAGACAAGTAAAATTGAATACAATACAACTGCTATATAAAACAGGTGGTCAGATGTTCTGCTAAATGAACTGTTCAAGTTATGAAAGCAATTTTCATGAGCTCTCTAAGGCCATTTTTTAGTTTAGACTGACCCCCATCTCACCTTCACCCAAAGTTTGAGATTATTTTTCTGGGCAGCTTTCAGTAGCCCTTGAGTAACTTCATTTTTTTTTTACCTCTGTTATAAAAATTATTATTTTGTATAAAAATGCTGACTCGTATTAATATACTAAGGAATATACCTGACTTCCTGGGAGCTTAAGCACGGTTAAGCAATTTGGAGCATTACTTCTGTAGTCCAACTTGTTATCATGATATAAAAGTAGTAAGAACTAATTGGGGGGGGAGGGGGTGATATCACTGATCAGAAGTTAAGCAAATTAAATTTATACTCATATTGCAAATTCATTACTCCCATCTCCACTTTTCTGAATTTGTCTGTGACTGGAAGTAGTAAGCTCTAGCACTGTTGATGAAGGGAACAAAGATGTATTTTCTCTGCAGAACTATTTTGGCTACCTAGTAACACTCATTTGCTATAATTGAAGTTTAGGTACTGTGAATGTCCTGGAGATTAACGCTGATATCCTGCATAAGTCCATTAATATAGCAGGCATGTCCAACAGGTAGATTGTGATCTACCAGTAGATCACTGGACATCTGTGGTAGATCACTGGTAGATCTTTGACACCCCCCAAAGAAGCTGAACAACTGTGGCTCCCCTAAAAAAAAGCTCAGCATTTTACCTCCTCCCTGAAAAAACTCAACAACTTTGACCCGAACACCCCCCCAATGGGCCTTCCTCCTTCCTAAAAAAAGTTCAATAACTTTGACCTGAACCCCAAAAAAGGAGGTAGATCACTGCCAGTTTTTAACTCTGTGAGTAGATCGCAGTCTCTTGGGAGTTGGCCACCCGATATAGAGCATGCAGGCTTCCAAGTGATGCAGTAATCTTTATCAGAATATAAAGAAAACGTATGTTAGTCTCAGGCACACATAGTATTTCCTCGTTAAAAAGGTAAAGGTAAAGGGACCCCTGACCATTAGGTCCAGTCGTGCCCGACTCTGGGGTTGCGGCGCTCATCTCGCGTTACTGGCCGAGGGAGCTGGCGTACAGCTTCCGGGTCATGTGGCCAGCATGACTAAACCACTTCTGGTGAACCAGAGCAGTGTATGGAAACGCCATTTACCTTCCCGCCGGAGCGGGAAGTAGTATTTATCTACTTGCACTTTGACATGCTTTTGAACTGCTAGGTTGGCAGGAGCTGGGACCGAGCAATGGGAGCTCACCCCGTCACGGGGATTCGAACCGCCAACCTTCTGATCAGCAAGCCCTAGGCATATGTGTATATCATAGCATATCTGTAATAGGTTAAACTTTTGAGTTCATTGTTTGAACATAGTACAAACTACATTTTTAAAAAGGATAGTAATACTCCATTTAAGATAGACCTCTGTAATTGTCTACCAGGTGTTCTACTGCAATTGAATTAACAACAACAACTGAAGAATACCAACAGATATAAATGTGTGATCAATGCCTTTTCCACATGAGGTGTATTCACACAGTATGTGCATTATATTCATACAGTGATGTTTTTTCAGCCACGTTTTGCTAGTCTGTTCACACAATGCAACTTAATAATGCAACTAACTGATTAAACTGTTAACTTAAGACTAATGGGAGGTAAGGTAAAAAGAGTGCTACACTAGCAAGGCCATACATATAGCCACATCCTATTAGTAGCATTATAGTATTTTGCCTACTGCAAAATATTTCTTGAGTGTGTTAATAACTATGCTCAAATTACTGACACTGGTATAGTCAATGGTATGCTATAAGGGATAATTATGTGCAACTGATTGTGTACATTCCTATGATCAGAGAACCTTTGAGCACTGAGATGTTCTCCCAGGCACTCTTGCATTAGGTTGTAACTGCTGCATTACCACTTGACATTAGCAGCAGCAAAGTCTTGCCCTGATACACTCAGGAAGGCAATACGATCTACTCCATACTGTATCTATCATATCAACAGGGCACAAGGCTCTTGTACCTTGCAACAACTGCAGACTGTAGACTCCATATCCATGTGAAATTCATTCACAGGGAAAATGCATTCCAAATTTGAAGAATCCTCAAACACTACCACTTACAAATCAGAAGGAGCAACCCCTCAGATAGCATCCAACTCCCCACCCACCCATAGAAGCCCAAATTGTTTATGCACCAGAATCTGTGAGAGCAGGGTGGGGGAAATCAATGGAAAGTGATAATGGGTACAGAATACATGACAGAAATGCATGTATTCTGTACCCATTGAGAAATGCAGTTTAGATTGTTTTAAAAAAGCAAGTTTTTAGCCCTTATGGCTGCACAGTAGGGGGAACCATAATATTGGTAGCAAATTATATAGAACATTAAGGCCACAAACTGGCCTCCCTTGACTTAATACAGTATAAGATTCAGAAGTCAGTGAGAATAGGTTTATTTTGTGGAAGAACATAGCTACAGAAACCATGTAAAGTCATTGTATGCCATTATTTTATTATTTAACAACAGTACAGTCTTCATACAACTATTTGAACACACCCACTTCACATTCCCAATAGTGCTCAAACAATGATCATCAGATTTTACAGTTTATCATTTCAGATGAGTGAGTGGACCTAGGCATAAACCAATTTTAACTATTTCAATGATACTGCTTATTTCCTTTTGTAACAACACTTGGAAGAAAGGTTCGGTATTGATATGATCTATATGCTCAGATCCTAAGCATACTTTCTGGGATTACTTGCAAGTAAATAATTTAGCACTAGGAAATAAAGTCATGCTGTGTGTGGACACATGTAAGGGGAGGGAGAAAAATGGATCTATTTCCACTTGCCAACTCCCAATTTTTATATTGATATTTGATATGCTCATTGCTTTGCTATTTCAAAAATGTTGATGAACCCTGAAAAGGGTCATATGGAATGCCAGTTCATTGCAACACCCTAAAGCTTCCGATAGACTGTCTGCAGGGAGTGCATTTTGACCTAAATGGAACATTCAGCTGCTGATCACTGCATTTAACACAAAAAGAAAGCCTTTACAGTTTTTAGTAAAAGAGATGCAGAATAAGGATTTGTTTCATTTTTTTTTCAATAAATCCAAACTGGATATAAAGCTTGAGGCCCAAGACCCTACAATTCAGATTATGTCCACAGTATTTGATTCATAACTAGATTCTGTCTTATCCAAAAGGTATTTAAGGCCCTCATTTTATTCAGCTTTTAACCTTTTCTGATTTTTTTTTAAAGAAAACAACTAAAGGATAGGTTTACAGAACAAACTTATCTACATGTCCAAATTTGGAAAAATACCCATTTTTCAAAAAGCCATCTTAACACACAAAAGAGATGGAAAATATTAAGCAGCAGAATTTCTTTAGAACAATTCCTTTGTTCTTCCTGACTAATACTTTTGAAGAGGCAGCAGCAGCTTCCCTCTGCTTTGCTAGGTTGTTATCAGTCAAATACTATCCTATGCAGAAAGTCCATGTGCTCCATTCCACCTTGCTTTTTCCATTGAGCTCATATTGTGGTATATTAATATGAGTCTTGTTTCTTCTATATCACACAAGTATGCTAGATATTAAGTCAAAAGAACAGCAGGCTCACCAAAGTCCATAGCTCTGGATTTGCGGGGGGGGGGGGGGACCCTGTCTGCCAGTGGACAAATTGCTCTAAAAAACCTTTGTGTCTGTTAGAGGGAAGAACAAAAGGCAGAGCTGCTTCCTCTCATACACCAGACCCCCGCCCACCTCCCCCCCCCCGTACAAGCAGAGATTTCTCTTCTACAAGAGAAATGTGATAATGAAGACAGCCCCACAGATCTTGATGGCAGAAGTAACCTACCTTTGATAGCTGCCTCCTGAGGCTGAAGCGCTGGACCATGGTCACCTTTTTTCTCCAGACAAAGCAATCCACCAGGGGAACGGGAAGGGAAAAGCAAAGAGCAAAGAAGACAGACTGACAGCTGTCTAAAACTGTGTCAAGCAACACATCCTGCAGACTACTAGACGGGCGAACTCCAAGGGGAACCCTCCTAGTCTTAAAACTTCAAATCAGTTCATTGTTCTTCCAAAAAAAGAGCTTGTGAAACATGCAGGCAAAGACAGCGGGGAATGAGAGGAGGGGCAGAATCCTGGAGCTGATCACCCTTGTGCCAAGCTTTTTTAACACTTCCTGTGAGTCAGCTGTGAAGGGTCCTGACAGATGGACCACCCCCCTCTCTAGATTCATTAGCTAAATGTTGCCGCGAACCACCTGAGCCTTGGACGGGACTGACTGGCTGCTCTAGTTAATTCAGGGTGCGGTTAGCAGGCATGTGCCTGAAGTACCGGTAAGAGGGTAAACAGCCAAAACAATTCTCACTAAGATTTAAGCAGCCTCCCTCTTGTGGGTGTCAGCTTTATAAAAACACATGCAAGATCTACTCTTCCACCCTTGTTGCAAAATGCAGCCTAGCTTGCTCAAGCCTCAGAGGGTAGGTGGGGGTGGGGAGATAGATGGTTAACAATGGCTCAGAGGAAGCAAGACTCTCTCTCCTACTCGGGGCTCAGCAGCTGCAGGGCTGTGCCAAGTACTACTGGCTACACATTTCCTCTTATTCACATGCTGAGGTCTCACCTCTTTGAGTGATCATCAGGTACAACCACACATACTACAGCAATGACATCAACTTTGCTCAACTCCAAAGCAAATTAGAGGTGTTTGCTTTGCTTCAAGGGGCTAAAAAAAGCAGCAAATGATTAACAAGAAACTGAGGTCTGTTGCAGCACTCACAAGAGCCCAGACAGCATCACGCCAAAGAAAATATTTAAAGAGAAGAATATTTTACCACCAGCTTAAATCTTTTCACTCTGTTTCTTCAAATTATACCTACCAAAAATCTCGCTTGGAAAACTGAATTCAAGAACTGGAACTTTTGACTGATGTCTGTGCCCCAAAACTCTGTCTGCCCTTGAGGAAGCAAGCATACCTTGGCATTCGCACCACTTGCAAGTGCCAAATTGCTAGACCAGAGACTGCAGACAGAACAGCAGAATGAGGTGCAGGTTACATTTCCAACTACTACAAATGTGCATGTGGACCTCATCCAGAATTATTACAGCCTTTTTGGTTTTGCATGCACAGAGCACCCACATATAGTTCTGCAGCACTAGTTCAAGCAGGGTCATTTACTATGTGTTTGCATAATAAGCCATCACACAATGGGGCCCAACCTAGTCTAGGCTTTAGGCACTGATGCAATACAAATAAAGGGTTTTCAAAGCTGGAGAGGGTGACATCCTTAACTCATTCCCTGCCACCTCCAACATGTGTAGTTCAGAAGCTATGTTAAGAAGCTCTGAATGGGTATGGAAGCTTATTACACTTGTGGTCTAAGAATTTGAAATCATTTAACTGAAACACATTGCATGTTCTAGAAATCTAGAATGAAAACAGCAGGGACAAATCTTAAAATATGGCTGAACTGTGTAACCATTGTGACCATGCTAACCATACTGATTGCAAAGCATGTCAAATGTTAAACACATGGAAACATTTTACATGCATTTTCTATGGTCCCGTCCCCCGCCCCAATGCTGTCTTTCCATTTGTGGAAGATTTTGTTTTAGTAAAGGGGTTTCTTCCCCCTCCCCTCCCCCAAGTTTCCTCTTTCTCCTAAAGCTTCCTGTGACACCTACCAGGCTGTTCAAAGGTCCCACATTCTTTCTGGGTCAGATTTTGAAGTGTACAGGAGGATATAGAGGAGAGAGGGAATCAGAAAGAAAATACTCCGGATTAATCAACAAGCCTTATCAGAAAACAGCAACACTGAATACAACCCTATTATCTATTCACTCTTTTCCATCAAACATCTTGCTGTATCAGCCATGGAAGCTAATTTTGTTTTCCTTCCTGACATTCTTATCCCCATGCATAAAAATTGAGTTCATCATTAAGGTTGTTTCAAAAATATACTGGTGATAGCTTCATACTCCATGTTAGATTTTGATACAATCCAAGTACATACAGTATAACTTGGTTTGTCTAAAAATCTTCACCATTGTCGACTGACCAGTTTCTTGCATTCATGATGCATCTGATCAACTGAGTCACAGACAGGTCTGGCTCAAGCTTTATCACCATTTGAGGCATCAAGGATTGCCATCCATTCATCTCCATCCACAACAGGAGAGCATCTAAGCTACTCTTACTTGGTGCAGAGAGCGTAAGAGGAAGTTGCACTGCTTCTTCACTTTCTGGAAGCTTCGTGTGAAGTAGGAAGATCAAGTACCAACTCCAAACTTCTGCACACCGAAGGACTGAGGGGCACACACAATTTGCACAAGATGACTGGGAAAGTAGCAGTTCTTTCACTTGTTTGAGATGCCTAGCATGAAGGGAAACATCAGACCCAGTCTGTCACACAAAGTACTTTTCTGCCTTGTATATCTGAAAAGAGGCATCTGTGCCTCCCTTTCATTCAAGTACCACACAACCTGTAAGGGGATTGATAGCCATCTACAAAGTTTGACATTCTCCATTCTGCCCACTGTTGTGGGGACTTCATACCATGTCATGGTCAGGTTGGCACTGGACATGGAGGTCTTCACTTTCTCAAATTACCAGAGTATTACATGATCAGTAACAAAACAGCACATAAAGTTGCCATCACTTCAGCTTTATATACTGTTATAAGAATTCTAAGGTCTCAAATATATAATAAATATTCATAAACACACACGTCTAAATATATAAACCATGTGTCTGAAATAGTACAGGAGAGTAATCCTGAAGACATTTTGACGCTCCTAATTACCTCAAATATTCCTCTGCAGTAAGGGAGAGCAATGGGGAAATCCTTCCCCATAGTCTTTTCGCTTACAAATCCTGTCTTAAGAGCGTATTTGTGTATGAATAGGGTGAGCCTGTGACCTGGATTCAGGAACTAAAGTATTCACCATCACAAAAGAATGGCCAGGCTGCCCAGGTAATGCAATCAGCAACCATTATCAGGTATCCTGGCAGACAGGATTTCTGCTGTAGACTGCCTCCTATGATGTATGTATGATGATTTTGGGGTGGTCTTTGACTAAGGGGGTTGGTCAATGTCAAAAGTCTATAAAGGTTCCTGCAAACTTTTGGTCAGGGGCTCTCCCTCCTTGGAAGGAGGGGAGGGAACTCTGTTGCAACAGAAAAATAAATATCTGTCTTGCTTTCCACTGAATCCTGTCTTCATCCATTCTTCTCTGACCGATCTAGGGGACTCAGCGTCCCGTGGGGAGTTTTGGGCAGCAAAAGCCAAACCCCTATTTTTACATCAATTCATTTATTTAGCAATGTCAAGAACACAAGTATTCTATGCCTTATTACATGATGTTGAATTACAATTTACTACTAACCCATTTCAGGTGTAATTCTCTTGCTGAACGCTGCATGGGGTTAACAGCTGCTGGAACAAGCAACTGTCACCACATTAACCTTTGAAGCAACATAGAAGTAGTAAGTCCAGTATAACCTGTTTAACAATGCTTAACATTTTTCAACTATAGCTTGGGAAAGGACTGAATTCAAATGGTTGCTAATTAGGTTTCACATTGTACTTGCTTGCATCATACATGCAATCTTACCTCTGTGTATTTCATGATCCAAAGTAGAACTAAAGAAAAGATTCCAGAACTTTTCCCTTCCAACCTTTTTTACATTTTACCCAAAGTCTATGCATATTTATGTGGAAGCACATCTCACTGTGTTCAGTGCAGTTTACTCCTGCACAGGATTACACGCTTCAATCCACAGCCCGGTTTACCTTATTTCCTTTTTAAAAAGAAAGCTATAATATCACGAGAATGTTGCAAACATGAGCATTTAAACTATTTTAAAGTTCTAAATTACCGTATTTTTCTGTGTATAAGACTAGGGGTTTTTTTTAACCAAAAAATTAGGTTTAAAATTGGGGCTCGTCTTATACGCGGGTAGTGCTGAGGGTTGTTTTCTTAATTTGGAGTCCCCAAAAATAGGGGGCATCTTATACATGGAAAAATACGGTATGTATTTTAGGCTAGTGCATTTTATCTACTGTACAAATTAAACTGCATTCTAACTGCTCCTGGAAAGAGGGTTGTGTGGCCCAAACTGGGATGGCGGCAATGTAAATCTTCCTTTTCTGCCCTTCCATAAACTCCCACGGGATGAATTTAATTCTGTCTGCATTGCTGGTGGTGTAAGTTACTGCAGGCTCTGTGCACAGGACCAGGGAATGATGGTAGTTCATTGCAGAGTTCCCTATTTGGTGACTCTTGCCTCAGGCAGGCCTTACGGCAGAGGTGAGGCCAGCCATGTCCACCTATTACTTACCTGACATTGTATGTGCATTCTGTTCTTTCTTTGCAGCGGGGCTTACATTCAGCACTGTTTAATCAGAGGTCCAAAGTGAAGCTGATTCCAGCTGGAAGTGCAGCTTGTACTTTGTGCTAAATATAAAGAACACCAATAGAAGCCCACTGCATTCCAGCAGACATGTGTCTATCTGATGGATACACGTCAGTGACTGAAAGGTGGACACCTATAAAAACTGAGCTACAGAGGATGGTCAGTATTGGATCTTTACAGCTCTTTTCAGACTATGCCAGCCACTACAACTGATGGCAAATATGATTGGATTCCTCTGGTTCAATGGAACTGTCTTTGCTGAACCACAGAGATGGAAGATCTTCCACATATTTTGTCCTATGTACTTAAAATCATGTTTTAAGTGTCTGGGTATTATTTTATTTGGATTTATTGGGATTACCTTCAAAAACCATCACCCCAAATAAGTCTTATCTATTGTCAGATACAGACTTTGACTTATAAGGTGTCTTTTTGCACTGGGTGCTAAAAAGGATGAATGGAAAGGAGCTTCCAGGGATAGCTATAAATGATCATGGTGATACAGCAATTTGATTATAATTTTATTATTCATTTTATTGCTTCCTTATCCTTTGTTTTATTGCTTGTTCTTTATCCTTTATTCTGGCTTTGCAATGTTTGTACAGTATTTGCAAACACTGATTTGTTGTGGGCCTTGAGCCTGTTTGAATTTTTGCAATGGCCTTTGACCACAGGTAATAAAAGTGTGACCTGACTGACCAGGTTGCCACTGATTACATACAAGTATTCTGGGCAAGAAAAACGTGTGCTTTTTCTAGTTTTACTCACTGTAAAAAGATATTTCATCACTGTAATATCATCAAGTGTCTCCTTACAAATATGAAAAGTATGGAATATGCCAAACACCCACTTGATTTTAATTTGGGTTGACAGGATTTTGCTTTTGCTTGTTTAAGATAAAAATCACATCAAAACCAAGCACCATACAAAGAAAGAGATGCTATCCAGGTACAACTGCAAGGATACAGAACAGCCATCACTAGATGTGCAAAATTTCCAGAAAGTGTGAAGCCTTTTCCTGTTCCCCCTCCTCCCCCACAAATAAAATGGAAATTTTGGGGTAAACTGGAAAGTAAGCAATACCTTTTAGCACCCTTTAGAAGCCAAAAGCCACTTTGCTTCTTTAGGAATATAAAATGTATTATAGTGATTTTTTTAGTGAGCACACTAGTTTGAGCAAACACCCAAATAATGCTAGCCTTTGAAGCAGCATGAGCTCAACAAGAAGAAAACATGCCTTTGGAAACCTAGCCCCAGTTCCTTATCAGCCACCTAGCTAAAAAGCCCCAGGCTTCTATCCATTTCAGAAAACAATGTTATTTCATTTCACAGTAAAGAAACTGGATCAGGGGTAGCCAACATGGTACCCTTCAGATGTTTTGGACTACAGCTTCCATAATTCCTGACCAAAGGTTGGTTACCCCTGAACTAGTTACTCATAACTTGGCTTGAACCTTGTTTTGTTCAACACCAAAGTTTGTTTACTTCTGTCTTCCAATTACATACCCATCCTACTTATTCAGGATTACTATATACCACCACTGTACAGCAATTAACAGGCAATTAACAGGCCCACACTATACATATATGGGGAATATATGAGAAATGAATACACGGGGAGTGGGGACATGAATGGTAGGCCTATTCTTGCTTACAGATACAGGTAGGTAGCCGTGTTGGTCTGCCGTAGTCAAAACAAAATAAAAAATAAAAAATTCCTTCCAGCAGCACCTTAGAGAGCATGCACACGAAAGCTCATACCAATAACAAACTTAGTTGGTCTTTAAGATGCTACTGGAAGGAATTTTTATTTTATTTTTTATTTTGCTTACAGATATCACCTATATGCAAATCAGATATTCATCGATGGCAGCAGGCCACATAATAGAGATACAAATCCAGAAACTGACCGTTCCAAAAAACCAGAGTGGTCACTCTGTTTTCCTATCTACTTTTGCTCGTTCACCTGCAAAATCTCGCTCTTTCCTTCAATGTTGGGTTCATATTATTATTATTATTAATCACATATCTCTGCATACACATGACCAGTTCATGCATCTGATAGTGGACTAGGGCAAAAGGTTAACATACCATGCTCTTTTTCACCAATTACAATACAGATTTACCCTTTTCAGAAACAGGGATCTCAGCTTTCCTTCTTCTTCTAAAACCAGGGTAACATATTAAACTTCAATTATCAAGATCCACTATATTACATACTGTATTTCTAAACTAGTTAGCTAGACATTACCATTACAAGTTTCCAGAGAGGCACTGTTGTTGTTCAGTCGTTCAGTGGTGTCCGATTCTTCATGAACCCATGGACCAGAGCACGCCAGAGAGGCACAGAGAGTATTTAAAAGGTTAATAGTTCTGTGGGAATACACTTCGTGGATTCTTTGGAATCCGCGGCTATTTGTTTAATTTAATGTTTATTTAAGCACTACTTTTCGTATCCTTCCGTTAAAAGTGAAAGTAAAAGTAAAACTCAGTGGACACTTTGCCACTGAGATCACTCCGCCTAAAATTGTAGTTCCAGAGGTTTTCAAAGTTATCAATGATCATTTATTCTGCTTCCCGCCTTTTTTGGGGGCAGCAACAGCGATTCTATTGGTTAATATATTGGTTATGATGTCACTCTTGGTTATCAATAAAAGGCTGAGGCTCCCCGCTTAGGCAAGTCAGTTCTGTTAGTTCCTTTAGGGTCTTAGTTGTTCTTAGTTCTTTCAGGTCTTTCAGTTAGTTTAAGGGTTTTTGGGGCTGGGTTGGACGGGTTGGAAGCGCGTGCAGGTGGTAGTTAGGGTCTAGTTCGCGGAAGATTTGGCGGTAAAGGTTAGATAGCCTTTAGACCTAGCATAGGTTTAGATTGCGGAAGATTTGGCGGTATAGATCTAGCTAGCCTTAGCATTGCGGAAGATTTGGCGGTGCAGGGACTGATAGCTTAGGGAGAAGATTAGAATAGTGGTAGGTCGAAGTCAGTGTAAGAGCCTATGCGGGTCAGCCAAAGCCATAAAAGAAACATCGGTGTCTGTCTTTATTGGGGAAAAGGTTTTTTATTTAATTTTAAAAAAACGTCAGGGGTTTCACTTAATGCTTTAACTTTGCCCTTGGTTTAGTCGCTTTTGCTTTAGTAACAGTACAGGAGGTCGCAAGTGGTTTCAAGTTTAGTTTCGAGGCATCCATTCATTTTCGAGGCATCCATTCATTTTCGAGGCATCCATTCATTTCCGACTTACTCACGTACCTTCAGATATTGAGGCTTGGCCGGCGCCCGTGCCAATACGCACGCGGAACGCTGGCCGTAAATCCCCAGCAACTGGTATCTCGTGCGTGGGTGGCCTAGACTCACGCACGGGAAGCTCCAGCACCGAATCCCCGCATAGTTCAAGCTTCAGATAAATAAATGATACTTTTTAATAGGGCATTTAAGCTCTCATCAGCAGCCTGAGAAGGAAGAAGAGGAGCTAGACCAAGGAAATTGTGTTATTTGACAAGCACCTACCTAAATGCAGTGGGATGAGTTCAACATTGCACTGAGGGGATCGTTCTATCAGTGCAAGTATTTCTTCTGGCTAGATGGAACTATCTCCCTTCACCCCCACAAGCTGTTCAGGAGGTATTCCAGACTCTCCCAAACAGATTTGAGGAGGGTGTGAGGATGGAACTCCTGATGTGCTAGCAGGACTTGTTGCAATGGCTTCCACTAGGACAACTACTAGGTTGAATCTGGCCCAGAGTGCACCGCTTTCAAATTAAGTGAAGATGCCAAAAGACTGATACAGTGGTACCTCTGGTTACGAACGGGATCTGTTCTGGAGCCCCGCTCGTAACCTGCGACGTCCGTATCATGATGAGCACACTTTATAAATAAAGCATTCACAGAGCATCAGCACACCATTTCTTAGCTCCATTTCTTTGAGTTCTTGACAACGAAATGCAGCAAGGCATTATTTTGAAACATGCTTTAGGCAGAATAACAAACCCACAACAGATTTCAATGACTCAGGCAATCAACATTCGTGAAGCCTAAGGAGAGTGATAAAGACAGTAATGAGGCTTCTAATAATACCAGCAGCCTAAGGAAGACATATGCAACCAACATTTACAGACAGCCCATCTGAAGGTGCTTCCAAATGGAGTCTTCATGTTGCAAACAGGTTATTCAGATCCTTCCCACCCCCAAACTGATGTGACAGAGTAGAGTCTTTCAGTGGCTCACCAGAAATTAAGTCTAGAACAGTTGCACTCCGAGGAGAGCAGAAGCAATGCAACACATTGCACAGTCTGAAGTTGGCTGCTGCAGCCTTCTGCTGTCCCCACTATCTTCTGCCACCCTTCCTCCCTAATCTGCAGGCCCTTTTGGAGAGCCATCCATGCCACACTCTAAGGAAAGAGTCCCGGAAACAGTCTGGGCCACTGTTCTTTGCCAGAAAGTTAAACTTTCAATAGGATTTGCCAGTAGTCAGAAAGTAGAGGTGGCACGGGTGATGTCTGAGCCCACCTCATCTACAATTCCTTGCTCTTCCCTCAAAAGTTGCATTGAGTCTAAAGGCCTGTTAGGAGTGTCACTAACTTCTTGCCTCTTGCAGCAGCAATACTCTTGTGGTGGCAGACACATAAGAGGAGCTCTGCTACATTAGAGCAAACACCTATCTACCGGGTACTTCAGGTGATTCCCGTTTCCCCCAGTGTCCTATGGGAAGTCCACAGGAAAACAACAACCCTCTATTACTGCTTTTCCCCAGCAATTGGTATTCAGAATCATGCTGCCTCTGATTCTTAAGGAAACAGTCATCGTGACAAGTAATCACATATACCATTAATCAGTGAATTTGTTGAAACCCCTTCTAAAGTCATTTAATCGAATGGTAATTCCATATTGACCTATGCAATGTATGTATGCCTTTTTTCTGTCCTGAATCTCCCACCAACTCTACATCTTAGGATGACTCTTGGTTTTGTATAAAGAGAAAGTTCCTTTTCTAATTATTCCTAACATGCAGTACTGTGGAACCTTGGTTTTGAACATAATCTGTTCTGGGTGTCTGCTTGACTTCTGAAATGTTCGAAAACCGAGGATCAAAGGGCTGTCGGTAAGTTCAATGGGGAAAACTGAGAAACATGCTTCGGAAGCTGTTCAACTTCTGAGGCAAGTTCAAAAACGGAACCATTCACTTTTAGGTTTTCAGCGTTCGGTTTCCGAAACATTTGGCAGCCAAGACATTTGATAACCAAGGTTTGACTGTACATACACCTTTTTCAAAGGCACAACACACTAAGTTGATGTTTTAACTGAGCTATCCATCAGGACTACAAGATCTAGTTCCTGGTTAGCTGCTGTCAGTTTATATCCGATCTATGTACAGTGGTACCTCCGCTTGTGGACAGGATCAGTTTCGGAGCTCCGGTCAGATCCCGAGGTTTTTGCTACCAGAAGTGCCTGTTCTGCACATGCACGTGACACAATAGAGCGCTTTTGCGCATGCGGTGAAATCTGAAAAAATACTTCTGGGTTTGCCGCGTTCATATCCTGAAGCTTACGTAACGTGAGGTACTACTTCTTTATATACGTGAATTTAAGTTTTTTGCACCAGTGCTCATCACTTTACACTTCCTTACATTGAACTGTATTTGCCATATTACTGCCTGTTCACTCATTTTGGAGAAATCCTTTTGGATCTCTTCATAAGCCATTTTTTATTTTTATCATCCTAAATTTGGTATCTTATGCAAATAAGCAAGTTAAAAAGTGACCACCCAAATACAATGGTACCTCGACTTACATATGCCTCACCTCGCGAATGTTCCAAGTTGCGTCCGCGGGAAACCCAGAAGTAGATGGCAGAAGCTGCTACCACCGAATGTGCACATACACAAACAAGACGCCTCTTCCAGCATCCCGTTTCAACCAGCGGACGTACCTCCGGAATGGATTGTGCCGTAAGTAGAGGTTCCACTGTACAGATTCCTTGGCAATGCAACTTCTTCCTTCTGCTGTGAGAACTAATCACTGACTCCTACTCAGACTCTGCATCCTATAGTTTAACCAGTTAATAATCCATAAAGGACTCATTGTCTTATCCCACTACTACGGTAGTAAGTTGACTCAGGAGCCCTGGCTTTTCTGGAAGTCCAAATACACAAAGTCTACAGCTCCAAACACCCCACTCACATGTTTGCTGACTCTTTTAAAAGTACTTCAAAAGTTGGTGGTAAGAGCAACACTGCCTAGGTAGTGGAGGGTGGGCAAACAGATGAGAAAACAATCCCTGTCTCACAGAGCATGATAGAGCAAGCACCCTCATTATACACCCTTAGGAGCCAGGCAAAAATGTGATTGACACCCTATATACTCTTTTAACTGTGTTTGTGGCAGGTGGTGGGGGGTAGTGGGGTTATTGGTTTGTTTCTGTTCTTGCTTTTATAATGCCTTTTGTGTTTTTTTATCTTGTATTTTTAGGCTGTGAACCACCCTGAGATCTACAGATGAAGGGCGGTATACAAATTTTGTTGTTGTTAAGTCGTTTAGTTGTGTCCTACTCCTCATGACCCCATGGACCAGAGCATGCCAGGCACTCCTGTCTTCCACTGCCTCCCGTAGTTTGGTCAAACTCATGTTGGTAGTTTCAAGAACACCGCCCAACCATCTTGTCCTCTGTCGCCCCTTTCTCCTTGTGCCCTCCATCTTTCCCAACATCAGGGTCTTTTCCAGGGAGTCTTCTCTTCTCATGAGGTGGCCAAAGTATTGGAGCCTCTGCTTCAGGATCTGTCCTTCCAGTGAGCACTCAGGGCTGATTTCCTTCAGAATGGACAGGTTTGATCTTCTTGCAGTCCATGGGACTCTCAAGAGTCTCCTCCAGCACCATAATTCTAAAGCATCAGCCTTCTTTATGGTCCAGCTCTCACTTCCATATAACACTACTGGGAAAACCATAGCTTTAACTATACGGACCTTTGTCGGCAAGGTGATGTCTCTGCTTTTTAAGATGCTGTCTAGGTTTATAATAATTGTCCATTTTATTATCATTTATAAAAAGCAACAGAAGTCCTTGTTAAATGTTACAAATTAATGCTGTATTAAATAAGAAAGCTGAGCAACTAAGTTACAGAAGCGGAAAACACTCTACTTCTAAAATTTCCAAAACTACAAGAATCTTGAAAGAAGAGGAATGTAGGGTAACCACTATCAACAAATAAAGTGTGCAAAATGAACTCAGTTCGTGTTATGGGAGGTGCATTACACAATTCCAATTAATTCACTCCAAGCGGATTAAGGGCACACAGGATTGCAGCCTAAATCAAATTAGCATACTATAACTGAGACTTGAGTGAGACATCACAGGCCATACTGCAAGCTTGTTAAAGTATTTATGTGTGTTGCATAAATTAATAAACCCAAGGAATTACTGAGTTAGTGTAAACAAAAATTCATTCAGTGTACATCCTGTTGATACTGCAAGAGTATTCCAGGTGGGTAAAAGGTAAATGCACAACGTAACACTGTGACAGAAGCCAGAACGCACAGAAACACCATTTACCTTCCCGCCACAGTGGTACCTATTTATCTACTTACACAGGTGCGCTTTCGAACTGCTAGGTTGGCAGGAGGATAGAATATGAAAGCTGGGTACTAAGTTTCATAGCAAAACTGAAAATAATAATTTTGGGCAGAGATTGCACACTGAGGGATTATGTTAATGAGTCTTCGGAGAGTAATTTGAACTTTGAAGGAAAGGGATTGGTTCCCTTTCAACAGCACTTCCAATAGCTGGTCAGAGCAGGAGAACAGCTTCAGAGGCTAACTTACTATGCTTCTACCCTGTGCTCCCAGAGAGGAAAGAAGAGCAGAAAGAATCAAGATATTGTCTCCACTGCCCAATAATTCTTCCTCAGTTGTTATTATTATTATTGTTTTATATTTATTTATATCACAAGTTTTTCCCTGACAGGGACTCGAAGTTACTGCTTTTCAAAGAAGTGATCTGCCACTTACTCCAGCAAAAGCCTCTTTTATCTAATCTCACTGTAAGACTTGATTATGTGAAGCACTCTGAACGCTTGAAATGTTCTATATAAAAGTTAAGTATCATTAATCACAAGGATATGCATTAACTATATATGAGCTCTAACTGATATTTTAGGCAATGCAGCAGTTGTTATTATCAGTACTCTTTAAAATGCACAGACCTATATGATGTTTGGGTGGATATTTTCAGTTTGAGTCTGGCTTACCCAAAGTGTTGTGGGGCATGTTCTATGTAATATATACAGGCTTATCTCTAAAAAAATTGGAAAACTGACTACAGCTTTCAAATAACATAAGAGAAATGCATAGGCATATTTACATTCTGCCTTTATGGGAGCGGGCAAAGAATCACTTCTCCCCAAAAATTTTGAGTTGTTATCAAACCAAATATCGGAAGTCATGATTTAGCTGTATTACCATTCTACATTAGCTATAACATTACTCTTTTGAAATACAGAGATCAAAAGGTCCACAGCACCCTCTATTGGCAAAATGTTAGTCTCTGATTCATTTTTCTTCTGTGAGAACAGCAGTCACTTAAGAGAAATGTTCTGAGGCTAGGAAATGGAATTCAGGTTAACTGCCTCATGGCTTTAAGTAAATAATATTTCACATCCAAGTTGCGGTAGTAAATTCTGCACAGCAAAATATTCAGTTTGCCATGCAGAAACTGCTGTTTCAAAGGGTGAGAAATATCTTTAAACATGCTTCCCTGTTGTTTTGCTATTTATTGCCATTGTTCCTTTGATCCAATGCTGTCTTAACAAAAGCCACAGCTTTCAAATATTTTTCAAAATAGACATATAAATCACAAACTTTAAGAAAAAGTATACATAATAAAATTAAATGATTGGGTATACTTGCTGAAACAGAAGTGTTTTTAGTTTGTGTTGAAAACAAATGTTGTATATGCACAGCTGCATGACTTCTCCCACTTCTCTCTCTGCCCCTCCACAAACACTATAGTTAAGAACTGAAATTGGTTCTGAAGCCAAGTTCTGGTACAAGTTGAGGTCTAGCCTAGGTTGTTTTTTGTTTGTTTGTTTTTTAAACGATTTTCCAACTGCACAAATTCCTCATCAGTCACTCCACACTTAAAAAAAAAAAAGGCTGAACATGCTTGCTTACACTCTGCAGCAGTGGCAGTTTATCCACAGGAGTCCGTATCTACAATACAGTGATGATTCATTTATCAATCTGCCTTAGTTCAGCAACTTAACAGGCACAAAAAAGAATACAAGGATACAGCAAAGCATAATCTTCCCAGAGACGAATGTACAGAAAAGGAGATACCAGCCCAAAAGAAAGAGGTGTTTTAATATGGTTTGGACAGTTTCAGTACGGATACTGAGCACATACCACCTTTATATAATTTGCGTACATGCTGTCTCTGATTTTGCCTGTATGTAACCTTGGGTTACATACGCTTCAGGTTACATACGCTTCTGGTTACAAACTCCGCTAACCCAGAAATAACGCTTCAGGTCAAGAACTTTGCTTCAGAATAAGAACAGAAATCGTGCTCTGGCAGTGCAGCGACAGCGGGAGGTTCCATTAGCTAAAGTGGTGCTTCAGGTTAAGAACAGTTTCAGGTTAAGAACGGAACTCCAGAACGAATTAAGTACATAACCAAGTGCTTTATAAACACGTATGCCTAATGTGTCTAACCACCACCCCCCTTTCCAACTGCACATTATCAGCTTTCCAACTGCAATTTTTTCCTCCCAAATGCACATTTTGTTTCCAACTGCACACTAATAAAAACCTTGGCGTAGCCAGCACATCAAAGAACATTATACCTCTGTGTGCATTTGTCATGTGTGCAGGCATTTACCTTTTGACCATGGGGCTACACTTGAATTCTTAACTGGCTAAATAGCTCAGTCTGAAATATTTCCTACTGTGGGCCTCTTTGTTTATTGCCAAGAAAGAATATGGAAAGTCTACCCACACACACCTCAACCTGGCATGTTGTTCCTAATAGCCCATACACTTACATCCTGTATTCACTGATCCAGTAACAGTGACTAGTATAGAAAATGTCTCTTTGCACAATTCAAAGACAGAGATTTATGTCAGCTTGTAATGCAATCTTGCAGTTCTGAGACTGCCTTATCAATATGCAATTAGCCCACTTACTGCCATCTAAACATTTCTTATCTTGCTCCAACACACAACAATGCAATCCTACCTCTGTACAAGACAACAACACTTCATTTAGGCATTTTAAATAAAACGAACTCTTACTAACCTAGGTATCTACTCCATATTCTGATTTGAAAAATCTGAAGCTTTGTACCTCTCACATTCACTATTACAGAGATATATCCAGTGCTTTTTTTCTGGGGGGACGCAGGGGTACACATACCCCTAAACATTTTGTGAATCTAAGTTTGGCCTCATTGAGGGACAGTATTTCAATACTGTCGGAAAATGAGAGTACCCCTAAGCATTTTTTTAAGGAAAAAAGCACTGCATATATCTGTAGTATATGTACGTACACACACATACACACACAGAGAGAGAGAGAGAGAGCGTGCACTATGTTTTTTTCTTTGACAGAACTGTATGAAATTTGCAGGCATGGTAGCCACTCAAGAGCAGATAATGTGACTCAAACACCAGATAGGCTCAGGTAGTTTGTGCTGGACACCTTTAAAGCTTGAAAGAAAGAAAAAAAGAAAGAAAGAAAGAGCACTTTAACACAGAAATTTCTAAATATTCTCTTAACTTACATCACCCTCTGATCCTTGGCTATCCCGATCTTCTTCCATGACTCTTCTGTTAGTTTCATTAGTGTTTCAATTCATCACTACACCAACAGAGATTGACCATTTAAACATTTCACAGACTCATGCTCTAGTCTTCACTTCTTCTCTAGTCTATAGGCAATAAGGAAGTCTAGTAAACCTCTAAAAAGCAGGGATAAGAAATAGCACGTACTCATTGCTTTGTGGTGCAATTGACCAAACAGGCCTGTTCTGCAGCACACTGCCCATGCCCACTGTACTTTCAAGAACTAGTAAAATCCATCATGCAAGTTTTAATAATTAAGATTGCTTATCAAGCTCTCCGTAGTTTAACCTCACCAGAATACAAGTAATTTGGAAGTTAGAGCTCTCTTTTTTCCATCACAACTGAAAGAATCTCCAGAAAATGGTCTGCAGAATTCTTATTCTACAAAAGGATTCCATATAACTGTCCCTCTTTTAAAGTGACCACTACCTCCTATGAGAAACGTCATTTTATAATTTGTGTGTTCAACACTACAAATACATCCATTATACTTGGACAAGACAACATCTAGGTCAACAAGCTCCATAAAATCAAGCACAAAAGTTTGGGCTTATGGTTCCCAATCAAGAACTTGTCAATGTCTCAGAACACTTCTGGCTTGTTCAAGGATTCGGTAAACAGTAAACTGAAGTATGTAACAGAAAATAAAAGTATTAAGAAGGGCTCACGGGGGGGGGGGTGAAAGTAAGCAAGCACCCTCTCCCACTTCATGGAGCCTGTTTGACCCCCTGGTACACTCCAGAGCTTAGGGTAGGGAAACAAGCTGGGAGATGGCTTGAATGCAAGTGGAGGAAAGATCTGAAAACTGAAAAATGGTAAGGACTCATTATCAAGCCTACCTAGTGGCAGTGAAAGCAGCAAAGAAGGCATACTTTGCTGCCTCCATTCCATCCTCATTATGTCGTCTGACAGCGCTTTTTCGGGTTGTATGGGGCCTTTTACAGGCTGGCCCAAAGGAGGTGATAGAAGCAACAGTAGCGCGCTGTGACTTGTTTGCAAAGCATTTTTAGGATAAAATCACTTGCATCCACCAAGATGTTGACTCTGCTATTATAGCAAATGAATCTCATGGGGTGCCCAGAGCACAGTCTAGTTTTGTTGTGTTGGATGAGTTTCAGTTGGTAAGACTCAAAGATGTGGACAAGGTGCTCGGATTAGTCAGGGTGACAACTTGCACTCTAGACCCTTGCCCTTCTTGGCTGATAAAAAACCCAGCAGGGAGGGAACAGCTGGCTGGGACAGGGAGCTGATCAGTGCCTCTTTAAACCTCCAGGTATAGGGTGGTATATTATCATTATTATTATTATTATTATTATTATTATTGGCGGTGGTGATGTCATTTTAGGTGTTACATAAGCAAAGAACAGAATATAGGGGAGTTTTATATTAATTTATACTACACACACATACAGGGAAGAGACATGCTATAAGCACTGATGCATCATTTTTGATTACCAAAGGAGTCACTCTGGAACTTGTAGGACAACCACCACCAGATCAAGGCCCTTCCATTGTTCCAATCAGAAAACCTGCCACATGGCTTTTCCTTTACCACTATACCATTTAACAGCCAGCCACACCACAGACACCATGGAAAGGAGACAGCCAGTTCTCTTTCATTAATGTGCCTTGACCAGCTGTTGTCAGATAAAAGCTTCCTAAAAATGAGATTCCAGTAGAACCAGCAGAAGGGTAAGCAGAGAGAGCCAGTGTGGTGTAGTGGTTAAGAGCGGTAGACTCGTAATCTGGTGAACTGGCTTCATGTCTCCACTCCTCCACATGCAGCTGCTGGGTGACCTTGGGCTAGTCACACTTCTTTGAAGTCTCTTAGCCCCACTCACCTCACAGAGTGTTTGTTGTGAGGGAGGAAGGGAAAGGAGAATGTTAGCCACTTTGAGACTCCTTTGAGTAGTGATAAAGCGGGATATCAAATCCAAACTCTTCTTCTTCAGAGAGAGTATAGCTCCTTCCTGTACACTGCTAGCACCAATTATGTGCTACACTACTTGAATGAGTCACTTTTGCACTTCTTGTATGAGTCACTTTGGCTTTATTTCTTTAAAATGCAGTTTTTATGATCACCTAGCATACTGTCTTTTCAAACGTTAAATGCTACAGATAACATCCAACATTAACCATACTCAGAATACATAGAGATCAATAAGTCCACTGATTTCAAGGGTCTGCTCCAAGTATGACTACAGCTTGGCATCACCCTATGGCTGCAATCCTATATACCGGTAAATATATTGGGTTGTAAGTCCCATTGAACTCAACAGGATTTACATTTGAGTAGTCGTGCAGGATTGTGCTGCAAATCAGTTTACCGTGGCACAAACCTTTGTAAGCAAGAGTAAGTGGATTATAACAATTAGGGTAAAAGTTTAACTCTCTGGTGCTTATCAAGCTTTAATTAGTACAAATCAGTTAAATTTACAGGGCCACAGGACTCTTGCTGTTGCTGGAATAGAATGCAGTTAATCTGCTGAAATCCATCTCAAATCCAGGTTAGTTTAAAGGTAACTTTGAGCAAACTTTCCTGAACTGGTGTTGTTTGTTCAGAGTCAACAGGCCATGGTCTTCAAGTTCCACTGTATAACTGTACCGAGCATCAATAATGAACACTGGTTTCATATGTATGCTAACGTATAAAACAGAAAACAGTAAAAATGCAAGTATCTCACATTTTCCATAACACATTAAAAATAGTGCCAGAACAGCCATCTACAATTTGATATGTATTTTTTGATAAGAATAAGTTTTATCTGAAATTCAAATGAATTTCAAACACTTCAAGCTCAGCTGGTACAGCAGGATACTCTTAACTTCAGGGCTGTGGATTTGAGACCCACACTGCGCAAAAGATTCCTGTACACTGGTACCTCGGGTTAAGAACTTAATTCGTTCTGGAGGTCTGTCCTTAACCTGAAACTGTTCTTAACATAAGGTACCACTTTAGCTAATGGGGCCTTCTGCTGCCGCCGCATGACCGCACAATTTCTGTTCTCATCCTGAAGCAAAGTTCTTAACCCGAGGTACTATTTCTGGGTTAGCGGCATCTGTAACCTGAAGCATCTGTAACCCGAGGTACCACTGTATTGCAGGTGGTTGGACTAGATGCTCCCTGTGGTCCCTTCCAACTTTATAATTCTATGATTCTATGAATACTGCTCAGTTCTATCTTATTCTACAGTTGTTTAGAACTCTTTACTGTGCTGAATTAAGATAGCATGACATAGTTATGTCACTGTCAATAAAGAAAGCATGCAAAACATCTTTATTTATTTATTTATTTGTTTAAAAGGGCTACCAAGACGGGCTCTGTCTAAAGCTTGCAAAATTATCCTTGTTCCATATTGATGTGTGGGTTCTGATTATTATTATTTTTTTGAAAAAAGTATTTCTATTTTAGCACACCAAGTTATATGGAGCTGCATTTTGAGAGAGGGGGCACAGAATTTAATGTGAAGCATCTCTTTACTTACACGATATACAGTGAGGAATGCCTCATTTGGCCAAAATCTACTCAACACTCTGCTACTACCCAGTTTGCCATAATGTCTTTGGAAGGACAGAATCAACTTTTGTCTGGGACAATACAAGACTACACCTAGCTCTTCATGAATGTGATGATCCCATTACAGTTCATATAATATAACAAGACACATAGGAACAAAGTTTCCAATAGACTCAGATTCGTTTCCTAGAAGACAAAACTAAAACTAAGAATTACAAGATTAGGTGAGATACCTTATGAGCATATTCTGCTTTAGATATACAGTCTTACCTTGGTTCTCAAACGGAATCCGTTCTGCAAGTCCATTCGACTTTTGAAAATGTTCAAAAACCAAGGGGCAGCTTTTGATTGGCTGCAGGAGTTTCTTGCACTCAATCGGAAGCCGTGGAAGCTGCGTTGGACGTTCGGCTTCCAAAAAACGTTTGCAAAGCGGAACACTCAGCAAGACGTTTGAGTCACAAGGCAATCGAGAACCAAGGTACGACTGTACTGTAACAGTGCTATAGAAGACAGAGATCCCGTTACCACTAGTCATACATGGGCAGAGAAGCTAATGGGGATTCCCCCCCCCCCCCTCAAAAATAATGCAGCTTTTTCCCTGGGGCTGCACCTAGAGATGTTTGAGTCACATATTAATTTGCCTTTTTATATAGGTGTTTTCATGTTTGTTAGGCATCAATGGAAGTTCTTCACTTAGTACAAGTGGAGCACTGCCCATCCTAACCCCAAGCCACCCCCCACAAAGCTGTAGCCCAATCTTTTATGTCCCTTATCATTCATATGCAACATAATGTATCACATTTGGATACGGTCTGTTCTTGTTTCAAAGCATTAGGCAAGAAGTATTAAGAGCCTTCCCAACCAATCAGAAGAAAGCATTTCAATCTGAGGCAATCAGTTGCATGTATTTGCAAGTTACTTGATGCTCTTCTCTGAGGCCGAGGTACTTTTTCTTCCATTTGCAAGCACAAGATTAAAGCAGCCACAAGCACAAGCCTTTCTTTTCTTTTCTATGGCTAGCCAGCCTACCAGTCTTTGTAATCAGCAATGTATCTATGCAAGTTCATTGTTTAATTTCTACGTTCATCATTGCCACACACATGCACACCCAAACACACCTTTCAATGAGAAGAGTGGTGGCAAACTATCCCAAAAACACGTTTGACTGGTGGGCAGGAGGGCGGGGAACCTGGTTTATTCATGGGCAAGATTGGGCCCCTTTTTATTGTTAGGAGGAACGGGAGGGGAAAGGGTTTCCTGGTGGCATGTTTGGCTGACATCATAAGCATGGAGTGGGGAAGAAAATCTGGTTTCCTTCATTGACTGGACCAGGCCTTTTTATTATATTCTCTTCACAATCAAAACCAACCACCTTTACAAAATGTTAACAGTTAAAGTCTTGTCCTGCTACTAAAAAGTGATGAGGAGGGGTGCATACTTTTGGGTTGTAGATATGCTTAAAAATAAGACTTTGTTTCAGTCCTCTCCACTCCACAAGAGCAACTCAAGGAAATGCTAATGTCCATACTTTCATGACTGATTAAAAGGTGTGCAAAACACAGAGCAGAGTATCTTTACCTTGCCAAGCAAGGCTGATGTTCATAATTACTGTCTCACATTGACCTTCTTTTATTGAAGAGATGTGTTCCATCTCATCTATGCATCCACAAAGAAAACCTCCACACACACAAGTTAACTTGGAATTAGTACACTTCCATATAATACACAATAGATCAGTAACTATGAGTCCATGCTTTAAGTCTGTTCCACTCCAACCTGTCCTTGTCCTGACTGCAACACACTTGCTTCTTCTCTCCTAAATTCATTAGCTTAATTTCTTGTTTCTTCAGTTCTGCTTCCTCCACCTATGTTGTAGGGTACTGATGACCCCCATATCAATGCACCCTACCCCATAGGCTTCCATGCCTCATCACCTCACTCAGTCTGCTGTTTTACTTGCGTAATTTCTCCTGCTGTGATAGCCACTGCGATATTACAAGTTTCCACCATGTCCTTTTCATTAGATATGTGAACAGGAAGCACTGCTCGTTAACTAAACCAAATGGAATTAATTGGGAAACACAGAGACTTTAGGGTTAACAGTTCCATTCCTCAATTTCAGGAAGATATGGAACCACCACTTCCTGCCCTCTCCCTCAAAAAAGAACTGTCTCATAGATCTTTCTGTGTACCTTCTATACTGCATACCAAAATATGTCATACCCAGAACCAAGTTTATCTAATGAAACAGCAAGCTTCAATATGGCTCAATACATTTTTTCAATCAAATGTTATTAAAAGTTTTCAACATAAAATACAATAAAAAGCACACTATAAAGAACACTATACACAGCAGCTACTTGCACAGTTGGAATTGCATACTACCCTAAATGGCCTCGGTCCAGTATATCTGAAGGAGCATCTCCACCCCCATTGATCTACCCAGACACTGAGGTCCAGCGCCGAGGGCCTTCTGGCAGTTCCCTCATTACGAGAAGCCAAGCTAAAGGGAACCAGACAGAGGGCCTTCTCGGTAGTAGCACCCGCCCTGTGGAATGCCCTCCCACCAGATGTCAAAGGGAACAACTACTACCAGACTTTTAGAAGACATCTTAAGGCAGCCCTGTTTACGGAAGCTTTTAACATCTGATGAATAATTGTATTTTAATATTGTGTTGGAAGCTGCCCAGAGTGGCTGGGGAGGCCCAGCCAGATTGTCGGGGTATAAATAAATTATTATTATTATTATTATTATTACCACCATTTACCTCTTGGCCATACAGATCCTTACATCTTAAATTTAATCCAATGCTGGACTTACTGCAGAAAAAAAGTCAATTAATATGTGCAAAACAGTCTACTTGGGAGATTCTGTTCCTTCCACAAGCTAAACAACTTCCAAAAATAAAAAAGTAAGTCAGCATCTACTGTTCTTTATTGCCAACAAGCTGTTGCATTAGAGAGCTGGTTGCAGTCATCTTCTCTTATTACCAGTGCAGCAAGAACTTTATACTATATTCTTCTTTACTCAGGTACATGGTTTTCAAGGAAATATACATATAGACATACACAGTGGCAGAGCTTCATGTTCCGGCACCGGGGGCGGGGGGAAGCAGGAGGAGGCGGGGCTGGAATGCGTTCTGGGGGCGGGACGATAACTTCCTACACCAGTGGACACACACAAACATATATTTATTCCCCTTGCTACTATATTCAATGCTCAGTTTTTTTCCAAAGAAATGCTTCAGCATCCAACAAGAAAATACACTTTGGTATAAACAGAACTCACCCGATCTGCTGATGCAACCTCTTCACCAGCTAGACAGATAGGAGAGGCCATCTCCAGCACAGACATATTAGTAGGGGCATCAGTAGTTGATGAAGATCTGGGCCGGCCTGAATGAATATCCTGGAGAGACTTCCTGTTGATTTGGGGGCTTCCCTTTGGAGGCTCTGCCTTGCCCCGTCTGCTATGCAAGCTTGTTCCTCTCTTCATTTTAGGTGGCACTCTGATTTGCTGGAGAACTCTGTTCAGAGCTGTGGGGTGGGTAGAGACACCATCAATTTCAGCACATGTGCTTTGATTTTCCAATTCCGTTTCAAGCTCCAAATCAACCTGAGCTTGCTGAACATCATGGGGAGACACTGAGGACCTCCTACGTTGATGCTGGAAGAGATGCTTCAACCCTTGACCAATCACATTAATATTCTCCAAGGCATTGTGGGTAATTTTTGATAGCTTTTGCTCCGATTCATGCTGCCTTTTGGTCTCTGGATCTTGAGACTTTCCTCCAAAGTCAGGATCATCATAGAGTTGTTCATTACCAGAAGGCTCCATCAGATGACACCAAGCAAGTTTATTTGACAAGTCAGACACAGATGTACTGTGCCCTTAAATTTTGTTTTTGCTGAAAAATGCCAAGATTGTCAGCCAATAAAGTGTGCAATTGCTTCAAGAGTGAATACACATGCAGCTGTGCCACGG
Source organism: Lacerta agilis (assembly GCF_009819535.1). Classification (NCBI taxonomy): domain Eukaryota; kingdom Metazoa; phylum Chordata; class Lepidosauria; order Squamata; family Lacertidae; genus Lacerta; species Lacerta agilis. Next base: position 85,054,452 of record NC_046313.1, on the reverse strand, counting down.
TGGTCTCATGCTTATCTACTGTTAAAACAAAAAAACTAGGGTTACACATCATGCACAGATTAAGGTTATTCAGTGAAAAAACATGCAGCTAGTTTACTCTCTTCTCAATCCTAAACTTTAAGCATTTTTTTTTTTACCATAGGGATAAAGTGCATTTCCATTGCAGGTGGAACACAAAGCTTATGAAAAAAATATTCCAAGACCAAACTGCAAACCAAATGCCATATTAAATATAGAAACTATACCTCCCTACCAGCAGAGCTGGTATACTGGAAGGCAAAGAAGGTTTTGCCAAAGCCGTAACAAGCATACCCCAAGTTTTTAATATGCGTTGTGCTACAAGAGGCTGGATTTGGCAGCTTATCACCATGGTATTCAAGGAAAGGCAATGTAACTCAACACATTGCTCTATATTTCTAATGAATTTTATGTTATTACAAACTAAAAAAATGTAAAAAGCAAAATATCTTCTTTCAGGCAAGCACCAGTAGCAGGGACCAGATTCCACATTGCCAGCACTAAAATATTTTGTAGGTACCAAAAGCCATTAGCAAAGGCTCTCTCAGGAATCTCAAATGTCTAAAATGACTGGTTCTTGTAGACGTGGGCAGCAGAATGGCAGCAGCATTAAAAGTGGGTCTTGTTCAGACTCACAGGAACAGATAACACAACCTGCTCCTTCAAGTATATTGCTTCAGGTAAGTGGAAAAGGCAAACAGCTACAATTATGTCACACTACAGGCAGGTAGCTGAGGAAGCAAGCAAGTGAACTCAAAGCAACTTGAATACTAAGAAAGGGAGCATTAATAAAGGTAACAATAACTGAACACCCTTGTAATACGCTTGTTGTGATTAAGTGCGAATCACATGCATAAGCTGTGTAAGATGATAAAATGGACCATACAAATGAAGCTCAGTCTTGGCAGATCCTGCCTGCATGAATTTTGAGAGAAGTTGATAGAGATATATGATGTTTAGACTGGAGAAAACATCCAATAGAACATATTAGGATCCATTATGATGATCAGGACACATCTTGGATCTGGTTTTGCCAGGCCTAATACTTGAACCCATGACCCTGGGATTAAGAGTTTACTGCTCTACCAATTGAGCTATCCTGCAAAAGCAAGCAAATATTGTCTGTACAAAAACTCTAGCACCTTTGCTACCCTTCTCAGGCACACTGTACAATATAGTGACCCACTGGAAATAAAGCCATCCCAAATCCTACCATTGTGATGTAACATGTTGCAAGTTCTGTTAATAGACTGAAAATTGGGCTACAACTCTTTTACCCAACAAAAAATAAGCAGGGACATCATACACATTTGAAAACTTAAAGATACAACAAATGCCTCCAATATTAATTCCCACCATTAAAGGTAAAGGTAAAGGGACCCCTGAACATTAGGTCCAGTCGTGTCCGACTCTGGGGTTGCGGCGCTCATCTCGCATTACTGGCCGAGGGAGCCGGCGTACAGCTTCCAGGTCATGTGGCCAGCATGACAAGCTGCTTCTGGTGAACCAGAGCAGCGCATGGAAACACCGTTTACCTTCCCGCTGGAGCGGTACCTATTTATCTACTTGCACTTTGACGTGCTTTCGAACTGCTAGGTGGGCAGGAGCTGGGACCGAGCAACGGGAGCTCACCCCGTCGCAGGGATTCGAACCGCCGACCTTCTGATCAGCAAGCCCTAGGCTCTGTGGTTTAACCCACAGCGCCACCTGATATATACTACCCTATTGATGTGTAGTAGTATCTTTCTGTGACGTATATAGCTAGGAATAAGGCAACAGTTCTTATGGCCTGCTTTTATATGCTTTTCTATGGTAACAGTTTAAATCACAATAATCTTACTTCTCCACGGACAAAAGACAAATTATGGCATAATAAGAAGTTATGCACAAGTGTCAGGAATCCACATGCAACAGTGCCATTCCTCCTTTCTGGTGAGTAAGCAAACAGGCCAGAAAGTATTTAATGGGACATCCCAACTGGAAAAAATGGGTATTGGCATCCAAACAAGTCAGGGTATGAAACCATAGTTTGAAGTCTTTTTTTTTTTTTTTTTTTGCATCCTGGCTTTTTTGGCATTAACCATTATCTGCTTCCAGTATATTTCCTGACCCAATTTAAAGTACCGGTTTAAACCTGCAAAGTCCTAAAAGCAGCTTACTTGAAAAGATCACTTACTCCTTTGTATGCCTACCTGCACCTTAAAATTCTCTTCAGAAACCCTTCCCTAGGTGCCTCCACCAATGAAATGAGGCAGGGGGCAACTAAGGAGATGAGGTTTTTTTAGTAGTAGCATCTCAGCTATGAAACAGAGAGCCACGCCTGACACCTTCATTATCTTTTTCAGTGCCAGTTGAAATCCTTTCTATTCACCCTGGGTTTTTTAACCTGCATTTTAAATTGAGGCTGTACAGTAAATTATGGTGCCTCTTTGCAATGAAGCTTTGTGCAGTATTATTATTGGATATTACCTATTACTGTAAATTGTGTTTGATGTTTTTATTTATTTATAAAAAACATTTATTATACAACTGTGACATGAAAATATATCACAGTGGTTTACAACATTATAAAAACATAAAACCACACAATAAAATCATAAAAAGTTAAAAACAAACATCAACAGACCATTGTGTGTGGGGGGGGGGGTGTACTCTTAATTGCCTGCATAGGCCTGGTGGAATAGAAAAGTTTTAAGCAGGTTTTTTAAAGTTGGCACAGAAGGCGCCCACTGTACCTCTCTATTGACAGGGTGTTCCACAGGACTGGGCCAATGAAACTGAAGGTTCTGTTTCTCATTGTTGCCAAAGAAGCCTCACCAACTCAGGGAACAAGTAAAGGAGTTTCTGCAGATGATCTCAGTGACTGAGCTGGAATATAAGGGTTCGGGGTGATTCTTGGGGTATCCTGGATCCAAATTGTTGAAAGCCACCATGGGAATATTTACTGATGGGCTGTTATACAAATCTAATAAAAAAACTAGTTCTCACATCAGATACAACAGGATGTTATGGTTAGCTGCAGCTTCCTGACTTGTTTCGCTACTTATCCAAAGGGAGGAGCAAAGCAGCTGTGAGTGCCTGAAGCTCATGCATATCTTGCCTTATAAAGCCAATATTTGATAATCTGAATGTGACCACAGTCATGTGATACACAGAAAGAAAAAAGATTCCAGATACAGAATTTCATCCCATTTATTTGAATAGATAGAAATGACCTCCAATTCTTAAAAGGAAGTTTCTCTATAAAATTCACAACTCCAAGCTAGATACGCCTAGTACCCCCACAAGCCCCCAATCCATTATAAAGTGGGTACAATAGGATGAGTAACTGCAGAGAAACTCAGATTTGTTGCAATTAAAGTGGATCACACATATGCATTAACTATATCATACATCTGAAACATACAAAGAATGGGATTACAGACCAATTTCTATGGTATAATATCATAAGCACTCTCTACAGGCTCACTCCAATTTGTGGAATTAGCCATCAAACTACCCAGGGGAACTGCATTATCGATGGAGAATGCCAGAGGTGGAATTTTTAGTAATAACAAAACAAGTTCAAAACCCTGCCGAGTCAGATTCCTTCAGGCTGAACAGACTCCTCAAAATCTCATTTTTAAAAAGCAGGCAGATTTGTCCACCATGATTCTGGGGAAATGTTTTAATATGATAAACATTTGCTAATGAGAATGGACTACAGATAGGCCAAAGATAATCTAAAATGACCTAGATGAATATTTTATTGGCTTGGTAAAGACCTCCCTGTAGCACCACAGATTAGAGTTTTGTGAAATTCCATCTTGCTAGGGAAGGCTGCATAGATTCTGCAGCCAATCTAACAGCCCTTGTCATTCATTGCTTTGCCTATGGGGATCTCACCATGCAGCTATTTCAAGAGTCACTACATGTTGTCAGAAAATGCACTGCATTTGTGGTTAATGAACCAAGTGGCAAGTAAAGCCATTTTCCCCCTTTTTCTTTCTACTGTGTGTCGTCAGAACTTTTCTCATGCTCCCAAACATTTGCTGGTTTGCCCCTTACCCTTGAAATTCTCCATAAAAAATATTTCTGTATGTTCACTAAATTGCTTTGAAATATTCTACTACGGCAATGGCCAAGTCTCCAAGTTTATTACATGGACAACTTTCACTGGAACTCATGTACTACCGGTTTTAGAAAAAAACAGCAAAAGTGCTACCTAATGCAGAAGATGAAACAAGCTGCAAAACACCACATATCCAGTTAGTGGACATACGTGTTTGCAAACATTACAGAACTATTCTAGCATCCTTTCAGGCGAGACTTAACACAGCTATTGCAACTCAGATGCCAAGACACTACTTAAATATAGGGAGGAAAAGGTACTTACCTCCACCACTTATCCTTAAACATGACTGGCCGGTGGGGCTCCTCTGTCAAACAGCAGCTTGGGGGAGGAAAAGATAGACAAAACTTAGAACAGAAGCATACATATCAAGAGAATGTGACTTACTGAGGTTATTTTAAGTCCAACACTGTAATAATATGCCCCTAGTTATGGTTGGTCTCAGCATTACTAAAAGGCAACAAAGAAGGAGTAGAAAAATGTGATGACTTCTGTGCACCTGCACATTCTGCTAAACTTCAGCTTACACAGCCATGCCCCTATTCTGTCTCTGCAGACAAAGAACTTGCTGGGAATTTGCCACAGTCAGTGAAAACTCTTGAATATTTGCAAGCTGAACTTTCCACATGCTCAAAGCTATTCAGGGATAGGTTTGCAACAGTGGATTAAGCTTCACTGAAAGGCTTTTCTGCCAAAAATAAATAAGATACCTTTCACTCTTTAATTATTATTCTTTTAATTTTCAGTTTTTTACAAAAACAAAACAAAACACCAAAGTTACATGAGAAGACTGCTTCTAAAGCAGTAGGACTTCCCCTTCTCCTACCTAAATCAGCAGCTCTGGGTCCCTCAGAGCAGATTTTATAGGCACATGGGGGGAGACTGGAGAGGAAGCAGGCCCCATTATGTGAGCACTCTGCATAGACTTCATTGGAGTCCACACTATAGTTTATTATTTTTAGCATTAGAAATACTAGAGCAGGAAAAGAGAATTCAAATTGCAGAGAAGGCCCATCAAGCCGAAGGGTTAAGCTTCAAAAATGTTTCATAAAAGCATCAAAAGCTGGAAGGCACACAACTATCCCATATACAAATTTTAATCTGCAAGAAGTAATTGAAGCAGCATATGTCAAAGCACCTCTTACACAGGGATCTCTAATTCAGATTCTTGCATTTTGGCTTGAATCCTAATTTTCTTCCCATGAATGAAACAAAGTTCACATACATGGAACAAGGATTCTTCTCCTCCTCCCCTCTGCAGCTCCCTACACCCCCTGAAAATGAAAGATTGCTCCTGTTTAGAAGACCCTTGGGAATGGTGCAGAATATGATGTAGGGGGCCTGGAGATGGAAGAATTGGCAGGAGTCACTTTTTCCTTTACGTGAATGAACAACTTAGAATCGAACTTAGAATGAGAAATATTTAACTAACTACTGTGGACAGAATAAGTTGCCATTCAGATGATCTGCATATGAAAACTCTTACCTACTAGAACCAAAATATCAAAATAAGGATGTGTTGACACCAGTGTCCTTGCTGCATTTCAATTTAGTCCTATCACTAGCTGCTCCGATAACTAATGTTCATTATATCTTGTACACTGTGCATTCTCCTTCCAGATTTGTGGGATCCTTAATGTAACACTGGCACACACCACATGCAATTGATATGTTGGGGATGGGGGAGAGACACACATGTAGCCAGAAGTTAAGTAACCAGAAGTTAGCAAGCTACTTAAGTGGTGAATGGGCATATGAGTACAACAGAACAAAGTGAGCATTTAACATTTATTTTTATAGAATCATAGAACTGTAGAGTTGGAAGGGACCATGAGGATCATTCTAGCCCAGCTCGCCACAGACCAGGTACCGAGTGCTGTGGGTTTCTTGGCGTGGGGGTCTCTCTCGCCGCTCCTTTGGGGCCCCGAGCGGCAGAAGGGGAGATTGTGCTTGGGCTTTTATCAGGTATGCTACATTTGTCTGCTGCTGATTGTATCTAGAAATAAAAGCATATTTGTTCTTCTTCCATTGGTGTGTTCATTGGATGCAGACTCCAAAAGAACCCTGCCCCTTGGCAGGACAGTAGGCTGCTGTGAGAACTGTCAGAGACACTTGTGGCTTTGGAACAATCTTGATAATCCTAATGCTGCAATTAGCAGAATAATGCCTCATAGCATTTCAAAATAAAGTTACCACAGAAGAATTATAGGCAAGCTGCCTATATGATTTTGCCACCTGCACCCCCATTCCTCCAACTACCGTAGCTAATGCCACTGAACCCTGCAGAGAGGGGGGAAGAGGAACCCTGCATACTTATGCAACTGCTGGAAAACAGATTCCTCTGGTTGTGTCACTCAAGTGCTGCCACTTTGGTATTCTGGCCAGAGGCAACCAGAACGTCAGGAGGAATTGTAAGATTCAATAGCTAGAGGCTACACTTATTTCAGTAATTGTTCAAATACTTGGTCAAGTTCATTTATGATTTTTCTGTTCTTTCCCCCTCTGTGCGTGCGTGCGTGCACGCACCCACCCACACAGAAAACTGTGTATGAAAAGTTGATGCCTAGGAGATAGGTAAAGGTGAAGGGACCCCTGACCATTAGGTCCAGTCATGTCCGACTCTGGGGTTGCGGCACTCATCTCATGTTACTGGCCAAGGGAGCTGGCGTACAGCTTCCAGGTCATGTGGCCAGCATGACAAAGCCGCTTCTGGTGAGCCATAGCAGAGCACGGAAACGCTGTTTACCTTCCCGCTGGAGCAGTACCTATTTATCTACTTGCACTATGACATGCTTTCGAACTGCTAGGTTGGCAGGAGCTGGGACCGAGCAACGGGAGCTCACCCCATTGCGGGGATTCGAACCGCCAACCTTCTGATCAGGAAGCCCTAGGCTCTGTGGTTTAACGCACAGTGCCACCCGCGTCCAGGAGATAGGTACTGGTTTATAAAAATCATGAAGATTGCCTATGGGCAGGTTAACTACTTGTTTCAGATTAATGCTGTTCTGTTCATGTGTTCCCTTGAGAACAGTTGGCTCCAGTCTTCTTATAAAAAAAGTTGATCAATACTCTATTTTAGAGCAATTTCCTACCTGTGATGTGGAAGAAAGATAGCACTGACATATGCAGCCATGAGGCAGCTAGCAAACCATTTCAACCACAACTCAAAAGCAGAAATGTGGTCTGATTAATTTTACTGTATATAGATGAGAGAGAATAGTTTTTGCATCCAGCAGTACAAAACAGGTGATGGCTAAAGAAACTATGCCAACTACAGGACCCTGGTTTTTTCATCACAGTAAGGCAACTGGAAGCCACAAGAACTTGCAACTGGTAAAGAAAGAATCAATAAATTTGATGTCCACCTTTCATAACCAGTACCTAGTATAGGAATCTTAACAACAGCTTTTCTGAAGAAAACTTTTATTCCATTCAGAATTACAGTTGGCACACATAAAAAATTAATCTAGGTTTACTCAGCAGATTTTATGTCACTTAAAGAACTGGAGCAAGCACGCTTTGAAGTTTAAGGAAACTAAAAAACAAAATACCTGCCTCCAAAGTAAGTTTCTCAGTAAGGTATGTACTCCATTTTCATACTTCTGGTATAGCATCCTATATCAGGCTAGGGTAAAAATAGTTTAAATATACCTTTTTAATTAAACCAAGTGCATTGTTAACGTAAGATGACAAACATGCAAGTTATACAGAACACAAATTGCATCACTATTACCAGCTGAATTTCGCTTCCTTCCATTATTAATGCATTTGATGCATCACTCCTTCTAATGCAGAACTTACTGTGCATTACTCCGTCCAATAGCAAACTGAGGTGGCAAGTGCCAACAGAACTGGAACCAAGATGGGGCCACTGATAAATAAGAGAAAGGTCTCAGTGTGCTTGGGAGAACCCAGAGATTTACAGAACCACCTTGTTTTAACAGAACTGATAAGTATAGGTGACCAGCAGGCTCATGGAAGAGGGGTGGATTGCTCTGCCCTTCCTCCACCATTCTCTTACCTTCCATGCAGAGGAAGGAAAGTTTACCAACAAATAATTTCTGTAACAGAAGTACAAATTATCAAGTTGGGGGTGGGGGAGTCAGCCATTTTTAGAAACAATCCAAATGCTGTTCTTCACCTCCCCCTTGAACCATCAGCGTAGCAGAGTAAGCAAAATATCAAGTATCCAGGTCAGTTAGCCAAGAAATATCCTGAGTTCATATTCTTCATGTACTTCCAAATATATTTGATAAGGTCAAGTGGGCAACAGTACATGTATCACTGCACTAGTCTTCCATGCAGCTTCCCCACAGTTTTGACACCAAAGAGTATACCTACTGAACATTTTAAGTTCAAAATGTCAGTAGAGTGGACCTGATGGCATTCATTACTTTTTGTGACAGCTTCATGTTAAAAAGTGAGCTGACTATCTTCCCAGGTTCTAGGCAGTCAAGACATCCCAAAAAATGTCTCCAAGCTCCTATCATGTTGCTATCTCATATCACTTTGCATAGCCCTACAAATAACTTTGTAAGCAGTGGTTTAATTCCCCTAAAGCAGTATTTTCTAACGTTTTAGAAAGGAACTCTGCCTCAAATTTAGGGCCATAATCCAAGCAGCACAAACAATTTTACAAAAGCTCAATCTCTGCTTAAGTACAGTGGTACCTCGGTTTACGAACATTCCTGTTTACGAACTATTCGGTTTACGAACTCTGCAAAACCATAAGTAGTGCTTCGGTTTGCGAACTTTACCTTGGTCTACGAACGGAAGCCGAACGGCGGAAGGGCACCGGTGGTGGGAGGTCTCCTTAGGGAAAGCACACCTTTGTTTAAGAACGGATTTCAGGAACGGATTACCGTATTTTTCCGTTTATAAGACTAGGATTTTTTCCTTTAAAAATGTCAAAAATTAGGGGGTGTCTTATACTCTGGGCCATCTCCCCCCATTTTCTTAAATCTGAGTCCCTCAAAATATACATGGGGGCGTCTTATAGATGGAAAAATACGGGAAGTTCATAAACCGAGGTACCACTGTAGGTCGTGTTGTTGTTGTTCTTGCACTTCAGGAAGATGTTGCAACTTTTTAAAAGTTACCTTGCATATTTAAAATCTAGATAGATTTTAAAGTTTAAGTTCTAAAAGGGTATTTAAGATTCTATGGGATATATTGCTTTCAACATCCTCCTGCACTTCTCAGTTTCCACAGGTCAACAAATTTGGGGTGACAATGAGTGCCAAGTAAAAAGGTTTGCTGTCACCAGGACCTGCCACTTCTCCAAAGGTAGGGTCTTCTCCCCACCCCCATGGTCCGTCTTTAAAAAAACCCCTGAGATTGGAGACAACACAATCTTCAGCTCACAGCTAGCAAGAGGCTGTGTGCCATCTTTTGCTGCTGCTTTGCCTGCCAGGTGGTTGAAAGCAAGCTTTCACTCAAGTTTAGGGCAGCAGAACGATCAGGGATCATCCTTCTCCAGTATCATGTGCTCAATAATATTGGTCACCGGGACCTAACTGGCTCTTGCCATGGCAGGGTGAGGAGAGAAGCAAGATTGTCTAAATCCCGCTCTTTATGTTTGTTGTTTGCAGTCAACTATTTATAACACAATGCTCAGCAACTAAAGTTACTTTTATATAGTGAGAAGTCAGCCCTGCACAGATAAGAAAACAGACCAACTGAGACCTGTCAAAGCAAGAGATTTATAGTGTAAGTATTGTCAAATGTCATAGGGGGCACACACATATTAATTTCAGCGTTCTTAGCATACTTCAAGATATGGTAGAACAAGGTAAAACAACTCATATAAATGACTTTGGGTGTGGCATTCTTCCAAAGAATCCCTGAACCTTGCAGATCTGTGCTGCTATCTAGCTATGGGCAAGTTAGCTCTGTACTGATTCATAATCAGCCTAATATTTAAAGGACCTCAGTGAGCTTTCAAAAGTAGTTCATCTAGTGCTCCAAGAATTATCTCTTCTGTGCACTGCATGCTCAATGGTAATCGTAGACTGGTACCACATGCATGATTCAAACTGCAGCGCAGATGCTGTAGTGCTGTGACTTGGACCCCTTTCCACGTTTTCGTCATGCATACAACATAGTGCTGTTTTGCAAATTGCATGTCCATCTTAAAATATGGTGTAATTTCACATTAATGCTAACTGCTTGCTCTCAAACATCTGCTCTCATACATCATTGGTGTATGTTCTGATTGACTGATTGATTCCACAACCCTGTATCGGGAAACTTTTAATGTCTAATGTTTTACAATTTTTTATGTGCTATAAGCTTCCCAAAGTGGCTGGGGAAACCCAGCCAGATGAGTGGGGTATAAATAAATAAATTATTATTATTATTAGGCTATTATTATTAGGCATCTATCTGGCTTTGCATGTATCTGAATACTGATCTCACACTTACAGAATCTCTAAATATACCAAGGCAGTGAATAACATTTCTGGGTATTTAATTCATACTACTAAGCTCCATGGGCAAGATATACGAAAGACTACAGGCAAGAATTTCAATGCAATCACTTCTCCTAACACACAGCCATATATCATGGCACAGAAAATGTTCTGTACAAATAAAGATTCTTGGTTCTTGATTTTACACCTCTCATCATTACAATAGATAGTTTCATTTTTTTAAATCTATTTACTTTTTTTAAAAGTACATTGTGCAGCACCATTGTGCTTTCAGATTTGGCAGAGGATTAGAAATAATGTCATTATAAAAGCTTTCTTCTTCACTCCAACCAGTAGCTTATTTTAGTTGGGGACAGTGTTGTAGACTGGTGATGTGTGGAGGTTCAGCTTCTGAGGTTTTCGGTTTTTCGAAAAGTTTTTCTAGCCACCTTCAGAACAAAAAGTTACAAAGCAAAATGGGCAGAAAACATTTGAAACAACTGCATTCTAAGGTTCAGCCTGCTCCCAACTTTCAGTGTTCTTAGTCAATGACTAAACACAGAGAGGTAACTGGCAAATACTAGTGAGAAATTTAGGTAATTACACAAGGTCAAAAACTGAAAAATGGTTTAAAAATGACTCATGAGCGCCCTCTCCATTCAACAGGAAAGGGCTTCATTTTGAAGCATTTTTTGTCTTCCTTGGTGCATGTGTCACTCTAGAATTTTTTCTCTCTAAGATTCAGACAACGGAAAAGGGGAGACCTGGTGCATTTCAAGGGGACTGCCCAATTCACTTGAAAGCTGCTTTTTTGTCTTCACTGACAGAAAAGAAATTGCTGCTCCCCAAAATTGACAGGAGAGATCCAGGAGTATAGTGTAGCTGTGACTGGGCAGTAAGATAACCCACCCAAAAACACAAGTCATGATCTTTGTGACACAGGGTTAATTTTATGCAAAATAGATTTTATCCCACTAATACAAATACAAATAAAACTAATCATTAATACATCCATATTCTAAGGGTGAGTGGGGACGCATTGTGATTGAGAAAGTGTGGGTTACATCAGCCCTGAAAAGTAGCCGACTGCTGCTGTACTAACTTTGGGAGACGGAGCTGAGACTGATCGGCAATACAATGTCTGCTCTTGCCCTCAATGCAGTACTGCTAGCCTATGTTTAACTGACAAAAGTTCAGCAGGAAGTGTGAACACATGTGGCCTGGTCCTCCAGATGTTGCTAAATTACAATTCTCATCATCCCTAACCACTGGTCTCTCTTGCTGGGGATGATGGGAGTTGTAGTTCAGCAACATCTGGAAGGCCAAAGATTCCCCACCCCTAATCTAGAGTAACATAACCGGAAGCTTGAGTTCTTTCCGTGGTTTAGGGTGCTAGAGCAGTGCAGAAATTCATACTGTTAAGCTTTTTCTATGGAAATAAAATTATGAGTAAAGCTTCACCTGCTGACACTTATTACTACTTTGTAAGTAGTAGTAATACACATCTTATTACCACTTGTGTGTAGCTCCAGGTTTATTTTTGGACCCTTGGACTCATCTGCAGAAGAGGATACAAATGTGCATTTGCTCATTCGCATTCTCCTTTGCCTGTTGCATGGTGGGGGCCAATCCACACACAGTGTACTAGGCCCACCTCTGGTGTTAAACATATCTCATACCCTCAAACCTAAGTACATCTAACTGTTAAAATAAAGGTAGGACGGAAAATACCTACCAAAGGAACTTCAACTGATACCCTCAGCCTTAAGATATAGATCCTACTATCCTTCAGCCGAAGGATACAGAACCTGAAATAAGTATTCATTAAGGGTTGTAGTCAGGTGATCAAGTAATGCAGCTTATGCGAGAACATTCATTTCCCTACCAGATTACACTTGCTGCAATAAATCTTTCATTTGAAGACACGGTTAAATATAAGTTGCTTCACAAATATAAGCAGACATCACCATATGTTTAAAGATTTGAGAACTATGATTTCACCTACATTCAGCCACAATAAAGCAGTTGTACAAACAGGCATCAAGAACCAAAGTAAAAGAAATGAAGGTCTGAAGTGTCTATTATTCTGTGAAAACTCAACATGTAGTGTCAATATTTTAAGGCCTGAAGGTACAGTAAAGGAAAATCAGAACAAAATCTACCATCTTACTAACATCTATGTTTTCCAGAATAAGAAGAAGAGGAGGAGGAGTTTGGATTTGATATCCCGCTTTACCACTACCCGAAGGAGTCTCAAAGCAGCTAACAATCTCCTTTCCCTTACTCCCCCACAACAAACACTCAGCATTTTACCTGCTGAGATTATAGCTGCTCTCTAGAAAATGGAAATTTATCTGCTGGATCTTTAGACCAGAAGATGGATAGAAATGTTCTAACCATTAAATAAGTAAAAGTGGTACTTCTGGCATCAGTGCCACAGCCTACCCAGTGCTATTTTGATTCATCATGATCATCAGGGAATAAACATAAGGGGAGAGAAGAAGAAAGATGTTATAGGAGGGGGAAGTTAATATAAAAGAAGAAGGGATCAAGGATAAGGTAACAAGCTGAGTGTGAAAGAATAGTAAGAAAAGCAATTGACAGGTAAAAATACTTTTGAAAGGCCTGTTGGGGTAGGGAGTAAAAAATGTAAAAGAAAAATTCTGTGACTGACTCTGTCCTTGAACCACTATTTTGTGACTGGTGGGCCTCAGTGATTTTCAGCTATCTCAAGTGAGCCCTGCACATAGAACATTTGACAATCTATCTTATAATTGTCAGAGAGGCATATGGGAATCACAGGTTTAAATCGCTGGTGGTGACTTGTGGACTCCAATGAATATTTCCCTATTCATGAAGAATCACCATAGCTCTGCAGTGACCTTGGTTCACAGTTGGGGAATAACTGGGCCTTGTGGAAGCTGCTCCTGAGTAATTGATGATGATGATAATTTTTATAATTTGTACTCAGTCCATCTGACTGGGTTGGCCCAACCACACTGGGCAGCTCCCAACAAATATAAAAGCATAATAAAACATCCAACATGAAAAATGACCCTATGCTGTACAGATCTGTCTTCAGATGTCTTCTGAAAGTTGCATAGTTATTTATCTCCTTGACATCTGATGGGAGGGCATTCCAGAGGGTGAGTGCCACTACTGAGAAGGTCCTCTGCCTTGTTCCCTGTAACTTCATTCTCACAGTGAATGAACTTTTTGCTGATAATTCCATAGTAGAGATAAGATCAATCATTACTCAGTCACCCCTGACATGCTTTTGTCTGCAGAAAATACTTATCTACTGTGCTTCAGGATCTCAAGCTCTAAACAAGCAATACACCACCACCTGCCATGTAAGAAAAGCAGTTGTAAGAATTTTTATGTACAGAAAGCCAGATTTCTTTTTAAAAATCTTTTAGAAATGTCTAGCCCAGTTCAAGTGAGGTCAGTTATGCAAGCACCAGAATATCAGAATTGCAATGCTTCAGTGCACATGTGCATATTCAACTAATTTCATCTCCAATGTTCTTTACATTTTAGCTATTTGTTTTTAGCTATTTGTATTTAGATGCAACCATGTGTCATTAAGGGCTTTTGGCACTCCTTCGGAGGAAAGAAATGTTGTCATATTACGTTCAATTTACACATCATTTTTTCCCTTCACTGTCCTAGTCTCTGTTCTGCCAGAGAAAAGCAAAACCTAGGCAGGGAAAGAAAGAATTCACTGTATATATAACACTTTCATTATCCAAGTGTTCTGGGCTCTTTAACCAACAGTTGCAGCAACAGCACTATTTTAACCTAGTTGTCAAGTGTTACTATTTTAGATATCAGCAAAGAGCACATTTGGTAAGCTATGAGATCTGATCACAAGCATTAAAAAATATTTGCTAAAACACTGTCAGTTGCTTCCTTGCTGAAATGGGATTTCCAAAAGTAAAGCTTTGTTTTTAAATATAGAGGGAGAAATCCAATGTCACATGAATGGCATTCCACTCACACAACTGGACTGTCCCCTTTCTCCCAGTGCCCCCCCCATCAGCTAAAGGGGAAAAAAAGAGGAAGGGCAAGGCCAATTACTCACACATGGATACAATTAGGTAAAACTCAGAGGTCATAAGAACAACCTGGGTATGGGTGATTCCCCATTTCTTATAAAGATGTGGATCCATCTCAAAGTCAGTCTTAAAGTGTTTCCTTGCACAGGAATAAGTGCTTGTGCTATGATCAACACCACAAACTCATGCTTAGTCAAGTGAAAACAGAATCTGATGCAGAGGATGAGGATTACCAGTTACGTGACCATTGAGCTTTTGAATTAATTAAGTCTACTGTCTCACACAGAAACACATACACACAATCTCACAAAATGTTTATACTGCTTGATAGTGAAAAAACAACATATTTAAGCGGTTTACGAAAAACAAAAACAAACTCTAAGATTATCAATAAAAGACTGTTAAAAACAGCTATTTAAAAACATTCAAAAGATAATAAAATCACCTAGAGCCACAGGGAAGATATAGCACTATTACTTACAATCCAAAGCCATCCAGTTTTGTATGATTAACAGAATAGGAGGAACGGAACAGATAAAATGATTAAGGCCTTGTGTTTGTCTTGACACTAATTACATATCCTAAATTCCACAATACTAGTACCAAGAGAAACTTCCTGCCCAGCAAGGATGCCAACTTGAATAAAATATTGTGGGGACCCAGTTAAACCCCGCCCCACATAATCGAACACATGATGCAGTGCACACACGCCATTTGAATGAGAATACCCATCAACTTTGTGGAGGCCCAGCACCTTTAGGTGGCGGCTCCTATGCTTCCCAGGGCAAACAACAGATGAGGGGAGCAATTTCATCATTGTTAAGGCCACACCCATACATTCTGGGTTGTTTAAATACCCTGGTGTATCATTTTTCTCTTTGATCTAGTATATTAAAAAACTGGAAATTAAAAAAGTAACAATAAAACTGTGCATGCACATATAAATACCTTTGTGCACACTCAGACCAACAACCCATATACACAGTAAAGTTCTAGTGTGGATGCAGCCTAACACAAGGTTGCTTTACTCAGCGCGAACTATTTCCTTCTAAAGCAACCCACTCAGTACATCAAATCCAAATCAATGAATGCCACATCACTTTTTCAAAGCTGTCTCCCATGGTAACATTTTCTGTTCCAATTCTTTAATAGCTTCCCATGCTAGAGACCTATTAAACTTCTAATTCTGCTTGGAAATATTATTACATTTATTTTTAAAAGGGAAAGGTTTGCAGAGTCACTTTACTCTGGAGCAGCACTTGAGGAGGATCTTCTGCTCTCCCCTAGCATGATCACTGGAATCAACAAGGGTTTTAAGTAATTACACATCAATTGTACACCTAATGGATTACAAATACAACGAACAGTGTAGGCTGTTGGTTAGCAAACTATCAGAAGACACTGACAGCTGTAGAAGAAGCCCTCCCACTCAAGTTTTTCCAATATCTGCAACTGTTCCATAATACATCCCATGATACAAACCGTCTTTCCTTCCACTCAGATGCAATGTGAGACTCTGTTCCTAAGAACATATAAAAAAACCCTACAAGATCAGGCCAATGGCCCAGCTAATCTGGCATCCTTTTCTCAGTGCGAAAGGATTCCCAGCAACTGGTATTCAGAGGCATACTGCCTCTGATAGCAAAGGCAGAGCATAGCCTTGTTCTCCATGAATTTGTCTTAACTCCTTTGAAAGTCATACATACCGGTACTAGTTGGTGACCATCACTGCCTCCTGGAGGAGCAAGTTCCATAGTTTAACTACACACACTGCATGAAGAAGTACATTATTTTACCTGTCCTGAATCTTCCAACATTCAACTTCAAGGAATGCCCATGAGTTCTAGTGTTATGAGAGAAGAACAAAACCTTTCTCTATCCAATTTCTTGGTCCTTGCAGTACCTTTCCTGATCTGCAGTACAGACCCAAGTTGAGCATCTAATATTGCATTTTTAAATAAGTTCCAAGCATTTTGGAATGAAATGACCCCCTTGACTTTTCAATTTCCTTTTTTCCAACCCCCCCCCCCCAATCTTGTGTTTCCAACAGTAATCATGTTGAATTTTCTTGGCAGCTGGCCATTTACACGTATAGAAAATTCTTTCCAGTAGCACCTTAGAGACCAACTGAGTTTGTTCTTGGTATGAGCTTTCGTGTGCATGCACACTTCTTCAGTTGGTCTCTAAGGTGCTACTGGAAAGAATTTTGTATTTTGTTTCGACTATGGCAGACCAACACGGCTACCCACCTGTAATTTATGCTCCCAACAGCTCTGACTATACTTACACCAGGTCCTGGTCCCATAATCCTAATAATTCTTTAATCATTCACAACAAACCAGAATACAGCTGTGCCAGTATCTTAGTTTTTTTGAGTTAACCACTACCCCCCACTCCTTGGCAAACTCTACAGAGAAAAAGCACCTTCAAAAAGTGTTGGAGGCCTTCTTTCCCACACTATCCTACTTAAAGCAACAACAGCAACGAAAAACCAGACCAGCAACTGAAAAATAAACCGGCCCCTGCACAGATGCAATCTCAACTCCGGCCGCCGAAATCTGTTTACATTTGCGATGGTGGCATGCTGCAAAGCAAAATCTGAAGGCACGGGAGAGGTGATGGTGGGAGAGGGGATGAAATCAAAAGAGCCCGTTTAAAACACAACGCACCGCTTTAGCGTATGTCTGGTTTAAAATAACTATTAAAAACGGCACCCTGCCTGAAAACCCATGCGTGCAAGGGTGTGTGTGTGTCTGTGTGTGTACACATATACAGTATACCCACAACCTTAAAGCAGCAACCAACATCACCAAGATCAAGAACAACTTTGAGGCTACTGATCCCCCCCCCATGACTTTCCCCACGCTTTAGAAATGGGGGGGGGGGGAGAGAAAAGGAGGAGGAACAAACAAGCCCCCTCCTCCCGCAAAGAGTTCTGAGGGAACGAGAAGGGGCAGCAGCAGTTAGGGGGGGGGAGGAGGAGGGAGCACGAGAACCGGCCCCAACTGACGAGAAAGCGGCCTCCGTGGGGGTTGGGGGTGGATTAAGACCCTCCTCGCCCGAGACCCCGTCCCTGAGGGTGGGAGCTGAGAAGGGGGAGCGCAGCTGGGCCCTGGCCGAGGAGAGATGGAGACAAGAGAGAAAAAGCGGAGGGTCGAGAAAAGGAAGACGCTGCTCCTGCTGCTGGAGGGTCGCTTACCGGCTGTGGGAGTCGCGGGAGGCGACGCCCCAACGACTCCTGTGCTGCTCCTGCTGCTGGTGGTGGTGGTGGCGGCGGCTGGTCCTCCATCCCAGCCGGGCTCCCAGCGCCGCCACCGCCGCCGCCAACTCTTCTTTTTCCACCCCCCTCTCCCTCCTCCCGCCTCCTCACGGCAAAGACAACGACGCCGCGTTATTGCGCAAGCGGGGAAGGAGGAGGAGGAGGAGGCGGGCGCGAGCCACAGAAGCACATAATTCTCGCTCTCCCTGACGTCACCGCGCGTAGCTCGAGGGGCGGCGCGAGGAGTCGTTCGAAAGGCTAGCCCCGCCCCCGCCCTCCTCTTGATGACATTGGAGAAGGAGGGCGGAGGGTTGGAACGCCGGGGATGCGGTGGAGGGTTGGCGGTGAGTGGGGGGGCGGGGCTTCCTCGCGCCTCTGCGGCGGGCTCGGCCTCTGTGGTTGAAAGCGCGGAAGGCGCTTCCTCTTTCCCACGGTTGCCAGGGAGCAGGCACACGCTTGGCTGCGCGCCAGAGCCACGTGCTCGGCCCGAGAGGGGGGGGTTTTGGGTGGGGGGTGGGGAGATTGTAAGCAGCTATAGAGGCACACGCGTTGTTTTTCTTTGCTCTGACATAGAGGCTGAATTGCATGTTCGTTGCCACTTCCTCTTCGTTTATTATTATTTTTTAGGTCATCCATCGCTTAATTTTCATTTTACGTTTGGGGTTGTTGTTCTTTTCCTACCCAGCAGCACATGGGCGTACCGAAGGGGGGGCAGGAGGGGGCAGCTGCCCCCCCCTGGAAGCAAGCTGCCCCCTCCAGAAGCAAAAATGATCGGCATTCTTTTCCGTATTTTTCCCCCCATGAGCATTTGTTTTCCTGGCTGGGCACAATTTCTCACCCTTTCCCTCCCTGCATCCTCCCTCCTCCACCTCCCCTAGAAGCAAGCTGCCGCCCCCCAGCAAAAATGATCAGCGTTCAAAACTTCAAAGCATTCCCCCCCCCTAATTATTTTTTTCAGAAGCATTTCCCCACCCGCGATCGCTCTCCCCCACTGCATCCTCCCTCCTCCCTCCCTCCTCCTGATGCAGCCATTGGCTAATATAGCTGAGGCACAGGCCAATGGGTGGGCAGCCCTGCAAGGCTGAGAGCAGGAAGAGGGCTGGCTCAGCACGTGCACGTGTCTCCTCCTTTGCCCCTCTGCTTTTTGCTTCTGCGTTCTGCCTCCACCAACAGCCCAGCACAGTAAGTAATTTATTTCTGGGAACTTCGTGTATAAGAAACCTTGCTGAAAAGTTATAGCTCTCTAGGTCCTTTCCTTAGGTTGTGGTCAAAGAGATAAAATGTCCTTCATAATTCAGTTCCCCTCAAGTCCTTTATGGGAAGAAATTGTTGTGGCCAATTGGCCATTGTGATGCATTGGCAATTTGGTCTCCCATAAAACATCCTTTTAAAATAAGCCTGCAGGGGGTTGGTTGGGGTCTGAAGACAATAATGTCTGAAGACATAATTAGTTTAAAAAAAGGAGGAAGATAATAATAGTCAAGAAAGGAGAGAATAAAACTCTAATCTAAACTCTGAAAACCCAGATTTCCATCTTTCCTTGCCAGAAAGCAGAGTTGGTCTGAACTCCAACCCATTACATCAGTATTAAAAAATAATAAAATTTATGCTCCAACGCTTGCAGACACATTGCTTTCATACCTAAATTGAGAGTTGGAAGGGACCCTGAGGTCACCTAGTCCAACCCCCTAAAATACAGGGTTCACAACAAGATTTATACTACCAGAGAGAGACACACACACTTGGATAAATACCTACTTTATATGGAAGCCTTTTAACACAGATGGGGTGCTTATTATAAAACATAAACTACCCAAGTTGGGCAAAGTCTCTAGAGAAGAATTAATAGTTAATAAAGATAAAAGGGAACACACACAGGAATTGAGAAGGGATGAGTACCTTTCACTTATATTTTTATATTTTATATTGGCAGTGCCAGTAGGCCATGAGTTTCTGCAGAGCTCTAACTTTTGTAACAATGTGTCAGGGGCAAGGGGACATTGTCTAGAGGGGCTCCCTTGAGGGCATAGATTCGTTCCTTACTGCTCAACTTGGGAGACTTCGGTGGCCTGTTTTGGTTGTGGACCGTGTTATAAGAATTTTTAAGGTCTTTCATATTTATATAATATATATGTGTTATTAATGTACGAAACAAATAAGGCCACATGTCTGAAAACAGCACAGGAAGACAGGCATCATTCCATTTTGACTCCTAGCTGGCCAAGTGTTTTCATCTGCAGGGAGGAGGTGAGAAGTCTCTGCCTGAGGGCCAGATGATGGGCCATTTCCCTCACAAAGGACGACCATTAGCTCTACCAGCCATGGCAGGAAACCTTTTGTTTTACAGAAATGTGTGTCTGGGAGGGGTGAAGGAGAGATGGCACAGGTGTGGAAAATTCCCAAGTTTCCTCCTCTGACCCTCCCAAATTTATTTGCAAATTTATTTCCATTTATTTCCATGTGCTTTATATTGGATTTCTTGGGTGGGGCCTGTGTTTTGGCACCAAAAGTACAATATTTGGGGGAGGGGGAGACTATGGGAAATTGCAAAGGGGGCGTCCAAAAGAGTAGTGGTGGGTTTTTGCAGGGATAAATAAAAGAAGAGGAAAAGAATGGGATGTGTGTGTATGTGTAAGGGGTTGATTTCAGGGAGCCGAAATGGCACCGGGAGATGTGTGTGCATGTGTAAGCAACGCTGAAGCGATTTAAGATGCAGGGTGCATTTTGGGACAGGTGGCAACCCAAGCAGATCAGAGCCCTGCTTAATTTGCTTTGCTTCTCCACTATGGCGCTTTCCTCTTTCCCCCACCTCTGTGGCTTCTCCTTCCCTTTGCTCCCCAGTCGTATCCATATGGCGGGCGGGGATCTTTGTGCCATGGGGCGCTGCTGCGTGCATGTGGGGGGCGCTGGAGGGATCGTTGAACCATGGCGCCAGGTAGGCTTAAGATGGCCCTGGGCGCGACCATGGCTTGCCCCCCCCTAGTTTTGATCCTGGGTACGCCCCTGCAGCAGCATACACAGCGGCACAAATGCAGGAACATTCCCAGCTCCGCAAGCGGCTGCAGTTGTATTTTGAAACTATCCCCTCCTGCTCGCTGAAGGCGTTTATCTCGGAAGAACTCAGTGAGCCTTACTTCTGAGAAGGCTGCATAGGATTGCACTGAAGGCACGCTTAAAAATAATCCGTATTTCACCTCAGAAGGTGAAGGTGGCTTACATGGTTCTCCCCATTTTATCATCGCAACAAGATCGTGATTGATCAAACATCACACCTTGACTGTAGAGTTGAATCCGGTTCTTCCTAGTCCTGTTCGGATACTGCCATGTTACTGTTGATCTGAAGACAAGGAATCAAGGTTTTGTCTTAAGTCTCTGCTGTTACAATGAACTCTCTTGTAATGTATACCCAAAAAGCCATGACAAGCCAATTTAAACTCTTTAAGTCCCAGCTTTTACAGTAGGTATTAGCTATCCCTCGAGATTCTACACACCAAAGCTTTCAGAGCAAAAAAAATGTTGGCTTCCATTCATGAATCAGTGCACCTATAAAGTTTGTAGAGTTAATGTGAAGGAATTCAGCATTCGATGGGGAAAGTAGACCAGAGGAGGCAGGCCTTTTACCAAAAATATCTCACCCCAAATGCACACACAGGAGCTCATAATACGTTTAATAATATTTTGACATTTTCAAAAGATCGTACGAGTCCATAAAAATCAACTTGGTATTGCATGCACTTAGCTAACCGAATTTTAAATCAGCCTCAAATATTGAAGCTTAGTTGGCTTTGGAACTGTTGTGGTCAAAGAGAAGGGGAGGGGAAAATTCTATTCCACAAGCCTCTTGCTGAAGCTTGTCAGATCAGAAAAGTAATCAAGTGTCAGAAGACGGAGGGATACAAACCAA
Organism: Lacerta agilis; assembly: GCF_009819535.1. Lineage (NCBI taxonomy): Eukaryota > Metazoa > Chordata > Lepidosauria > Squamata > Lacertidae > Lacerta > Lacerta agilis. The sequence continues at coordinate 85,032,692 of NC_046313.1, read as the reverse complement.
CACCGCAGCATGAAGCAAATCTGTCATTCAGCCACAAGAGCCTATGAACTTATTGTTTAGTTGGTCTAAAATTTGGACAACAACAAGCAATAGTACATGGAGCACACTGGCCAATTTGTATGTTTAAAGCTCAGAAGAGCTAATACTTCCTAACCATGATCTCAGCAACCAAAAGGTACATATCTCTTTTGCCCCACATACCTAATTCTCAGTCCCCACCCTGCTCATTTTGTTAGCTACCAAAAGAGGCCCTTTCTTCACTATCCTGGGAAGCACTGAAAATTAAAGCTTTCTCTCATTGCCAGGGAAAGGGGCAGAGTGAGAACAGCTTCCCTGGTTCTCATTTGATAACCTCTTCCTAGGGTGGGTAGGAATCCAATCCTCTATTTGAAGGGCAGTTTGGTCCAGTTGAAATATACAAACCGTAAAACAAAAGGGCGGGGACCTTTACATTGACCATCAACTGTGAGCACCAGGACAGCACACTCAACAGCCACACCCAGGTCAAAACCTTCCTCAAGATGGCCAGATTGCTGCTATTTTGAATTTTGTATCTTTTGACATATGCAAATCTGCACCCTCCTTTAATGACATGTAAGCAGTCCTATCTGTTCCTCAAGTTTCCTTTCACCATTTGATCATGGACAAAGGAAGGATGAGGAGAAAGAGCGAGAGAACACACTGTGGTGTTTTTGCTTTCAGTGTATAGATTCTACATTTCTTGCAACGCTGTTAGTATGGAAAGTATTAATTGGTACAATTGCACAACATTTCAACTTGTTTCAAGACTATTAACAAAGCCTAAGCCAGTCTTCTGCTGAGCCTCTGATATTTATCCAATGTGACTGGTCTTGCGTATTTTTAGAATGCTGCACCCCTTTGAGTGGAAACTGATTTGATATGGGGAAAAGAGTGCCCTTGATCCATTTGTCTCATACAATTAGTTTATCAGCAGTGGGGGAGGGAGGGATCGTCTCAGATAAAAGTTGAAGCCATCCTTCTCATGCTGACTCATGTCATTTGTCCATGTAAATCACAGGTCTGTTCATACCTTATTAATTTTTCCCAAATAGTTACACAATACAGAAACACAAAGCTACTTGACTTTCAGAAAAAGGAATTGACCTTTTATTTTTAAGCAAAATGCTGGGTCCAATGCATGCAGAATGAGAACGGTGTGGTCCATCTAAAGGAGCATCCTGCTTTCTTCCCAAAGAGGACAACTAGATGCCTACAGGAAACCCATGAGCAGGACATGAAAGCGACAGCCCTCCGCTGCTGTTGCTTCCCAGCAGCTGATCTCCAGAGGCATTTCAACATGTTTGCCATTAACATCTTAAAATTTGCATCTGAAGCCATGCATGAACATGACCAACCTGGAAACCTGCCAGTAGTTTTCCCCCCTGTTCTATTTTTGTCCAAAAGCAATAGCTTCCTATTTAAGAATATAAGAACCACCCCGCTGGATCAGTCCAGCATCCTGTTCTCACAGTGGCCTTTGGGAAGCCTGAAAACAAGTCCAAGAGCATCAGCACTTACGCAGGAACTGGGCTGCAATGACTCCGACAATGGCTAGCAGCCATTGATAGCCTTATCCTCCATGAATTTGTCTAAACCCCTTTTCAAGCCATCCAACTTGACAGCTATTACTACATCTCATGGCAGTGAATTCCACAGCTTAACTACCAGTATATGCTGTGTGAATACCCTGGTTAACACATCAACAACTACATGCCTTCTTAAACAACCCAGCAGTAAAATTAGCAGCAACTAGGCCCCTGACAGCCTTCGAAAACCTCATCCTAACAACAAAGGGACACGGCAGAGGGATGGTATCTGCAATATACAAAATACTACTCCGAAACCCCACAAACCCCCTAAACACAATCAAAAAACAATGGGAGGATAACATAGGATATGAGATCAACCCCACGCAATGGACCAGAATGTGGTCTAAACACCCCTTTAAATCCATATCAACAGATATTAAGGAAGTGGAACTGTTTCCTAGCATGGAGAGAAGTAGCAGAGAAGGCTTCATCTAGATTATTGATGGCTGCTGTCAGTGGCAGACTTTGGTCTTTCAAATTTCAGCAGCGGCCTATCTGAGGTCGACCCTCCTCTGCCCACTTGTGGCCCTCCTCTTCCCCAGAGGCTGGGGTTAAATTCACAGGAATTCCTCCCAGTTTTTTCACTGGAATTACAGTTGACTCCTCAGTTACAATCCCAGAGTGCTCCGTGACTGGACCTAATGGTCAGGGGTACCTTTACCTTTACCTTTTTACCTCAATTACTAAGTTACAAGATCCTAAGGGTCACTTTTTCTAAGGACTCACAGTTTTAGGAGGAGAGAATAAAGTACAGAGGGAGGAGAGGCACTTAACCCTTTCCCACCCTCTTTTTCCAGTGCAACTATGGCATCATACAGAAAGCTTTAAGTTTTGTAGCCATAAGTCTGGCCTTTTGTTTATATAATAAAGGTGGCTAAAGAACAGAATGCTACCATATACTGTACCGGTATATTATGCTAGAATGTAGCAGGTTATGTAATCCCAAAGACTTGAAAGAGTTTGTGAGATTTTCCAAACAAGGCACTAAAGATAGCAATAATGAGTTAGGCTTATCATCTAATTACATGGAGAGCAGCTCATAAAACATGCAATATGTTAATTGGCATGCACCAAGTCATTTTAAGCATACCATGTATTGTGGATTTGCAGATAACAAAGCAAGATTGCAAAAAGAGACTTTTCTTTTGTTCCAGATCAAGTCAGAAGTTGGCTGCAACAACTGTTAATGTCTTAAGCTTACTCAGAAGACAACCATGCTGGTTACAAGAAAAAAATTAAGAATGCACATCTTAGATTTCCTTCTGAATTGTTTGGCCAGGTTCATTGTTGCAAATAGCTTTACCTTTTTTCTAACACAGATTCTGATCTTCAAGAGCCAGATGGGCGGGGTATAAATACATACATACATACTACTACTACTACTACTACTACTACTACTACTACTATTCAAGATATACACTTTCTCAGCACTACTTGGCATCTGTCTGTTTTGGGAGACAATGGTGGAATGTGCCTTTGGGGGTGAAGTCAAACTGTTGGACGGTTGCAGCACCTGATGTGGCTGTAGCGACTGATATGGGAGAGACATGTTTTGTTGCAGCTGGGACAGATGAAGGCATCCGGTTGTGCTGCACCATGGCGTTTCTTCTGTCTGAAAAGCTATATGAAATTGAACTTTGACTACTATCACACAGCCATTTAAAGGCACAAAACCTGTGTCTCGGTGCTTTTCCTCTAGAAATAAAGGGTGCTGGTACTGTGTACCATTGAGAAACCACATAAAATAAGCACTGCTCTGTGTTCAGTTACAGCAAGCCTAGAAGAATGTGAAATTGTGGGTGCCTTGTCATAAACAGAGGTCTCTTAATATTTAAGAGAAATATTTAAGGAGAAAGCCATATTTCTAAGGACTTCAGTGGATGAACTGCCGTTGGCATTTGTCGTGACAAGGACTCCAATACGGGACTACATGTTTTTTTTTGTTTTTTTAATGGAGTGTTTTAAAAAGAAATGTTTTAACCAAGCTGTACAGTTTAATGGGAAGAGAAGAAATCCAAGGGAAACTTAGCAGCCTCGTTAGATCAACTTACTGATACTTTTGCAGGAAATGTATAATTGACATCAAGAGCTCAGGAAGCCAAGCAAGTTATTTAGTTTCCACACAAAGCAGACATGACAGCTGAAGAACAGTCCTACTAATGAGCCAGTTCAGATGTACTCTGTCATAGATTTAAGTATTATAACCCCAGCATGTCCCCCAGTATAACAACACTGCAATATGAAAGGCTCAAACTAACCTTACAATTCGAGCAGCCACACCCAGCCACACAATTAGCTATTGGTAGAGATCTCCATTGGAGGCTCAGTCTTAATTATATAGCTTTCCCCATTCAGCATTCTTCCCAGCAAACCAATTAGCTTTCACTAACCTCTTCTAAAGGCTCTTTCTAGAAAAATACAACCGCCCTCCTTTCTCTAAAATGTTCTCTACTTGTACCACAAAACTAGCTACTATAGAAGAAATAAAAAGCCAGATTATCTCTGGAGTTTATTATTATATGCAAAAGGTAAGCTAAGGGTTTAAGGAAATGAGTATAATATTAATGCAGCCTAAAAAAACCAAACCCAAAAACTTCCCACATGTTTCTGCATAATTAGTTGTACAGAAAAAGCTTGTCAACTGCAGCTTTTTGGTATTTATTAATTCACCACTAGGTACGTGGTTTTGAAATCTTTTATATGGACCTGTCCAATGGCCTTCTGTGGAAAGGCCTTTAAACTGTCAGGTACATTTATGGCTTTGTTTAGACAAATACATCCTCAAAGTGGATGCACCCACGAGCATGGATTTGTATAAAAAGTTCCTGTTTCATGTGAGATCTGTCAGTAATAAAGAAGAACAATTGCCCTACTCAACGCATCCCACTGGAAAACTACATTTAAGCAAACCAGCATTCTTCCCTGGTCTTTAATCACTATAGAAACCATCACTGGGTAACAGTTGGGATATGGATTCAAAGCTTCCAAGCAGCGTCATCTGTACAGCTGAAAGTGGTGACTCGGATGCCGTTTACTTCATGGGGTATCTGAGCAGAGCTGGTGTACAGTGGAAAAAAGAGGAGTTGTTCTCATTGCCACCACGGTTGGTAATTCTAAACACGACATTCAAAGCATGAGCTACTTCCAACCAGTGGCTTCGCAACGGGGAGAGGGGCGGTGCACCCAGATGCCACATCTGGGGGGGCGACTAGAAGGCACCCAGTGTGGGCTCGCGGTGGCATGAGCAGCCATTGCGCCGCTGCAGCTGCATGTGGAGGATCCTCTGTTCGCGGCTGCAGCTGCGAGCAGAGGATCCCGGCACCATCCATATGGCGCTGGAGCGCCGGTGCTGGCAAACCGCTATGTACAGCGCATGTGTGGCGTCACTACGTACGGCGCATGCATCGTATGTAGTGACGCTGCACATGCGCCCTACGTAGCGATGCCCCGCCCCGGGTGGCACAACACCTTCATTCGCCCCTGCTTCCAACCACAGGTATATTCTATTCAGTGCCATTTTTAGTCGCTTGAGATGCACATACAGTGGTGCCTCGGTTCTCAAACTTAATCCGTTCCGGAAGTCCGTTCCAAAACCAAAGCGTTCCGAAACCAAGGCACGATTTCCAATAGAAAGTAATGCAAAACAGATTAATCTGTTCCAGACTTTTAAAAAACAACCCCTAAAACAGCAATTTAACATGAATTTCACTATCTAACGAGACCATTGATCCATAAAATGAAAGCAATGAACAATGTGCTGCAGTCACACAATCAATCAGTAGCTGAACTGGGTTCCACACAGCCACAAAAACAAATTAACCGAAGAAGCATCAAAAACAAAAATGCAAAATAAATAGAAACAAAAGCTCCAAACAGCTGCACCAGATGTTTGGCTTCTGAAAAACATTCAAAAAACAGAATACTTACTTCTGGGTTTTCAGCGTTTGGGAACCAAGGTGTTTGAGTACCAAGGTGTTTTAGAACCAAGGTACCACTATATTTGGGAAGTGTGAGTGGCATTCAGGCAAGGCCATGTTCATACCATATACTGTATTTAGAGCAGTATCTTGCTGCTTTAAAAAATCATGACTTTGCCCAAGGAATTATCGGGGCTGTTAAGAGGACGGGGTGTTGTTAGGAGACCCCTATTCCCTGCCTAGATGTACTGGAGAGGTTTAACAATCCATCCCTCTTCACAGATGACTCCAGTGAGGTCTCCAGAAGTTCCCCGCGAAGAGAGTGAAGTAATGAAGTCATTACTTTTAAAAGTGGTTAGAAAAAACATCTCCCCTCGGTACAGAAGCTCTTTCTCTACTTTCTTGTACTTGCACCGTTACCATGATGCGCTTGGTGAGCAACTGCGCTGGCGTGACCAAAGAATCGCGCTAGGTTTCTTCAAAGGTGTGGATTTCGTGCAAGTATGTTGTTTAGATTCATGTTGGGAAGGAAGGGGAATAATCACTGCTTTTTTTCTTCTAAAAAATGTTTAGGGGTACTCTCATTTTGACTTGAGAAAATCTCCATTTTATAGTTCAAATCGGGGGAAATAAAGACAGTAAATGGACAAAAGTACATAGATTTGCAAAATGTTTAGGGGTATGCGTACCCCTGCGTACCCCCCCCCCCAAAAGCACTGGGAATTGTGATGTTAACTCTTCATACTTTCATTATTATTTTTCATCTGGCAAATCTGTATGCGAATTTATTTGTTTAAGGAAACACTTACTTGAATTGAAAAAATTGTAATTGTTTTGTCTTCTCCTTCTGGATCTTAGGTTATTATTACTACTACTGCTACCATACCCTCCAACATTTCTCCAATGAAAATAGAGACATTCTCTTCCATAATAAAATAAATAAATCATTCCATACTTTTCTGTGTATAAGATTATACTTTTTTCCTTAGAAATCAAGCTAAAAACATGGGGTCATTTTATACATGGGTAGTGCATAGGGTGGACATTTGATTGGTTGCTGTCATGGCTGTTGGTGGCTATTGTTTGTGTCATTGGTTGCTGCATCAATGGGCGGTGTTTATTGGCTGAAGCTGCGGCAATTGGGCGGGCGATTGGCAGCTTCTGCAGGTGAGGGGGCAGACAGGAGGCAGATTTTGTGATGCGTGCGGGTGAGTGATTTTCGGCATCCCCCCTAAAAAAAGCTCAACAACCGTCGGTAAACTCTGTGCAATCCTCTGCAAAAAAAGCTCAACAACTTTGTGCCATCTCCCTCCATTTTCTTAAATTTCAGTCCCCCCCCAAATAGGGGGCATTTATACATGCGGCCGTCTTAGACAGAAAAATACTGTATATTAGACATCTTCCCTCACCACAGGGAACTCTAAGTGTCTTTACAAAAACAAAACATATTAGAAAGCACATGGCTGACTCTATGCACAATATTTTGTTACTCTCACAATATGGAGTATTTGGTAGACACATATAGGGGTTTCTATGTACACATGTAACAGTGCCCCTCCCTCAGCTAGGAGGCAAGCCGTCCTTTGAAATGTAATTTTACTTTTCTTGTCATGTAACAGTGCTTCAAGGCTGAGAAAAGCAATGCTGGAATTCTGCCTTCTGCACAGCTATTATAGGTGAGCCCCCCCCCCCCGTTATTTATTTCCATTTAGTCATCCTGGGAAGTAAAGTAAAGTGATGTCTCTCTCAAGATTAATGGCAAGCTGCTTTGTGAAGTGCTTGCAAAGGCACAATCTGTGTCCACCTTCGAGGTATTAAGAACACGTCATCACCACTGAGAGTGTGTTGCAACAAGAAGTCCCCAGTAGGGTTTTAGTAGAAGCTGTAATTTGATTTGCTAACTCCTGTGAATAAATTGAAGCAGATATCTATTTGTGGTTCAGATATCCTAGTAAACCAGCAATGAAATTATAGCCTGTAATGCCTGGAAGGGTTTACTTTACTCGGCAGGTAATGCCGTTAGATTCTGCAAATGCGGTCCCTTCTGTGAGCACATTAGTGCTGCCATTAATGCTACTAAAATAAAACACACAGTCTCCAACGCAGGAAAATATTCTATTCCCAACAGAATATGAAGTGCCTAATTTGATATTCCACGAAGGAAGCTACGGAGTAAACACAGGATCACATCCTTTTTCGAATGCAATACAACCGGAACCTGCATTACTTCAGCAGCTCTCTTGTTTGATCTTTGGATTAGTTTTGCACAAATACAGGAGAAAATTCCACCTCTAGTTAGGTTGGAGTTAAAACACAGCTCATCAGTGATATCTTTGTGGGGTGGGCAGGGCCGGATTTAGGTTTGATGAGGCTCTAAGCTACTGAAGGTAATGGGGCCCTTTATATGTCCAGCTGTCCTTTGTCAACAACAAATTGTCGCTGTTTTTTTGTGTTGAATATATGCTCTATGGTAATTTATGGACCTAATAGGCATCTAAAGCCATTTGCACATAACAAAATATGTATTTTATCAAAGTAATTATTGAACTGAAACACAATTAAGAAAAAGTATATTAATAGTGAAATACAATTATGAAGTATATTAATAGTGAAATAATTATTAAGCTCTAACTTAAAATGATTTTTTATTCATAACAAACTTAATAATGCAAACACATTGGCATTGTTCCTTTAGAAACAAAATTTACAAAGACTCATAACCTAGTCTCTAGAAACTTGCTATAACATGAAATAATAATAGCAAACCAGTGATATTTTAGGGAGCAAGCTAGCATGCGGGGCCCATTACTTACATCATAGGAGTCCTACACAACACTGTTGCTGTATGTAGGGTGGTTTTTTATCTTATATTTTGGAAATGTACATCCAGGGGTTTATTTCCTTTAATTTTTTTTCGGGGGGGGGGCTCCCAAGAGAGTGAGGCCCTACGCTATAGCTTGTTTAGGTTATAGGTAAATCCAGCACTGGGGGTGGGGACTAACTGAAAGGGAGTGAGGGTGAACAGGTGTGTGTGTGTGTGTGTGTGTGTGTGTGTGTGTGTGTAATGCCTGTATATTTTGCCTTCCGTCTCAGGTTCTACAAATGCTAGAAACTTTTTTTTTTTAAATGAAAGCTTGGAATATAGGGATCATGATTCCTCTGGTGGTTGGCCTTAACCAGCCTGTGGCTGTGCCTACCTTTCCTGAAATGAAAAGATTTGCTTAGGGAGTCCCCCCACCCTCGAAATCCAGACTATAAACCTGGGTGATTATTCCTGTCACTTATACCGTAATCATGTTATACAGCTGCAATATATGTCAATGCACAACAGACTGGGTAGTTTTTCTTTTCTTTTTCTTTTTTCTTAAAAAAACAGCACAGTTTGTTTCCCCCTGTAAAGTGTCACTGAAAATTTGAAACACTAATTAGGAAAGGTAAAGGGACCCCTGACCATTAGATCCAGTCGTGGACGACTCTGGGGTTGCGGCGCTCATCTCGCGTTACTGGCCGAGGGAGCTGATTAAGCATCAGACTTAGAATCATAGAATCGAAGAGTTGGAAGAGACCACAAGGGCCATCCAGTCCAACCCCCTGCCAAGCAGGAAACACCATCAAAGCATTCCTGGCAGATGGCTGTCAAGCCTCCGCTTAAAGACCTCCAAAGAAGGAGACTCCACCACACTCCTTGGCAGCAAACTCCTCTGTCGAACAGCTCTCACTGTCAGGAAGTTCTTCCTAATGTTTAATTATGTGGCCAGCATGACTATGCCGTTTCTGGTGAACCAGAGCAGTGCACAGAAACACCATTTACCTTCCCGCTGGAGTGGTACCTATTTATCTACTTGTACTTTGACTTTCGAACTGCTAGGTTGGCAGGAGCAGGGACCGAGCTATGGGAGCTCACTCTGTTGCGGGGATTTGAACCGCCGACCTTCTGATCGGCAAGCCCTAGGCTCTGTGGTTTAACCCACAGCGCCTTTGGAATAAAAGGCCACTGAATGCAGTGGGACTTTCTTCTTCTTTTTAAATAACTATTTTTTGGGGTTTAAGGATCATACAAATAGTAAATGTTACAAATAAATAGACCAAGTCTTCTCATGTCATTTGTATATCACAAAACAGCATAACACACTTGCAGTAATATCTACATCATATGGTTCATTATTAGTGGCCAATATAAAAGATCTTAGTTCGTAAATTGGTAGAGTTTAAGCGGTCATCTTCTTTCTTTCGTGGCCATGCTCCCCCACAGGCCCTTTCTTCTGAACAAATATGCACAGGCTTGCACTGTAGATGTTAACATTTGTATAAAACCCTCAAATCCATTTACTGGTAGGTAGTAAGACTTAAACTCTTGAGTGTAATCCTAAGTAGACCTACCTGATGAGCCTAGGGTACCTTTATTATTTCTGCTCTTAGCCCACATAGTCAGACTGTGTAGATCTATGCACACTGGGAGTAAGTCCTATTAAATTCGGTGAGATTTGTGACCAGGTAAATATGCATTGTTGTTCAGCTGTGTCCGACTCTTTGTGACCTCATGGACCAGAGCACGCCAGGCACGCCTGTCTTTCACTGCCTCCCGCAGTTTGATCAGACTCATGTTGGTAGACTCGAGAACACTGTCCAACCATCTCGTCCTCTGTCGTCCCCTTCTCCTTGTGCCCCTTCTCCTTGTGCATAGGGACATGCTATCACTGCATATTTCTAATAAATTTTCAAGACACTCTCTTTGAGGGCACACATTACGTTAAGTATGATACCCATGGAAGAAGGACACTCTCGGCTCAAAGGATATCAGAAGTATCTCCTCTGTGCTAAGTCAAATTGTTATCGGAAAGAAACAGGTCAGCTGTCAAAGTGAAGGATTATCGTCTTTGCTGCGCGCATTCCACAAGTAAGGAACACATATATCAAACGCTTTCTCCTTCATCTACCTGGTACTTTAAATAGGTTACAGTCTGCGTTCCAGTGAGCATAATTTGCTACTGTAATACTTTTGACTTTTGTAGCATTATGGTGGGAGCAAATTCAGCCCAGCATGGCCTGTATTTTTAGAATGCTCGGTGTGTACCTCAAAAGCCACCTTGCTGCTAACTAGGTCACAGTGAGAGGAGGATGCTCATCAAACAGTTCTTCCTAAAGAGGCTGTATGTGGCTGACCGCATGGAGTGGTGCTCAGCAATTCGTGACTGATCCAGTTCCAGCTATGTGACCAGTACCACCAAGCACAGATGTCACCTTAAGTAGAATCTGAATCCACATGGCAAGGCGGATTTGCATCTTCTTTCACTTAAGGTGTGAATCTTTTTGCTAGATTGGAGCAAATAGTCATCCCTTATTGTACCTTGCTTTCTTCTTCTTCTTCTTCTTCTTCTTCTTCTTCTTCTTCTTCTTCTTCTTCTTCTTCTTCTTTTCTTTTTAAATAAAGATCTCAATAAAGAAAAGGCTTTCTCAGCTCAGGAATTTATTTTCATTGCCAGAACCAAGCTCCCGTTCCTGTCACCCCAAAAATCCATCCCTGGTCTTCCCCGCAAGCTTTCTTGCTTTGAGTAGCTTAACGTGGGCAAAACTTGGTTGCAATTTGTTAGCGGTCTACTGCAAATCACTGGTGGTTCAGGTCAAATGCTCATCTAGTCTAGCATCCTGTCCTCACAGCAGAAGCTTGCAAACATAGCCTGAGCTCAACAGCACTGTTCCCTCCTGTGATTTCCAGCAAATGGTATTCAGAAGCACACTGACTCGGATAATGAAGGCTGAACAGCCGCCCAGAGTGGCTGGGGAAACCCAGCCAGATGGGTGGGGTACAAATAAATAAATAATCACCATGCTTGGCATATTACAATTGGACTATTAAGGATTTAATAGCAGAGTTTTTATATTTGATATTCATTTAATTGTCATAAAGCACTTTGTGCCTCCCCCCCGTTTGTCTCAGTTTTTTGTGTCCGTCCCCCCCCCCCCATTTCCCACCATTAATTTCTGTACAACAGAGACTATAGTCTGGGTTTGCCTTAGAATTTGAATCAGATTTATACCCATTTAGGATTTTCCCTTTAGCGTGGAGCTGGCAAGAATGGATGCCTTTGCTGCACATCTCATCCAGGGGGTACATAAAACAAACTGAATGTGATGCTAATGTATCATTGGAAAGCACGTCCAAGTTTTAAACACTTAACAGCAGACATGGAAGAAAGGTTTTCATTGGGCCCAGAGCATGTGGAAAGGGGAGATTTAACCCACTCAAGGTAGGAGCCCAGGTAAAATCCCCCCATGTTTTCCTAAGGTGGCCACATGGCGGGGAGGGCCTTTTATGGCTAGGAAGGTTTAAACCAGGCATACCCATACTCGTCCCTCCAGATATTTTGGGACTACAATTCCCATCATCCCTGACTACTGGTCCTGTTAGCTAGGGATGATGGGAGTTGTAGTCCCAAAACATCTGGAGGGCCGAGTTTGGGGATGCCTGGTTTAAACCTCCCCTCTCCACAAGCTGTAGTCCCAGTAAATATCTCTCCAAGCCTCCTATTATTATATTTAAAAATCCCAGCTGGGCTTTCAAATGACACGCTAGTGTTATATCTAATTTAGCCTTTAAGTGAACACACAATATCATACACCATGTCTCCAAACTTGACCTTTCTGCGTGCAACTCCAAGATCAACTATGAGGCATTCAGCAACTTCACATCTTACAAACTCTCCAAATCTCTTAGTTCATTGGTGGGGGAGATCAAGAGCTTCTCTGCTTGGAAACAGCCTTCATGATTAAACATTTTTTGCTTCCGATTATCATTACAATTAGTTGAAATCCCAGCGATAGAGCACCATGCCGAGTTTCCTAATGAACACCATGTGGCTTTCCTTGCAGTTGTAATAACTTAATTAAAAATCTGGAGAAGAGAACGTGCTTAGGTACAAAAGAAGTCCGTTCCTTTTTCAGCTGAAGCAGGAGGCAGCAGTTGCAGCATGCATGCCTCATGCAGTCCGACTTAACAAGGAATATTGCTAATACAGTGGAACCTCGGTTTTTGAACGCAATCCATTCCGGAAGACTGCTTGACTTCCAAAACATTTGAAAACAGAAAACTGAAAGCGGAAGCCTCAATACAACAGGGAAACTCAAAACGGAAGCCGCATAGCACGTTCGGCTTCCAAAAACTGTTCAGAAAATTAGAATCAGCCAAAAAGTACGACAACGGAGGCGTTCGACAACCGAGGTTCCACTGTAGTTACCAATACAGTCGTACCTCGGAAGTCAAACGGAATCCATTCCGGAAGTCCGTTCAACTTCCAAAATGTTTGGAAACCAAGGTGTGGCTTCCGATTGGCTGCAGGAAGCTCCTGCAGCCAACCGGAAGCCATGGAACACGTGTCAGACATTCGGCTTCCAAAAGAACGTTTGCAAACTAGAACACTCACTTCCGGGTTTGTGGTGTTCGGGAGCCAAGACATTTGAGTCGCAAGGCTTTCGACTTCCAAGGTATGACTTTACTTCTGAAAATATGGATCTGGGAAGCATTTTAACCAGTTTCATCTACATTTGTCCATGAAATACCCAAAGGGGGTGGGAAATTAAATCTTACAATTCAAGGTTTTCAGGCAATGAACATTGCCAAGAGTCAATTCACAGACACTTTGCTTGAGGATCACCACTTTTTCCTCTTATCTGGACTGTTGCGCGAGTGCAGGGAACAATCTACCTCAAGAAGCCATAGCTTTGCACACCACAGCCTCCTTACATAATGGGCTTAGCAGCTATTGGCCTGTGCCTGTGACGCTCAGTGAGGACAATTCATTTACTGTGAGAATGGATCAGTCCTGAGTGCAGTGGGGAGGAGGAAGCAATTAAAGTTCTTGCTTTTCTGATTGGCTTACTTGACTGATTTATACAGTCCGTATGTGTAGTGTGTGTGTGCACATGTCTATGTGCCTACAGTGGCTCTACTCACCCATATGACCCTCAGATGGAAGGCTGAAAAAAGGTTAGTAACCTCTGATGTACCGGTATATAGTAATGGTCCTAAAATTTAACTGCTGTTTATACATTGAGGAGGCAATTGGAAAATTGTGAGAACTCTCTAGATCCTCAATCATCACGTTTAGCCAAGAGTCCACTTCTGGTCTTAAAACTCTAATATGAAAGGGAAAGTGATTTATGATCTTTAAAAAAAATTATGATCTTTAAAAAATTTATGATCTTTAAAAAAAAAAAAGTTTCAGCCTTCAAAGAAGATTGCCCCGGAATTGGGGCAAAACCATTTAAAAATGAATGGAATGTAAGTAATGTTGCTGGATTAGCCTAGGACTCCTGAGCTGCAAACATTTTAGGATTACGATAATAGGGAGGAAATGTAGTAACTAGAGATTAAATGGCAGGTTATGGAAAGGAAAGTGTTACTGCTCGCTCGGTCTAAAGTGAACGATTCTATATATCAATACCGTATGCATCAATAACTATTAAAGCAAGCAAAATAGGAAATTATTTCCAGTAGCACCTTAGAGACCAACTGAGTTTGTTCTTGGTATGAGCTTTCGTGTGCATGCACACTTCTTCAGATACTTCAGATATTAAAGCAAGCGAACAAGTTTTGACACCCTTGCCATTTGTCCCTCTGGCCAATGCAGTTGGCAAATGCAGACAGGTAAGAATTGCACTGGTTTATTCAAATACAGATTCGTTGATGTGTGAAGTGCACCATAACAAGGGAACACACATTTTGCCACTGAAAAATTCAAGAAAAAAAGAAAGCACTAGCTGACAAATTGGGAGTGGGATCAATTATTTACCCTACAGTGCCTCCTGGTGGAGTAAACTTGCTAATGTTTTCTAACACACTTTTCTAAATGTCCAACTCAAGAAATACCGGGTAATATTGTTAGGGAATACTTGCATTACAGGGAGCCTTAGAATTCTAAGAACCAGAAAATAAAAATAGATGCAGTGAAAGACACAGCCCAGCCCTATGCATGTTTACATGGCACACTCTAATATAGACTTGACAATGCAGTGGTGCTTATTCTCATTCCTAAAGTACCTTAGAGCTCTGCTCGGCCTTTTGGAAGTTGCCCTTGCAAGTAAACATTGTTAAGAGTTCAACTGATTGAGGTTATGGGGACAGTCATGTGTCTCCAGGTGTGTCAGACTCCAGGGATTCTCTCCTCCCCCCGGCAGCCTCCAGGATCAAAGAAGAAACAAGAACATTTGTATTTATGGTTTTATTCAGCAGTCAGGGAGCCAGATGAGGGGTCTAGTCCTGGACGCCATGATGACGTTGCTCACTCTGAGCCCTTCCTTTTCCTTCCCCAACAACACACCATGTGGAAAGTCTCTATGGAAAGTCTGAAGAGTCACACGTCTCTGCAATCTTTCCCTATGGAAAGTCTCAAGAGTCACACGTCTCTGCAATCTTTCCCTATGGAAAGTCTGAAGAGTCACACGTCTCTGCAATCTTTCCTCTTGAATCCTAATTAACTGGCATGTTCTTGGAGAAGGAGGAGTTCCTAGGCTCTCCAAGGATGTGTCTGCTATCTGTTCTCAACCCCCCCTCCTTCTCCCAATACCTCGAAACTTCGCAGTTCTCTGTCCTGTCATGAATCAGTCCTGTCTCCGTCTCTTTTTGCAGCTACTGGAGAACAGGGCGGGGGGGTCTCCCCCCCTCCGAAAGAGGGGACGGAGGGGGCATTTCCCAGCCCTCCTCTTCAGACCAGTCCCTGACAAGGTGTGACAATACCTAATTATTTAAACAGGCTCAGCACATGGGTTGCATCCAGAGTTAGTCGTTGCTGAGTGCTGACCCATTGAAGTTAATAGGCACAACTAACTTAGGTTCATTCATTTCAGTGGGCCTACTAACTTAGTTGGGTACAGCCTCGTGTTGTAAATGCAAGAGATGAAAGGAGAGGCATGAGTAACGAGAGATAACCAAATCATAGAATTGTAGAGTTGGAAGAGACCTTGAAGGTTTATTGGGTCCAATTCCTTGAAATGCAGGACTCTCAGCTAAAGCATCCATGACAGATGGACACCCAACCTCTGCTTAAAAACCTCCAAGGAAGGTGAGTCCATGATCAAGGGACTCAGTTCCACTGTCAAAACAGCTTTTACTGCCAGAAAGTTCTTCCTGATGTTGATTCAGAATCTCCTTTCTTATAACTTGAAGCCATTAGTTTGGGTCCTACCCTATGTATGGAGCAGGAGAAAATAAACTTGCTCCATCTTCCATGTGACAGCCCTTGAAATATTTGAAGATGCCTATCGCATCCTCATACTTCCAGAACCTTTATCATCTTGGTCGCACTCCTCTGCACACATTCCAGCTTGTTCATACCCTCAGCACACCAGTAACATTTAATAAATGTATTGGGGCAATGATAGCAGTTAAATAAGTACAACAGTGTTTGTAATTACCGTAATGCTCTATTAGGCCTTCAAATCAGACATAGTTGCCCTTTGCAACCACTGGGAGGCGGCAGCAGCCTAGGTTTGATTTCTCTGCATAGACATGCTATGCCTATATCAAACCACAGGCACTCAGTGTGCATGCAGACGAAAGCTCATACCAAGAACAAACTTAGTTGGTCTCTAAGGTGCTACTGGAAGGAATTTTTTATTTTATTTTGTTTTGACTATGGCAGACCAACACGGCTACCTACCTGTCACAGGCACTCAGGTGTGCTAGCGATGGGTAAGTATGTCAGTTGCAATTTCTTTCAGTTTCTCAGTTTTCCAATAAAAAAAATCAGTTTTCCACATCAGTTTGCATTTGTTTTTTTTTTAAATGTCGTCATGAAAATTCACCAGCTTTTGTGTGCAGTTTTCTTCTTATGTGCAATGTTGCCCCCCATTTTACAAAAGGATTTCCCCCTAAAACAATTCATTTTTGTATGTCATTTTCACTCATATAGGCATTCATATGGATAATTTACCCCAGTACATGCATTTTTTTGCACCCATTACATGGCTGGAGAGCTGCCCTGCAAAATTCAGAGGTGTGGATTTTGAAAGATGGCTCCGTTCAGACTCTCATATCATGCGGATTAGGTGAGTTCACCTTTTAATGTGAGCCATATTGAATTTCTCCCCTCCATCCCCAGCTGTGTCTCCGTCATTAATTGCTGCAGGTAATTCAGCCAAGCTAAAAGCTGGAGGGGGGAAGCTGGCAATGGTTAGGCCTCTGCCTCACATCCTGGAAGAATAATTAATTCATTCTTGTCCCCAAATACAGAGATCGTCCCATTCACCAAATCATCCAAAATGAAGTTGTGCATCCCTGTGTCTGCTCATATGGCTGCAGACACTCACAGGTGGAGAAATGGCTCATCGCTATTTATGGGGGCACCTTCATTTTGTGGCACAAGGAGTCAGTGCATCTGGCTGTTATCCAGAAGGTTGGTGGTTCAAATTCACCCAGGGACAGCTGTGGACAGGACTCCCGCATTTCAGGGGCCTGGACCAGATGACCCTTAGGGTCCCTTCCAACCATAGCTATCACCTTTTCCCTTTTCTTGTTAGGAATCCTATTCAGAATAAGGGAATTTCCCTTTAAAAAAGGGAAAAGTTGACAGCTATGCTTCCAACTCTACAGTTCCATGATTCTAACCCTGCTCCTGTGCATTTAACAACAGCCTAAGATGCTGAAATCATCCAGCAGCAATCTACCTACTTAATAGCACTCTTCCCTGCTTAGGAACCGGGCTAGAAAGAAGATGCCAGCCTTAATTACATCATGTCTGTTCTCATGGGAGATGACACCTTTTGAACGACTCTTGTTCTTTTACCAGACATTCTACTGGTTTACTTTTTACCAAGCAAAGGTGCTCTAATGTGGTGGCTCTGTGGTCTAAACCAGTGTTCCCCAACCTTGGGCCTCCAGCTGTTTTTGGCCTCCAACTCCCATCATCCCTGACCACTGGCCTTGCTAGCTGGGGATGATGGGAGCTGTAGTCCAAAAACAGCTGGAGGCCCAAGGTTGGGGAACACTGGTCTAAACCACTGAGCTTCTTGGGCTTGCTGATCAGAAGATTGGTAGTTCAAATCTGCATGACGGGGTGAGCTCCCGTTGTTTGGTCCCAACTCCTGCCAACCTAGCAGTTTGAAAGCACGCAGTGCAAGTAGATAAATAGGTACCGCTGTGGCAGGAAGGTAAACGGTGTTTCCGTGCGCTCTGGCTTCCATCACAGTGTTCTGTTGCGCCAGAAGTGGTTTAGTCATGCTGGCCACATGACCTGGAAAGCTGTCTGTGGACAAACACCGGCTTGCTCGGTCTGAAAGCGAGATGAGAGCCATAACCCCATAGTCACATTTGACTGGACTTAACCATCCAGGGGTCCTTTACCTTTTACCTAATGGGGGGGGGAAGTGCACCATTGCCTGTAGTGCATCTATTAAAGCCACACAGCTCCTGTCAGGAATGGGGTGGAACCTGCGATACTTGGTGGTGGCCATCGGAAAGCAGGAGGGATGACTGTGGCATCGGACAGCAATACTGATACAACGGAGAGCCTGCCATCTTTTGCATGAACGTGGGCCTGAAATTCCACAGAGAGTTGTTGTTCTCCGTGCTCCTCCAGGGAGTCTCTTGAATCAAAGTTTTCCGCAGACTTGAAGTGAATTGTCAGTAAATGACAGCATAATGAATAGCCTAGCATAGCTGAGAGGAAGCTTTGGGTTCTGTAATTGGGAATGTGAGATATAGAGATGCTGTCGGAAAGGAGATATTCTCGCAGCTCCTACCGTTCAAAATGAAGAACACTGCTGGATTCAAAACAGTGCTGGACCTGTAGGTTGGCAATTTGTGATGCGGAAGGATCTTTTGGAATCATAGAATCATAGAGTTGGAAGAGACCACAAGGGCCATCCAGTCCAACCCCCTGCCAAGCAGGAAAACCATCAAAGCATTCCTGACAGATGGCTGTCAAGCTTCTGCTTAAAGACCTCCAAAGAAGGAGACTCCACCACACTCCTTGGTAGCAAATTCCACTGCCGAACAGCTCTTACTGTCAGGAAGTTCTTCCTAATGTTTAGGTGGAATCTTCTTTCTTGTAGTTTGAATCCATTGCCCCGTGTCCGCTTCTCTGGAGCAGCAGAAAACAACCTTTCACCCTCCTCTATATGACATCCTTTTATATATTTGAACATGGCTATCATATCACCCCTTAACCTTCTCTTCTCCAGGCTAAACATACCCAGCTCCCTAAGCCGTTCCTCATAAGGCATCGTTTCCAGGCCTTTGACCATTTTGGTTGCCCTCTTCTGGACACGTTCCAGCTTGTCAGTATCCTTCTTGAACTGTGGTGCCCAGAACTGGACACAGTATTCCAGGTGAGGTCTGACCAGAGCAGAATATAGTGGTACTATTACCTCCCTTATCTAGACGCTATACTCCTATTGATGCAGCCCAGAATTGCATTGGCTTTTTTAGCTGCTGCATCACACTGTTGACTCATGGAACA
Organism: Lacerta agilis; assembly: GCF_009819535.1. Lineage (NCBI taxonomy): Eukaryota > Metazoa > Chordata > Lepidosauria > Squamata > Lacertidae > Lacerta > Lacerta agilis. The sequence continues at coordinate 85,013,711 of NC_046313.1, read as the reverse complement.
TGCACGGAATAGTCACCCATCCTTCTGAAATTGTTCAGCCACAAATACAGGATGTATTTTGGGGGTGGGGGGGGGGAGGAGAGAAAAATCCAGATCACTTGCCTTTCCATGTATTTTCTTCCATGTATTTCCTTTTTTAAATGCTTATGAGTTTGGAGTCTTTGATGAAACTGCATGTCGCTTTTAGGTGCTCTCTCTCTCTCTCTTTTGCATAGGAAGCAGCAAATGAAGGAAATTGATAAATCCTAATAATGGCTCAAAGGGAAAATGGGCCACCCTTGACCATGCCTCAGATCTTCATCCCCTCAGTGCTTTGTTGTCTCTTCCCCCCCCCTCCCCCTACATTTCATCTTCACAACTACAATGTGAGGTAGGTCAGGCTAAGAGATAATGGCTGGCCCATGGTCTTTCTGTGAGTGTCATGGCTAAGGAGGGATTTGAACCCGGATCTGTATATCTTTTCCTGCTTTGCAGGGAGTTTGTCTAGAAGAAGAAGAAGAAGAAGAGTTTGGATTTGATACCCCGCTTTTCACTACCCGAAGGAGTCTCAAAGCGGCTAACATTCTCCTTTCCCTTCCTCCCCCACAACAAACACTCTGTGAGGTGAGTGGGGCTGAGAGACTTCAGAGAAGTGTGACTAGCCCAAGGTCACCCAGCAGCTGCATGTGGAGGAGGGGAGACACGAACCCGGTTCCCCAGATTACGAGTCTAGCACTCTTAACCACTACACCACACTGGCTCTCAGAGTAGATGATCCTTTGGGTCCCTTCCAACTCTACAGTTCTATAATTAAGCATCAGACTTAGTGCCTAAACTGTTGAAACATACAGGAGGACAGAGGCTTGTGTAAGGGTAATGTCTGTGCCATGCCTGCAAATCAATTTCTTGCTTTTTTTTTGTAATTCAGAAGCAGAGCACTTGCTAGCAATTCCAGTGTTAGTACCCATGGCTTATTCTGGAAGGCTGCTGGTGTTCACATGCCACACAAAAAATAAATCACTTTTTTTACGGGTCACTTTTCGAAATCTGCTTCCCCTGCCTTAATATAAACCTGCTTCTTTCTTTCTTTGGAGACGATTTCCACCGCCTTTCTGCAGTAGCTGAATAGAAGCGTCCCCCTTGCAACCATGCATGGCTAGTTCACAAAAACAACATTCGCAAGATGAAGCGGAAAATCGAGTCTAGTCTCCTGCGCTAATGATACATATACATTTAAAAATAAGAATCTTGTGTTTCTCAGACATGCAGTCAAAGCAGCAGAAAACTGCTCCAAAGCCTATGAAAAACCATATTATATAACCTCTGTAATTAGGCTGCCTTTAATTACACTGGTCCCTTTCCCTGATCAATTTGTGACTTTTGGGTCTGTAATTAATCTTTCAGAATGTCAGACAGCTCACAGCACATTTATCTCTTTGTCACAAGGCACACCCCTACCAGTATTGTCCTGTGTCCTCTATGTAGGCTTTATTGCTTTAAACTCAGCTTGTGTGCCTCTCAAACCAAGTTTTGTTGTTCTTCTTAGTCAGCAACCTTTTTCAGCTGTGGGCCGGTCCACCATTCCTCAGACCATGTGCTGGGCCGAACTATATTTTTTGCGGGGGGGGGGGGGAGGAAATGAACAAATTCCTATGCCCCACAAATAACCAAGAGATGCATTTTAAATAAAAGGACACATTCTACTCATGTAAAAACCGTGCTGATTACCAGACCGCCTGCGGGCCAGATTTAGAAGGCGATTGGGCTGCATCTGGCCCACGGGCCTTAGTTTGCTTACCCCTGTTCTTAGTATTATACTGCTATATATTTTAGAAAAGTGTTTGTCCGCTATGCTATGATATTGTAACCAAATTTTGCATCATATTTTCCCCTGAGAACTGGATTTTGCCTATGTTTGGGTGCCATTTTGGATCAAGATGGCGGACGGAACATTTCCAAACTGCACTGATCTCAATCCCTGATTTCAAAGCTGATCTGATTTGCTGGTTTCTTGGAATCCCAGAGTCACACTGTGCACGAGGCTGCCAGTACATTATAAAAGAAGAAGAAGAAGAGTTTGGATTTGATATCCCGCTTTTCACTACCTGAAGGAGTCTCAAAGTGGCTAACATTCTCCTTTTCCTTCCTCCCCCACAACAAACACTCTGTGAGGTGAGTGGGGCTGAGAGACTTCAGAGAAGTGTGACTAGCCCAAGGTCACCCAGCAGCTGCATGTGGAGGATCGGAGACACGAACCCGGTTCCCCAGATTACGAGTCTACCACTCGTAACCACTACACCACACTGGCTCTCAGTGTAAAAGGAACTGCTAGAGACGCTATCCTCTGAATTGAGTGCAAATGCTGTGGACAATTGGGAATTTGGGGAATGTTTCTTTACTGAAATGTATGGTTACTTTGACATGCCCCCTAAAGACTTGGTGAGAATGGGAACTTCTTCTTTTTCACTGCATGGGGGAGGGTGGGGCTGAGGAAGGGAGGCAGCTGAGGTGTGAAATGGGAGCAGGGGGAAGAAAGGGAGAATCAAAAAAGGAGAAGAGAAGGGGAGAAAGGGAAGGGAATGGCTGAGGGGTGTGTATGGATGGGGGTGCATGAATGGAAAGGTGTGTGTACCTGGAAGAAAGCACGAGAGTTTGTGTGATGGCTCTGCCCCTGCCCACTTTTATCTCTGCCCCCACCAACTGCAGGCATGTGGCTTTTGGGTGACTCCCCATCTAGGGCGCTTTCAGACAACCTGTTTATTGAGCATTCATCCTGATTGGTTTGAAGGGAGGCTAGACAAAAGTGCATTAAAGCAAGCATTATCTCCACCACCAGAGAGAAATGGCAAATTACCGGTAAGCTGTTAGAATATGCTGAAATGGCAAAACTCAGGAACCCAGAACAACTTCAAGAAAGAATGGGGGAGATTTATAACTTGTTTAGGAGACCACTGTAAGCAGATGAAAACATTAGCAGGATTTCAATAACACTTGTCATGTGACAAATATAATGGACAACATGGAACGATAAAACATATGGATTATGTAATAATATGCAGTTGAAAATGTTGACAATAGGACCCATGGGGGGGAAGTTGGGAAGTTGAGGGATTCAGAGAAATCTCTCAATGTGGATATCTATTTTGTATTGTTATAGCTTTGCACTTGTAAAAAAAAAAAAATTCAAAATCAGATAAAGCAAGCGTAATTCATACTTTCCTGATCGTGAAGAAGTCTGATCTTTGGGGGAAGCGGGTTCATTGTACAAGACCTCTCCATTTGCTACGATCACAAAACTGGATTTGCTGTCATGTGGCTGAATCCCATCCAAAATTAGCAAAAGTCCACATGCACCCCAGCTGCTTTAGTTAATTGTAATGTGTGATCATTTCATTGAGCGGCGCTGTTAACCCTGGACTTTGGGGCATAAGGTCACCCCTTGCCACAGAGTGGCCTGCAGTCTGGTGGCAGTGTGGTAGGCCAGCAGCTTCATTAGGAAACACTGCACAGGTAGCTGACACTGCACACCTCTGTTTTATTTTAACTTGCTTTCCCAAAGCGACTATGATGAGATTGGCAGTGAGCTCAGGCACTGACTGATAGCACCATGGGGATTTGGGGGATGAATAAAGCATTGGAGCACTGCAGGGGAGGAGGCGGAGTTCCCATCCTGCAACAGCCACCTGTGCCCTCACACTGTTCCAGAGAGTCCTTCCATCATCAGGAGAGTCTTTGGGGGGCCACAGGGAAAGGAGTACAGAGGAGGAACTAGGAAAGCCCTTTTGTGTTTGTGGAACTGGGCTCACACTTCCTGGATCCAGTCCATTATTTCTATTGTTGCACTTATTCTTTCGGTTTGTTGTACTTCTGAAAAAGCAAGATCTCTAGGAGCCATTGATAACAACATGATAGATTATCTAAGAAGCGTTCTTACTTGGTTTATTTTCTAGGGCCAAAAGGAGGAAACTTCAGCAGAAAATGATTAGCAGAAGAGCATAATTAAAGGGAAGAAGTGATTTACAAGGATGGGGACAATCGATAGTTAAGGGAAGAAAACAGCAGAAATGATTGCTCGCGAAAGGAAGACAGAGAGAAATCGAAACGTTAAGTAACAGTAGACACTGCGAGTTGTGACATTTCAATCAAACTGGATCATGATGAAATTTTGGATCTGTGGTTACATACGAAAGCTTCAGAATGATCAAGTGAATGTTTTGAATAATTTCTTTTATGTAACTGACAGGTAGAAAATCAGAAGTCCTTTTTTCTTTTCTTTATTTCTTCCATTCTTTCCATTTCTCTTCTTTCTTCTCTTTCCTTTGGTGTCCTCTGCTCTGGGTCATTATTGGGGTCACATGAAGGTGATGGTTGGTTGGTGAAGGACCTTGAGTGAGAGGCAGGGTAGCGTGGATCTCCCAGGGTGAGAGACTGGGAGAAGATAGGCAATTTCCCAGGTGAGGGCTGGGAGGGTCGACTCCTTTCTGTGTGAGACAAGGGTTAAGAGCTATCCTTGGGAGAGGACTCTGTATTGTCTTTTCTCTTTATCTCTCTGTTTTTGTTTCTATTTACACTATTTTATTTTATTTATTTTATTGCAGTATGGAAAAGCTTTAATAAAATCTTATGGGGAAAAAAAAAGAATGATCAGACCTAAGATCTGGGTTTTAGATGACACACAGAATATTAGCAAGGTCAACTTGTGAAATGGGAGAATGTATGAAGAATGAAGTCAGTTTTACCCTTCTTGAGTTCCAGGATACATCTACAAAAGAGAGTTGACTTCGTGGTTTCCCTCCCCTCTTCCACACCAGCTGTGATGGCCTGGGAGTCAGACTCTGATGCTGAACCTGAGGGATCCCAGCCTGCACAGGATTCCCCGCCTCCAGAACCAGCTGAGCCGGGGCCAGGGCTTGAGCCTGAAGGATCCCCACCTGTGCTGGATCCCCAGGTGCAGGCATCAGCAGAGTCTGCTCTGGCTCCTGATGGGAGGGAGGACCCATTGCCTGCAGGTGCTCCACTCCCAGCCTCTTCAGAGGAAGCTGAGGCTTCCCCTGGGTCCTGTATCCCACCATCCTCTCCTGAGCTACAGAGGCTCAGGGCAGAGAGGCGAAGGGAGTTAAGTGTCTGCAGGAGGAGTGCTCGCCTCCAGGCCCGGAGGAGAGGCGAGTCTCCGGAGGATCGGGACCGCCCTAAGCATAGGGCCAGATAAAAGCCAGCCAGACGCAGCCCAAGTTGCGTGAGCAACTTAGTTGCAAGCGTGTGCTCAACCTGCAACCTTGTGCCTGAACCTGCCTTGGACCTTGACCTGCTTCCTGCCTCGCTCCCTGCCGGACTGACCTCCTTTGGACCCCTAGACCCAGGACTGGACTTGGACCTCGCTTCATGGACAAACCCTTGGGGCCAGCACAGTTTGCTCACGCCACACCCGCACTCCCCCTTCGCTGGGGTGCGTTCGGGAGGAACTAGTAGCCATGGCCGACCAGGCGGCTGCGCTGGTGGCATTGGCCCAGGAGAACCAGGCCTTGACCCACATCGTGCAGCAGCTAAGCAATGCGGTTACGGCGCTTCAGCAGCGTTTGGATGCCTTACCGGCTCCTGGGGCCGCCGCCCCAGCTCCTGGCAAGTACCCAGTGGCCCTGCCAGAGAAATTTGATGGGTCCCCAGCCAGCTTTCCCATGTTTCTCGCCCAGGCCAAGCTGTATATTCAGGGGCGAGCTCGGGATTTCCCCGACGACCGCACCAAGGTGCACTTCCTGATCAGCTTGCTGAAGGACCAGGCGGCCAAGTGGGCGTTGCCGCTGCTCCGGCAAGACTCCCCCTTGCTGACAGACTATACGGGGTTTTGCAATCTTCTGGAAACCACGTTCACCAACCCTCAGAAGGGGAGTCAAGCCAATCGGGCAATTCGGCGGTTGAAACAGGGCAAGTCCACAGTGGCCACCTACGCCACGGAATTTCGGCTGCTGGCGCAGGACTTGATCTGGAACGACTCTGCACTGCGGGACCAGTATCTCGAGGGACTTTCAGACGAGATACTGGATCAGCTGGCCACGTTGGATCGCCCTGCCACACTGGATGCCCTCATCCAACGGAGTCTGCAGATAGACGATCGGTTGGAGGACCGTCGCCAGGCCCGGGGCCGCCAGCACTCCGGGCTCCCGGCGCCGGTGCTTCCCTGCAGTTCCGTGGCCAGAGCTGAGTCATTGGAGGAGCCGATGCAGCTCGGGGCAGCGCGGCCTCGCCTCTCCCCCTCGGAAAAGACTCGGCGTCGAGAGGGGAACCTGTGTCTCTACTGCGGTGGGAGTGGACACTACGCCCGAACCTGCCCTGAGAAACGCCAGCCGCAGGGAAAACGGCCAACCCCAGTAGCCGATGGCCCAGGCTACCTGGGGTCCCAAGCATTGCATGATGGGCCCTCACCAGTGGAATTGCAACACCTCATGATACCGGTGCGTCTATACCCCCCCGGTGGGCCCTGGATTCTCACCCACGCTCTGGTGGATTCGGGGGCAACCCGCTCCTATATGGACTCTGCCTTCGCCACTCAGCATCAGGTGCCGCTTCAGAACAAGCCGGAACCAGTACAGGTGGAAGCAATTGACGGACGGCTCCTACGCTCGGGCGCTGTTACTCGGGAGACCCAGCCCTTGGTCCTGTGCTACCAGCAGCACCGGGAGGTGCGAACCCTGGACATTGCCACCATGCCCCGGTTTCCCCTGGTGCTTGGGATGGACTGGCTGGAGTCGCACAATGTTCAGATCGACTGGGTCAATCGGACTGTACGCTTCCCAGACCCGGGTTCCCATGCTCAGTCCGAGTTAGTAGCTGCTGCCCCCATGGGGCAGGCTGTGTCAACGCTCCCTGCCGTGTACCAGGACTATTTAGACGTGTTCGAGGAACAGGGAGCAGACCAGCTGCCGCCTCATCGGTCCTTCGACTGCGGCATAGACCTACAGCCTGGGGCGCCCCTGCCTGTGAGCCGCCTATATTCTCTTTCGGAGCCAGAGCGTGAAGCCTTGCAGGACTTCCTTCGCAAGAACCTGGAACGCGGGTTCATTAGGCCCTCTACCTCACCCACTGCCGCTCCTGTACTCTTCGTTAAGAAGAAGTGTGGGGAGCTTCGCCTCTGCCATGACTACCGGGCCCTGAATAAGATCACCATCCCAGACCGGTACCCCTTGCCCCTTATTGCAGAATTGCTGGAGCGGGTGCAGGGGGCGCAGATGTTCACCAAACTGGACCTCCGAGGGGCCTACAACTTGATTCGGATCCGTGCCGGGGACGAGTGGAAGACGGCATTCGGGACCCGGTATGGGCAGTTTGAATACCTGGTTATGCCGTTCGGATTATGCAACGTGCCCGCCGTGTTTCAACGGTACATCAACCACGTGTTCCAGGACTTGCTAGACAAATACGTGGTGGTGTACCTAGATGATATTCTGATTTATTCCCGTGACCCAGCCCGTCACGAGAGTCATGTTCGGTCCGTGTTGCAGCGCTTGCGGGAGCACCGCCTGTACGCCAAGCTCAGCAAGTGCGAGTTCCACCAGCGGTCAGTGGACTTCCTTGGACACCGACTCTCCCCTGACGGGGTGCAGATGGACCCTGGGAAGGTGGCTGCGGTTCGAGAGTGGGCAGCGCCCCGGAACCGCAAGGACTTACAGCGGTTCCTAGGGTTCGCCAACTATTACCGGACCTTCATTGCAGATTATGCTCATCGCACCACCCCATTAACCCGACTGCTGCGCCCCAAGACGCCCTTCTCCTGGGATGAGGAGGCTGAAGTGGCATTTCAGGGGTTAAAAGCCTGTTTCCAGAGGGTGCCGATTTTACAGCATCCTGATCCCTCTCGTCCCTTCGTGGTGGAGACTGATGCCTCCAGTACGGCTCTCGGTGCCATCCTGTCTCAGCAACATGGACCTGATGCGCCGCTGTTACCCTGCGCTTACTACTCCCGGCAGCTCCTTCCAGCGGAGCGTAACTATACCGTGTGGGAACGGGAACTACTGGCCATCAAGGTGGCCTTTGAGGTCTGGCGCCATCATCTTGAGGGGGCACGACACCCGGTGGAAGTGAGAACGGACCACCGGAATCTGGAGTACCTCCAGACCACCCGCAAGTTGAACCAAAGGCAGATCCGGTGGGCGCTGTTTTTCTCCCGGTTCCAGTTCCGGATCCGCTACATCCCTAGCTCCCAAAACCGGAAAGCGGATGCCCTGTCCCGGAAACCCGAGGACGTCGCGGACACTGTACAGCAGGCAGTACCGACGACTATCTTACCACCGGCCGCATTCCTGGCCACTCAGGAGGCCAAGCCGCTGCAGGCTCGGGTGCGAGAACAGCAAAGGGTCGACGCTTGGGCTCAGGAACGGCTCCGGGAACTGTCTGACGGGTCATGCCCTCGATATCCGGGGCTAGCCCTGCACCAGGGCCTACTGCTGCACCAGGGTCGTCTATACATCCCACCAGGACCATTGCGGGCTGAGGTTCTCCAGTTGTCCCACGATGCCCCAGCAGCAGGGCACTTTGGGCGGTACCGGACCACCCATCTGGTAAGCCGGGAGTTCTGGTGGCCCCGCCTGAAGGCTGATGTGGCACGCTATGTTGCTGGTTGCGATGTCTGCCGGCGGGCCAAGGGTCCTACCGGGCGACCTCCCGGTCTGCTCCAGCCATTACCAGTCCCACCGCGTCCCTGGCACACGGTCTCGCTGGACTTTGTGGTGGACTTGCCCCCATCTCGTCACTGTACCTGCCTCCTGGTTTTCACGGACCATTTCACTAAGATGGTGCACTGTGCCCCCTGCCCGTCCATACCCACAGCTAAGGAAACGGCTCAACTGTACTTGCAGCACATCTTCCGCCTGCATGGCCTTCCCGAGCGTGTGGTTTCTGACCGCGGCGTCCAGTTCACATCCCACTTCTGGCGAGCCCTGCACCAGACCCTTGGGACGGAGGTCTGTCTATCTTCGGCCCACCACCCGCAGACCGATGGCCAGACGGAACGGGCAAATGCGGTGCTGGAGCAGTACCTCCGGTGTTACTGCAGCTTCCAGCAGGATGACTGGGTTGATCACTTGCCATTGGCGGAGTTCGCCTACAACAATGCAGTGAACGCCTCCACCCAGCAGACCCCGTTCCAGGCCTCCTACGGCTACCATCCACGTTTGTTCCCAGACGTGCTGCCAGCTTCCGCGGTCCCCGCAGTGACAGACTGGCTTCAGGAGCTTCAGTCCCAGCAACAATTATTGATGGAGCAACTGCGCCAGGCCAAGGACGCTTACAAGGCCCAGGCTGACCGACATCGTCAGGAGGGGCCAGAACTCCATGTTGGCGATCGGGTGTGGCTCTCTACCCGTCACCTGCATCCTTCTCGGCCCTCACGAAAGCTGGATGCACGGTTTGCCGGCCCATTCACCATCACTGCGCAGGTGTCGCCGGTGGCGTTTCGCCTCCAGTTACCTCCATCGCTCAAGGTTCACCCAGTATTCCACCGGTCCCTACTTAGTCCAGTCGCCCCGCCCGACGAGTTCCACCCAGACAATCCACGACCGCAGCCAGTTTTGGTTGAGGGGGAGCCTGAGTACGAGGTGGAGCGCATTCTCGACTCACGATACCGCAGGGGGAAGCTCCAATACCTCATCGACTGGAAGGGGTATGGGCCTGAGGATCGTTCATGGGAACCAGCGGAAAACGTCCACGCACCTGCCTGCCTCCGTGATTTCCATGCAGCTTACCCCAGCAAGCCTGGTCCAGCCCCTCGGTTGAGGGGGAGGCCTGGGAGGGGAGATGGTGTGATGGCCTGGGAGTCAGACTCTGATGCTGAACCTGAGGGATCCCAGCCTGCACAGGATTCCCCGCCTCCAGAACCAGCTGAGCCGGGGCCAGGGCTTGAGCCTGAAGGATCCCCACCTGTGCTGGATCCCCAGGTGCAGGCATCAGCAGAGTCTGCTCTGGCTCCTGATGGGAGGGAGGACCCATTGCCTGCAGGTGCTCCACTCCCAGCCTCTTCAGAGGAAGCTGAGGCTTCCCCTGGGTCCTGTATCCCACCATCCTCTCCTGAGCTACAGAGGCTCAGGGCAGAGAGGCGAAGGGAGTTAAGTGTCTGCAGGAGGAGTGCTCGCCTCCAGGCCCGGAGGAGAGGCGAGTCTCCGGAGGATCGGGACCGCCCTAAGCATAGGGCCAGATAAAAGCCAGCCAGACGCAGCCCAAGTTGCGTGAGCAACTTAGTTGCAAGCGTGTGCTCAACCTGCAACCTTGTGCCTGAACCTGCCTTGGACCTTGACCTGCTTCCTGCCTCGCTCCCTGCCGGACTGACCTCCTTTGGACCCCTAGACCCAGGACTGGACTTGGACCTCGCTTCATGGACAAACCCTTGGGGCCAGCACACCAGCACTTTATTAAGATGTTCATTATCCCTAACAATGCATCATAAAAGGAGGCACATTCCTGACATCTCCTGTACACAGCCATTGTTTCCCCTGTGCTGTCCCAACAGCATCATCCATCCTTCCTACTAGAAAATGGCATGCCTGGTCCCTTTTCAGACATCCATTGTATGCTGTCAGGGATGCTTTCTCTCTTCTTTGGCAGAGTCCCTGATTGCATATATGGAATCTACACGTACACAGTTGGATACATGCAGCCTTTATTTACTTTCAGATGTATGTGTAGAATTTTGGAGAGGGGACAGGGAACATGATCCCAATCACACACCCACACCCTGCTGTCTGAAACCATATTTTCCATTTATGTGGGGATGCCTATATGTGTACAGTTTGCATGTGATAAGTCTTTACTGAGCATTTCTTCTTCCTCTTCTTCTTCTTCTTCTTCTTCTTCCAGGGCAGTTATATGAAAATGAGCATTCATCCAGCCTGTATCCTGATTTGCTTGCGGAATGTTTACCTGTCTTCCCACCGTTCACTAATCTGACACTTATCAGTGCATTTCCATGTCACTTTGCAAACGTCAAGAAATCAGATTCTTGTTTGAGGTAGATCTGTTATGCTAAGGTGACAATGTGCTCTAATCTGCTTTAATAGCACAAACTCAGGGTTCTGGTATATACCGTACTTGAATCTGGTACACACCCTCACTAAACACCTGAAAAGGTTCAGAGTTAGGCAAGGATTATAATTGACTTGTTTATAATCCTCTGGTTTGGAAAACTTGGTTTTCCTCCTAAGATGTTTTGGGCTGGCATATATAATGTTAAACACACACACACACACACACCTCTTTCCAAAAGCTGTTTAAGAAAATGACGGTCATATCGCTGTTAGACTGCCTTATTTTCACTCAACAAATGGAAATCTTGGTTCTGCGCCATTTAAATGGAGAGAGGAGGTGGCGGTGGGCTGGCGCTCTCTCTTAAATTGCACCTTAATTACAGAAACCTGCCACAATCGAAGGCGGTTACAGTTCTCTCATACAAAATCAGCTTCCCTGCTCGGTAAACACCTTCTCAGTTTTGCATGTCTTTCAGGATGACATGAAGAGAAAAAACCTTCCCATCTAAACATAGAGGACCATGAGAAGTTGATAATGGCTTTCATTATGGATGAAGATTGGGTCCAGATCATGCTGGGGCCCAGCTGAGACTTAAATGAAAGGCAGGCTGTTGGCAGCATACTCAGCGCTGCTGTAGATCATCTGCCTCTCTCTCCTGTTTCTGTCCCAGAGTTCTTGGCAAACAGAAGTTGACCAGGGGGTGCTGAGGCATTGCAAAACATACAAGGGAGATCTGGATGCTGGAAGGTACGGATAGCAGAGTTACCAGGACAACTGTCAGGGACTGGGCAGTGGAGGAATGGTGGAGACCGTCTCCTCAGCCTGACCCTTCCAGAGAAGAAGGAGACATTTCCAAATTACAACAGGGGTTTGAGGGAGGTCACAGCTCAGAGGAAGATGAGGGGAAAAGTTGGGAAATAATGGGGGAGGAGGAGGAGGCAGAGCCAGAGCAGCTGGTTGACGCGTTATCACTAGAAAGCATTCCAGAATCACCATCTCCCAGAACCCGGCAAGCCTTAAAAGTAGGAGAGCAAAGGGCTCGGAGACAGATTGCCCTAAGCGGCAACCATAAGGGGTGGTGGTGCTGTTGACGAATGAGGAAGTGGGAGAAAAGGGTGTGTGTGCAGATTTACTTGGGACAATGCCATTATTCCAAGAGGCTGCATTTCTAAGCCTCTCTCTGTGAATATTGAATAAAAAGCAGTTGGTAAGAACTTTCCTTGTCTTATCCGTTCCTGGCAACCTACTGTTGTTGGTTGGATCCTCTGATGCCTGACAATGACTGTATATGCATATTTTGTTTATTTTGGATCAAGGGATCCATGTAAATGTACATGAAAGGGAAATGGGATAGTGACTATTATTGCCCCAGCTCTGTCTTGCCCTGGTATCAACATGAACCTTGCAGTGCTACTCTAATCATGTTTACTCTTAAGAAAGTCTCATTGAGCTCTATTGATCTTACTCCCTTGAGCTTAGGATGGCAGCCTTGTTTTCTCATTTTCTTTACAATCTTGTTTTATGTATCTATGACACCCATACACAAAGAGGGGGCTGTTTTTAAGTGTGCAATGTCTCAAGAATAATAGGTAGATATAGATATAGATATAGATATAGATATAGATACACGCAGAACTGTCAGGGCATAATCAAATCACATTTAAATACTTCTAAGTCCTGTGATGGGTGAATAATCAGGGGGTATGTTGAGGCAGTGTTGCTATGTTGCTATGTGATAATGATGAATCCTGTGCCAGAAATCTTTATGGCAAGGTTGAAATTAAAACAACCAGCAGGGAGGACCCTAGACATTTTGACACCTAAGGCAACCTCAACATGGTTATTTTTCCCTGCCAGGGAAGAAGGGTTGAGTGAAGATCTATATCAGGAACAAGGGGGTAGTCATTGGGATCTGCTGCACCTAGAGATTTTGCTGTCTGAGGCCATCACCTCACCTGGTCTCATGGGTGGGCCGGCCGTGACTGCCAGTATTGTAACACCCTTATGCTAACCTGTGGTGCAACCGCACTTGGCATACAGTGTACAATTCTGGTCACCACACCTCAAAGGGGGCATTGCAGAAGTGGTGCAGAAAAGGACAACTCTGTTGCGAGAAATGACTACAACACCATTTGGAGCTTTTTAGTTTTCAGAATAAGTTCAACAAGAGGGAACATGATAAGAGTAACTTCAGTCTCTCTATCATGTTCATACCAGTAGGTGTTCCCTTTTACGTTTGTCCCTGCCTTCTGGTTTCTTGTTTCTATTATGCCAATTCAGTAACAACAGGGCATGCACAAAGAAAGCTGTGTGTGCGTGTTGTGTTTTTTTTAAGCTCCCTGCCCAAGAACTGTGCAAAAGCACACAGTCGGGCAATTGTCAATTTGCTTGTGCGGTTTTCTGGTTTTGTGCAAATCTGAAGGATCAAATGTGCCCAGGGCGGGGGAAGTTTCCTCTGTTCAAGAGCACAGCTGAAATAGCTAAGGGTAATTTCATGTGGACTCTGCAAATTTAAAAGGGCATGCAGACAGCTGCAAACACACAGTAAACTCCAGTGTGGACAAGCCCAAAATGTGGTGATGGCTTTGAAAGGGAATTAGATAAATTCAAGGAGGATGAGCTTATCAATGGCTGTTAGACGTGATGGCTCTGCACAGCCTCCAGGTTCAGAACTATTATGCAAAAAAAGAAAAAGAAAAAGCTTTTTTTCTCTTGTTATAATGTTTGATAAAATCAATATCAACTCGTCTTTCTTGGCTTAACTATTGAGGCAGATCAGTAGTGTTCTTGCAAAGTAGGAAGTTTGTTCATATCTGCCTATTAAAGCAGAAAGGCACTGTGATCTATTCTTTACTGGGGTCCGCTAGGTCACAGCTAGCAGATACAAAGTGCCACGAATGGGGCTATTTAATTGGGCTTTTACAATGTAACATTTAAAGCACCTCATATTCAGTCCAAGTGTACTTTTCATTTGGTGGCGAGAAAGTGCATTAATTAAGCATGTTCTGTTTTCTTGATCAATAAAAGACATAAACAGGTTGTATGCATCATGTTCTTTACATTTCTATGACTACTGCAAACCTAGTTTTAAGGAAGGCACAGTTTTCTCCTTATGAATGATCACCAGTTTGCATTTTTAGATAGTGCAGTTAATCAGATTGCTAGACTGTTTGGGTTAGACTTCTTCCATTCTCACACAAGCAACATTCATAGGAAATGGGAACTCCGTGCTCACTTGTGGATTTATGAGTGAAAGATGCCAACTGGTTTGAGGGACACCCCATTATCCAGGACCAGGAGGCAGTCTTTTTAAGATCTTCCAGAGAACCTGGGTCTCCCCTAATCCTGAGCTCTAGTGTTCTTTCCAACCAAGCTGACTATGCCCAGGTCTACCATGAAAACTGGAATCTTTTGATGTGAATGTTGTTGCTCCTCTCCAAAATGTCCTCAGCCTGGGACAGCAAAGGAGGCTCAGGGGGAATTCCCTTTATCAATATTTGCTAGCCATGATGACTGTGCTCTACCTCCACTGAATATTAGTTTCTGGGAATTGCAAGTGGGGAATTGCAAGTCCTCATGACCTGCTTGCAAGTTTTTAGTAGAATTCTAACGTGGACTACACAGCCTCTTAGATATCTGGGAAAATACATTGCTGTAGAGCCAAGTCTATGAAACTCCCTCCCACAAGAAGTTAAATAAGCACTGTCCTGACTGAGTTTCAGATGCCTAGTCAAAGCTGCTTTATTTCAGAAAGCTTTCACACTCTGGAAGCTTCTCAGATGTTTTACTTTCTTCATTTTTTTTAAAATGGATTTTAAATTCTTTAGATTTTACATTTCAGAGGTTTGATTCATGTTTTAAACTTTGTGTGTTGTACATTTAACTGTTGGAAGCTGCTTTGAGACCTACATAGTGAAATGCAGGATAGAATCTTTTCAATAAATAAAATAAAATAAAATAAATTGCTGTTGGCATCTGTCTCAAGAGACAATGGAAGAGTGCGTCATCAGGGGTAAAATCAAGCTGTTGGAGAGTCGCAGCACCTGCTGTGGCTGTAGAGACCAATATGGGAGAGACACGTTTTGTTGCAGCTGGGGCAGATGAAGGCATCTAGTTTCATTGGTGCAAATGCACCATGGCATTTCTTCTCTCTGCGCTCCTCCCAGTGGTCATTCCTCATCTCGTCACTGCTATGGATACATGGCGTGACTGTCTGTGTGCAGGCACTGTGGTGCACATGGCAGAGTTAATGTTGCCAGCCTTCATGTCACTTATGCAGACATCTTCATAACACAGAGTTGATCTGCCAACCGGCCTGGTGCCTTAGACCAGCTCCTCATGAAGCACATCCTTGGGGGTGCCATCTTTCATGCTATGTACATAGACGTCATAAGAATTTTAAAAAGTAAATTGTTCCTCATTGATAATGCAGGATGGGTTTTTCTTTTTCTTTTTTTAAAAAAGGAAGTTGATAGACCTTTTTTAAAATTCTTCTGTGCTAAATAATCTTTTCAGAGTGAAGCAGTGACTTCCTAGAAATTATCGCCGCTAACAATTAACTGCTTCTTTGTTTTCTGTTCCAAGACAAAGGCTGCCCCTTGCATGTCGCGTTTATATGAGCCCTATTAGATGCGGGACTCGTTACCCATCTGCCTCCAAATAGAAATTATTTGCCTGCGCTGCATTTCCATTGCAAATGGAGAAGACTATTATCAAAGGTAAGACACAGAAATCAAAGAAAGGAATGCAGGCTCTCATCGAATGAAAGAGAAAATGGTAGGAGCAAAAGAGCACACAGGGAATGGAGAGAAAGAGACCATCTGCAGGTTCTCTGATGTCTAGATGACCTCTTTGCCTCTTGTGCATTATTACCATGCTCCCAGACACTACTCATTAACACACCAATGACCTTTATTGATTATATGTAAGGTGTTCATTTTTAATAAATATTTTGAAGATGAAAAGCAAGAAGAAATGTCGAATAATTCCAAATGGATGTGTGCACTTGAAAATAATAATGAAATGCATATATTACAGCTAGGAATTGTTTCCTTTGCATAGAAGCAGGTTTTCAATCATGCATAGTCCATTGATACAACCACAGGATGGCTTTATGTTGAAGAGCTATTGTCTTTAAAGGCCTAAATGGCTTGGAACCAGGCTACTTAAAAACACTGTTTCTTCCCATGTAAGCCTGCTCATCTACATAGGAGAGGCCTGCCTTGGTGTCTCATCACCACCAGATGTATGGCTCCCTGAGTTGTTGAAGTGGCACTGAATTTAACTCCTAATTAGTGAAATCTTTTTTGACATACAGTGGTACCTCTGGTTACAAACTTAATTCGTTTCGGAGGCCGGTTCTTAAGCTGAAACCGTTCTTATCCTGAGGCGTGCTTTTGCTAATGGGGCTTCCCATTGTACGCACGCCTCTGTCGCACAATTTCTGTTTGCCTCCTGCGGCAAAGTTCGCAACCAGGAGCAGCTACTTCCGGGTTAGCGGAGCTCGTAACCTGAAGCATTCATAACCAGAAGCATTTGTAACCAGAGGTACCACTGTACTAAGCACAACAACAAAAACAACCAATCACTTCCACTGCAAATGTATCAGATTAGCAAATATAGTACTTTTGTCCTCACGTTAATAAACATTGAAGAGATAAACAACATAATCAACACACAATCACATTACACGTGTATCAGATAAATATTGTTTTGTTCCTGGCACTTTTGTTCAATGGCAGGACTAGTTTGGAATCTGGGAGATGTTCTTTCAAGGGTGCCAAGGGAAAGAATATATCCTATGAAACACCAGGGTGGGAAAACTGCTGGTGCATGTTTTTCTATTTGCAAAGAACATAACTTATCTTAATTAAATGCAAAGGCGTTAATGAAGGAATAATATTTATTATACACTTCATTACCCCCTCCGGTTAAATATAATTGAATTATGTACTTTGTCACTAAAACAGGCTGGTGAAGAATGTCACAAAATTAGACCTATTTTACCAACCACGTCCACTGTGTAAAATACGCCAGCGACAGTTAATTAAATAAATGGTTGGAAGCTGTGTTATTTTCTTCTTCTTGTTAACAAATATTAATTCCTGCATTAATTAAGACATGCTTACAAAACACAATTAATTTAAAAGATGGATTCGGTGCATGCATCAGAGCATTACGAGAGATACACCACTGAGGTTCATCCATAGTTCCAGCAGATTCATTCTAGTTAGCACCAGACATCCTTCCACATGCTTATTGTCCATTTGTACAGTGAAAAGAAGACAGAGCTCCACTGGGGATCTTCTTCATTCCTAGACGAGCCTCATAATTTACCCCTGCTGAAATGGATGCATATTTATTTATCTACATGCTTACCATACTTTTCTGTGTACAGTGGTGCCTCGCAAGACGAAATTAATTCGTTCTGCAAGACTTTTCGTCTTGCGGTAATTTTGTCTTGCAAGGCACTGTTTCTCATAGGAACGCATTAAAATTTAATTAATGCATTGCTATGGGAAAAAAGTCCGGGGGTGCCGGTTGGAAGGGGCGCCGGCCGATTGCACCTGCCATCTTGGGTGGACTGCGCATGTCTGTACATGCGCATGTCCACCCAAGATGGCGGGCGTGATCAGCCAGTGCCCCTTCCGACCGGCACCGGACCGCGTCACGTCGCGTTTTAAGGCTGCAGCGGGCGAACAGCAACGCTGCTGTTCGCCCGCTGCAGCTTTAAAACGCGGCGTGGCGCGGCTCCGGTCGGAAGGGGTGCCGGCCGATCGCGTCCGCCATCTTGGGTGGACATGCACAGTCGATCCAAGATGGCGGGCGTGATCGGCCGGCACCCCTTCCGACCGGCACCGGACCACGCCACGTCGTGTTTTAAGGCTGCAGCGGGCGAACAGCAGCGCTTGCAGGGTACCACTGTATAAGACTAGGTTTTTGTTCTTTTTACTCTAAAATAAGGTTAGAAATCGGATAGTGCATATGCTCCATTTTCTTAAATTGGAGTCTCCCAAAGTAGGGGGTGTCTTATACACGGGGGCGTCTTATACACGAAAAAATACGGTATTTGCTTCCATTTATGAATCACTTCCTATGAAAGGTCTCAAAGCAAAAAAAGCACATATAAAACAATTCCATAATATTAAAAAAATTACAATTAGCAAACAATCCCACTTGGAAATTAAAAGGGCTTGAGGAAGCAGGGTATGTTTAGCCTGGGAAAGAGGAAACTGAGAGGAGACATGATAATCATCTTCAGATATCTAAAGGGCTGTCACCTAGAAGATGGAGCAAGCTTGTTTTCTGCTGCTCTGGAAGGTAGGACATGAAACCAATGGATTCAAGTTACACTCGGGGTCCCTTCCAACTCTATGATTCTATGAGGGTGTCATCATAAATTCATCTCAGCTGCAAATGTACATCTTTGTTCCTGGAACAATAAGCTAAGTCCTTTAAAAGGCATTCATCCTAAAGAATAACATCATAGTTAAATGCAAAGTTGTTAAAGGACGGCAGGCATTAATGGATTCCCCCGCCCACCCCTTTCAAGCTATATTATACTGACTCTTGTCTTTGTCTAATTTGCTCATTCATACTCCCAGGAGAATTGCTACATTTCTCTGACTACAGATCAGAAGAACTATATACTGATATTTGTGTGAATAGCACATCATTTATAATGCGCTGCCAATATCTCTCTTAACTTTCCTGTTCATAGAATCATAGAATTGTAAAGTTGTGGGTATCTTTTGTGTGCTGGTCTGACAGAATGTGGGAAGATAAATTATGGTGATGCCTTCCATTTGACTAATGACTAGTTGTTTAGATTTTCGAGTTTTCAAGCATCTTCTTTTTGAAGGTGTATCTGATATGGAACAAAACATTTTGTGGGTTTCCATGTCCAGGATTGGAATTTTTGTCATAAGGTTGCATTGAGAGACCAAGCTACTTTTTGGCTACTCTCTGCTACAGAAATCAGTGTGGGGCACTAGGAGCTGAACAAGTCCAGAATTGACACACCCCTCCCTCCTATCTCCAGCACAATGCAGTGTGTGTGTTTAAAAACCTCAGAGGAAAAACCCAGAGAAATATTCACAAAAAGAAAGATGATATTCAAGACCACTTCTTGACAGCATATAATTTTGTGTAGGCTACACTCAGTTCTTCAAGTGTAACAATCCAATGTCTTTGGGGTTGTTTTATTTTGCAATAGTACAGTTACACTGCTGATGTATATAACAAATGCATTTTTAACTTTTAAGCATTTACATGTTTGCACTTTGTCCCCCCCCCAAAAAAATTGCTGAACCACAGTCTCAGCATGAAGAGGGGTTTGTGGGGGGATATGTTTAAAGAGGAATGTCTATTTTACAATTCTCGGCAGTTTGTTTTCAGCACCATGCCACTGCTTTTCGCATTTCGAAGACAGGAAGGATTAATGATTGTGTGAGAGCCTCGAATCAGAGTTGTCATGTTTTCCCCATGAATAGACTGTGGGAGGATGCTATGGCTGCAGTCCTAAGCACACTCAAAAGCAACCAAGCCCCACTGAACACAGTAGGATTTGCTTCTGAGTGAATATGATGAAGTTTGTGCTGTAACTCTCCAATGCTCTCCTGCCATTGCTGCTTTTGATGGGTAAAGGAAATACAGTGGTGCCTCAGGTTACATACTCTTCAGGTTACAGACTCCGCTAACCCAGAAATAACGCTTCAGGTTAAGAACAGAAATTGTGCTCTGGCGGCGCAGCGGAAGCAGGAGGCCCCATTAGCTAAAGTGGTGCTTCAGGTTAAGAACAGTTTCAGGTTAAGAACAGACCTCCGGAACAAATTACCGGTTAGTACGTAACCAGAGGTACCACTGTATGTCTTCTTAATGCTCGCAGACGTTTTTTGATTGCCTGGGCTCAGCCCTGGCGTATGAAAAGCACTGAATGATTTATTAATTTTGAAACTACATTACATGACACAATGATGCCTTCGTGATGGCCAGCAGCAATAGTAGGGTTGCCATATGTTCTCTTTTTCCAGGGCACGCCCTCTTTTTCATGGGTAGAGACATCATAGCGATCCATAGTTAAAAGTAAGTAAAAGCTAAAGGGACCCCTGACCATTAGGTCCAGTCGCGTCTGACTCTGGGGTTGTGGCGCTCATCTCGCGTTCTGGTCAAGGGAGCCGGCGTACAGCTTCCGTGTCATGTGGCCAGCATGACAAAGCCGCTTCTGGCGAAACAGAGCAGCGCACGGAAATGCCGTTTACCTTCCCGCTGGAGCAGTACCTATTTATCTACTTGCACTTTTGACGTGCTTTCGAACTGCTAGGTGGGCAGGAGCTGGGACCGAGCAACAGGAGCTCACCCCATCGTGGGGATTCGAACTGCCGACCTTCTGATCAGCAAGCCCTAGGCTCTGTGGTTTAACCACAGAGTTAAAAGTAGAAGTCGGCAAATGTGTCCTCGTTTTTTGCTCTTCTAAATATGGCAGCCCTAAAACATCCATATATCAGTTGCACAAAAACATAATTTGATACATTAAAACCACAATGTAGAAGCTGGTGGGGGCCAGTTTCACCAACCTCTAGATGCGACTCTGCTTAGCTCCACGTTTTTCTAATATATTTCTGCTTGTTCCGGGGCCTTTGTAACCCAGTTTGACATTTCTCTTCTTTTTGAAAGAAGAGATGTGTGGAACTGTCCCTTCTTCAGTTTTGAAGCTGTTTGTAACCAGTCTTCTCTAAGTCAGTTGCTTAGGACTGGGGCTTTGGCCCACAAGCAACTCTGAATATATTTTGATTTTTGCTTGTTCCCAGATGAAATTTATACCACACCAATTTATTTTTTCAACCTCTGGATCCTACACATAGACTCCTTCATTGATCTTTCAATGCCACCCACAGAATCTGATTCCTTTTAATCCATTCTTGGATAGAGAGCTAACATATTCTTTCTTTCTTCTTCTCTTAATATTCTTTGGACTGGGGGAAGATTTAGGGAGGCAATAAAAGCAAAGCTGTATAATAGTTTAACATTATTATTGGTTTTGCATGCCATACTTACTGTTTGTAAATGTTAATTTGCATATTGTTCCTCTGAGTAAAGTTTAATAGTTGAGTTTCTTATTCTATTTTGCTCTTCCGCAGAATCGCTGTTTGAAGAGATGGTTCCTCAGATATGTTCACATATAATGTGCTGTTGATTTCTCTTTGATACTATTATGCTCATAGCTTTCATAAGCTGGAATGCACTCGTTGATCTTCTGCTGGTGTATTTAAAACAAAGCTTTCCAGATTTTAGCCACTCAGGTTTTTATTTATTTTGGCCACCACACCTTTGCCCGTTGGGGCAACTTAAGAACCTCCCTCCCTTTTGAATGGCAGCAGCAGCAGTAGTAGGCTGGAAGAAAGTTTAAATTCTACCCCAGTTCCCCCTCTTCCCCCTATGGTGGTTGTTATGCAGCAATGGTTTCCACCCCATTGTCAGGAGTGCTGCAAAATATAATTTCCCCAGAAGTTGCCTACTGACACTAGCACTGGGAAAATTACATTTCTCACCACTGTTACAGCTGTCTCTACATGCCAGGCAGCAAGAATGAGTCCCCTTTTCTCTTTTTACATTCCACTGTCACCCCTGGAAGAGCAAGCCAGGTAAGCCGGCAGCTGGCTGCTTTGGTAGATGTGGCAGTTGGAGGCTCACCAAGGTGAGTGGGGGACATGATCAGACCCTATTATGTTCCCAGTGACACCAATAAAACTTCAGGTGAATCTGCTTTTACTTGGATTTTGGTTTGGGATAAATTGGGCTATATATTTTTCAATTTTTTTTGTCCAGGAATAGTTTCATAATCAGAGGTTGTAGTGGAAATATTTCAACGACTATTTGAATAAACAAGAAACGAATGGAAGATATTGGTTGTGTCTAGAATGATGAGATGAATTAAGATCAGTAAAGTATAGAGTGCAACATTTGTAGAACTTGAGATATAATGTAAAAAAGACAGATATAACAAGGGATTTACTAAAAATCAGGAAACGTTGTTAAAGCAGCGGGAGTATTTTTTGGAATTTAGTTAAGTACTTTATGTGGAGACCCTCTTGTTTTCGAGGGCCTTTTTCCTTTTTTTCCTTTTTTCCCCTTTGTTCATCTCTTACTCTTCTTTTCTTTCTTTTTTCTTTCTTCATCTTTTCTCTTTTTTACTTTTCTTTTTTTCCCCCTCTGGATGAAGATGTATGTAAGTTGTAAATCTGTTTATGCATATATTCATGTGTATATGTGATATATGTATGAATATTTTTAAAGAATTAAATAAATTTATTTAAAAAAAAAAAGAGGTTGTAGTGGAAACTCGCGGAAGATCTTTGTAATCACGAGGAGTCAGGTTGCATATCCTCCTCCCTTTTCCATCCTCAGTCTTGAAATTAGCAAAGTAAAGTTGCTGGTGAGGAAGATACAATTAGTTGAGAACACCTTCAGCTGCCAATGGCCTTAGCCAAGCCACACCCAGGTGCCCGACCAGTTGGGAATGGTACCTGATAGCCAGGTGGAATCAATCAAACCTATTAAGTTAACTATATAAACGAGGGAGTGGAGGGGACCGATTGGGCTTCGCCACAGACCAGGTACCGGGTGCTGTGGGTTTCCTGGTGTGAGGGGTCTTTCTCTCCACTCCTTTGGGGCGGCAGAAGAGGAGATTGTGCTTGGGCTTTTATCAGGTATGCTACATTTGTCTGCTGCTGATTGTATCTAGGAATAAAAGCGTATTTGTTCTTCTTCCATTGGTGTGTTCTTTGGATCCAGATCCCAAAAGAACCCTGCCCCTTGGCAGAACAGAGGTCAGCAAACTTTTTCAGCAGGGGGCCGGTCCACTGTCCGTCAGACCTTTTGGGGAGCTGGACTATATTTTTTTGGGGGGGGGGGAGAAAGATAGAACAAATTCCTATGCCCCACAAATAACCCAGAGATGCATTTTAAATAAAAGCACACATTCTACTAATGTAAAAACACGCTGATTCCTGGACCATCTGTGGGCCGGATTTAGAAGGCAATTGGGCCAGCCCCAGCCCCTGGGACTTAGCTTGATTCAACAAGCCCAGTCCAAAGGTTGGTGGGTTTTCCCTATTGCTATTTAAATGACCAGTCCACTCCCACTGTTGTCACATACACCTCCCCTGCCAGCTCAGAGAATGGTCTGAACACAGCACTCAATTCTTTCCATAAAGCCAAGGGGACAGGTGGCTGCCCAGGAACCATACATCAGCCGCAAAGAGCTCCTTGATGGAAACAGGAGGATGTAAGTGCAATAAGTACCTTTCCAAAAATCTAGCCTAGATAACTGCAACTCCAACAGCATTCGCCACCTGGGATCTCCTGCTGTTTTCTGCCTTAGCCAAAAGAAACTCAGCCATTTTTCTCTTGTGAAAGTATCAGTCCTTTTCTCTTGTGAAAGTATCAGTCCATTTCAATCAACTTAATTAGGCAGAGTGATGCAATCAACTCAAGCAGCTGATGGAGAGTGTCATTAAAGTTTTATTTATTGATAGTTTTATTTATTAGCATTGACAGGGGCGTTACTGCCGGTGAGGGGGGGAAATGAATTTGTGGGGTTTTCTGCTTCAGGTGTCAAAATAGCATACAGTGCCAAAATAGCAAACTGTCTTAGGCTAACCCAGATTTTATTCTATTTTATTTTTATTTGTTCATTTGTTTTTGAAGTCATAGAATCATAGAATCATAGAGTTGGAAAAGACCACAAGGGCCATCCAGTCCAACCCCCTGCCAAGCAGGAAACACCATCAAAGCATTCCTGACACTCCTTGGTAGCAAATTCCACTGCCGAACAGCTCTCACTGTCAGGAAGTTCTTCCTAATGTTTAATTATGTGGCTTAAAGACCTCCAAAGAAGGAGACTCCATCACACTCCTTGGTAGCAAATTCCACTGCCGAACAGCTCTCCCTGTCAGGAAGTTCTTTCTAATGTTTAGGTGGAATCTTCCTTATTGTAGTTTGAATCCATTGCTCCGTGTCCGCTTCTCTGGAGCAGCAGAAAACAACCTTTCACCCTCCTCTTTATGACATCCTTTTATATATTTGAACATGGCTATCATATCACCCCTTAACCTTCTCTTCTCCAGGCTAAACATACTCAGCTCCCTAAGCCGTTCCTCATAAGGCATTGTTTCCAGGCCTTTGACCATTTTGGTTGCCCTCCTCTGGACACGTTCCAGCTTATCCTTCTTGAACTGTGGTGCCCAGAACTGGACACAGTATTGCAGGTGAGGTCTGACCAGAGCAGAATATAGTGGTACTATTACTTGCCTTGATCTAGATGCTATACTCCTATTGATACAGCCCAGAAGTCATTCTGATGGGCTTGAGTTCACTTGACTATGGCTAGGTTTAAGCCTAGATGACTATTGTTTGGGCCCAAACCATCGTCCATATTAGGTTTGCCTTGGTCCTGAAAAATATAACACAGTTGTGGGTTTTTTGAGCTAATGTTCCTGTACTTGGGAAGATCCTAGATTATTCTCCAACCCATTTTTTTGACGGAGACATCAGATGGGGTCTCTGATATTCCTTGTTCTGTGTACTCTGTGAGCTGATCTATACCTTTATTCCCAGGATGGTAATTCAATGGCTTTGGCACTTCATTTTCATATGAAACAGATGCCAGGCAAAATCTTTAAAATCAACAGTTCCACTGATATGCTAACATTGGAGACTTTAGTGCAAGGGGTATTTCGGACAAGTCTCCACTCTGTCCCAGCTTTCTTGCAATTCATTCTAACTCAAGTAAGAAATCTATTGAAAAGTCAATTCATTGACAAACCCATGTTTATAAAATAGCTTAAGCCAACTCCTGTATCCTTTCATTTAGCTGCTGTGTCCTATCTTAATTTTAACTAAGACTGAAGTCTTGGAATAGGCTGGAATTGTACCATTCACAATGGAGGTCTAAGTGCTTTTCGGGTAAATAACTGGTTTGTTTGATGTGCTTTCAAGCATGCTAGTGATTAGGTGAACATGTGACCTTCTGCACAAGGGGAAGGAATGGTAGAACTTGCAGGCAATTAATGATGCTGAAAGCCCAGTACTGTTGTCACTCAATGCACAGGCAAATTTATACTTCAGGACAGCATAGCCAGAGGAGGAAAAATGCATTTACTTTTGAAATAATGACTCACTCAGTTTGATAGAAGAGTTTGCATTTATCAGAAGCCAATGCTTGATTGCATTTATTTAGTTTAGGCCCCTTTCTCACAACAGCACCCGAAATACCAGTCTGACAAATGTGAGCAGGACATGTCAAGGGTTTTCCTTCTTCAGCTATGGGCTTGTTTTGGAGCGGGCGTTTGCCACAGCTGTAATTCTCAGCAGTGTTTTTAATTTGCAAACATTGTGTGGGAGACTAGCAGCCAAACGTAACATATTCTTGCTAGTTAGCATGAGAAGGGCCTAAGTCCACAGTGCTGTATTGCTGATAGGCAGATACCTAGACCATAGAAATACAATTGGTGGCGAGGGCTCTGTGTGATGTCACTTCCTGTATTTGGTGCATATAGTACTTCCTGTTCCTCTCCCCCCACCCCCCGGCCCTCTTCCTTTGACTAGCATTGGATGCAGACATGCCTCTGCTTGCTCCAGCTTCTGGCACATACTGGTTATACTGTAAATATGTCTAGTGCCTGCATAGTGGTTACTGCTACTATAGCTGTGAACCATCGCAGGATTATAAAGGAAGTGAATATTGTTTTTAAACATAATTCTCATGTTGTTGCCTGATTCTTTGTTAAGCAGGGTAAGAAAGAGGAGCCAGCTTACTTTATAGCTGGAGTTGCTCAAAGCAAGGCTTTACATCCCAATTCCTATACTTTTAATTTTGCTGCCAAGGATGAGATTTTGAAACTCTGCTCAACCCACACATGTGGGCTCCTGGAGGGACAAATTGCATTTAATACATACACCGCCTTCTACCTATTAAAACCCATCCCACACACTGTAAATTAATTCATATAATTCACCAATTTATACTCTGGCTTCTCCTCAGATGGTACAAATCTTTCTCCTTTTACCGATTTTAAAAAAGAGAAAGAAATAGCAGTGGAACCAAGGAGAGCCAGGTGGAGGGATGCCTCTGCCACATCCAAACCTCCTCCGGTGTAGCAGATTGGAGGTGGGGGTTCAACTGCTTGTTGATTAGTGATTGCAGGACCAGGCATTGGACTTCCCATACCCCAACCCATACACAGTGGTACCTCTGGTTACGAACTTAATTCGTTCTGGAGGTTCATTCTTAACCTGAAACCGTTCTTAACCTGAGGTACCACTTTAGCTAATGGGGCCTCCTGCTGCCACTGTGCTACCGCCGCACGATTTCTGTTCTCATCCTGAGGTAAAGTTCTTAACACGAGGTACTACTTCCGGGTTAGCGGAGCCTGTAACCCGAAGTGTTTGTAACCCATGGTACCACTGTAATAAGAGTACAATAAGACTGGTTTTTGGTCAGAATAGGCCACAACTTTATTGAACACAGATGAAAGAGGTTTGGATTGGGCATGGGGCAATCAAAATACTTCTGGCCCACCCGCCAGAAGCGATGCGTTGTCAATCCAGGCAGGGGTTCCTAAGACTTACATCCAATAGGGTGACCCCTGCAGGGACCGCCGTCTGGAAGAGTGCCTTCAGCCCTGCCCCCCCTCAGGCACGTGGACATGGCCACTCCCCCTGGATCCCTTTAACAGGATATCCCAGCATTTGGAGGGGCAGGCAGAGACTACAACCTCCCCTCCATCTAAAACAAAGGATTGCCCCAATGCCCAACCAGTTGTGATGATTGCTATGAGGTAGGCAAAACTACCAGGTCAGTGCCAATTAGCCCAGCGGGCAAATTCCTACCGGCCCCTTGAAGGACGGCGACCACCGTAGCCACAGCAAAGTCATTGACTATCAGCTTAAACTGAGGGTGGGTGGGTGAGGAAACCCGGCACAGGAACAAACAGGCTGAGCCACAGGTGCTGGCTGCTTAAATGGGCAAGGGGTGGATTCAAGGAAAGCCCACTGTCAGCCCCATCGGTGCTGCCCCCGGCACAGCCCAAGTCCCAGCCTGCAGCCCCATTTGCCAAAGCAGGGTGCAGGCTAGGATTCAGTTCCTGATAGGCGGAGGGGGTTCGTGCCCCCTCTGCCTATCAGGAAGGGCACAGCAGTTTGAATTCCCACCTTGGGGCCCCAGAGAAGCCTCCTCTGTCCCACAATGCCACCGCATGCAAAGGGGTGAGCGGGCTTGTTAAACAGTGGAATGGGGGTTTTTAAGCAGAGGTTGGCTGGCAATCTGTCACGTTTGGTTCCTCCATTGCAGGGGATTGGAACTGGGTCCCTTTCAACACTTGGCTCAAGGCACCAGTGCATGGATAATAGAGTCAGATAATTGTTTTCTGTGATTCTATTATCCAGGCACTGGCCCCTTTTGCCAGTGTTGTTCAATGGACAGAGCATCATGCTTGGATCTGTAGGTTGTCTCCAGTGCTGGTCCTATTCAGAGAAGACCCATTGAAGTTAGTGGGCATTATGAATTTGGGTTTATTAATTTCAGTGGGTCAACTTAGCTGGATACAACCCTGTATTTATACCACAGCTGTGCCTTGAAAACAATGAGTGAATGTTACGGACTGCAAAGCATTTTGCATATTCAATATATTATTTAATTTAATGAAATAATACAATACCCTCACACCTTCAAAACCAATTTTTATACTGAATGGGCCTTGGAGTGTTTGTCTTATTATTTACTGCAGGTGCAAGGCAGCTGAGGGAGAAGAGGGCTGGGGCGGAGAGAAAGCAATTATCTCTTCCTTTCTGCAAATATCTAAACTGAGAAGAGCTTCAAGTGGAGCAAAGGACATGACTTTCCTTCTCTTTCCAAAAGGATTAAACAAAACTATGTTCCGTCCTGTGACCTCACCCAGGAGGTGGTGATTTGGTGAGCAAGAAGTAGCATGGAGTTTGTTAACAGAAATCAGTCACTGTCTTGAGCTGTGTCTGCCAAATCTTCCCCCAGGCTTATTATCCTTCAAGTACCAGGGGGAAAGTGTCATCATTCCTTTCATTGGTGTTAGCCAGAAAAGCAATCCACTGTTTCAGGAGGAGTGGAATATTTCACAACATCCAAGCCATTTTCTCTAGGGTTAAGGTTCTCCCTCTAACCCTTTGGGGACATTTCCAGGTACAACTGGAAAAGACTCCAGTTTGAAATCCTGGAGAGCTGCTGCCCATCAGAGTAGGGCAATCTGTGGCCCTTAGCCTAATTTCATGCAGATGGGCAGGAGGGAAAGGGCATACCCAGGGGTGCAGGTGGGTGGGTGCCCTCCCAGTGTGTGAAATGCTTTCCCTTGGTTAGATGTATCTGTCTCCCTCATTATTAACTTTCAGGAGGAGTCTCCAAACATTCCTGTTTACCCAGGCAACCTTGAGATTATCAGCTGCGCGAGGATGTGGGCTTTTAAAAATGTTTTCAGATGTTTTCATTTTTTAAAAAAAGTTTTCAATTTGTTTTGATTTTATTTTTAATTGTTTTGTTTTATCAGTTTTGTGTTTCCTTCCCTTGGCAGGGTGGGATAAAAATCAAATCAACCCATCAAAAAACTTTACAGAATGCAATAAAAGGCATGTTCTGTGGGGCTTCCGGCCATAAAGTTTCCATCTGTTAGTGGTTTTCCAGATTTTGTCATTTCCATAGTCCCCTCCCCACATCTATAAGTTTATACAACTTAAAATACAACTTACACATGAATAGGAGTCATCTGTGTAGGATTAATTCAGTTAATGAGTGAGTCAATGCATCTTCTGAATGAATTGTTTATGACTGACTAGGTCATGCATGTTGTGCAGTGCGCTGATGTGATTCAGATGCTTACAAAAGATGTGGACTTTTTGAAACAACAGGGAGCCTTGTGCCTAAATGACACAGTAGTCCCTCTGTAGTTCGTTAACCACTACTGAAATCTGTGGAGTTACAATAGCTTTATGATCAGGCCATAAAATTCAGTGAGCAGGGCTTTTGTCATGTTATAAATGAGAATTCAGTGGTGGAGCCAGCGAACCCCACAGAGAGAACCACACAACCATAAGTAGCCGGGACATCTACATCATCCTGTGAAGCAGGAAGCATCTCAGGGGAAATGCCTGATTTACCGTGTATTAAATAGTTATCTACATCCATTTGGTGCCTTTTTTTCTGCTGAGGAAGTGAGCGAGAGCAAGAAATGAACCTTCGTTTAAGTTCCTTTCAACAGCAACAACAACACACCATGGCCAGAGCAACAGCCTAGATGCCCATGAGTCACCTCATCTATTAGTGTTACTTTTCGTTAGGAGTTAATCAGTAACACACTGCCGGGTGGTTTAGCTGGGTCACCAGCCCAAAGCTGGTGCATCAAGAGGGGCTTGGGACTGAGTCATAGCCCCTGAATCACGAGGCTGTGCACTTTGATAAAAGGTTGTCTAGAAATATCTTTACGTACATCCAGGATGGCCAACAATTTCAGCTTGGGGCATATGTGGATTCCACCCAGGCAAACGTATTGGGGTTGAGACACCTCACCCCTTTATGGTATTGTCATTTTACTAAATGCATAATACAATATCCCTTGATGGTGTTGTGATCCCTGGACCCAGCCCCTCACACCACCCTGAGGAAGAAAGAGGAAATACAGACTGAGCCAACTAGGAAGTGATGCTCAGCTTTCAGTCCCTTCTAGCCTGAGGACATAGCCCTCCCACCTGTCTTGAACTCAGCAGATGAGCCCTCCTGATCCCTTCCACTGTGTAGAAATTAGCTCCTGTAGAGGTGGGCAAGGACCCATTAAGTCAGCCATCTCCTTAAAGAGAGGGGGCCAACTGCAGCACAGACCTTGCCGTCCTAGGTTAGCTTTCAGATGGTCCCCATCTCTTAGCTGGGGAAACATATTCCAAACCAGCAGAGTTTTTGGAGAAATGCCTTGACCTTTGCCTCCACTTTCCCTGTGAACCTGAAGCCCCACAGTAGAGCAGGATAGATTGCTCAGCTGTGAAGAGCCCAAAGCACTCAGGCTAAAGAACCTATTCATTCTTGTCCTAGTGATTTTATTGCCGCTCAGAAAATGTGAAATTTTTGTTTGTGCTTCATTTCACCCCAATCCAAAACAGCAATGTGCTGCTTTCAAGATTCATTAGCTAAAGAACTGATACTGGTACAAGTGCAGTTACAGAAATGGACAGTGCCCACTGCTGAATTATTCAGGTAGAGAACAGACAGGAAAATTTGTTGGACTCCAGTTCTCATCCGACCCACCCAGCATGATGTTGGGGGGGGGGTGATGGGGGGGGTTTCTAGTCTAATAACTTCTGGTTCTGAATTGCAGCCTGGTTCAAGCCCACATTTCTCCAGGAAATCCCATACATAGGAAAAAGACTGTGTGGAAATGAGTGTCTTATATGAGAACTGCCCACCTGTGCAAGTTAGTTGTGGGTATGCCATGCCTCTAGTTGTGGCTGCAAATGTTTTGGCCAAGGAACTGAATGCTGGAATCCTCCTATGTGAGAAGCAATTCTGGTTTGGTGCAGTCATTCATACACTCGGTTTGAGTCGCAGAAGAAATCAGCACTCTGGACAGCACCTGTTACATTTTAACAAGCACTACTGTATATGAAATTAGGAGAGAACATTGTTAAAGACCCAGTTTTGTAAGGAATGCTTCTGGCAACACATTTAGAGCAAAACTCTTGTTAAATCTTGTGATGAAACAAGACAAATTACAAGAATGGTTTCAGGTTACATTGGTCATACTTGAGCAAGACAAATGAGTCTATTAAAAACCACCTGCACTTTGGGAGAGGGGTAGAGACAGAGAGAAATACTACCATGTAAAGCCTGTTGTCAGGGCTGGCGCAAAATATCTGAGACTGAGCAACAACTAGCATCCTCTACCCTACAAAGTGAAGGTCTATACTACAGCATCAAAAGCACCTGAGGCATAAAATCTCAGAAGCCCCTCTCTCCTTCCTGGCAGCAAATATAGAATAATAAAGGTAGAGGTAAAGGGACCCTGACTGCTAAGTCCAGTCACGGACGACTCTGGGGTCGTGGTGCTCATCTTGCTTTATTGGCTGAGGGAGCCGGCGTACAGCTTCCGGGTCATGTGGCCAGCATGACTTAGCCACTTCTGGCGAACCAGAGCAGCGCACGGAAATGCCGTTTACCTTCCTGCCAGAGTGGTACCTATTTATCTACTTGCACTTTGACGTGCTTTCGAACTGCTAGGTTGGCAGGAGCAGGGACCGAGCAATGGGAGCTCACCCCGTTGCAGGGATTCAAACCACCGACCTTCTGATCGGCAAGCCCTAGGCTCAGTGGTTTAGACCACAGCCCCACCTGCGTTGCTATAGAATAATAGTAACTAGCAATTTTTATACAGTACATACACATCATATATGTCCTTCCAGTTGGTGAAAACTACTGGTGTACTTTATTCAAGCTTTTGTATGACGGCGTACTTTCATTAGTTTGGTGAAGATCTGAGCAACACTTTGAAAGTTATTAAGCTTTCTTTCCCCATTAAAGCCTATGGCAGCAGCTATGAGAAAAATAATACAATGTGTCCACAGTTTAAAATTTGAAACAAGAATTTTGCCAGTACTCCAGTGTTTCCTACCTACTGCAGTGGTCATAAACCTCCAGGCTATGGGCTGTTTTGGGTATAGGTTTGACCCCCCCATGAGATATTGCTGCCAAACTTGGCACAAGGGTTACCAAAGTGGGGATGGGGGGGTCTTCATTTGGATGCCAGGACCCACTTTGAATCAAGATGGTGGACTGAAACATGACTTTGGCATGACTGCACCTGATTTTTGGCATGTTGGGTCCAAACTCTAAAATTATACTATCCTGCTAGCCCTTAATATATCAAGGATATGCTTAATGGAGAGCTAAACAGCCTAAGGAGACTCTCACTGACTACTGAAGGATGGATGGGCTATGTAAATTACATAGCATATTGTGTGTGTGTCAGAAAAAATATGGCACCTGTCTTTGCCTGAACTAACGAAGCAGAGTAATTCAGGTGACACAAAAAAATACACACCCATACAAACATGCTGCAGCTAAGACTGGCGTGGTGGGGAAGAAATTTCCCAATTACTGGCAGCGGAATTCATGCTGGCTAAGAAATGTTCCTCAGATGACTGCTGTGACTTCCTTCCTCCAGCCAGGATGACAGCATCTTGAAATGAAGTACAGCTGGACAGAAATGTTCTGTCTGAGAGAACATTTCATGCTGAACACTGAGAAAAGAATGAGCAGAAATGAATGCCTGGTGAGCCATTTGCACTGGTAACGAAAGAGGGGATCCAGCCTAAGTAAGTTGAACTTAGGTTCCATTTGAATCAATGGGATGAGTTAGTCAGTGGAAATTAAGTTCAACCAATGACCCAGCACAGAAAGACACTGAAACTCAAATTAGTTATTTAGGTGTTTTTTTGTTTTAAGTCCCAAACCCTGTTCATTGCCCCCTAAAAAGAAGAAGATGACATTTTGGATAGAGAAAACAAATCTAACTAAATCTGAACATATAACATGGAGGGGGCGGGGCGGAGAGCCAAACAGTAATAACCTGTACTACTGGTATTATTGGTGTTATTTTCAGTCTGTGTTTTGTGGTATATTGTTGTTTGTTTATCTTCTGATTTTGTATTATTATTTTTATGTTCAGCTTGACGAGTGTATGTTTATGTGTTGTAAATAAACTCAATAAAAAAAAAGATACCGGTGAAATCCATGTTCTCAGGTTAATAAATAAAGTTTAATGTGCTTACATGTAAAAAAACAAAAAAAAAAAAAAACAGTAATAACCTGAAAGGATGGACTGCCTGATACTTGAAATAGGATTATGCCGCTGCCAAGGAAGAGTGTTTGTGCCCAGATTTGTTGCATAGTCATTTGCTCCTAAGATGTGCATTGGAGATGGACTCTTGGGGAAGCAGAATACATATTTATTTTAGAAAAATTATGCAAGGGAAAGGTTAACTCTCCAGATCCAATCCGCCCCACCCAGTGACTGTTTTGAAAGAAGCTAAAAAGAAACAAACAGGTGGGACATCTGATCACAGATCTCCAGCGTCTCATCTAATTTGGCTACTAAGAGTAAATAGAACAATGGTTTGATTTTGTGTTAAGCAGCTTCATATAATCCTATGGAAGCCTTTCCATGTGTGGAAGTTGCCTGAACCCCTCCTTGTACATCTTAGCAGATGGGTGAAAACAATATAATAACCAGTCATTTCACCAGCCACTCATCTGTCATTTTATCAATATGTCAGCCAGTTCCCCAGGTTCCTGCTGTCAAACAGACAGGATTGACCATGCCAGTCATTTTAGCCATCCACTTACCGGTATTTTCATGCTCTTTCTTTCCCCTTTTTAAAGTGAACAAGGATGTTTATTAAAATGAGGTTTAAATGGTGCTCACTGATAAAACAAAATTGTGGAAACGTTACACAAAACAAAACAAAACAGCCTCCACTATAAGGGGATTTCTGTATATGGTTTCAATGGCACCTATTGCATATTCAGGTACTGTGGGGTTTCAGTCCCTGAGGGAGACACTGCCCCACTTTTAAAAATGAAGTTGGAGAAGACCAATGAAGAAACATGGGGGGGGGCAATATCAAGCACAGTTAATCCCCTCCAAAGGAAAGGAAAATCAATCCCAAATAGACCTTCAAGGACAAGATTTAGAAACCAGCACTTAATACTGTGGCTCTGTAATAACACGAGATGCTAAAGGGGCAAGCAATCCTAAATGGGTAGGAGCAAAACAGTGGATTCATTGCTCCATCCTCAACTCTGATGGGTGGTGTGCTTGGGTGGGTTGTTGTTGTTTTTTTTAAAATGTGTTTACAGTATCATCTCCAGATTGGGATAGCTGAGGGGCCAGAGGAATTGACAAGCACCACTGGATTTACTCCATATTTTCCCGAGGTAGGACAGAGATAAGAATTTGACCTGTGTCAAAGGTTGAAATTGTTATTACAAGTACAGTGCATCTGGTTTCTTTCGAAAATGAGAAGTGCTTGTGGTTTTAGTCTTTTAATTAAATCAAATGAACAGTTTATTAAGGTCACTTTGAAATGAGAGAAGGCCATCAAATTCTTAATAAATGACAAAATGAAACCATGGGTGGCAGGCAGTTTAAAAAAAAACGCAGAGTAGACCCATTGAAATTAATGAACATGGCTATGTTAGTCCAATAATTTAAACAAGTCTGCTCTGAATAAAACCTTGCTGAACACCATCCCATTTCTATCAGGATAAGGTGAGGAAAAGGGGTCCTGGATTGACCTGTCTACTATGCTTTGTCTGTTCCTGTCCCTTGTAAATCTTACACAAAGGCCGGCTTCACATGACACAATACTGTCTGTGCAAACATCAATATGCAAAAATAAAATGAAATAAAAATATGAAAATCATGATGATATACCAAAGTCGACTCACAAATACACTCTTAAAAGCGATTTTCTGCCTTTCTTAAAATTGTGTCCATGTGGACTGCACTACCATAGAAGATCACATCACTGTTATTTCAAGCCATTTAAACATTGGGCCTCTTGCCAAAATGTACCACTGTTATTAGCCAGAACTATGCTAGATTTTACACCCGCAATATTACTTCTGCATTCATTATTTTACTTCTGAACCATTTGGCTTATCTATCCCTTCACCCCCAGACCCTAATTCTTAGTACAAGGCTTTTAAGACTCAGAACTTGTGACAAGGCACAGAATTAACAAACAGCAGTGTCTTTATAGGAAGGGTCCACAACTCAGAGACAGAGGAGATCTCAGATCCCATTTGCGGCATCTGCAGGTAGGGCTGGGAATGTCCCCTGCCTGATCTTCTGTAGAGCTGCTGCCAGTCACTATAGACAATACTGAACTAGGTGGACTATACTGTGGTACCTCGACTTACGAATTACTCAACGTACGAATTTTTCGACTTATGAATGAAAAAAGTGCCCGCACGCCTATGAATTTTTCAACATCCGAAGGACATCCATTGGCGATTTTAGATGGGTTTACTCAACTTACGAATTTTAGATGCGGTTTACTCAACTTACGAATTTTTCTGAATTTTTCCGAATTTTTCGTTTCCAATGCATTCCTATGGGAAAATTGCTTTTTTCGACTTGCGAATTTTTCGACTTATGAATGTGCATTCGGAACGGATTAAATTCGTAAGTCGAGGTACCACTGTATCAGTGGACATATCAGTGGGTGTCTACAGCTCAGTGGTAGAGTGCATGCTATGCTTGCAGAAAGTACCAGATTTGATTCTTGGCCTATGCAGTTAAAAGGATCCAATAGCAGACGATGTGAAAGATATAAGACTTCTCCTAGTATTGACCTGAGTGTCTGCAGAATGCCTCCAAGCCCGCTACACATTTATGACAAGGGCTTCTTGTTTAGAAGAGCTGGAGTTTAATAAATAAATTAGCAAATAAATTGACAGACGCAGAAGTGACATGAAATTATTTCAACCCTGCTCCAGGATTGATTTGAGTTGATTTATCAAGTAGCTATAATAAATCAGACTTTTATTTCATACACTGCATCTAAGGAAAGTGGCTTTTGATCACCTACGGAAATCTATGGAAAAGTACTGTGGTGTAAAAGGAGGAGAAGGAGAAAAAAATTACTAGATACTTTTTGTCTTAACCAAAGGTGGGGTGGGGAGACAAGTTAAGGAGTGGATATGTTTGTTTGTATTGTTTTGGAATATATAAAAAGAACAATAATCATAGGGTTTTTTGTGGGGGGAGTGTAAATAAATAAATTAAATAAATAGATAGATAAATAAATAAGCAATTACATGACGGCCTGTATGGGTTTTCCTATTCCCATTTCTCCAGCCTAAGCAGAGCAAACAAAATCACTGTTTCTCCTTAACATTTGAAATAGCTTCGAGCCACTCTAATGCTCTGAAATAAACCAGCAAATAAAGCTTCATTTAACTTTTTCTCCCTGCGTTATCTTGCCCACTTGAGATGTGGTTCATCAAATAACCTCAGGCCTTTTACTTCTAAAGCACTGGGGGGGGGAACTGAAACCAAGCGAAATGAAATTAGGGAATTGGCTCTAGTGCCAGGGCATCCACTTGAGGGAGGTGGGAAGACCTCCTCGTACTGGAGGTCAATGGCTAATGAGAAGTGATGTTTAAATGTCTAAACCAGACTCCCTTTGCACTTAATGAGACTTAATACGTAAGTGGGTGAGTTTATAAATTTCTTTTCCCCACTGGCTGGTAAAGGTTTTTTTTAGCTGCAGCTAGAAAATTGGCTGTGATGGTCCCTCAAAGTGCTTGCCACATGAACCAGAGATGGTTCGATAATCTGTTACTTTCAAACAGTGCTGAACAAAATTCTCCTCCTTTCTGTTTGAGACCCAGTCCGGGATAAATAACACCTGTAATTGACTATATTAGTGAGCTATGTAAGAGGCTTTACTCTGGAATGGAGTGATGGTGGCAAGTCAAAAGATATTTGAGACGAGTGAGGCAAGAGCTTCTGATATGTCCTTTGGACACAATTCACAATTCTCCTGTGCAAGGTTGTGTTACAAATGCCACAAAGCCCCTCCAGGGCTGGGAAGCCCCAATTGTACCTGGAGTCTAGTCTTGTTGTTGTTGTTGTTGTTGTTGTTGTTCAGTTGTTCAGTCGTGTCCGACTCTTCGTGACCCCATGGACCAGAGCACGCCAGGCACGCCTATCCTTCACTGCCTCTCGCAGTTTGGCCCCTTCATGGATCACTGCCTTGTCGTGGCGAAGGGGCTTGAATTACTCAGGGAAACTATGAACAGGTCAAGATGGACAGGTCATAGTGGAGAGTTTGGACCAAACGTGATCCACCTGGAGGAGGAACTGGCAAGCCACTCCAGTATCCCTGCCAAGAAAACTCAATGGACAAAGACAACAGTAGTCACTGCATGGCTAAACAGCATTCTTTCCTACCCCTTTGAGTGGTCAGAAGAAGTAGCAGGGAAAGACCCGCAAGGCCCGTTTAGTTATTTAATTTGTTGGACAGAATTTATATACTGCTTAATGGTGAATTAAACCTTTAAGCAAGCTTCGCATATCTGCCTGGGAGTTGCACCTCCTCCCAGCCAGAAAAAGTAAAGTGTTTTTTTTGCAGAATGACTTTCCCTCTCACTATGCGGTCTCTGTGCTTTTCTTTCTTTTCTGTTTTTGTACATTCAGACTTAAGTTCAAATTCTGCCCATCCTAAGAAACTGCAGTGCCTTCCCCCTTTGCAGCTTTAGTAACAGAACGCAGACACACATTGGCCAATCGGAATTCTTTGGATGTTGGAGGGGGGCAATTTAATTAGCAGTGCAAGAAAGACAAAGTATTGAAGCAGGTGGAAATCAGGAAGTAGCCATAAAGAACACATGCACCTCTGGACTTTCTGCTATTGTTCCACCCACCTGCCCTGCCTTTTTTTAAAAAAAGTTGGATATTCTGCAGGGTAGGGGCAGGAAACATAAAAAAATGGTGGGAAAACACAGGCCGGTCACATAAGGTAGGTGACATCTGTGGGAATGTTGAGGGTGGCAGGAGAAGATATATTGTTTATTAATATCCTTCCTAACTTGTGCTTGGACACCTCATGAGAACTTGGCCACCTCATGAGAAGAGAAGACTCCCTAGAAAAGTCCCTGATGTTGGGAAAGATGGAGGGCACAAGGAGAAGGGGACGACAGAGGACGAGATGGTTGGACAGTGTTCTCGAAGCGACTGGTATGAGTTTGGCCAAACTGCGGGAGGCAGTGGAGGATAGGGGTGCCTGGCGTGCTCTGGTCTATGGGGTCATGAAGAGTCGGACACGACTGAACAACTGAACAACAACAACAACTTGTGCTGGCAATTTCCTTCACTTAGCAGAGTGCATCCCCTTTCTTACGCAGCAGAAAGCTGGTTGCAAACTCGTGTGAGTTGCTTAAGACAACAGCAATTCAATCTGGCTTGTCCAGATTGAGATATGTTCTAATATTACTAGTAAGACCTCTTTTGAATCCCTTCTAAAAGAATAAAAACACCACAGTCTTGTTCATAAGTAACAAAAAGTAGTTTTACTCATGATCAGGCAGAGCACAGTGTGATCCCTGAAGGCAGGCTTAAGGCTTAAAGTTACATACATGTACAAACAGGTTTACCCCATATGGGAGATAACCTGGGGGACTGCTGTGGCAGCCAGCAGTACAGTCCAGGTGATGCAGGGAAGCAGACAGGACGAACAGGAAGGTCGGGGGGGGGAGGTAGCAGCGTGACCTGGCCTTTTACCAGGCCTGGGAAGGTCATGCCCAACTACTAGTCACATGCAAGGAAGGATGCTCCAGGCCAGGAGGAACAGGAAGTTTAGACTGGCTGGACCAAAAAAAATTCCCTTGCATGTCCACTCTAGCAAAACAAGGAATGTTGTACTTGACTGCTCCCAGTAGATTACGTCCCACAACATCTTCTGGACCACCTGCAAAATGTGAGTGAATGAGGTGTGTTCATTCCACATTAAATACCTAATCTGGAAGAGCCCATAAAGAGGTGGGGGTTTTTTGGTGCAGGTTACATATGTAAAATAAGGTCAAGCAATCTAATTGCTACAGGGTGAGATTAGAAAGAGTGGTTGGGATTGGTTCCACCATCTTGTCTCTCTCTCTCTCTCTGCTCAGTTCCCCTTTCCTGAGTCTGGCCATTAGTGAGAGCAAAATGGCTCTATCCTTCCCACCATCCCTTACCTGAAGGAGACTCCACTGGAATTCCTTAAGGTGAGGGGGCAAGGAGGTCACCAGGGTATGGGTTATCAATCTCAGGGAGCAGACGTTGGCAATTAAAGGTCATTCCGACAGCTACTCTTCCTCTTTCTGCCCTGCAGTTCAAAGGGTGAAGGTGGAAGGCCTAGGTGAACCCTACCAATGGGGCTTTGTCCTCCATGTGGCTTTCTAGTAGCCGGGAAACTTTCTCCAGGTGCATGGGTGAAATACGCATCCCTGAACTCTGTTTGATATTCAGTTCAGAACTTTTACAGTGCCAGCCCAAGGAGGTCCAGCTGAAATTCATGTGTGGCTGTGAACCACAAGAGATCCCTGAAGCTTCCAGAATGTTTTCAAACTAGTCAATGCAGTTTTCTTGAAACAACATGGCTTTTCTCATTCGGGGGAAATGGGCCAGTCATGTTCTAATTCTTGCTATGATGTTGATGAATTGAAAATGCTCCTGCCAGAAGTGACAAAGCCACTGGGAGGAATGAAAGGTACATTTTTAATTCCATCTTGTTCAGCTGTGTGCAATTTCGCACCACGGAACACCAGATTTGCAGAGTTAGCAGTGGTTGGGATATTGCAGGAAGGAAGTTGGGGGTGGGGAGTGACAACTTAGTGCTGCAAACTGGCAATTAGCCTTAAAACATAGCCCTGTTTCCATTCTTGTGGGGGTAATATCTTCTTCCTTTAATTGAGTCCATAAAAAGAAGTGCATGTAGTGCAAGCATAGTTTTTAATATTTGTACGCCTGTGGACATAGGAACTCACTTTATCTGAAGCAATCCGACACGGACAAGGTGTTTGGTGTAGTTCAGCCCACAGCATGTTCTCTCTCAGCCCCTGCACCTTCATGGGTAATTTGAGCTAGCTGAGTAGGGTCAACTTGGTGGACCCAGCAAGTGCTAAATGTGTCTTTCCATAGTGATGCCTGATGTCTTGATGGAGGTGGTTATGCAACCATTCCTAAATAAAACCCATTCTGTGTTAGAACCAGGAACCTTTGGTTCTGTGTGCAGTTGCTCCATATGCTGAACAACTAGAACTGCAGGGTGGAACATCTTCCAGAAAGTGAAATATTTGCAGACTTTGGGTTGTTCTGCCCACCTAGGTGAGCTGTTGGTTTCTCCTGGACAGGAAACTGTAAAGACCTCCTGTTTGGGCTGGGACCTACCTGAGCAACAAGGTTTTGTAGCCCTGGTGTGCTTAGGTCTGGCTCCCTGGTTCATCTCATGCTGACTCATCTGTGTACACACAACATTCTATTCAAGAATCAAAGGAGACCAAGTAATTGGTTTTTCCCCCCTACATAGCGCGCACACAATCTATTGTATACTTTTGGCCCCCTGAAAAGCATTTCTCGAGAAACTGGTTTCATTCTGAAAATAAAAGCTAATTGCAAATTGATTCCGCATTACCCTGCAGCATGTCCATTTGAAAACAGATGTCCTGGCAATGGCTATTGTCTCCACACCTACCCATCAACATGAGCTGACGCACACCAAGATCGCAATCACCATTTCTTCCTTCATTCACTGGGACATCTATGGGGGAGGGGGTTGTGGCTAACCTAACCAAAGGGTGGGTTTTAAAAATGAGTATTAAGTAACTACATCTTCCCTTGTGGGCAGCAAGATCAAGAATAAATCTACACTGAAAGCAGCATATTGACAACAAGCTTGAATTATTCTCTCCTGGGAAAAACGTATGTGTTCAACAAGTGTGTACACAGCCCATGGCCATACCTTATCAGACTGTAAAGGTAAAGGTAAAGGGACCCCTGACCATTAGGTCCAGTCGCGGACGACTCTGGGGTTGTGGCACTCATCTCGCTTTAGTGGCCGAGGGAGCCGGCATGCAGCTTCCGAGTCATGTGGCCAGCATGACTAAGCCACTTCTGGCAAACCAGAGCAGCGCATGGAAATGCCGTTTACCTTCCCGCCGGAGCAGTACCTATTTATCTACTTGCACTTTGACGTGCTTTCGAATTGCTTGGTTGGCAGGAGCTTTGATGTGCTTTCGAACTGCTAGGTTAGCAGGAACTGGGAACGAGCAACGGGAGCTCACCCCACCATGGGGATTCAAACCGCCGACCTTCTGATCGACAAGCCCTAGGCTCTGTGGTTCAACCCACAGCGCCAGCAGCGTATGATAAGGCCATACCTTCTCAGACTGCAGTCTTGTTTAATTATTTGAAAGTGTCCTTTGGGGAGAAAGGGCAGCTTCTCATGTGGTAGTAACCTGTGGACTGAACAATTACAGATGATTCTGTTGCCAGTTTGTTTAAATTCATGATCAATTTTCTTTTGGAAGGGAAAAAATACATAAAGCTACTGTATAAAGTCAGTGGGTGACTAACATCCACCCCCCCCCCCGCCCCCGGCATACTGTTAGACAAACAAAGGCACATTCTTATAAATCACAGCAAAAATGTCACCTTCGCCATCCATTTTCCTTCAAAGCATCTATCTCTCATAATCTCTAAAAGTAAAAAATGGTTTAAAGCTCAAAAGTCATCATAGAATAGTAGTCTCAACTGAACCGCATTGTCTTTCTGAGTAATTTCTGTGGAAACGTAGGAACTGAATTGCCTGTGTATGTATGCCGTGAGGAGAGCAATAAAAAGCACTCTTGGCAGTAGTCTGGTACAAATAATAGACTGGTGTTGAAAGTCTATAAAGTAAAATGGGAGATAATATAGTCAACAAATGGCACAGTGCTTTGAGGTACACGGCAATCTCAGGTAATAAAATTGCCTCAGCTTGCACATGGGAACTGTTGCGGGGGGTGGATATATAGATTTCCATTTCTTTGGATGAGAGGCACAGGGACTGATATTTAGAGTAAGACAGGATGATGCTGGACTCCAGCTTCCATTACTCCAAGCCAGCTTGGTCAAGGGTTGGATAACTCCTAGAGAGCTACAGGTTCTACAGCCCCAACAATGAGGAAGGAAAGGGAGCACAATTGCTCTCTCTCTCTCTCTCTCTCCCTCTCTCTCTCTCTCTCTCTCTCTCTCTCACACACACACACACACACACACACAGCGGTCAAACATTTTCGAGGAGCTCTATTTCTAATTCTATGCTTATTTTTCTTTTAAAAAATTACCGTTACAAAATCACCTTTTAAATATTGCCTTTGACTTTACTTTTGAAACCTTCATAGACACAAAGTGTTCTGTCATCTGCTAGGTTTGGAGAAAGGCTGTATTAACCTGTCCTCAGCTGTTTTTGTTTTTGTTATGATTTGTCAATGATGGTTGAATTGCATGAGTTGCTTTTTAATTTGTTAAAATTATTCCTGGATTCTTCCCAATGTGCTACTGATGCATGATATGGGATGGGGATTCCACCATTTCATTTATATTTCATTTATTGGTGCATTCAGTCGCTGCCATTAGTTTTGAATCACTGATTTTGGCCAAAGTTAAGAAGTCCCATTGTTGCAGTGGGGCAATGAAAATAAAAAAATAAATAAATAAATAATTTATACATTACCTCATCCATCTGACTGGGTTTCCCCAGCCACTCTGGGCGGCTTATAGCAGAATATTAAAACACAATAGTCTATTAAACATTGAAAGCTTCCCTAAACAGGGCTGCCTTTAGATGTCTTCTTAAAGTCTGGTAGTTGTTTTCCTCTTTATCATCTGGTGGGAGGGGCGTTCCACAGGATGGGCGCCACTACCGAGAAGGCCCTCTGCCTGGTTCCCTGTAACCTCACTTCTTGCAGGGAGGGAACCGCCAGAAGGCCCTTGGCACTGGACCTCAGTGTCTGGGCAGAACGATGGGGGTGGAGGTGCTCCTTCAGGTATACTGGGCCGATATTGTTTAGGGCTTCAAAGGTCAGCACCAACACTTTGAATTGTGCTCAGAAACGTGCTGGGAGCCAATGTAGGTCTTTCAAGAAATGAAATGGACCTTTACAGAATCATGCCTATTTCCCTGATTGTTTTCCCTTTTTTTGTTTTTAACTTTAGCTTTTATTATGTCAGTTACTGTGCTGGCCCCAAGGGTTTGTCCATGAAGCGAGGTCCAAGTCCAGTCCTGGGTCTAGGGGTCCAAAGGAGGTCAGTCCGGCGGGGAGCAAGGCAGGGAGCAGGTCAAGGTCCAAGGCAGGTTCAGGCACAAGGTTGCAGGTTGAGCACACGCTTGCAACTAAGTTGCTCACGCAACTTGAGCTGCGTCTGGCTGGCTTTTATCTGGCCCTATGCTTAGGGCGGTCCCGATCCTCCGGAGACTCGCCTCTCCTCCGGGCCTGGAGGCGAGCACTCCTCCTGCAGACACTTAACTCCCTTCGCCTCTCTGCCCTGAGCCTCTGTAGCTCAGGAGAGGATGGTGGGATACAGGACCCAGGGGAAGCCTCAGCTTCCTCTGAAGAGGCTGGGAGTGGAGCACCTGCAGGCAATGGGTCCTCCCTCCCATCAGGAGCCAGAGCAGACTCTGCTGATGCCTGCACCTGGGGATCCAGCACAGGTGGGGATCCTTCAGGCTCAAGCCCTGGCCCCGGCTCAGCTGGTTCTGGAGGCGGGGAATCCTGTGCAGGCTGGGATCCCTCAGGTTCAGCATCAGAGTCTGACTCCCAGGCCATCACAGTTACTTAGTTGGCTTATTGCATTTAAGAACATAAGACAACCCTGTTTGATTCGACCAGTGCATTCTGCCCTTCCCTCAAGGAGCTTTGGGTGATGCACACAGTTCTCTTTTTACTTTTATTCTTTTAACAACTCAGCCAAGCTCAGAAGTCCCCCTCATGTCTTGCAGGTATAGGGCGGTTTATAAATTCAAATAATAATAATAATAATAATAATGCATGTTGAGTAGGCCTTTGTGCAGCCACTGTGGGTACCGTGTTCCCTCTGTCACCCAGAAAGTCTTCATGGAGATGTTTCACATAATGCAGGGGTGGCAGGGAGCATTTTGGGGGGTCTGGGGAGGGCTGGCAGGGACAGTGGGTACATTTTTGCAAGCGTTGAAGCCAAGTTGTTTCTGGAAATAATTCAACTCATTTCCGATTCAATCCAAGATGATCCAGGGTGAGGTCACCCACCTCTACCCATATCCGCCAACAGTTTCATCCCCCAAATCAGGACGTCAGAAGGGTCATGACAGAGCACTGGACCAGGGAGGCATATATATACGAATACTAGAAATATTATAAATTTATTGGAATACCTAGACTTAAAGATAGATAAACAAGCTGCCTTTGTGGCAGTAGACGC
Organism: Lacerta agilis; assembly: GCF_009819535.1. Classification (NCBI taxonomy): domain Eukaryota; kingdom Metazoa; phylum Chordata; class Lepidosauria; order Squamata; family Lacertidae; genus Lacerta; species Lacerta agilis. Next base: position 84,969,666 of record NC_046313.1, on the reverse strand, counting down.
AGAAAAAGCTTTCGATAGAGTTTCATGGAGATTTATGATGAGAGCATTTAAACAAATGGAATTCGGAGAGGTCTTTACTAAGGGGATAGAGGCAATTTATGCAAAACAGACGGCAAAGATTATAATAAATGGAACTGTGACACAGGAGTGCGAAATTTAAAAAGGGGTCAGGTAAGGATGCCCGCTCTCCCCATTAATTTTCATCTTAACCCTAGAAATTTTGTGTAAAAGAATACGGGAAGAGGAGGATATAAGAGGTGTAACATTGGGCCAGAGAAGTTTTAAACTGAGGGCTTTTGCAGACGATTTAATAATAACCACGGAACAACCAAACAAAAGTCTGATTAAAGCACTGGAATTAATGCGAGATTATGGCAGGGTATCAGGCTTCAAGCTGAATATAAATAAGACAAAATTGCTAGTTAAAAATCTATCGAAGGCTCGGAAAGAACAACTTGAAAATGTAACTCAGATTAAAGCATATCCCACAATAAAATATTTAGGACTGTTAATAACAGCAAAGAATATAAATCTGTTCGATGACAACTACTCCAAATGTTGGAAAGATATCAAAAAACAGCTGGAGACATGGAATAGACTAAATCTTTCCTTTTTGGGCCGTATTGCGGCAATAAAAATTAGCGTTCTGCCAAAGCTTTTATTTCTGTTCCAGACGATGCCAATCAAAGGGAAAATTAACAATATTGATAAGTGGCAAAAAGAAATTTCGAAATTTTTGTGGAAAGGCAAAAGGCCCCGAATAAAGCATAAGATATTGATAAACACCATAGACAGAGGGGGGTTTGGCCTACCAGATTTTAAGATTTATTATGAAGCGGCCTGTTTCCTGTGGCTTAAAGACTGGTGTATGTTACAAAACTGGAAAGTTTTGGACTTAGAAGGCCACGATACACGTTTTGGTTGGCACGTTTACCTCAATTATGAAAAAACTAAAGTACATAGAAGCTTCTTTAATCATATTGTAAGGAATGCTTTATACAGGGTCTGGGACAAATACAAAAGGTATTTGGAGACGAAAACACCGAGATGGATCTCCCCATTCGAGGCAGTTGCGCTTAAAAAAAAGAACAACGATAAGAAAGAGTGGATCTCCTACAATTCTCTATTAATAGAAAAAGATGGGAAATTAGAACTGAAGAAATATAAGGAGATAAAAGAATTTCTTTCGAGTTGGCTGGATTATTTCCAAATTAATGAAATGTTTAAATGAGACAAGGTGATTGGATTTGTAGAAGAACCCTCCAAATTTGAAAAAGAATTTTAAAATAGTAATAATAGACTAATCTCCCGAATGTACAAGATCTTGCTGGAACATGAAGTAATGGATGAAATGGTAACAGCCTCAATGACTAAATGGGCTCAAGATGTGGGCCATTCAATCATGTTTGTGGAATGGGAAAAGCTTTGGCAAGTCAATTTAAGATTCACGACAAATTATAATATAAGAGAGAACATGATGAAAATGGCCCACAGATGGTACTTAACACCGGCTAGACTCTCCAAAATGTACAAAAGTCTGGCGAATGTATGTTGGAGATGCGGAGCTGAGAATGGCGATCTGATACATATGTGGTGGCGATGTGAAAAAATTAAAGTGTTTTGGGGGGATGTATACGAGGAAATGAAAAAGATGATGAAAATTTCTTTTGCCAAAAGACCTGAGACATTCCTTTTAAGTATGATAGATAAAGAGATACCAACTAAGTATAAGGAGGTTTTCTTGTACGGAATAGCGGCGGCCCGAATAGTAGTGGCAAAAAGATGGAAGGACCAGGAAGTACCCAAAGTTATTGATTGGCAAGTTAAATTTCAAAAACTAGCTGAGTTGGCTCTACTAACAAATAACCTAAGAGGAGGTACAAAGCAGAAATTTACTGGGAAGTGGGAGATCTATAAAAGATATGTGTTAAAATATAATAAAAGCTTTGTCACCATGCCAGGGATAAAGGGAATGGTAACAAGTGGTTGAAAAGAATGAGGAGTAATGAAATACTTAAGAATGTACTGGAAAGTGTGTACTTGAGACTATGCTGTGTTGTAAACATTCAAATTAATCGAAGTTGAAGCAAAGGGATTCGGCAGGGAGTCGGATCAGAGGAATTAGAAATAGAATATATGTATAGGTTTTTTGGGGGGGTTCTTTCTTTTCTTTTTTTTCCTTTCTCTCTTTTGTTTTTCCCCCTTTTTCTTTTTTCTTTTATCTGGCCTATAATTGAGGAATAGTCTTGAAAGATCAAAACAGGATACAAATGATTTAAAGAAATTGTTAAGTAACTTTATTTGATCCGGCAAAGGCTTTGGTGTACGGATGGATAAGTGTGTATTTTATATGGAACTTGTTAATTTACCCTTTTCAATTGTATTTGTTGTTATATTGTAGTTATCTTGTGTATCGAAATAACGAAATAAAAAATCAAATTAAAAAAAAAAAGACAGAGCACTGGACCAAAAAAAGGGGGCATATTCTGGGATGCAAACAAAAGCTGGGATTGGATTCTGCGATTCCGAGATGTCTCGCTTAAAACGGGACAGTTGGTTGGTATGCTCTATCTGCCTCACTTTGGCACACAGGTCTGCCACTGTTGGGTTTGTAGACTGAGCGGAGCAACGCAGCCATGAGCTCACTATGTATCATTAAACAAGCCACTATCTCACCTCCAGTTCTGCAATATGAAGGTAATAATACTGTTCTAATGATATGCAGGGCTGCTGTAATGATATATTTGGAGGTCTGAACACTTTAGAAAAAGTGGTACATGAAAAGTAAGCAATGCTCCATGCACGAAATAAGGCAAACAAGCATTATCAAAATAAGACAAGCAAGTATTATCAAAATGTTATTTATAGATTTGACTTCTTGTCCGCTATCACTGTAATTTGCTGTATGGATGGTGACAGCGATGTTCTTCTGACTCACTAAATAATTTGCTGCACTAAATAACGGGACGTTAAATTGTCAGATGTGGGAACCGATGTTGTCAAATGCGATCCTTACCACTTTCTGTTTTCTGGTGATTCTTCTGACAGTTTTACTGTGGTTGAAATACGAAAGAATCTAAACAATGTGACAAATGTGAGTACAAGAAAAATAAAAGCTTAATAGGCTTGTGAAAAGCTGCTTGTGAGACTTAAGAACTGCCAAAGGTACATGATGGACACATTTCTTTTTCTTATCTTTCCCGCAAAGAAATAACAGTATGAAAGTATCTGCAATTTCTTATTTCTTTTTTAATTTTCAATCTTTATTTCATTTAATTGTAATAACATGAAATATGTACTCTAAGGTATACAGAATATACAGTGTAAATTATTACATTGATAAAATTCCTGTTTTCCATTCTGTGTCTATCTCATTCTATTTTTGTGACTTCCCTCCACCACAACACGACATCCTTTAATATATTTTGAACTTATTGTGCTATATATATTAGTTACTTTAGCCCCCAGAACAATCTTACAATAATTTTTTCCACTCCTTTATTAACTTAGTCCATGGATAGCAATAAATTTGTTTTGGAACGATGTCTTGTCATATATAGTATTCTTCTAAGCAGTTCCGTTCCTTCTTGAGTTTTTGATTCTACTGAAGTCTAATGGCTGCTGTCATTTTAGCCAACTCTATGAATTCACATAATTTGTTTAACCAATCCTCTATCGAGGGAACATTGTCCCCTTTCCAATTTTTAGCTATCAACAACCTGGCAGCAGCCGTGGCATATAAAAATATTCTTTTTGTATCATTAGGGATGTCCTTAGTAACGATACCTATTAGAAAGTTTTCTGGCCTTTTCTCAAAAGATGTTTTAAACATCTCTTTTCGTGGATTGAACTCCAGAATTTTTTTTTCTCGCATCCCACCATACGTGAAACATTGTTCCTTCTGCTGTCTTATCTGCAATTTCTTAACACGCCATTTGCAAATCTTCAGTCTTCAAGTTTATTCTAGAGTGTAAAGAATGAATAGCAAGATTTACTGTGCAATCCTATACACATGTCTTCTTAGAAGAAACCCCTAATGCTTTAAATGTCCAGCTAAGTGCAGATTGGATTGATATGGCAGGTAAAAAAGAAAAGAAGGGCATGCACCATGGGCTCCAGGAAACTGAATGGACACTCCCATATTATCTGCCTGCCCTGCATGTAGTATGGGAAGTGAAAGCCATCTCAGTCCCAACAGTAATATATGCACATTTACTGGGATAGAAAATGTGCAGGGGACAATGGCGGAATCTAGTAGAGAGCTTGCCCATTTTACTTTTGAGGTTGAAAACAGACATTTGCAGCAGGGAGTGAATGAAATACACACCCTCCAACATTTCTCCAATGAAAATAGGGATGTCCTATTCAATAATAATAATAATAATAATAATAATAATAATAATAATAATACCCCACCCATCTGACTGTGTTGCCCCACCACTCTGGGTGGCTTCCAACATATATAAAAATATAATAAAACATTAAACATTAAAAACTTCCATATACAGGGCTACCTTCAGATGTCTTCTAAACTAGGGTTGCCGTATTTCAAAAAGTGAAATCCGGATGCAAAATCTCCTAAAAAATGTTTTTTAAGCTATTGGGGGGGGATTCACCAAAAAGACAACAATTCCGAGTGTATGGCAGCACTGTAGTTACTTATCTCCTTGGCTCGAGGGTCGCATAACTCCATACCCTACAACATTTCGCCGATGAAAATAGGGATATCCTAAGGAAAAGAGAGAAATTCCGCTGTCTATTCAGAAACTTGGACGGCTTCTGTAAGTCTGAGACTTGGATGGTCTGGTACACATCATACACTTACAGCACATAACTCCTCCTAAAGAATCCTGGGAACTGTAGTTTGTTAAGGGTGCTGGGAATTGCAGCTCGGTGAAGGATAAACTGCAGTTCCCAGGATCCCATGGGAGAAGTCATGTGCTTTGAACAAATGGTGTGTACAGAGTCCCAGTCTCCAGGGCAGACAACCACGTGATAGTTGGGTTCTATTGACCTCCATAACTTCACCAGCAAATTCATATTAGTGACTGCAGTTATCCTTCTTTTCCTCCAAGAATGGCCTTACCATTAGACAGAATGAAGCAACTGCCTCGGGCAGCAGATGTTGGGGAGGAGCGGTAGCAGCTCTCAGACAGCACAATGTCTTGGACTGGTCTTGCCTTCCTCTGAGAAGCTGAGGGTGTCATCTGTGGTTTTCCGTTCCCCTTTTGTAAAATGAAAATACTTCAGTACGATGGTTGCAGGGGAGACAGCAGCGAGGACAGTGTGTGTCTCCTCTTTAACCAGAAAGCCGGCAATCGCCTCACTTGCACATCAATATATTCTGAAGTTACTCAAGTGACGCTAGCAGGCTCCCAAAAGAGTTTCAGAAAATGTTTCTTCATCAGTGCTGAACACGTTTGCTCCCTTTATTTCAGGACCTTAATCAACACCTTAGTTCTATTTACTCTGATTAACACAAAACATGACTTTCATTACCTAAGAGGGAAAACAAAGAAGAAAACAAAAAGTATTTTGTACAGAACTGTTTGTTACTGCATTACTGTTTTATGTGGGAAGAGACTTGTTGGTCATAAGGGTGACAGAGGGGGAATGGAGGGCAAAGGACCCTCAGACCTCCTTCCAATGGAAAGGGCAGAATTGGAGGCCTTGAATTTTGAACAGTGCTAGATTTACTTATAAGCTAAACAAGCTATAGCTTAGAGCCCCACTGTCTTGGGCCCCCAAAAAAAATTTAAAGGAAAGAAAAATGATGTACATTTCCAATATATAAGATAAAAAAACAAATAAAATAAAACCTACATACAGCAACAGTGGCCAAATGGCTTTAGATACCCATTAGGCCATAAATTGCCATATAGCATATACAGTGGTGCCCCGCTAGACGAATGCCTCGCTAGACGAAAAACTCGCTAGATGAAGGCATTCGTCTAGCGGGAGGCAGCCCCGCAAGACGAAAAAGTCTATGGGGCTGCCTCGCAAGACGATTTTTTTCGGGGTTGTTTTTTTTCGTCTAGCGAAAACCGTGGTTTACATTGCCGCTTCGCTAGACGAAAAAACCGCTAGACGAAAAGATTCGTAGAACGAATTATTTTCGTCTAGCGGAGCACCACTGTATTAAACACAAAAAAGCAGCAATTTGTTGTGACAAAGGACAGCTGGACCTACAGTATAAAGGGCCTCATTACTTCAGTAGTTTAGGGCCTCATCAAACCTCAATCTGGCCCTGATTTTGAGGAGGATCATTCAGTTTATTTCTTGTACGTTTCAAATGCTTACTTTGAGGATGCTCCAGGGACTATTTAACTAATGCACAGTAAACAGACGGCATTATAGAAACTCCCTGCAAACTTTCTGTAAACAAACCAAGACAAATGCTCAATAAACTGGCAGTGATTAAAAAAGGATATCTGTTTCTGATTCTAGATTTTATTATATATTGCTAAATATCAGAAGGATTTGACACAGATCTTAATCTGAAAGTTTTCAATTGAAGCAGAATGTATCAGAGCAGCTTTGATATATGGCTGCAAGCTGATTGCCAGCACTTGGAAGAAGAGAAGAAGAAGAAGAAGAGTTTGGATTTGATATCCCACTTTATCACTACCCGAAGCGGCTAACATTCTCCTTTCCCTTCCTCCCCCACAACAAACACTCTGTGAGGTGTGTGGGGCTGAGAGACTTCAAAGAAGTGTGACTAGCCCAAGGTCATCCAGCAGCTGCATGTGGAGGAGTGGAGACGCGAACCCAGTTCACCAGATTACGAGTCTACCACTCTTCACCACTACACCACACTGGCTCTCTTTGTTCTGGGCATTCCCAGCAGCCACGACCAGCTGCTTGTCAGTGCTCGGGAAGCACTGCACACACTTTTCTGCCCATGTGGTTTGATTTGAAACCATGTGGGCAAAAATGGGTCACCTGGGGTCATTGTGGTGTCAGATGATTGACAGGTGGATGGCTCCACTCACCTGGCAAGTTTGGCCCATGGGATGTGCGAAGATGAGGATCAGGGCCAGATGCAGTTTTGCACCCCTTAGACAATACTGAGCAAGATAGACCAATGGTCTGACTCAGAAGAAGGCAGCTCCCTATGTTCCTATGCACGGCTGAACTTGGTCCAACCCACATGGGAAGGTGTTCACAAGATTTTATTTTCTTGGCAGAACCAAGTGTTTATGTGACATATAAATCAGGTCTCAGTGGGAATACAAAAGTGATCAAGCCATATTGGCTGGGGCAACCGAATGAGATGGGTGGGGTACCGGTACTAATAATAAAATAATAAATATTAATATTATGATATTAAAGGATTTCTTTTTGCCTCCAAAAATTTTATTTATGTCAATAATAATAAAAATGCTACCAAATCCCAAGATTTCAATGCCACCAATTCTTTCTTCTTCTGAGTTATGAGTTCAATGGTGCTAATATAATACCAGGACTGGGCACAAGTGATTTCAAAACATCATTAATGCTCGTGTAAATGTGATGGGTTTCTGCATTTTGCAGGTTAATTTTATTTGTGAGTTCGGATTTATCCTGCCGGTTTCTTAGATGTACAGCACCACTTGCAATTCTGTTTAGTATGCTAATGTTTCTTTAAAAGCCAGAAACTAACACCATCGAGGGGTGTTGCCATTATCACCACAAAAAGCACATTTAAAATGTAGAAGGAAGGGTTTTAAACAAACCTTAGACTTTTCTCAGAAGAGCTGAAGCGTGGAGCATAGCAAAGGCAGAGGAAGAGTTGCGAGCAGAGGCAGATTAGGTGTTTCATGCAGAGGAATCAAAATAAGCAGATGGATTTTCAAAACAACCATTTGGAGAAGCATAGCACAGGGTCAGGAATAATTTGGACTGGGTGTCTGGAAACTTGGTGTGTGTGAGCGGGCAGGGGGTGGGTTCTTCCCAGGGCAGTGTCTCTAAATCAGGGTTAGCAAGGGGTTGTTTTCAGTTCCAGTTTCCTACAACCACAGTCAGCCTAGCTAGAGACCGAGGATAATGGGAGCTGCACTCCATCAACATTTTGAAGGCCCAATGTTAGCCCCCACCCCCACTGCTATTCTAAATCCACTCATCCTTCTGCAAGTCCCCATATGACCTCTGCTTCCTTCCTGGGCACTTGCAAACAACTCATCTCCCACAGATTTCCATCCCGGAGCCAATGCAACCTCTCTCACTTTACAAATGAAAGACAGACTAATTTACAAGGTTCTTTCTCTGTAAAAAAAAATCCTTGGAGTTTCATCTTCCTTCTTTGTTTTCAACGGGTCACAGTAGTGGAAGCTATGCTATAGTATAGTTGATCTGATAAAGTCAGTTCTAGAGGTACTCTAATTTTGACTCAAGGAAATCATAGATCTCAGGGCAGTTCTTTTTATTTCATTCATTACTTGAATTTCTCTATTTTCCACATCCTACAGTAAAAAAGGGGGGGGGCAGATAGGAAGTACTTCATTGTTTCCTTACTATCTTGCAGTTTCTTCCAAAGGCATTAGATACAGTTAGGTGATGTCCTGAGCTTTGAAGGGCCATATGTAGGACCCAATAAACCTTTTCTTCCTCTAAAGAGCTAAATGGATTTAACTCCAGGGATTATTTTGTCTTTTTAGCATACAAAGCACAAACAAATGGGGAGGGATAGGAAGGGGGGTGCAGAGGGTGTGGCCTGTCCCGGGTGTCACCCCTGAGGGAGTGACAAAATGGCACACTGTGGGGGGGGGGCACTTCCCACGGGGCCTAGCCTGCAGCACGCCCGAACCACACATCTTTCCTGGGAGTGACGCGGTGGCTCGGGCCCCCCGCACTGCCTGAAACGGCACCGTGGGGCTTGCGTCTGCCAGGCAGACTCCATGGGCAGCTCGCTGAGGCGCCCCCCTGAGTGGATTGCTGCTGCGCCCCTGTGGGCAGCTCACCCCACCCCCGCCACTCCAGCTGCCAGAGCAGCTAGCTATGCCCCTGCAAACAGAGCAGGGGTTTCAACCTTGTATGCATTGCTACCTAGACCATTGTTTCTCTCAAACAGTTATAAGCCCCACCATCTAGTCAAGCAATTTCCCCTCATACAAATTCATGGCTTTATGTTCTGTAATTTGCTATTTTACAATAGATCCATGGAAGAGCTCCATGTGTAATATCCCAAGGGAGTCTTGTTTTGAACGTTGGGAGCAGAATAATGAATTTTAAAACAAGTCTTTAAATCTGCAGCCATCGTTATTCGCTAGAAAAAAGAAGGAGATTTCTTGAGCCTTGGGCTGTATTTTGTATTAAATCCCATGTCAAATGAGCTGCCGGGTCTGGATAGGCCCCACTTATATGCCCAGGGTGAAGACCAGAGAGAAGACCGAGCCCTGGAGTCTTTACTCTGGTCCATGCCATAAGACATGCCCCCTGCTATTGGCTAAATCACAGACAAGCCCTGGCAGCCCATGTGGCCAGCAGAGGGGGAAATGATGGCCTCCCCCAGCCACACAGGAATCAGAGGGCCGCCTCCGCCCAGCCATGGCCACACCAGGCTGCAGTCACTGCTCCCACCCATACAGATTCATGGCTTTATGTTCTGTAATTTGCTATTTTACAATAGATCCATGGAAGAGCTCTGCATATAATATCCCAATGGAGTCCTCTTTTGAATGTTGGGAGTGGAATAATGAATTTCAAACCATGTCTTTAAATCCGCAGCCATCCCTAGGAAAAGAGAAGGAAATTTCTTCAGCCTTGGGCTACAATTTGCATGATCTGGCACTCTGCTTTCTCCTAAGAGATTTGTGTTCTGTGATTTTTAATCATGAGTGCACCTAGTAACAGGTATTTTTTTTTTCTGGTGCAAAACGTAGCTTCTGTATTTTCTTTGTTGCCTTCGTAGGCTGGAGTCTGATGTACCCTGCTTGGTCTGCAGAGTTCCCAGTAAATCTCTGCACTTCACTCCCAAAGGTGCTCTCCTCCATTGTCTCCTGAGACAGACGGATGCCAGCAGTATTCTACTTCAACAACCTAATTGGTGTGTCATTGATTCTCAAGTCCCTATGGGATTTCTGCAGCCTGTCCCACATACCAAGATGGAAACTTTGCTGATTTTGCCATTCTCAGGGGCCCTTTAGATAATCTCTCATCTACTCCTACATGGCTGGGAGAACATTGAAATGATCTAACCCTGTGGGCAGTAGCTAATTGCACAGCCTTTCCCATGGAATCGACGCCCTCTCTCCTGTCACAATGCTGGCTCAGTGTGAAAGACCAAGCTGATTGCTCCCCACCCACTTGGCTCAGTCATTCAGATCATCTACTTCCTAAAGGCTGCTTTGGATATGAGCTCCCATGCAGCTGGGAAAATATCTGAAGAGCACCTCAGTCAGCTGTGCAACAGGGGGGATTTGCCTCACTGCTACTACATGCTTCTCTCTTACAAATGATACCACTAAACATTCTATAAAATGAATGGTGCAAAAACCTTCAACGGCAAGGGCCCTAACCCATCTGCTCTGCACCTCATCCAGTTGCTTAGAAGGCCACAAGACTGGCAATGCCACTTTCTCAACTAATCATAGTGCCAGCATGAATTGAATGGTACGCATGGGAACGGGCTGTTTGCATGACATAGCAGAAAGAAAAGCACATCAGATTTATTAAGAAAAATATAATATAGCATTTCTGCAAAATTTCACAGAGCTCACTTTCCACATAGGTTATTCTTAACCTTTTGACGAGGAGAAAACAAAACATATAATTTAGTTTCTACAGAGAGTTTCTTTTCCCAACTACGGTCTTACTTGTTTATGTTGTGATCCCACCCCCATAAATAATTGCTCCACTTGATCCAAAACCTCAGTACCAAAGAGAAATTATTCCAGTAAATAGGGAGTTATTGCTGCCCCCAAAAGCTAACTACAGCTAATCTAATATGGACAATCGGATTTCCTCCACCAGTGGACTAAAGATAATTTGTTTCCTCACTGACATAAAGACAGGAGATACGTTGAGAAATGTCAATGAACACCAGTGCCATCTGTTTACAAGGTAATCTCCACATTTCCATAATGTCACCTTGCAATAAAATTTGTCTTCTGTTGGTTGTTACTCAAACAAACCAAGACTCGAAAAGCCTAAAGTATTGTTGTGAAGAGCTCCCTGATGCTATTTTATAAACAGCCTGTGACAGCCTGCTTCTAATGATGGGTTTCTTTTTGAGAAATGCTGTGTCTTCCCATAAGTAGCTACAGAAATGGCAAGAAGGAAAGATTTAACCCATGTAAATTTGCTTCTAACACTCCCAGGTCCTTAAATGGCATTGGATTGCATGGTACTGGGAGACAGAGCAACAAGCCTGAACATTACAAGACTCGGAAAGTGAGGCTCCTTGGCCTGATCCACATGCAGAAGCGTGTACTGCCGGTAGTTGTCTGAGTGCCGTATGGAGCAGCTTTGCTAATATAAAAAGTCGCAATAGAAAAATGAGTTTTCCGTGAAAACATACCCCATCTGTATACTTTGTTGTACCTTGCTTACTGAATTCGGACTCAAGTGTTAACAACTTAGTGTGGATTGAGAAGAAGGTCTGTCCATGGAGAGGAGAGTCATCTGCAGAGGAAAGCCCTGCCACTGCAGCAGGGTGGTAAGGGTGAAAAGGTCAGGGGTCAGGGGAGGCTTAGGATCCACCAGATCTAAAATCTGCAGAGGAAAGTGGAATGCCCTTCCATTAGAGGTCAAGGAAATAAGTAGCTATCCTATTTTTAAAAAGACATCTGAAGGCAGCCCTGTTTAGGGAAGTTTTTAATATTTAATGCTGTATTGTTTTTAACACTCGATTGGGAGCCACCCAGAGTGGCTGGGGAAGCTCAGCCAGATGGGCGGGGTACAAATAAATGGTTGTTGTTGTTATAATTATTATCTCTTTATTCCCAGGATCCACCACTAAAATGTGTGTGTGTGTGTGTGTGTATGTGTGTGTGTGTGTGTGTGTTACAGGTGGGTAGCACCTTAGAGACCAACTTTCCAGTAGCACCTTAGAGACCAACTGAGTTTGTTCTTGGTATGAGCTTTCGTGTGCATGCACACTTCTTCAGATAAGTGTGTGTGTGTGTGAGAGAGAGAGATAGAGAGAGAGAATTTGCAAGCCCTGGAGCTAATGCCATTAAAAAGCCACCTCACATCTTCTGTCCTTGTCATTGTAAGCTCAACAGGGCAACTGAAGGAGGAGAGTGAAGAAAGAACTGTGGGTGGAGGGAGGACCCTTTCCCCATCCTCTGAGAAATTCAGCAAACCTGCTGAACCTGGAATTGGGTGTGGAGAGTGCAGCTGAATGGGACACTGCTGTGGGCATCCTGAGGAAGTAGCATCAAGCATAGAGGGAGAGACGAGCGTGATGTTTATTGTTTCCAGGATTTTTTCTCACTGTGAGACATTTGTGGGTGAGATGAGCTGAAGGCTGAGAAGGAAGGTACCGGTATGTCAGAAGGAAAAGGAAAGGATATATAGATTATACTGTATTTTTCTGTGCATAAGATGCTTTTTGCTATTAAAAAAAAATCAGGCAAAAATTGGGTGTCGTCTTATACACAGATAGTGAATGTAGAGAGGGGATGTGTGATTAATGGCAGCAGCAAGCAGGAGATTGGCAGCGGCGATTGGGCGAGTGATTGGCGGCTGTGTCAAGGCCTGCTGGAGATTGGCTGTGGCTGCAGCAATTGGGCAGGCGATTGGCAGCTGCGGCAAGTGGGCGGATGGGCTGTTGGTGGCGGTGAGCAGGCAGACAATTGGCGGCAGAGACAAGGTGTGTGATGGGCAGTGGCTGTGGCAAGCGATCGGCAGTAGCGGGCAGGCGGGTGAGCGATTGGCGGAAGTGACCTCCCCCACCCCTCAAAAAAGCTAAATAACTTACCGTAATTTCTTAATTTGGGGTTAAAAAATAGGGGTCGTCTTATACATGGGGGCGTTTTATACATGGAAAAATATGGTAGATATATACAGATATAGATATATAGATATACATCTATATCTCCTTTCATTTCCTTCTGACAAACCTTCCTTCTTTCTCTCTCTCTCCCTAATGTAACTTTGTATTAATGTAACATTTTTATATGTAACTGTGTCTTTTTTGTATTATTTCATTTAAGCTGTCTGCTATTGCTTCAGTTTTTTTGTACACTGCTTAGAGATACTTTAAATATAGCAGGGTTGCAGCAGGTTTTACAGAAGGAGTGGAGGCTAGGTTGTAAGGGGCAGTGCAGAGGTAAATCATCTCACCTGAAAACAATACCCCGTTCTTCTTTGCTTCTAGTCTGTCTCCATGAGCTGCCTCCTGTTAAATTTAGCATATCAGCACTATAGTTTACTCCCCAAATATATCTGTTGGTTTAATGAAGTCACTAATTGTAAGCAAGGCTTTCCGGTTTTAGCCCTTTGGGGGTGTTTGGGATACTTTAGAAGTGGAATAATTGTAATTACTACTCATTAAAAAAGGTTGCAAGATTAGCCTGACTACTGGAATGGCTGCATCTTTTACTCCTACTGTGCATAAATGGACAGTTTTGTCCTTTGGGCAAAGTGGAGCATCCTAGCTGATAGGGACAATTAAAGTTAAGTATGCAGTGAGATGCATAAAGTGTTCCTTGAAACATTTGTCTCTAGTTACTTCACACGTATGTATGTCATGCTTACCTGTTTTAATCTGCTGACTTGGGCTCAGGTGTTCAAACAAACCAGCCTATGGCTAAGCAAAGGCAGAGGTGGAGGAGGGGGTGCGTGGGTGCGGGCCACCCCGGGTGTCACCTCTGGGAGGGGTAACAAAATGCCAGGCGGCACTCACCGTGGGGCTGCAGTACGCCCTAGCCACACGTCTCTCCTGGGAGAGACATGGTGGCTTGGGTGCGCAGGCTCCCCGCTGCCCAAATGGTCTCCGCTGCCTCCCCCCCCCAGCTGTAGAACAGCTGAGTGGGAGGACACTTCAATCTCCCAGGACATTCTATAAAAGATCTCAAAGTAGCTGTCTTAATACAAAGAAATTTCAGAAATAGACTGGAAAGAGAAATGGCTGAATTGCAACTAATCACCAAACTTAAAACCATGGAGAAACCTGGTCTGAACAAAGACATTGGATTCTTATCTCATTATACATAACAAAGCTATCTTTAGCCATCTCACCCCTTGCCTTTCCCTACAAGACTAATTGCAGCCGTTAAGAGTCGTCAACAGGTTTTCCACACCTATCAGCTGATCACCCATTCCCACCACCCTTCTGAGTAATACCCCTCCCCACTCCCTCACTATATTTAGGATCTGGTGACTTCTGTTTCAGTGTATCTGAAGAAGTGTGCATGCACATGAAAGCTCATACCAAGAACAAACTCAGTTGGTCTCTAAGGTGCTACTGGAAAGAATTTTCTATTTTGTTTCGACTATGGCAGACCAACACGGCTACCCACCTGTGAGTGGGAGGAGGCAGGCAGACTCCAGAGGCCCCCCAGTGCACCCTGCCCCCACAGGTGGTACGCCCCACCCCTGGGTGCACTGCCCCAGGCACCTGAGCGGCTTCCTCTGCCACTGAGCAAAGGATTGCTGGATGTCCTGTGTGAACCAGACCTTGGTTTTTAAAGTGTTTGTTCTAGCTCCCATCCTCAGACACAGTACTCAGATTCTTGGCTCAAGGAAACCCCAAAGTTTTATTAAAGAAATCAACACATGGTCTCAGCATCAGTTCAAGGTACAGGAACACACAATTCTATGGCCTACAGGCAGATTTCTAAGATACATGGCTGGACATTAGCAGAGAGGTTGTCGCAACACTTCACAAGTTCCTCCTGCTCCGCTTTTAAAGAGAAGGGCAGGACTAGTCATTTGTTCGTGCATGCAGTTCACCTCCCAAGCTAGAAGACTATGCTTGCAAGCATGTGCTCCTGTGGGGAAGGGAGGCAAGTTAGGTATATCCTTGGTGACAACACCTGAGTCCAACCAGTGGTGGAGCTTCATAGTCCGGCACCGGAGGGTGGAGAGCAGGTGGGGGCGGGGCTGGCGCACGTCCTAGGGGTGGGACGCACCGCCTGCGGGGGCGTGGCTCCCAGAGCGGGTGGGGGCAACCGTGATGGCATCCTGCCAGGATCGCACTGCCGGGGCGGTGCGCTCCCCCCTGCACTCCTCTTCCTCCGCCAGTGAGTCCAACCCTCTGATTCCCTGGCCACACCTGCTGGTTTGTCATCGATCTCCTCAGCTGTCACAGGAACTTCACTCTCAGGGGGTGGAGTTGAAACTGAATCAGGCTGTTCCCCTTCCCCTTCTGCGACTTCTGGCAACAATGGGGCAAACCCCCCTCCCAAGTCACTGCCTGAGCTCCCCCCACCTCCAACTTCAGCTTCTCCTTGCCACCCCTGCTCTATCCCAGCCGATGCCATGGGACTCATGACAATACTGTTCTTCTAATCCTTTTTAAAACATCATTGTTTTTTTAAAAAAAATCAATCAAATAATAATAATGTACATTTATTTCAATAATGCAGCATACATACCAAGAAGTGTTCGTGCATGCTGTTTCCATACCTCTAAGCAATATAAACAATGCAAAGGTGATACCTTGAACATATCAGATATTATCCCGGAATTTGCTGTATTACAGATTGAGGGGATGAGATTCAGGTGACCTTCTATTCTGCAGATCTTTGTTCATGAACAATATGAAGAGAAGCCAAGTATAAACAAGCCTGTAATGTAGTATTGCATCTCTTAACGCTATCAACTATACTATTGTATCATCTTTTCTCCGATCCTAGCAGACTGAATCCGGACACTCTGTCCTCAAAATGCAACTTAATGAAGCCATCCTGTTTTTTCTTCGGGTGCCTCTCTGGCACAACAAGCTTGAAAACCCATATGAACGACCGTGTATAAATATGGCATGTTTAACAATGGGATACAGAAACCTTTCAGTGAGCTCTGCCAAGATATTTAATTCTGAAGCAAACGGTGAGTTAGGCTGACTTTTAAGCAAACAATTAAGCATGCCCAGTGCCGACTTTGTAATTTGCCATTTACCTGCAGAGAAGTCTGTCAGGGAAATGATATGGAGGATTAATGCTGCAGTATCTTGGTTATTCTTCCTCATTAGCTCATGAATCAGTTTAGTTTTCTTAAATGACATGCCAGTGAATAAAGGAAGTTTCATTGACAGATTGTACAGATGTTTACACACACACACACTTACACTTGAATATAACAGCCTGGTCTGCACTTTGTATGGATGTAAACAGCTAAGCCGATTTGGTTGTGCTCTGTGAAAAATTCACTCCTTAATTCTATTAAGAGCTCCCTTGCTCATAAAATTAATGCCCTCATCTCATTCAGTAACAGTCCTCGTATTCATTATCAGAGACAGGATATCTACTGCCTTTGTAGATTAAGTTTTCTCAGAGGGTTTCCTATTATTTTCAAGAAACTCAAGACGTTAAAGGATTTGCACTTCTGTGTTTGCAAAGCTACTGAATTGGATTATTTGCTGAACTGCGCTGTTCCTGTGAACTGCAAGGAGAGCAGAGCAGCAACTCGGAATTAGGTGGGTCGAGGGTGCTGGATTTATTTTTGCATACCACGTAATACTCAGAGTGAAATTAAAATTCAGTTCAAAACATCAGAATCAGAAAACAATATGGAAAGTCCTGGGATTCTGGGACATACCAAAAGGCGTATCTATGGAATCATTTCATACGACTACGGCCTGGAATGTTACATATTTGGGTGATTTCAAATGGCTGGTGGGAACTGCGGATGTGACTTGAGCTTGGCTATCATTCAAATGTAGCATCAGCACCCTCCGCGGAAAGGCACCCTGGTGTTCAGCAGGAAGGGTGCCGAATGGAGGCACAGCTGGATGGGGGCAGTGCGGAGCCCTTCCAAGCTCCTGGGGCCTTCAGCCAGTGTTCCTGATGAGGGCAATCTCTGGGGCCAAGCCTGTCCCCAATATGTTGCCTCCTGATCCTGAACTATGTCATGCTCCCATCAATACAATACAATAACTAAAAAAACCCCACACAACCCAGATTCTGAGACCAGAGAAAGCCCAGCTATCTTCTCCAAAGACTGAAAAATAAGGTCACCAAGTATAGGCCATCAAAGGCTCTTGGGTCCTCCCTCTGATTGTTAAAATTTGGATCTGAAGGGGGGTGGTTATTGGTTTGTTTTTGTTTTATTCTCATTTTATATTTTTATGTTGTGAACCACCCTGTGATCTTTGGATGAAGTATGGTATGATAGATAGATAGATGATAGATAGATATGTACCGTAGATAGCCCAATCTTGAGAGAAATCACTTAATTCCCCCAACTTAACTTCTGAGGAGATCATTGTTGAGGAAGAGGACCAGCAGTATTTATTGCTCTATGGGGGTAAGGTAGTGGGGTTTCAGTAGGTGCTGAGGACTGGGGCATCAGTCAATTGAGCAATGTGGTGTTCTAGGGGAAACTGTTTCTACAAGGAGACTACCGTACTTTACATCTGGTGTAAGTCTGTTTACTGTGGAGCTATTTTATTTCCATGTACATGAGAGTGAGAGAGCTGTCCACCCACCATGAATAAATACAGCCTTCCACATTGTCCCCCTGATTAGCCCCATGCAAGGAGAAAATTAGTAGGAAGAATGTAAATTACAAACCTTTTCACATCCTTCTGGCAGTGTGAGGAATCCTGATGCTTCAAACTTTTAGTAATCCCATGGATTAACATAAATTTTATGTGAAGGAGAGAATCAAACTCATTCCCATGAATTGGTGAAATACCAATAAAGAAATCAAACACGTGAACATTTTAATGTGGGCATACTATTTTTCACTCAGTTTATATCTAGCCCTTTATCCCAAAAGGAGCCGAGGGTGGCGAACACATAATTAAAACAACAAAAATTAAAATGTTATTTAAACGGTTTAAAATGTTTTTTAAACAAGCACATTTTCTTAGGAACAGTGTTTTTCAGCCATCAAATGTCTTATTAAATGTAAATGTTTTTATGTTCCTCCTGAAAGTCAAAAACAGCGAGGACAGACACAGCTCATCAGGTAGGGCATTCTACAAACAGGGAACCACCACCAAAAAGGCCCTGTCACAGATCAACACCAACTGGGCAGCATCCAGGTGAAGCCATCCCCAACAGTGCTTCACTTTGAATTTTACTAACACCTTCAATTGGGCCTGACAGCTCACAGTGCAGCTCTTTCAAGATAGGTGACACATGGTCACACAGATACATGAATATGAAGTTGATTTGTAGGGACTAAAACTTTGTGTCTATCTAGCTCAGTGATGGTAGCTTTCCAGAGTCAAAGCCTGGAGTCTTTTCTAACCTTCCTCTTTTGAAGTGTCTTTTCGGATTGACCAAAGGTTTCCAGGGATTGACCCTAGCATCCTCTGCAGCCAATACATGTATCCCACCACCAAGATATGCCCCCTCACTATTTAAAACAATAGGAAATTAGATTTCACATGTTGCCACATTGAGCTATTTTGGGTCATTGTTGTCTCTGTGCTTAGGATTCTTCCTGTAATTTTTTTTTTTTACTTCTGCAAACATGGGGGCTGTTAGTAAGTAAAGGTAAAAGGTAAAGGACCCCTGGACAGTTAAATCCAGTCAAAGGCATCTATGGGGGGCAGCACTCATCTTGCTTTCAGGCCGAGGGAGCCGGCGTTTGTCCAAAGACAGCTTTCTGGGTCATGTGGCCAGCATGACTAAACAGCTTCTGGCGCAACGGAACACCGTGACAGAAACCAGAGTGCACGGAAAAGCCAGCAATGGGAGCTCACCCCATTGTGGGAATTGAAACTCCCGACCTTCTGATCAGCAAGCTCAAGAGGCTCAGCGGTTTAGACTACAGCGCCACCCGTGTCCTTGGGCTGTAAGTAAAAACACTTAAATAACAGAGATGGAATCCAGAATGAGAATCAATCCTAATGACATTTTATTGAGAAAACTGAAAACCCTCCCCAGTGTATAACAGAAATAAACAGAAAGCTTTTCTTTCTTAACATGAGGCCTTGTACATAGTAGGGAGACATTCAACCACATATACAGAGGAAGAACTCCTTTAGAACTACACAGCCAATCAGGGTACCCGTTACCTCGGGAAATGTAATTCCACACTGCCTGGCTGCTAATCAATACCTCCACTCCCTCACTCCCTTGATTTACTGATAACAAAACTGACCCATAAGTTACAAACAGAATTATTTTTGCTGTTGCACTTCCAACAGGAGGTGCCCGAAGCCCAATGATTCCTCCCTCTTCCTGTTTTGGTTATAGAAAGAGATATAGTAAGAGAATAAGTATATAGGATGGTATTCAAAGAGGGTTTACTTAACAATTCATGTACAAATAAGGAAGATGTATATTTTTATCCATATTACACTTGATGTGACCTGTACATAAGATGTTATATTCTTAGATTTGTTTACTGGATGGGAGAATGTTTTTACAGCACCGAGGCACGTCATGTTTGGAATGCAAATTATCAGTATATTAGCTGTCAAAGTGAGAAATTGGAAGATTAGTAGATTAAAGCATTATCCCAGAATGAACCAAAATGTAGCTAATCTTCTGTACTGCTGATCCATACTTCACAGCACTTCCCCCTTCTTTTTGGTACTCCACCCTCTCTGTTTATGTGAAACGTAAAGTATTTCTTCCTCTTAAATTTTGCATGATTGCTGCAACCTGGAATGGCCAAACTGGTGCCGTAACGCCAACTGGCCCACTCCCCCATCCTGCTTATTGGGATGGTGGGGGCATGGCAGCGCACCAATGGGAGCAATGGATCATATCTGCTGGCGTGCTTGCACAGACCTGCCCTGCCCCCCTGCACTGTTCCAGTAAGTGGCAGTGATGCTGCTGTCAGGACGGTGGCAGTGCAGTAAAGCCGTACCATGCCTATATACGGTATAACTCCCAAGGAAGTTGGGCATTAGAGACTTAGTTGTTGCTCATCACTTTTAAGTGAAACTTATTTCTGCACAATGCCTTATGGGACTCCTCACGAACCCAGCCCGTTACAAACAATATCATTCCAAAAGCTTGTTTACAAAACTCCTTGTGAGAAATTAGTCACAGAGTGGGAAGAAAAGTGAGTTGTATACTAATAAAATATAGCTCTAGAAGATGTTTAAATTAGTTGCTTTGTTAGTTCTGATGATCACAGATCCCTTCCCTTTGACTGACAAGCTAGTGCTAGTCAATGCTACTAGCTAGTGCTCCAATCTAAGTGCTTGAGAGCAGAAATCCAGAAACCTCAGGGTGCCTGAGGTTGTGGTTGAAGGTACGAAGATTAACACTGTGATTCCATTGATTCCTCCAGGCATACAGCACATGTGTAGTGGAGACCTGAGCTCTTGAGCTGATACAATATTGGTGGAGTTCTGTTAGAACCACTGGAACTAATTGTTCATATCAGTAAAGTATCCGGCTTTCTCTTTGTAGCATGTTGTGTTTTTCTTCTCCGGAAACCCCTTGTGCTTGGGCAGCATCTGCTTGGGCTTCCAGCTTCTTAACAATTTTTAATGGCATACACTACCTAGAACTTTTTGCAGTCAATAGATTGGCTCCCACTGGAAAATGCACTAGCTGGAAGTGCTTGGCACTGCTCGGGATTTCAAAGAAACATTAAAAGCATTTTTAAAAATATGGATAGCATAATAGCTACTGGTATATTTTTACCTGGCACACCAAACATTGGACAAAGTCGCATTTTCGTCTGCCGTCTTGATTCAAAATGGTGCTCAGCACCCAAACAGTTACCAAGATCACTGCCCCCACCTTAGGATTCCTCATGGAAAGTTTGGTGATTATATCTCAATAGGGAGTCAAATCTATAGCGAATGGATAGACAGATGGATGGACAGACAGACAGACAGACAGACAGACAGACAGACAAGTTATTTTCCAAAATAATGGTTTTCTTCTTCTACATTATCAACCCATTGCAGTTTGATCAGAAGCTCTCTTGTGTGCTTCCAGGACAATCTTAAAATTACAGTACAGCCCCAGTTCCCAATTCAGAAGATCAGTTGTCACCTGAATTATTCTGTGTCAACCCCTCTTTTGTCTCAGTGGTGTGTGTCTCTTTCTAATTACTGGCCCACTAGAGTAAACTAAGTTGCAGGTGCCCAAATCCAATTTTCTAGCAATGCAGACCCTGAGGATCTTGGGCCCTGATGTCTAATGTCGTAAACAATAGTGACAGAGACTTTGATTAAAGATGACAGGATCCTTATAAAGCCGTGAAGCTGTTGTGCTCCTATTTTCATCACCCTTCAAGTTTCCTTAGTTTAAAAAAGGAAGAGAAGATTTGAATCCCACTCAAAAGACCAAAAACATCTTTTTGTATGACAGCTTTAGAAACAATTTGTCTCTTCAATGTAAGACTATGTCATGCTTGAAAATACAGTAGTTGCTTTCATTCACTGGGTATACAATGAAGGCCTCGAAAGTTTAAACACACATGGACTTTGATCTCTCCCAGTTCATTTTTTCAGTTTTGGGGGGCCAGTTTGCCCACTCATTAATGCCACAGTCTAGTATGTATAATGGGGCCCTACTAGCACACATATTCCTTCTCCCCAATCAGTATCAATTTATGGCATGCTACAGGGCATATGGCCAATCTTGAGGGCACTTTCATCTAAAAAAAAAAAAGTGAAAAGGACCATGGACTTTAATATGAACATATGTAACATCCACACTGGACAATATACCATGTCGCCACTGCTCAACCTTGCACTGACAAGATCGCTGAATTTGTGAGCATGTAAAATAGATCTTGAAGACTTGATGGTGAATGTGTGGACTGCTTCTTTTATTGTTTTGGAAGGTATTGTGTTTCAGGAGATGCAAAACATCTATCTGTGTTTTTTTAGACAGTGATGGCACATTCACACATGCAGGTCATCACTTAATCTTGCAGTTTATAATCAAGTGATAAGCAAGTATGTATGAAGAGGACCTAACAGGACACTTCCATTGAATGTGTTCCTTGTAGGACTGACAGATGGAAGGAAAGGTAAGGCTGATCACCAACAAAATAAAATCCAAATTCTGCATCAAGGTAGCTCAAATCTCTTCTCAAGATAAATGATTCAGCCAATAACGTGTATGTAATTTTGCATTGTTGAATGATGTGCATCCATAGTATTTGAGTTTGTGTCGCTTCTGGGGCAGGGGGCACAGAGTGGATGATAACAAAAGGAGATATTATTGCCTCTGGATCTCTACCATAGTCTGCAGTAAAACAAACAATGAAATGGAAACACTTGACAACCCACTCTCTATGGTCCCAGCTATTTCTTTCTCTTCACACATTGGAACATGAGCTGACACTTTTTAATCATCTCATTGTCAACATAAAATCCAAGAGAATTTAACAAAATGCAGCAAATTTTCTAATAAAAGCCAGATGAAGAAACTTCATGGCTTAAAACAACAGCTAGAAAAGCTTTGATTTTATTCAAGATATTCTGTGGTTTGGGTACTTCAATTCAAAATGTATATTGGGTTGCATTTTCGCAACCCTTGGTACAGAGTGTGCATTGCACATCAACGGACTGCAGGAAATTGCCTCATCGTGTGTGGATGATTTACCTTTCCACAGGAAGTGGAACTGAAAATCTGCCCAAGAGAGGCCCTCACATCAATACATTATAAACCTATAGTTTCCATGTAATTTGTTTTGTTTAGTTTGCTTTTCACTTATTAGAAGAGGCTGCTGGATCAGGCCAATGGCCCATCCAGTCCTGCATCCTGTTCTCACAGTAGGTAACCAGATGCCTGTGGAAAGCCCGCAAGCAGGTTCTGGGCACAAGAACATTCCCCCCCACCTGTGGTCCCCAGCAACTGATTTTCAGAAATTTTACTGCCTCCAGCTGTGGAGGGAGAGCATAACAGACATCATCGTTAGTGGCCATTGATAGCCTTATTCTCAATGAATTTGTCCAATCCTCTTTTAAAGCCATCTAAGATGGTGGCCATCACTGCCTGCTGGGGGAGCAAGTTCTATAGTGGAACTATGCACTGCATGAAGAAATACTTTATCAGTCCTGAATCTTCCAACATTTAGCTTTGTTGGGTGTCCATGAGTCCTAGTGTTATGACGGAGAAAAAACCTTTCCTGTAGCTACTTTCTTCATGCAATGCACAATTTCATAAATTTCATAAACTTTTATCATGCCACCTCTCACACACCTTTTCTTTAAATGGAAAAGTCCCAGACATTGCAACCTTTCTTCACAGGGGAATCGCTCCATCCCCTTGATAATTTTTGTTGCAACCAGAACTGTACTGTCAGGCTTCAGGGAATCCAATCCCTCCCCCGGTGGGCAGCCAATAAGTAGATAAAAAAGAAGAGTTCTTACCAAGTCCTTTATTCAATATTAACAGAGAGAGGCTTTGAAAAGTACCTCTCCATTGGCGTTGCTCCAAGTAAAGCCCCACCCCCTCCGTCTCTCCTATTATATGTCATCTCTACATTGGCTGATCTGTGCTTTCTGCCTCTGAGCTTTCTGTTCCCCTACTTTCCTTGCCTGCTGGGTTCTGGGAGAAGGGGTGGGGGTCAGGAATGCTTTCTAAAGACACTGAGTCTGTCAGCTGGTTCTTCTTCTTCTTCTTCTTCTTCTTCTTCTTCTTCTTCTTCTTCTTCTTCTTCTTCTTCTTCTTCTCCTCCTCCTCCTCCTCCTCCTCCTCCTCCTCCTCCTCCTCCTCCTCCTCTCCCAATATTTTCCCACCTTCTCCCTTCTGCAGCCTCTGAATTATGACCTTCTGCAAACCACTGCTCTAAATCTATACTGTCTTCCTCTTCTCTGGGAAGTGCAGGGGGGCGGTCTTCACCATTCCTCCTCAGACCAGTCCCTGACATGCACACAGTACAGTGGTACCTCTAGTTATGAACTTAATTCATTCTGGAGGTCCGTTCTTAACCTGACACTGTTCTTAGGTAAAGGTAAAGGGACCCCTGACCATCAGGTCCAGTCGTGTCCGACTCTGGGGTTGCGGCGCTCATCTTGCTCTATAGGCCAAGGGAGCCGGCGTTTGTCCACAGACAGTTTCCAGGTCATGTGGCCAGCATGACAAAGCCGCTTCTGGCGAACCAGAGCAGCGCACGGAAATGCCGTTTACCTTCCCGCCGAAGCTGTCCCTATTTATCTACTTGCACTTTGACGTGCTTTCGAACTGCTAGGTGGGCAGGAGCTGGGACTGAGCAACGGGAGCTCACCCCGTGGCAGGGATTCGAACTGCCGACCTTCTGATCAGCAAGCCCTAGACTCTGTGGTTTAACCCACAGCGCCACCTGGGTCCTGACACTGTTCTTAACTATAGGCTAATGGGGCCTCTTGCTGCCGCTGCGCCACCAACACACAATTTCTGTTCTCATCCTGGGGCAAAGTTCTCATCTCGAGGAAACTCTTCCAGGTTAACAGAGTTTGTAACCTGAAGTGTTTGTAACCTGAGGCGTTTGTAACTTGAGGTACCACTGTATTCCAAATGCGGTTGCATCATAGATTTGTATAATGCCGTAACGATATCAACCGTTTTATTTTCAATTCTTTTCCTAATGGTCCCTAGCATGGAATTTGCCTTTTTCACAGCAGCCACGCACTAGATTGACAGCTTTCTCCAGCTATCTTCTTTGACCCCAAGGTCATAAATGAAGGTCTACCAGGCTTGTGTGTTGAGCACACTGCTTTATGGGCAGTTTGCACCTGCCAGGAGCAACTCCTCTGTGCCTTCCACATGCAGTGCATCAGGAAGAGTTTGGGCATCACATGGCAGGACAGAGTCTCAAACAAATATGTGCTCCCTCAAGCCCACATTGCCAGTGTGTTCGCGCTCCTGTCTCAGCAATATCTACGCTGGCTTGGTCATGTACACAGAATGGAAGATGGCAGGATCCCCAAGGCAGTGCTTTACAGGGAGGTAGCTTTGAGCACTAGGCCTGTTGGCAGACCAGCTCTGTGTTACAAAGATGTCTGCCGACGTGACATGAAGGCTGGCAACATTAACCCTGCCATGTGGGAATCCCTTGCAGACGACTGCAGCACCTGGAGACAACCAGCCAGGTTGTGTATCCACAGCAGTGTCCAAAGAAGGAATGACCACTGGGAGGAATGCAGAGAGAGGAACCCCATGGTGCACCTGTAGCAGCAAAACCAGATACCTTTATCTGCCCCAGCTGCAATAAAACATGTCTCCCCTGTATCGGTCTCTACAGCCACAGCAGGTGCTGTAAGTCCCCAACTGTTGAACTTCGCTCCCGAAGGTGCACTCTTCCATGGTCTCCCAAGACAGATGGATGCCAACAAAGGTCTTTTGCCCCGACATGCATCATTTTACACTTGTTTGCATTGCATGTTGAATTGAGCACTTTGGATGTGACTCACAACCCTTCCCAAACCTGAAGCTTGTGAGCCTTTTATATAAGACACAAACTTTTTTCCCTCCTTTTATGCTGTTTTCCGAAACAAAGGAAGAAACAAAAAAAGTGGCATCGTGAGGTCACTTAATAACTGTAGGAATTTTAATGTGCATTCAAATTTCAGATCACTGACATCAATGAAAGGGGAAGGGTGTATGTGGGGGAGACACACAACGCATCACATACGTTAGTTCCCTCACGGCTATTTGCATAATGTGTCTAGAGACAGCACTGTATAAGAAGGGAAGAGCTAACCCACCAAAGAGAACTCAGGGGCAGTTCTGTTGGAGAGCTGATGTGATTCAAAGGAGAAAGGACAGTTTCGAAGCTCAGACGTGTGAATAGCTGCAGAAATACAGTGAGCTCGAAAAAAAAAACTCTTTGGTAACCTCAGCAAAGGAATAAAGCACCGGGGCAGAAGGTAATTTTCATTTAGATTTATTTGCTAGGCTGTATGGCTAAAGTTCTCCCTTCTGATGATGGCTGAAACTAAGCAACACCTCACAAGTCTGTACACTAAGATACAGATTTTCTTCAATTAAGACCTTCATTGTTAAATATATTTTTTGCTATTTATTTAAGGCAAATGCCTGCTCTGAATTTGAGTTATAGCTTTACAAAACTTTAAAGAAGAATGCATATATTTCATTTACTAGCAAAGCATTATGGTTGTTGGTTTTTTTAAAATAACTCTGATTTGATTAAAGTGGGTGCCTTAAAATAACCACTGCTAGTTTGCCAGATACCAGATTTAAAAATATAAAACAGTTGGCATTACATTAAAAGCCAACACATTATGTTTTTGTTACCTCTTCCAGCATGCTAAAGTGCATTTCATTATTAGACAAAATATAGAATAACTTCAAGGTGGTAGTTTTTATTCAAGGTATTAATGTTGCTTCATTAAAAAATGTTTTGAGAGCTATTAGAAAATAAATAGCAAAAAGCCAAAATAAAAAATGGACTTTCATTAAAGCTAGAGCAATGTACTGGCTTAAAACAGCCCTTTAAGAAATAAATTTTATGCAAGCTGTAATAATTATATGCTGATAACTGTATTTTAAACACTTTTGCATTTTTAAATATATACTACAAAACAAAATGTAAGCCAATGTTTGGAAGCAAAGGTTTTATATATAACTTTGGATATGTGTAAGCAGTACTTTTTTCTGGGGGTACGCAGGGGTACGCACACCCCTGAACATTTTGTGAATCTTTGTGCTTTTGTCCATTTACTGTATTTATTTTTCCTGATTTGAAGTATAAAATTGTGATTTTCTTGAGTCAAAATGAGAGTACCCCTAAACATTTTTTTAAAAGAAAAAAAGCACTGGGTGTAGGTTACATAGAGTTAGCTCTTTGGCCACTTAAAAAGCTCACTGCTGTGGGTGAGATAGATAGATAGATAGATAGATAGATAGATAGATAGATAGATAGATAGACAGATAGATAGAGGGATGTGTGTGTGTGTGTGTGTGTGTGTGTGTGTGTGTGTGTGTGTATTCCATCATTAAATGAATATGTTAAAATACCAGCAGCATTTGCTCTCATATTGAGTCAGTCCTTGTGTTTGCTCAAAGGCAAACATCCAAATTCATTTGAAGATCTTCAAGTAAAGTGAGAGTGCATCCAGAATATTTAAAGGGACAAGCATCCATTTCCATAGGCAACTTCAGTAGACCTGGATGACGGCAGGAAAGCTTACATTTAGCTCCCGGGCGTTCCATGTTTCTTTGCATTACAGTGGTACCTCGGGTTACATACGCTTCAGGTTACATACTCCGCTAACCCAGAAATAACGCTTCAGGTTAAGAACAGAAATCGTGCTCTGGCGGCGCAGCGGGAGGTCCCATTAGCTAAAGTAGTGCTTCAGGTTAAGAACAGTTTCAGGTTAAGAACGGCCCTCCAGAATGAATTAAGTTCTTAACCCGAGGTACCACTGTATCAAGAATGCTGCGTTTCTTTTCATATTTGCTCCATTCTCTGCCAGCCTGTTTTACCTGCAGGACGATGACATCGGTCCAGCGGCTCCTGCTGCTGCTCTCCTTGGCTTTTGCCAGCATCTGTGTCAACGTGGGGCAGCCGTTTCCAGAGGGGGTGGAGAACGAGGGAAAGAGCAATCTGGATGGCATCCTCCAAAGGGCAGAAAACATCATCTTGAAGTCCATTTTGAAGAAGGTGGACGATGACAAAGAAGATCCTAACAAAGGTAAATGGTGTACCTTGGCAGTAGCTGAAGTTCATGGCTGTATTTGTTTATATGCCACTTCCCCGCCCATAAAGGGCCTCAAAGGGTGTGTGTGTGTGTGTGTGTGTGTGTGTGTGTGTGTGTGTTGATGTTTAGGGAATTTAATGACAGTTGTTAGGAAGAAGAGGCACCTTCCTCAGTTGCTGCATGCTGAGATGCGGGCGATTCATTATTAAATCACATTTTTGCTCCCTTATCCGCTCAGTTCCATTTCAGACTGGTGTCTCTAGGGCAGAGGCACTATTACCTTTCAGTACGTGCACATTGGTCTCTGGTTCAATCTATGGCATATCCAGCTTGGCTGACAAAACCCTGGAGAGCCACTGCCAGTCTGTGGAGACCAGGGATGGGCAGTTAGTAGGTTGGGATCAACTGTGCAGTTAACAATAAATATGGTGACTCAGGGAGACCTGCAGAAGTTGAGGGCAGACTGACGGTTAAGAGAGGGCTGTTGGACGCTGCAACTTGAGAAGCAAAAACTTAGGGCTGTATTTAGCTTGTTGTGTTAACGTTGCTGCTCACAGCGTTATGGTAAACCCCTTGTTCTTTTCAAACAGTCGCCTTCCCGTCTTCCTATGCACTAACTAAATCATATTGCACATTGGATCATCAAGGAGTTCTGACTGCATTCCCCCCCCCCAATAGCAAGGACAAAAAGCCTCCCCTTCTAGTTTAGGCTGTGTTCAGGTGAAAAGAAGTTTTGAGAGAGTGTGGCACCAGAGATGGACTTTTGGAATAAGAGGACTGCTAACAGAAGTGCGATACTGAAAACAGATTTCCTGTGCTGAGAGGGATGCTGCTTCTTTCTTCTGTGTTACCCCCCCCCCCCCCCACAACCACTATCACTGTTTTGCACCTGGATCTGGCTGGTTCTAGTAAAAAAAAACCCAAAGTAGATCCTGCCCACCTGAAACCTGCCCACTTCTGGTGTAAATACTACTGAGCTAGATGAACTGATGGTCCAACTCAGCATAAAGTTGATAAGGGAAGTGGGTGGTGCTGTGGGTTAAACCACAGAGCCTAGGGCTTGCCGATCAGAAGGTCGGCGGTTCGAATCCCCGTGACGGGGTGAGCGCCCGTTGCTCGGTCCCAGCTCCTGCCAACCTAGCAGTTCAAAAGCACGTCAAAGTGAAAGTAGATAAATAGGTACTGCTCCAGCAGGAAGGTAAACGGCCTTTCCATGCACTGCTCTGATTCGCCAGAAGCGGCTTAGTCATGCTGGCCACATGACCCGGAAGCTGTATGCTGGCTCCCTTGGCCAATAAAGCGAGGTGAGCGCTGCAACCCCGGAGTCATCCGCGAATGGACCTAATGGTCAGGGGTCCCTTTACTTTTACCTTTTTATGTTCCTGGAAGAACATGAGTTAACCTGCCTATGTGTGAAACACTGGTCTGTTCTGGGACTGCAGCTGTGTGATGGGTCCGCCACATCTGACTGCAACTTTCCAAATATGTTCTCTCAGCAATTAACATTGGGTAGGCACCCATGCTATACTATTTTAAAAAGCCTTCTAAACACTTGATTATTTCAGCTAGCCTATCCAGACACCAGTATTGTATACAATCATACCTCGAAACAAAATAAAAAATTCCTTCCAGTAGCACCTTAGAGACCAGCTAAGTTTGTTCTTGGTATGAGCTTTCATGTGCATGCACACTTCTTCAGATACCTGAAGTTGAAGATGAAGAAGTGTGCATGCACACAAAAGCTCATACCAAGAACAAACTTAGTTGGTCTCTAAGGTGCTACTGGAAGGAATTTTTTATTTTTTATTTTGTTTTGACTGGCAGACCAACACGGCTACCTACCTGTAACTGAGTCATACCTCGAGTTACGCATGCTTCAGGATGCGTACGACACGGGTTACGAATGCGCCGAACCCGGAAGTAACGTAACGTGGTTTGGTGGTTCGCGCATGTGTAGACACGTAAAATGATGTCACACGCATGCGCAGAAGCACCGAATCGTGTCACGCACATGTACAGATGCAGCGCTTCAGGTTAAGAACGTCACGGGTTACGAATGGGGCTCCAGAACGGATCCCGTTCGTAACCAGAGGTACCACTGTACTTGCTTTTAGTGTTTGCTGATTAGGGGTGTGTATTATTAATAATAGTTTTATATTGTTCGATGGACACTGCATAGATTTTTTTGGTCACTTAAGCAAGAAAACCAGTTGGATCCACCTAAAAGAAGGATCTTGACCACGGGGAAAGGTGCCACTTCCATTTTAATTCCATTCCCAGATAACTGTGAAAAAGGAATATCTCAGGGAGCTTCCAGGCGGGTGTTTATTGTGGAATTAGTGCTCCTTGTGCATGCATGGTTTTCGCAGCATCCGCATATTGTGTCCATAAGGTGTCATTCACACTCACAAGAAGTCACCACGAGTTAGGTCTAAAGAAATACAGAAGGATTATTCAGACAACACACTGGAATGAACTAATGCCAATGTCAAGTGGATGCTCAAAAAGTCAACAAAGGAGTGCAGGTTTAAAGAAATGATTAGTGTGGAAGCACTGAGAGAGAAAAGGGACAATTCAGTTCACATTTACAGGCTAACTTAACAACATTCGCAGATTCTGAAGCAATACAAGAACTGAAACACAACCATCCTTCAAAATTTCCCATTATAGGATTTTGCAGTGCAGTTCTTCAGCCAAGTAATGTGTACACAGATGCATATACATGGGGGTAGTGTGTGCATTCAAATGCATTCATTAGTGAAAACAGCATACAAAATGCATTATATAAGGGAAAATCACTTGGCAAAAGTGTGCATATTGTGTAAAGCTGCATATAAAATGTGTATAGTAGGAAAAATATAGTAGACATCCCCAGATGCATATAAATTACATTAGATACATATAAATTAGCATATGCACATTGCATGGAAATTTGCTGAATGTTTCAGGATTGTCTGACCCCCAAATATATCCACTTGACAGCTTTTGGGCAAGTCTATCCAGGAATGTACAATTCATTTTAATTTTCTAAGCATACTGTTGGTTTTAATTACCCTTTGAATGTTTCGAATACCTATTTTTAACTGTATGTTATTGATACAGTTAATTTAATTCGTGTTAAATGAATGGTGTGGGCTTTTTTGTAAACTGCTCAGAGCTTTTATAACATTCAGGCAGCATCCGATTGGTGTTAAATAAACAAATGCTCCCTTTCAACCACTAACAACATTATTCTTGGAGTGTTTTAATGCTGTTAATTTCCTTGGGCAGAGCCAGGAGCTTTTCAGCCAGACTGGATCTCGAAAAGGCAGCACCCCGGAAAGAGATCTCTCTATGATCTAGAAAAGAAGCAGCATCCCGGGAAAAGGGAAGATGTGGATGAGGAATCTTACGGAGAAACTATGAAGCGTCAGCACCCTGGGAAAAGAGAGGAAGAGGGTGAATTTGATCCCTACCTGGAAGTGCAGAAGAGGCAGCACCCAGGCAGGAGGTACCTGCAAGAACAATACCTTGACCTCCCTAGCAGCAGCCAGCTAGCTTATCTGGATGAATTCTCCAAAAGGCAACATCCAGGCAGGAGGTACCTGACTTACAGCAAACGACAGCACCCTGGCAAGAGGAGCTGGGAGGAGGAGATTGATGAGGGCGAGCAGAACTTGGAGAAACGACAGCATCCAGGCAAGAGGTATCTGGTGGATGCAGAGAACCCAGACTACACTACAGTCCCCTGCGAGCCCCAGGATTCCTTTGAATGTAGCAAAGGCAGCTTGCTGCTAGAGTTGCTCGATAACGTAAGCAAGGGCCGCGTCGACGAGAAGCGGCAACATCCCGGAAGAAGGTCTTCATGGGATGGTGCGGTAGAGGAAGAGGAATGAGACGTGGCCAGGGTGTGTGCTTTCTCGTTGTTTTCATTCCTCCAAATGATTTCTCCCAACCATTCAATGTTCCATCCATAACCCCTTTTCTTCTTCTTTTTTTACTTTCTGCTTGCTGAAAACTACTTCGCAGGTGATTCTTTATAGTGTGCTCCTTCCTGGTGGGCTATGGTCCAGATTTAGCAATGCATGGACATACGGATTTCATTTTAAGCATGGCACTTCGTGCCCCCCCCCACCCCTTGAGAGGCGCATGGCCAGGCTCACCCCCACATACTTAAAATGGAACGTGTTAGTAAAGGATGATTCCAATGTTTCATTTCTTGCGTAGGCCAGAGGTTAATATGGGACGAAACCCATCCAAACGCAAGGGTAGTCAGATGTCAGTCTTCTTGATGCTTGCAACTGGCATTCCAGCTCCAAAGGAGCTTGCAAAAGCACACTTCGTACTCATCTCTGAGTATGTTGTTTGCTGTTTTTGTCTAGCATTTCCTTCTATGGGGCTTCAGTCAGAGAAACACAGTGCCAGAATCAGCTGCAGGTCCCTTTTAATCCTGAAAATTGGGAAGTGCTTCCAGCAAATGTATGCCAATGGGTGTGCCCATGTGGAAGTAATATGAAAGCCTGTGGATAAAGGAGGGAGGGCTTAGGGCAGGACTCTGGCCACATGGACAGCTTAGCCTGTGCAAGCCTGTTCATCACTGGGGCCACTCATTGTCCAATGCAAAGTGGACAGAGTGGTTTGCTTTTTCTTCTAGAAGGGAAACCATTTTATGCACTGACAAGATGACTCGCCATGCAGGCAGCAAGGACCACGATGGTCCAAACACTATTGCAATGAAGGAAAAAAATCCACAAGGAGCCTGATCCACAAATATAAGTAATACCAGTGTGTGTGTAGAATTCTGACTGGGGTCAGTATTCCCCAATCTTTATAAGTGCATTCCATCCATATCCACACAGGTTCCATGAAGCTACTTTTCCTGTTCTGGAAGTTTTTATGCAGGGCCTCTAGCTATTCTCCATGTGGCAATGCTGCTTTCAAGTGGTCTTGATGATAGGGGTTTGTGAAAAGCCGGTGCCTTCTCTATGCTGCCAAAGGTGGATTGGACTGATATCTTGCTAATGAACAGGATTAATGTGCATAGAGGAATGGCATGCCTATTTAGCAAATCTGACATTTGCTATTACCCTTTGCCCTGAAAGTGAGTCATAGTAGTGCACGATTTTGTTTGGGAAATCCACAGCTGAGAAACCTCACAGGGCCTGGGTTCCAGTATGCTGTCTTTGAATCAATGCCTCACTTTGTTTCCAAATAAGGATTAATTACAATAAATATTTTAAATTGCAGCAAGCAGGCATCTTTGTCTCATTATGTGGATTTTCATTTAAAATGTGGAAAAGTTTGCCTGTTGTCCCAAAAAGGAATGTTTTCAATTTCTGTAGACAAAAGGTGTTTATTTACCCTAAACAAATCAATAAATATCCATCATTAACAGTGCTCCCCTGTTCAATTATCCTTTTTGGTCATACAAAAGCAAATAAACAATGTGCCAAGTGATCAGTGCCCTCTTGAATTTAAAAAAGAAAAGAAAAAATCAACCCAAACTGTGATGGAGCAAAACAGAATTTTTTAAAGTCAAAACTTATGTATGGTGATGACTACATGTTTGTATATAGCAGTGGTTTATTGTTGGTGTGGAAGGTTGCTTTGTGTAGAAATAGAGTTTTATGAAACTTTCTGCTTGTGTATGATGAATAAAAAAATCAGAATGAACACACGTAAACTAGCTAGCATCCTCCTTAAAAGAAATCATCAACGTTGGCTTGGGGTGTGTGTGTCAAAGTTTTTGAGAAGATGGATGTTTTGAGGGTGGGGCCTTGTTATTATAGAGATACATAGATGTGTCTTTGTGAATATCATCCTTTAATTCACACCTGAGCTGCTGAACAAGGCAGAGGCCAAATGTTTTGCTATAAGAAATTAATGGGTTGTGTCCAGTAGTGCATGAGTCGACTTCTGCTTGATGCCCCTTCCTTTCCTCTCCTTGTGAGCCCCCAAATTCTGCTCCAGGATTTTGTGTGTGTGTGTGTGTGAGAGAGAGAGAGAGAGAGAGAGAGAGAGAGAGAGAGACAATCCCTCAGTGAAGATGGGAGTGTGGCAACATGACCAAGTCTGGGGTGATTTCCCCTTGATCACTCCCTTCTAAAATGACTGAGAATTCAGGGATTCTCTATATGTGGCAGCACAGAACCTGTAACAAGGACTCTTCATATTGGGGGTTCCTGCAACAATTTATTCCCTGAACTAGGTATAAATTCAAGCTGAAGCAAGATGGAAATGAAAACTGTATTTTTTATTAACAAACCCCCAAAGAGGGAAGAATCTTTACGGCTTCTGTATTAAAGGCACAGTACTTTGTGTGTGTGTCAGAGATGCTGTTTTAGGTTTAAACAAGAACTTTACTAATAATTCTCCACAACAAAACAGTCTCTGTTAAAACGATCTTCTCCTAGAATGGCTAACCACTTTTAGCCTTCCCAAAGCCCCATTCTAGGTCCTTTCTCCCCACCTGAGGAAATTAAACAGATTTGTTCTGCCTGACAAACCCCTAAGCACAACTAGCTACTTCTGTAGCCAGCCCTTATCTGCCAGTTAAACTGTCAAAATCTCCATTTGCATCCTCAATCTCTCCTAATTTTCCATTTCTCCTCCCTGCCATGGTTGGCTAAGGGTCTCCAGGATGATAACCCAGTGGTCTGTCCGTCACAGGGGATGCAGGAGAGAGGAGAGGAAAGTTCTGTTGTGCAAACGGAGGTCTATTTTGTGTGTGTGTGTGGAATGACATTGCTGAATACAACCCAGCATCTCTGATTTTTCAGTAATTAATCTATTCCAAGAGGCAGCCTGATCTACAAGTAATGTCAATGCAGTTGGGTGGTGGTGGTGACTTATGACTGGTTTTGATATTCTCCAAACACACACATATACAACCCACACACCACCACCACCAACAACAACAATGCTGCTTTTCAGAGCAAAGCCCCCCTCTGCCCCAGCAACTGAGGTGGGTGGGGGTGTCTTCACCTGATGTGCACGACCTTTTGGTTTCCTTGCCCCTGCTACTATTCATGAAGTTGTCTGCACTCATCTGTGCATGCATGACGGCTCTCTCAAATGTTGACACCGTTCTGAAACATGCATCAAACAGTAGTATTTGTCAAGAAACTACAGGATCAATATGGATTGTGTATATCGTCGTGTGAATGAGGCTTCAAGAACTAGCACTGAGAATGCACAGGATGCAGCATAGTAGAGGGGAAGGAATTTCAACATGTAGAGCTTTTCACATCCATGGAGCACGATGGAGTGACAAGTTGCACCAGCTTTGATTTTTCTACGCGGGGGGAGGGGGCAGTGGGAGAAGCACACACATACACCAAGGTGGATAGAAGCTTGTAACTGAATAAATGCATGCCTTTTTTCTTTCTTATTTGGGTCAAAACCAGGTAAATATGCACAGAACCTTTACATACAACAATTATAAACACCACAGGAAGATAATGAAGTAATGCATAACCAAACTGGCTTTCAAAAGACTCTTTCATGCAAGGGGTGGCTTGCTCATTAGAGGGAGATTAAAGACTTTCTTTGGTTTATTTTAGGCATTTAATGTCCCAAGTCACAGAATTCTCCCCAGGCGGTGCTGTGCTTTTTTCTCTGTCCTCCCCACATTCTTAGAGATCCATAGAGACGGAGAGCCACCCACACTGTTCTGAAATCCGTCAGTGTGCAAAGGAGCATGGCTGTTCCGCTCTTTGCGCCGGGAAGACTGCTTCCATGCAGATAAGGACATGGCAGCCCCACAGATTATGGCATCAGCTTTTTATTCACATGATAAGGGCAACAGTCCTCCTTGCTGAACTGTGGAAAGTTTTAAAAAGAGTTAATGCTGAATTTAGCGTGTAACTAAAAGATAAAGGTAAAGGGACCCCTGACCATTAGGCAGATTTGCCTATTTCAATTTCTCTCTGTTTCTCATCCCCCCCCCCCAAATCTTAAATTCAGTTGTCCAAATCGGTTTGCAATATATTTATATATTTAAATCCTCATGAAAAATTTGTAAGCATTTTAGTGCAATTTTCTCCTAATATACACATTTTTGCAAAGCATTCCCCCCCCTAATATCATGCATTTTTGTTTCCTATTTCCACCAATATATGTATTTGTATGCACACTTTACCGTAGTATGTGCATTTTTGTGCACATTACTTTGCTGGAAAAATGCTTTGCAAAATTCAGAAAAGTGCCATTCTTCAAGGATCACTGTATTTGGGTTTGTGTATTGCTTTGGAAAGAGAGAATTAAGTTGATTCACCTTTAAATGCAAACTGAATTGAATTTCTTCCCCACCCCAGATGAAAATCACCATGCAGGGTTAGGTAGGTAGCTGTGATCTCCAGAATGCTTGCCAGTCTCAGGTGACCTCGATTACTTCCCAAAATAGCCATCTCCCCAGCTTTTCTGCTGTTCTGTTCTGTAGCTTGCTTAGCATTTTGATTGATCCAATAGCACCATACAAGACCATCTGAAGTGGTCCACCTGTAGCATGCCTGAAGTTAGTTAACACTTCTGGACCCAGGCCGATGGTATTTCATCCCCTTCACCTCTCCTTCTAAATGGCTGATTCAACTGGTGATTGCCAACAGGACTGTAGCCCCAAAATGCCACCGAGAAACACACAGCAGGTATCAACATGCTTGGGAGATTTCAAGGGAATCCTCCTGCAAAAACAGCCCAAGGAGTGGTCCAAGTGGCTGCTGTTGAAGGGTTAAAGCAGGAAACCAGAGGGGAGGAGGAACAGAATGCAGCATTTTGGAAGAAGACCTGGCTGGCTCACTCACTAGAACCCTGAACAAGAACATTCCACACTGCAACATTTTGTTGCAGGGACTACAGTAAGAATGAAAATGATTCTGGGTCTTACTGGAAAGAAGATCCAGATGCTTCATAGGAAGCTATTCATTTTTGGGGGAACATAATTTTGTTAATCTAGATTTTCAAGATTGCCTACAAATGAGAACCGTAAACAGATCAAAAACATCAGAAACAAAAGCATTTATCGTAGCAACAATAAAAATACAAAAAGCAGTAGGTATAAAATCAGTTAAAATCCCGGGCAATTTCCCCCAAAAAACATCTAAAATGTGGCTCTCTGGGCAACTGAGTCACATGGTGGATTATAAATAATAGTAATTATTATTAAGAAAGCCTACAGAATGGCAGGGATATTTAGAGAAGGACCTCTGGTGTCAGACTTAACAAACAGGTTTTAAAAAAGAAAAGAAAAAAGCTAACATTTTTAATGAATATATCCCCTTTTAGAGGTACCTGTGATGATGGTGGCATTCAAATATTCTGTTATTCTTCAATAAAAGAGAAAAATGGAGACCAAAGGTATTTTGGGGCGAGATGTCCTTGAATAGTCACCGATGGTATGTGAGGTGTTCTGATAGAGCAATACTCCAGATACTATTAACCCAAGCCTCTATTGGTATATTAGAGGTTATAGGAAGCAATTCATAAATGAACAATGGAGTGTGTTGCTAAATAAAGAACACAATATTTTGGCCTTCAAACTGTGAAGATATTGAGTGGGGAGGCCCTGCATGTTATAAAACTAAGATATACTAATTTAGTTCTAGTCTCCACTGACCACAAATGCCCTGAGATCAGCCTGGTACACGGAAGGCACGCTGATTGCATGGAAATACTCCATGTGATCTGAAAGAACCAAGTAATAAGCCAAACGACACATTGCAGCCCCATTATAGTCAAGCTGCCACCTAGAAGCTGTTGCCAGCTGGCAACCTAAACCCCCAGGAGATAGAGGTGGGACAGTCTTAATCCATTCCGTTCCAATGCCTAATTAGTGTAATTGCATGATAATGGTTAAACATGTGCTCAGGAGCTGCAGACCTCTGTTTTCCTCTTATTAAATTGCCATCCTTCCACTGCAGGGGAAAGCAATGTTTTGAAGGGGAAAAAGACACTATGGCAACACCACATCATAAGTGCATGCTGCTTTATTTATTTGTATTATTAACAGCCCTTGGCCGGGGGGGGGGGCAGGTTCCTCACATCTGTACATATAGAATAGCTAGGTCTGTCCCATCACCAGTGTTTTGAGCCATCACCTTCAGAGAACATCAAAGAAGCAGGACACTGAAAATTGGCTTGGGGGAAGCAATGCAGTGAAGGCCGTTGTGTCCCATCTTGGCTGTGATGAGAGTCGAAAGGCACTCAGGGCACCTTGAAAAGGGCTGGCCTCTGAAGCAGACCACAGGGGAACCACAGGGGTGCAGGCATGAGGCAGCTGGTTCACCAAGATCTGAAGATGGTCCCAGGCAAGACATAAGAACCCAAGAAGAATCCTGCTGGACCACACCAGCCCAGCTTTAGCAATTAGATTTCAACTGAGCTGCTAATTTATGAAGCAGGCCTAGAAGCACCAGCCTTGCTCCTCAGCTGAATGAATTTAAAGGAATGGACCTCTTACTTGCTACTACTGAATGGAAACCAGACATGTACTCTGCCATAGAAGGCAACTCCTAGGGACTGAGGTCCTTTCAGCCCCCTCTATAGAATATTTGAGGGGGATGTCCTTCCCCAAGTTGATAGGCATTGCCATTCAAAAGGTGTATGTGTGTGCCATGTCTTGTGATCAATTATGCAGGGTCGGGCTTACCACAAGCCCCAATATTTTAATCAAGTTGGCACCCCAGTGAGCATGGAGGAGTGGACCCAGGTGGCTGATGAGCAGCCAGAGCTGTGGAAGCAGAATCCCCAGCCTCAGAGGGAAGTCTAACAACACAATAATTAGCTATGGTAGACAAATGGAACTTCCAAACTGAGAGGCAATGTACTTTGGAATGGCAGATGTTGAGGATGAGCAAAAAGGATGTTGTAAGCTTCTCAGAAGCAACTGGCTGTCCACTCTTGAAAAGAGAACTGGAGAACCATTCAAGCATTGTTGGACTCCATATCCCATCAACCCCAGCCAGCAACAATGACCAGTGGCTGGAGGGGTGATGGGAGTTGTAGTCCAACAGCTTCTGGAGGGCCATAGATTCCTCCCTCCTGTATCAAGTGGGTGTTTGGTGCAATCCAGCAAGGCTCTCTTTATGTAGATTCAGCTGTCAAGTCTTCTTCAGGCGGGACCATGAGCTGCTCTTTCTCTCAGACTCATAGCAGTCCTGGGGGGATGTAGGCTGCCTGGGACCAACTGTTGCTTTCTGTCATTCGTAGAGACTGCCACAGCCTCAGCTGCCATTGTCTGAAAACTGGGATGTAACAAACCTGGGACCTAAACAGAGGTGGGTGGTGTCCATTGGGACTCATGGGGCAAAAGGCAGAGAGGCCAACAGGAGCTGGAACCAGAGGCAACTAATTCCCCACCCCTCTTTCTGCAAGGGCAACAATGAGGAGGAGGAGGAGGAAGGGAAGAGGCAGGGCCACCCTTGGACTGGGCATTTATTGGGGGGCAGACAAAGGTTTGTGAGGGAGTGCCCTATTTGGGCCAACCCCCACTGGATATAAAGAAGCTGAAAACTTCTTGCTTGTGTCCTTATGTCAGACACAGATCAGAGCCAGAGAGCAAAAAGTGCCTCTGGGAAGAGGGGGGGAAGGCACTGGCTCCAGTGTCAGTGTTGCCATGAAGAGAGAGGCAGCTGGGAAGATGGGAGAGGGACGAAGAAACTTGCCCCCAGTCAGCACACTTTTGAGACACATATATTGTGGCATTTAAGGCACATGGAGTCCACTCAGCTGTTAAGGTCCAACATTAATAAGTCCCAGCCACACTCCTTCAGTCATGAACTTTGTTTCCAAAGAAGTTTTACTCATAGAAATACCAGCAAAGGAAGCACTAAATAGTTAGGTTTCTTCACAGTGACCTTTATACATTGCTCCAAGCTCCCTGTTCCCCAGTTTGGTTAAGAAGACAGGGAAAAGCTGTATAATTAGCACCTCTTGCAACTCACTTGAAACCAATCTTATCACTGAAATTGTTCCCCCCACACAGGAAGATGCTCGTCCTCCATGTTAAATCATTATAATTAGTATGGGCTGCACCTTCTTTAGGGTTGTGCTGCACTGAGTAACCCTTTATTATTATTATTTTAATGACTCATCATCTGAAGGAGTTTAGCAGAAATAAAACCCTAAAGCCTCCATTTCAGTTTATTATCACGGAGAGAAATAATTCTCCATTTGTGTACATGTGTAGAATTCCCAGAGTACCTCCAGAAGTCAGTTAAGGGTGAGTATACTATATTATGGGAGTTCTGACCACCATTGCAATGGATGCCTGTTAGCTTCCCAAGAAGAGTAAAAAAAAATAAGACACAGAACTTGTAGCAGTGAACTTCGGGGCATTCCCTCCCCAGCTTCTCTTTGTCAGCCAGCTGCAAGAACTTAGCTCCTTTACAGGTTTTGCTCTTTTCCCTGGTTTATTAACACCTTGGGGGCAGTTTACCTGTGGGATTGTCTTACCCCATATATGCCCATTCAGCTGATCAACGGAACTGGCACTGTTACAGGTGCTACATAATCAGTGGCGGAGGAAGCCAATGGGGCGCTTGGGGTGGCGTGTGTGCCCTGCGCCCCAGGGGCTGGGCTAGCCACCCATGGAGAGTGGCCAGCCGCCCGGAGGGGCGTGGCCAGCTGGGGCAGGACACTCCACAGGGCCTCCAAGGAGTCTGCCTGCCTCCTCCCACTCAACCACCCTACAGCTGAGGGTGAGGTGGCAGGTGGACCATTTGGGGCAGCGTGGTGCCCAAGCCACCGTGTCACTCTCAGGAGAGACGTGTGGCTCAGGCGCACTGCAGGCCTCGCGGTGAGGGCCGCCCGCCATTTTGTTACCCCCCTCAGTGGTGACACCTGAGGCGGATCGCCCCCACTGCAGCACCTTTCCTCCGCCCCTGTATATAATACTCATTCTGCATTTGTAAGAAATCAATCTTTCAGTGTGGCAGCACTTTGGAACTGCCTATTGACATCAGGCAGGCACTTTCACTGTACTTTTTTCAGTGCCTGCTCAAAACTTTTTTTGTTTCGGGAAGCCTATTCAGGTAACTTAGGAAGCTGTTTTTCAACTTATCATTCATTTTAATTATGTTTGAATATTTTAAATAGTTGCTTTTACTGATCATCTCATTGCTTTATTCATTTTGTAAACCACTTTGAGGTTTGGGGTTGGTTGGTTGTTGTTTTTTAACAATTGAGTGGCATATCAATTTTAATAAATGATGTTATTTTTCTAAAAACGAAACTTGATGGACTTCCCAATGATGGTGTGCGTAAGCTGGTTGCTGATGTAAGGACTAAAAGGATTGCCCTGCCTGTCTCTGGTTCATTAGGGTAACCAGATCAAGAATTTAAAAACATTTGTTGGTTCCTGCTTCATCATATACTTATTGTTAGAAAGTGAACTTTGTGATGGAGTAAGGACTCATGCTTTATTTCCGTTTGTTTTTGTTTTAAACACCTTGTGCAAAATCCCCAAAATGTTTTCCCAGCTTGGGAAGTTTAAACAGCCGTTTATAAGTTTACATGAGTGGCTTTCAAAGACTATGTTCTCTTCAAATGGGCTGTAGCAATGGCTCTGGGGACAGAGGAAATGAAGGCAGTTTGGCTATCTCGCACTCTGTGCTTTCCAAGCTTCAAGGGGCCCCCACACCACAGTCCTCAATCCACTTTTTCAAACCAACGTGGCACTGAAAGCTTGACAAATGCTGCAACAGAAACTTGAAGGCTTTTTAAGTGAACGCCCAGAGAAGCTGCAGGAGTCAAAGGCTTTTGTTGTGATCGTGAAAAGTAGCACAGAGTTGGAATGAGTCACACACACGATCTCTGAAGTGCCAAAAATCACTGTTGCAGTTAATAGACAAATAATTTGAAAAGCACTTGACAAGTTCTCATTTGCAGTGCCTATAAATCTCCATATCCTGTCATTTTGACAGATGAGTCTGAAAACCAGACAGCGAAATCAAATGGGAGTTCTCCCCCACCTTCTGAAGGTGCAGTTACTTTGACAAAATATTTAATATCAACAGGTACTTCTGGCACAGGTGGATTTTTATTTATAAGTCACAGGATCTCTAGGCAGGTTCTGAGGCTAGAGGAGCAGGTCAGTTTCAGATGTATACACACTGGCCATGCAGCAAGAGTCCTTGTGAATTAGTATTTCATAAGTCACCAACAGAAAAACAGGGTGTACAACCGAGTGCTGGACTAGATGGGTCCTCGGCCTGATTCAATAGAACTATTCTTGTGTTCTTATGATGCACTTTGCACAGACACTCAGAGGAGCGGAGGAAGCTTGCTTATATCAAATCAGAACAGTGGTCCATTTTGCTCAGTATTGTATTGGATCAATCAAAATGCTCAGTATTGTCTACACTGACTGGCAGCAGCTATCCAAGATGTCAGAGCTAGCTGCATATGCTAACATATCACAGCTCCTTTATCAGTTCAGGAATGTTGGATTCCCTGAAACTTTTTATCCAGCTCCCTAGATAGCTTTTCGAATTGCTTTTTCCTTCCACCTTGTCCTTAGGTTAGCACATAACCTCATTGCCTCCACATTCCCATCTCCCTTCACTCCCGATTCATGTTTACATATTTTAGCTGTCAATTCATGTTCATATTATTTATTTGGTTATTCATGTTGACATTTTGCACAAGACTGCTCTTGCACAAAACCTCCATATTATTATTATTTTAATTAAAAGCTTGATGTATGTTCTGCAAATGTACCCTCAACATGTAGCAATTAGAAATACCCACACCTATCGCTTCTTGGGCTTTTGGCTAAGATCAAGTGTGGTATCTGTTCTTATCAGCTTAATATCTGATACGTCCCCTATTTGAGGACTATATATTTAAGGGATTTTTTTGAGCTGGGATATGGAATAGGGGCTTGCTCCATCCACTCCATGCATCAACCTAGTATTGCAATATCTCTAGGACGGTGCAGCCACACACAATTGTGCTCGCTTCGATAGCACATATACTAAAATTGGAACGATACAGGGAAATAGCCACACCTGGAAATAAGCATTTATTCATTTTGACCACCAAAAGGAACAAATGCTTCCTGAAGGGCCAATTTAATTTTTAATTTTAATACAGCTTTTTTGCACAAGAGCAGTTTGACACAAAACAGCTGTTTTTAAAATTAAAAATGTATCTACTGCAAATGTGCCTTGAGCAACAACTGGTAAAAATAGGCATGATGCATCCTTTGCTTTTGGCTGGTGGAAACAAAATGACTTGCGTTATGCTCAGGAGAACTGAAGCAGGGGACATGGCAGTAGATGGTACACAGAGAAATGTGACCACGTTAAAAAACAACTCTTTCACACAATGCGCCTTAGTGCATAGTGATATGCAAATATATATTGGATTGTCTTTCCTTAGCAGATTATCTGTGGATTGGGAAAATCTGGATTAATTGGGGGGGGAGAGGGAGAGGGGACACCCTTCCTTTTTTTTCACTGGGAAGGAAAACATTTTTCTTCTAACTTTCACTAATTAAAAATCCAAACAAAACTTTTTTCCTCTCCAAATTTCTAAGCGACTTGGGTTTTCTTTTGTTTGCCACTGTGAGTTTGTGCAGAAGGACTAGCACTTTCTGACACTGTATTTCAAATACTGTATTTCAAATAGATACATTAAAAAACCACTCTTTGTTGTTAAACAATAATTATAGGAGGCAGACAATATTAAAACAAGTGGTTTACTTGTGTGTTCTAGACTGTTACACAGGCCCCAACTCCGTCCCCTCCCCCAAAATAGAGCAAGGTAAAATTTCTCAAGCATCTTGTTTCTTCACAATAAGTGCTCCAAGGCCTACTTGTCCATCTCCGGAAGAAAAAGAATTCTTATTTTAGATGAGCAAAATGCACCATCTAGTGGCATTTTCAAATTATATTCCCATAGGTTTCCACTTGTGCAATCACAATGCATTATTAAAGTATTGTTAACTTGTATTCAAGTTAGGTTGCTTTTACTATGATTGAAAATAACACAGCAGACCTAGGAAAGCCTATAGAATTGTTTGGAATATTATTTCAAAGTGCAATGGTTTTTTGGCTTTGACTTTGTGGACTTTGACTATGTTTTGCCTTAGTATTTCTGTCTCTTCTGCTCCCTAATTCAAGCATTGCCTGTGTATAAATGTCCCTGACATTAACAGCAAAATATGGGTTCTTTTGCATAAGGAAGGTTTGACAACCAATTACATTTCACATATCAATTTACATAGCTTAATGAGAGTTGCACAATTTCATGGAAGAATTATCTCATTAAGGAAAGTGATCTAAAACCCTTTTTGGTGAAAAAAAATGAACATTCTGTGTGCTTGACAAAATATCTGACTGAAT
The DNA here is from genome assembly GCF_009819535.1 of Lacerta agilis. Lineage (NCBI taxonomy): Eukaryota > Metazoa > Chordata > Lepidosauria > Squamata > Lacertidae > Lacerta > Lacerta agilis. The sequence continues at coordinate 84,925,680 of NC_046313.1, read as the reverse complement.
TTACATAGAACATTACTTTACTTATTCAGTGATTCACACTGTGGATGAACACTTTGTGCTGGCTAGGATACATTTCAATAACAACACTATTCAGTCCCCTTGGGAGAGTGACAGTCAAATATCTACTTCATCAGAATATTTAAACTCTGGTGAATAATGCTTCTCCTCACTTAAGTATTTCTTATGCGGTTACATTCCTACTGGAACAAACGGCTGCACAGGTTCATTAGTATCTTTCACAGAGAACAATGTACTAGTTCATTGTCTCAGAGGTGTTTCTTCTACCCATCAATTCAACACAATGTTTAAGGCTGCTTTTTATGCTCTTCATCTTGTTTTCTTGCACTAAGTTCCATTGCACACATTTACTCCTAAATGTTAGGTTTAGTTACAAAAAGGGATTATTCCTATTGTCAACATGACAGAGAGAGCTCAGGCTTGCCAGAGATGTTGAAAATAATCAAAAAGGTTTCTTTGGCTACCTTTGAAGCAAGAGGAGGAACAGGCAAGTAGTAGGTCCTCCGCATGGAGAAGAGAGAGAAATGCTATTGGGTGAAAGAGAGAAGGCAGAACTGCTCAAAACTTACTTTGCCTCTGTCTTCACCCAAAAGGAAAGCAGAGTCCAACTTAGCGATACAGAATAAGTGATGCAAAGAGGGAGTTGCCGCCCAAGATGTGCTGTGGGGAGACACTGCAGAAAAGGCCAGCTCTCCTGTTGCCAGACTCCAGACCGGGGGGTGGTAACTTGAATAAAATATTGGGGAGGGGGGCGGTAAGCCCTGCCTCACAACATTGATCACAAAACATGGTGCTCTCACAGACTATTTGAATGGCAATGCCCATGAAGTCTGGACCTCTTGTGGAGGAGGCACACGAAGGATAACAGAATCTTAGAGTTGGAAGGGACCCAAGGGAGGGTCATCTAGTCCAACCCCCTGCAACGCAGGAATCCCAGCTAAAGCATTCCTGACAGATGGCCACCCAACCTCTGCTTAGAAACCTCCATGGAAGGAGAGTCCACCACTTCTTGTGGGAGTCTATTCCACTGCCGAACAGCTCTTACTGTCAGAAAGTTTTTTCCTGATGTTTAGTCAGAATCTCCTTTCTTGTAAGTTGAAGCGCTTGTCCTCGAGTCCTACCCTCCAGAACAGGAGAAAACAGAAGGGCTTCAGATGATCATCGCAGGGTCCAGGTTAGTTCATGTGGAGAGAGGCGGTCCTTGAGGTCCTGAGCCACTTAAGGCTTTATAGGTCAAAACCAGCACTCTGAATTGAGCCCAGAAACTAACCAGCAGCCATAGCAATCAGGCCAGGATGGGTGCAAAATGCACTGGCGTAGCCCAGGGGAGCACCTGCCCGCCACCCCAGTCAAGTAATGATAATATGCAGTGCTGGATTTACGTATAAGCTAAACAGGCTATAGCTTATGGCCCCACTCTCTTGGGGACCCCCCAAAAAATTAAAGGAAAAAAACTGGTTGTACATTTGCAAAATATAATATAAAAAACAAATAAAATAAAACCTACATACAGCAAAGTGTTTTGTGCTGTGTATGCTCCTAGTAATGGGCCCCGCCTGCTAGCCTGCTCCCTAAAATATCACTGGCTTGCTCATTTCTATATATAGGGTGCCTACATTCTGCTATTTATAATTAGTAGTTTGCATCATATATTTACACTTATTATTATTACATGTTATAGCAAGTTTCTAGAGACTAGATTATGTAGGAGTCTTTGTAAATTGTGTTCCTAAAGGAACTTTCCTTATTGCCAAATGCCAATGTGTTTGCATTATTTTGTTATGAATAAAATTTTTGTAATGAATAAAAATTATTTTGTTATGAAGAAGTGTGCATGCACACGAAAGCTCATACCAAGAACAAACTTAGTTGGTCTCTAAGGTGCTACTGGAAGGAATTTTTTATTTTATTTTGTTTTGACTATGGCAGACCAACACGGCTACTTACCTGTAACTAAATCATATACTTCTTCTTAATTGTATTTCAGTTCAACAATTACTTTGATAAAATACATATTTTGTTATGTGCAAATGGCTTTAGATACCTATTAGGTCCATAAATCACCATATATTCAACACAAAAAAACAGCGACAATTTGTTGTTGACAAAGGACAGCTGGACATATAAAAGCCCCTATTACCTCCAGTAGCTTAGGGCCTCATCAAGCCTAAATCCGGCCCTGCCCAGGGGAGCACCTGTCCGCCCACCCCAATCAACTAAGAAGCTGCAAACCGGCTGCACCCCGTTTCCTCCTACAGAGCAGCTGTTCCAGCGCCGACGGCCCCTCCCCGCTGCACTTTCCTAGCTCTACAATTTCTCTATCCTGAAAGCGGGGAGGAGCCTGCAGGTTGCCCGTCATAAGCTCGGAAGGAGATGCCGCACCAGTCTACTCGCGCTCCGTAGCTCCTCCCTCGCACCAGCCTCTATCGCGCCAGCCGCGGAGCGATCCGGGGCCCCTCCCTTTCCCCATCGCATCCATTGCTCGGCGCTCGGCACCCCCAGCCCTCTCCCTGCCTCACGGCCGCCGCCTCGGCGAAGAGCCGCCCCTCCCACCCGCGCCATCGGTGCTTCGGCGCTCGCCCAGCTGCCGCCCGCCCGCGCAAGGAGGCCCCCCTCTCCCCTCAGGTCAGTCGGGGCGGGATTCGGCCCTTCAGGTGCCGTCATTGATGCCGCCTCCTCCTCCTCGGGCGGGGAGGGAAACCACCGCCGCCGCCGCCGCCCCTTCCCCTCGCGCAGGTGTGAGGTGGGCCCTCTTGTGCCTCCTCCGTCCCACTTGGGGGGATGTCGCGGGGGGTCTCTGCGGTGCCGGGGTGGGTCGGGCGAGGCGGCTCCCGGGGTTGTGTGTGTGTGTAGACGTCGCTTTGGGTCCCCCCCTCGCCCTGCCTTCCCATACAGTTGATCTCGTCAATACTCTTGCGGTTGCCTCTTTATGGGGAGCGGCGGGTGTGTTTGTTTGGGGGTGAAGACGGCCCCCTCCCCCGGCAAGGCCACGGCAGCAGCTGGGTTTCATCCTCAGGGTGTCGATAAGGATTTCGGTCGCCCCCCCCCCAAAAAAAAAATCCCCAAAGAAACGTGCCCCACTTTGGCTCTTTTCCACTCATTTTTTTTTAAAACGTCTGGGGTTAGATAAGAGCGACGCTGGTTGGTCCCAAGGGATGCCGCTCCTTTCCCTGACAGGTTGGCATGTGTGTGTGTTCGCCTTTCACAGCTGTGTGATGCGAAGAGATTAAGGAGATTAAAAACAACCAAACCTCTTTCTGCATCACCTGTCAGGCAGCTGTTGTTGCCTGTTCAGGAATCCTGCTTGAACAAAAGGAATCCTCCCCGCCTGCTGTTTTTGAGAGGTGCCTGGGCCAGCTGTGTGGGTGTGTGGCCTGATTCGCATGCCCAAACCAGGAGGGAACAGTAGGTTTGAGGTGGTGGCATGCCAAGGTGGAATGCACCACTTCCAATTTGCGGGTGAAGGATTGGATTTTTGGATGCTCCCCCATGGGAAAAGGCCCTTCCAAATAGAAGACCAATCTAGCAAGCAAAGGGTTGTCCTAAAACCTTTTCCCCTGATGTGATAGGTTTCTGTTTACCGGGAGTCTTTTTAAACCGAGCATTTGACTGCAGTCCAAAGTGGTGCAGGCTATTATACTGCAGGTGTAGACCCAACCCTTTCTCTTTTGTTCTGATGATTAGTTTGGGGGAAGTAAGATATAACAACTGGCTTGTAACAAACATGTCACGAGGGGCTGGATTATAGCAATGATCTGAAGAAAATGGATTGTGCGCCGCGATTTGTGTGATAACCCAATACCACAGAATGCTAAGGTGATGAGGGAGTCAGTGTTTGTGTGTTGAAGTATTAATGGATCTCTCTTAGTTGAACTATTCTTGCTTTACAGGCTATGATTCCTTTGAAACAATGAATTGGTATCTTGCCTTTAATATCAAGTTCTGTCAATGTGCATTTTTAATTATTTTATTTAAATCATTTCTTTACTGCTTTACATATATATATATTTGAAACAATCTTCAAGAGGTATAAAACTTACCTTAAAACATCAAATAGAACATTGCAAATTAAAACATTGCAAATTAAAGTCAAATGCAGAATACACATTTAAAGCAGCATGATTAACAGGAAAACAAAATATTCCCTTAAATTAAAAAACCCATTACAAATAAAAAATGCCGTAATGCAATAAAACTCCATATATACAGCATTATTAGCAACTAAACAAAATAAGTGAAATCTGCACCTATGCTTCCCCTGCTTCAGTAACATCTCGCAAGTACATCCATAGCAATTTTCTTTTGCAAGCCTCACTCTGCATTCCTACCAACCATACAGATAGCACAGCTAACCCTTAGCCAATCTTTTCTCACCAAGCAAACACCTTGTAGTAGATTATACCTTTTTACTTTGAGCTAATCAAACCTGGATGTTCCTTATACCATCCTGGTTTTTTCTATACCATATCCTTTTTGTGTTCAACACATGTAGAGAGAAGCATGATGAAAGAGGATGTGGGACTGTATCTTGTCTCACAGTCATACTGCTGTTCTGCCCCCACTGCTGCCACATTGAGCATAACCTCTACATCAGGGGTGGCCAACTCCCAAGAGACTGAGATCTATTCACAGAGTTAAAAAAAACTGGCAGTGATCTACCCCCTTTTGGGGGGTTCAGGTCAAAGTTGTTGAGCTTCTTTTAGGAAGGAGGAAGGCCCATTTTTAGGGGTTCAGGTCAAAGATGTTGAGCTTATTTGACGGAGGAGGAAAGCCCCACTTTTTTGGGGTGCAAGGCAAAAATGTTGAGCTTTTTTTAGGGGAGCCAAAGTTGTTGAGCTTCTTTGGGGGGAGCCAGTGATCTACCAGTGATCTACCACAAGACGTCCAGTGATCTACTGGTAGATCACAATCTACCTGTTGGACGTGCCTGCTCTACATCATGGGTGCAATAAGGCTGTCATTCTGTCATTTCTGCTTGCCAGATGGAACAATCTCCCTTCTCTTCCCCTTGTATGCTGTTCTTGGGGTTCTCCCATCCACAGCAGATTTGGTGAGGGACCAGGAAGAGAGAGAGGAAAGTCTCATTGCGCTAGGGGGTGAAGGATGACTTAAGCTTTGGAGAACAACCTATAAGCTTGTACACAGCCCATCCCCTTCTTCCTCTCCTTTGCATTCTTTTCCTTTTGCACTTGCCAATCTTCCCCACCCTAACTGCCTTGTTTGTCTTGTCTAGTTAATGGCCTGGATGGAGCAGTTCAAAAGTGCTGAATGTTTACTAGACAAGACAAAATGTTAACCTCATCCCAAACATGTTTGAGGAGGCTCACTTGGCTTATACACCTGGGTTTCTTTTAATCGGCTTCCCCATCCTGCCCCATGCTTCTCATTTTATCTAAGGGAAGCAAAGTTCTGGCAAAAATGTGTGTGTATTGCCTTCTTATTTCAGAGTCATTTAGACTGTGTACACTTGAGAGTAAATTTCATTGAATTCAATGGGACTTTCTTCTCAGTTAAAGCTCCCACATAAAACACACACACAGGATTACACTGTAAAGTTTTAGGAAGGTTTAGGCTGGTCACACAGGATTTTAGTGAGCCTCCTAAAAACCCCCATAAAGGTTGCTGTTAAAAACTGGTTAATGGATTTAAGGCCACAAACAAAAAGAAGGAAGCAATTAAAAAACACAACAAAAAGGAAAACCAATAACAAGAAGCCAACAATAGCCCAACACGTTGCTGCCCATTTTGCTTTGCAGTGATGTCTAAAATTGTTTTTGAACTCTACCAAGGAAACAGAAAACCTCCCAGGAAAGCCTATTTGGGCTGAAACACATTGGGTGTTAACAAAAAAGTGCATTACTCTTGAGATAGCACTTAATTTTTTGTCTTTAGTGTTGATTCAAAATAATAAAAGGAGTCATGAAATAAAATTCCATGGGTCATATCCAGCAAATAGAATGAGTCCCTCCTGTGCAATTTAACTTCCACTTCCTATGTCCCCCCAATGTAAGTCAACACACCCAAATCAGCTCAGGGTTTTAGCCCAACTCTCTGGAGCAGATTTGGGTATAGGGGGAGGAGAAAGGAATTATAATTGTGCAAGCGGCAGTTATTCTGCTCATGCAATGACTTGGCTGGATTCAACTCCATAGCAGCAGCTTGCTTGGTCTACTAAAGAAAAAAGTGTACTGTTAAAGGATTACTAAAAGATCTGTTTGTTCATATGTATTACGATAGGTTTTATATGAAGATTAGTTCTTTTAAAATTGTGGACGTTGATAATTTAAAAGAAAAAAGACTTGCATTTTGAATGCAATATACTTTACATTTGGCTTGTTTAATAGACTTACTGGGTAGATGGAATTTTCACTTTCATAAGGTATTTCTAGAGCATCCTAATTACTGCCAGTGTTTATTAATTTTTTAAGTTGACATACTTATTAAATGTACATGACTTATTTATTCATGAAATGGATATGATACGTGGTGATTTTTATTTATGTTTTCTTACTGTTTGTGTATATGCTAAATTTATAAATAAAAGACGTACATAAGGCTTAATAAAAGATTAGAGAAAGTTACTGTAGTGTGCATGCACATGAAAGCTCATACCAAGAACAAACTTAGTTGGTCTCTAAGGTGCTACTGGAAGGATTTTTTTTTTTTGACTGTGGCAGACCAACACGGCTACCTACCTGTAACTGAGTTAAACAGCTCATCTTATTTAAAACTGTTCCTGGATCTCTTTCAGGGCAATGTTTTGCACAAGCAACAAGAGCAAAAGCTACTTTCTTGCTATTAGCCTACTTCTCTAGTGATGAATGGCATGCCATTGTTCCACTGCTGCTGAGACCTGGAGTGTGTCAGTATCTTTGGAGTCCTTGGACCACTATGGCAACGAGCTACACACCTCCATTTGATGACCCTGGGGAGGTGAGAGAGGGTTTTCTATGCCCCCTTTGTCTGAAGGATCTGCAATCGTTTTATCAGCTTCAGTCTCATTATGAAGAAGAACATTCAAGTGAAGACAAAGATGTTAAAGGACAACTTAAAAGTAAGGAAGGCAGTAGCTGCTGCCTGTTATGATGTAAAATATAACTGTCCACCATATTTATCATTTGTTGACTTGCATAATTAGTAATATATATTCTCAGAAAATAATATATGTAGAAGTGTATATGTTTCTGGGTTACACAAAACTTCATTAAGAAGAATAGAAATGCAAATAATGTTCAGTTATACAAAGTAGAAAGTTTGTAACAAATGCAGAATTTTCATTCATTTCTGATAGCACAACTGTCTTTAGGCCATGAAAACCTGATATAGGGTTACAAAATCTTGAAATGTTTCAGCTATTCAAAACTTTGGAGAACGTTTCCTTCATTGAAAGAATTTAATTAGCATGTACTAGGGATTAAATACATCTTGATGTCATAATTTGGATTTGATTTTAGTGTACAATTCCTTATGGAAGGCTTTGCAGAACAATGTTATTATGGTCTTGCTGGTGTTAGCAGCTGTTACACTTACTTAGAACAAAACTAAAAAATAAAAAAATTCCTACCAGTAGCACCTTAGAGACCAACAAAGTTTGTTCTTAGTATGAGCTTTCATGTGCATGCACACGAAAGCTCATACCAAGAACAAACTTAGTTGGTCTCTAAGGTGCTACTGGAAGGAATTTTTTTTTTTGAATTTTTTTGAATTTTTATTTTGTTTTGACTACGGCAGACCAACATGGCTGCCTACCTGTAATTAGAAAAAAGCTGCACCGTAAGGGTTTGTACATATTTCTGCCCCCAAGGACATATACACAGCCATATTGCTTCTAGTTCAGGAGTGCTCCTAATTGTCATAGTGATTTTGACATATCTACCTTTGCTCAATGATGCTTTCAAACATTGAGAGTGTCTTTTGTGAAAGTTTCATGGAATAAAACATGGCATGGGAACTAGAGCTTAGTAATCATACCATTTCAGCCATTGAATATACAAATTAGTAGCAAGAGCTGAGTTATAGCTTAAGCTGTAAAAATACAAAAGAAATGTAATGTGTTCAATCACTAATTATGGGGTACTTTTTCCTGTTTAAATAGCCAAGAACTCTGTAGTCAGTTCACAGTGAATTCCAAAAAGCAAGCAGTTGTGTTGAAGTGCTAATTTCCTTCACTTGTTACAAGTTGTTTCCCAGTTCTTTGAAGGGTTATTAAATGCGTAATTGTTCTACCTTTATAAAGTGCTCTTGTATTTTACTTTGTCCGGTGTTCTGTTTCACAAATTGCTTTCCAAATTAAGGCTGTCTCCAGATACAGAACATTCCTTTGAGGTGCCAATAATTGGACTGACTGATTAACTAGCACATTTGTATTCTCGTCAGGTTGTGCCAGGTAGAAGTATTTTATTGGGATTGTATTCTTATGTGAAGCGTTTACACAGGTCTTCTCACCTTCAGGACTTCCCCCCATCAAACTTCTAATTGCATTCCACTGAGAAGGTAAAATATGATTCTGGTGATCAACAGATGCAGGAGGTGGGAGGCAGAATGGTCAGTTATATTGCTCAAAGTCTTAGAGGCAAATACCTCAAGGAAGTTCTTAAGAAGATGGTTACCGGTAACTCTTATAAGAATGCTTAAATAAGTGTGTGTGTAATATGTAGCATTTGATCTTCTTTCAGATCTGGTCCAAAAAGCTAGAAAAGCAAAGAATAAATTGTTGAAACGAGAAGATGACCGAACTGATGGAGGGCCTCAGGAACGATATGAGTCTTATTGCTATGGTGGAGTGGATCCATATATGTGGGAGCCACAAGAATTAGGTAAACAGTCAAGAATGATGCAAATAATGTACAACTTTCACTGGGAAGCCCCCTGATCTCCACAGGAATCTATGCATAATGATGCAAAGTTGTCAGGAATTAATAGATCTTTTAAATAGAAGATATTCGTAAAACACTAGGGCCACAATCCAGTGCAAAACTACACACACACTTAAGTTCTATTGCTTAATTGCTTGCTTTGTTCTTAAATATTCTTGCTTAGTTTTGTATTTGATTGAGACCTAGGATTACATTGCAGTGCAAATAGAAAATATGTAAAAGTGTTGTGCCATTGATTGTTTTAATGTAAGAAGTTCCACCATGACTGCAAGAACTTGTGGCATGCCAGTATGTGAAAAAATATATTTTTAGTAAATTGGGCTTGACCAGTAATTGAGAGATTAAGACTGTAATCCTGTACCCACTTACCTTGGAGTAAGCCTGATTGAACTCAGTAGGACTTGCTTCTAACTAAATATGTATGGGATTGTACTCTAGTAGCTTGTAGTAGCCAGGGAATGTTGTTGCTGTTGTCTTCTGAAATCATATAGGCAGAAATAAAGACCAGTATTTCATCAATAAAGATCACAACAGAATGTAGTTACACATGTGCACAGAACACTATGATGAAAACATATCATTTCATTTTTTGACATTGAATTTCAGCCTGAGCTGCATATAAGAGTGAGAGAGGAATAACAACATGTTAAACTGCCTCTTAACTAAGAATATAGTGTTGAATGACTTCGGCAAGTTTTCTAACAGTGTTTCTTACCAGGTGCTACGAAGAGCCATCTTTCTGATTTTAAGAGACACAGAGCAGCCAGAATTGATCACTATGTTGTGGAAGTCAATAAATTAATAATCAGGTTAGAAAAGGTAAATGGGTTACTCTTGCATTTGTCACATAAAGGTGTGGAAGTTCATTTTAAACTATATGCTACTACAGTATTGCTTCTGATGTGTGGAGAATAGTTTTGTTTGGTTCACAATTTCAAGTGAACTGACTAATAGGTGGATTAGAACATAATTTATCCTTTGGATTCCACATGTCTTCAAATATTGCTTAGTTGTAGCCTTGAAACTGCCTTGGTCACTCTGATAGAAGACATTTTTGGGAGAGATGGCTGGGGAGTGACCCCTGTTTGTTTGCTTTGGTCTCTTTGCAACTTTTTATATTGTTGACCACAGTGTATCCTTTTGAAGTAGTTGTGGGAGGTGGGGGCTTAGGGACACTGTATTATAGGCATTCAGCTCCGACTTTTGAGGCTTCTTTTTAATTTTTTCCTTCTCTGTTAGAAGGACAATAAAATCTGCCCAATACCAAGATAAGTGACGTAAAGGAATGCTCAGGGGAAGATACCTGATTTTAGCGAAATAAACTTAGGAAAGCAGATGTTTAGTAGACCCTATAATATTTTTGAGTCCTGTGCTGAACTGTTGTAAAGAGTTCTCTAGTAGAAAACTTGTATTAAGACCTCTGGTTTTAATATTTTTGCAGCTTACATCCTTTGACCGAACCAATACAGATTCTGCAAAGATAAGAGGTAGGTGCAAGCATGTTCGACCTTTGCTAATTTGGTTTTCATTAGTGATGTTCAATAGATTTTCTCATTCTCTTCCAGCAATAGAGAAGTCTGTTGTGCCTTGGGTTAATGATCATGATGTGCCATTTTGTCCAGACTGTGGTAACAAGTTCAGCATAAGGAACAGACGTCACCACTGCCGCCTTTGTGGGTCTATCATGTGCAAGAAATGCATGGAACTGGTCAGCCTCCCATTTGCAAGTGAGTACAGTGATCTGGTATAGATGTCTTGGACCCGTGTCTCTGATGCCGGAACTAACTTTCTCAGGTTGGGGGTCTGTGGAGCCGAGAAGCATGAGGGGCAAGGCCTACTCAGCACCAGCTCCAGGCAGGTAGGGATGGTTGTAGGGGGTTTTCTGGAAATCCTGGATTTATACAGTTTTTCTTAAAAAATAGCTATCTAGGACATAAAGCTCACTTAAGGGCTCTAAAGGCTAAATATGGCGATGTGGGGGTCCTGATTTAGTTCTTTCTAGCAACTGTGCTATAGAATTGGCACTTGATATTTCCTTTTTATGATGAGTTACTGGAGTTGAGCTGAACTGAATTTTTAACCCATGTTCAAGACCAGCGTTCTGTTGCTTGGACCATTATATCTTCTGGATGTATCATTCCAGGCAAACTCACCACTGCTAGCAAGGAAGCCTTGGCCTCTCATACTAGCCCAAACTGCTCACCCAACAGCATTCAGGGCTCTCGCCGTGGCAGCATCAGTAGTGTGAGCAGTGTGAGCTCTGTCTTGGATGAAAAGGATGATGATCGCATCCGCTGTTGTAGACATTGTAAAGACACTCTGCTTAAAAGAGAGCAACAGATTGATGAGAAAGAGTACACACCAGACATCGTGAAACTTTATGAGGTAAAATGACACTAAATAAACAGGAAATGGAAGTGTAGTGGGATTTTCCAGTTATCAATATCTTAAGTATTATTATTATTATTATTAATTGTACAATATACTAGGTGCTGTTCACCTTAAAAACAAAATACCAGTAGGTCTGTTCCAATGACATGTAACTTCCAGCTAAATACCTCTAAGGAATAGGAAAGAAGAAGTAAGTTTAACTTTATAGTTTTAAAGAAAATTTTAACCAGGTATTTTTAAGTGAGTTTCTTTTAAAGTTGGGTTGGCTGAGAAAAGATGTATAAAAAAATTATAACTGAAACTGTTTACTCTGATACAGCCCAGATCCATTTCTTGTCCTAGCTATTAACAGATACAACTTACTCATCTAAGCATGCCAATAAATTGATTAAAACATTCCAGTTGCCTTATAGCCTCAGAGTAAACTGGTTTTGTAACTTTTCATAAGAGAGACCAGTTACTGACAATGTTACCTTAACAGAGGTGCAATCTGAACCATGTTTACTTGTAAGTAAGTCCTGCTGAATTCAGTGGATCTTACTTCCAGGTAAGTGGGCTAAAATTGCAGTCTTAGAGATCTTAATTAGAAATGTTTTAAAATCTGGAGTTCCACATTTAAAATCTGAGACCTGGTCTCCCGAAAGAATAGATCTTGATTCTCTGGATAGCAACTACTACCAAATACTAAGTTGTTACACACAGAGGACAGGAAAAATTGAAGGCATGTGAAGCAATTGTGTATCTGATTTGTTGCTATAAATAACTTTATTTTAATCTATTAATTTTATTGATTAAAAAAGAAACTCCGACTTTGCATGGAAAAGGTTGACCAGAAGGCCCCAGAATACATAAAGATGGCGGAATCATTAAAGTAAGCCTATTCAGTTACATTTTTAATGAATATGTCTTTCATATTTAATGTTAAAGAAGAAAGAAGCTTGTGTTGTCTATACACACACACATCATTAAAGCCTGGTTGTAGTTTCATATTAATGGCTGGATATAAAGAAAAAGGAAATTGTGAGGGGTGGGAGGATGCTTGTGGGCATGATGCATAAGCTCCAGTCAGCAGATTAGAAAAATCAATATTCTTTTATTCCCCTCCACATTATGCTCAAGAATTCTAAAGAATTCTGCCGAACTTGAAAGCTAGCTTAGTAGGTCTTGGTAAAGTTATTACCTGGTCTTTTAACATGAGAACTTTTTCACTTGCAAGTTATTCATCACACGAAACTGATATGTAGAATTGTTGTTATGTAAGCAATTTTTACATTATCCAAAAGTATGAACTGTCCTTCAGATAATAAATGTAAAAAAGTATTGTTAATGCTTCCTGTGTTAGCATTGTCAGAGGAATATTTCCACATTTCTGAGTTAGTAAAGATGCTACATGGGGTTTTTGTCTCTGTGATTTAACTTTGTTGTTTTTGTAAAGTGTGTTTGTGTGTGTTGGATGTTGTGAAACTCAACGGTGTTGGCAGGCCTGATGAACATGAGGCAATTTTGCTTGCTATCAGATAAGGGTCTGCATTGCCTTTGTTACCCCCAAAGAAGAGCTTTTGAAATAAATCTGTCCCAAGCTTCTGAGGTTTCATCTTCTTGTTAACTATGAACAACACATTTTCAACTTCTTGTGCTTAAAGTGTCATACCCAGAAAGTGACACCTGGCAAGCTTTTAATGTAGGGCCTTGGCTCAGTTTTGATAATGGAACTCTGCCTCATTTCTAAACACGTTTGCTAAAACTGGTGCACTGGTGTAGGCTTCAACAAAACCACTTGCCAGGGTAATTGTGGTAACAATGCATGTTTTCTTCCAGTATTGGGGAGACAACTTACAGTCTGGAACATGCTAACAGTCTTAGGATGGAGGTGCAAAAAATGTATGAATTAATAGATGCTCTAAGGTAAGTGACAGAACTCAAAAGAGAGGATTTCTGCATTTATATTTGTATTTTTGTGCTTAATCTTTTTATATTGTTGCAGACTGCCTTTGAAATCAATTTTGAATAAGGTGGTGGATAAGTGAATTAGCATACTTAAATTTCAGTCAGTAAATGTTGACTCTAGTTTGTATTGTGTTGTGATCTTAGTTGGGAAATATATGGCTCAAAGACTCAGTATGTTTTATTCAGTGCTCCAGAGAAGTAAAACTGATTTGATTGGGCTGCTTTGGAAAACTCTTAAGTGTGCATTTTCTTTTGTGTGTGTGCATGACAATACAGTCCTGTTGTTGGAGAGTTCATGAATGTCAATGACAAAATACTGTGATGTGTGTACTGCAAGCAATGCTAATCTATCCGTTTTAAAGACGTTACCAACAATTTACATTATTTAACTAGGACAACATAATCAGGAAGACTATTTCATATGCTTACATATTGCTCATAGTTGACTGTTAAGTTCGTATTGCTGATACACTTGTGGTTTTTGTGTTCAGCAAGAAGATTCTGACTCTGGGACTGAATGAAGAACCACAACCTCATCCCCGAACATTGCAGCTTCAGAGAATGATCAGATATTCAGCCACACTTTTTGTTCAGGTAGGTCATCTAGGAGGGAGGAGTTGCTCTTAGGTATACAGGGTGCTGTCTTCAGAAACAGGATACAATATAACATACAATACAAATGTTGCAGATAAATATTTTTCAGGATGTTCTAAGTTAGAGGTAGGAAACGTAAGGCCTGGAGGCCAAATGCCCCTCTTTCTCGCCTTGAGAGTCTCACCAGGCTGCACCCTTTTCAGCCTTGATCCACTTTCTCAAGTTCTGTTGCTCTACTGGAATGTATTCTTTAACTCTGATAATTGCTTTTGCTTACCAGGATAGAGATAGTCTTGCTTGCTTGCTAGGCAGCTAAGTTTATTTTAGCTAACTAAAAGTATTTGAAAGTTACTTGAATCACAGTGATGGAAGCACTGGTACTTTATGTAAGTTTGAAGCTGATCTAAACTTCAGCCATGTTGCGTTAGGGCTTTAGAGAGACACAGGCAAACCCGTGACATAATTAAGGCTGCAATCTTATACACTTTTACCTGGGAGTATAGCAGATTTTGCTCTGAGGCTTACTTCTGAGGCTTACTCACAGCTCAGTGACCCGGATCAGTCATAGTAGGAACATCAGAGTTGGTGAGAGTCTTTAACATCTTCTTTGACTGCTCCAATTTTTAATAGATGAGCCAGGATCCAAATTCCATCTAGCATGCGCAAAGGAGAAGCAACACTCCCTACTGAAAACTTGCTTTTGGTGCTGCCTGGGAGCACATTTCCTGGGAAGGGGCTGTTCCCCCCCCCCCAGGCTCAGTGGTAAGGACAGTGGTAGCATGAACCCCAGAACTAAGCAGAGGTGTAATATGTCATTCTTTTCCTCTTGTCTTTTAGCTGTCACACCACTGTGTTAATATTGACTTTTAAGTCACATTGGGGATTTTTTAGGTCGAAAGGTGATTTTTTTTTTTTAACAAAAGCAAGCTAAGTTGATAATTAGGAGCTTCACTCCAGGTGCCTCTACCCTAAGAGATTTGTTGGGTGTAAGAGGCAGAGCTCCTTTACAATATCCTCCCCAGATACCTGTTTTCTGGCACTTAAGCTTTTGTCTTTTAGGTGTCAGATACTAATATATTTCTAAAAACTGTTTAGCTGAGTTGATCTATTAATTTTAATGCTTTTGGTTCAGATAGGTTAAATGAGTGGAAAAGTTGCATAGGAGACAGCCCTGCTGAATTCCTCCAAATTTCACATCATGCTACAGCCTCCACCTGCACCCCATCCTGTACCATCCCAGAAGCGCCCCTCAATGTTCAGGATCAGCCTTTTTCACGGGGGGGGGGGGAGCACAGGGAAAAGAATTCCACTTGACCTGTTGTTGATCCAACTTCTTGTATTGTAAGCTGCCTTGACCATATTTGATGGAGAAGTGTTTAATTTGCCCCACAAGAAACCCCACAAAACAAATGTAAGCATAACTATGATATATTATGTGTTTTGTTCAGTTTCCTGTTTCTGAATAAACTTGAGAGCTTGATAGCCCATCCCTTTTTAAAAAACAATATTTTGAAAACATTTCCTCAGGAAAAATTGCTTGGTCTGATGTCGTTACCAACCCAGGAGCAATATGAAGAATTGAAAGAGAAAAGGAAACAAGAACTGGACAGAAAACTGCAGATGGAGAGACAGGTGAATATTTCAGTCAGTACTGAGACATCTTTCTAAGAGTTGTTTTATATCTGTATGTTGGCTCTTTAATATCATGTTGAAAGTCTTGTATGCCATGTTCAATGAAGTTAGTAGGGCATATCTCCATATAATGCAAATAGGAGCAAATGAAAACAACTAATCCTTTGCAACTTTAGATGTTATTTCCACACCTGCTTTATTTATTGGTTTGTTTGTTTACTTGTGACTAGGCAACACTTGAAACGCAGAGACGATTGGAGGAGAAGCACATGGACTATGCTTCCAGATCTTTGGTAGCATCTAACGGTGAGGTGTCCCGGCCAAAACGGGTTGCAGTAAAGAAAGCTGAAGGTTGGCTGCCCACTGCGAACTTATCTCGCCAGCAGGAACTCACAGACCCACTTCTGCAGCAGATTGACAATATAACTTCCTTTATTAAACAAGCCAAAGAAGCAAATCGTCTCGATGAGGTCCAGATGTTGCAGGAAAACCTGCGACAACTTCAGGATGAATATGATCAACAACAAACTGACAGAGCCATTGAGCTTTCTAGAAGGCAAGCCGAGATGGAGGAGATGGAGAGAGAACAATTGCAGATCCTTTGTGAAAAGGAATGGGAGAGGGAACATAAAAAACGAATGTCTCAGCACTCACGGACACGTTCCCTGGATTTCAGAGAAGTGAAGCACAGTAAGTTAGAGATTGGGAAGGAGAGCATAAACCAAATAGCACAGGCTTTGGACCTTGATACTACTCAGAATACAAGTAACCCAGCCTCTAAAGCATCTTCACCATGTGGTGGTGACAAGCTCCAAGCGCAAGAAAGCCCAGTCTTCCCCAGGCAATTTCTAGAGATCCAAGAGCATGACAGCGTAATAGAGCAAAATAAAAATGTTCTCATAAACCCTTTTGAAGATGAGCCAGTAATTAGCACTCTAAAGAGGGAACCCAATAATCCCTTTGCTGAAGATTCCTCCACAGTGGCTTCCTTGCCCACCCAAACCTTGCACAGTGATAAAAAAGAATATAACCCATTTGAAGATGAGGAGGATTGTCATCAAGCAAATGGAGTAGCTGTCAGTGCTCCGAATCCCTTTAAAGATGCTGTTGGAAATCCATTTCGTGTGCTCACAGGTCGTCAGGAATCTGGAAATCCATTTGAGGAAATGTCTTCCTCCACGAATCCTTTTGAAGAGGAGGATGATAATGAAGTGTCAAGGGAAGACATCATAGAAGAGGAGCTACTGCTCCAACAGATAGATAATATAAAAGCTTATATTTTTGATGCCAAACATAGCGGGCGGATGGATGAGGTTGAGGTGCTGACTGAGAATTTGAAAGAACTGAAGCGCACACTAGCAAAACAGAAGGAGAAATCCAGCTAGTTGCTGTTTCTGTGCACATACAACTTTACAGTTCTCTGATTGTCCCAGAGGCAAAGGCGGGCAGGTGGAATTAAAATGCAAGAGGGAATTTTGGGATTGACTCTAATTGTCTGCACTTTGGCGTGGGTATTTCTGCTATTATTCAGACTTTGCTAATACTGTCCACACTATTATGATTTTGTAATAACCTAAAACTGTGTCACAGACCATTTACAAATCTAAAACCTATCACAGCCAGTTTTTATCACAACCTGACCTCTTAACATGATCATGCTTCTTGGCATTCTTTTTATTTCAGATATAAACTCTGTAGGCTAATACGGAAACAGATGCTTTAAGGTGCAGGAAACTACAATCCTTCCCTCTGTGTTTGGTTGTTGCAGTATTACAGACTGGCCTTCTAAGCTGGCTTTTCCACTAATAAGGGACCCAGAGTGTCTGGTAAATTCTGTGTCAAGCATGAAATAAGATGGTGCCTTTAGCAGATGTGTGTAACTGCCATATATGCTAAGGGCAAGTGTTAAAAAGCAGGTTGCAGAGGGACCTGCACAGTACCAAGGCCAATGATCTGACTGTGCAATACAAAAGATAATATAAAGGGATTTTTAAGTAGGTTTGGGTAGATGTGATGTTATAGACATAATATCTGTTTTAGAAAATGTAAAACCCAATGAACTTCTGTTCCCTACATCACCTGTTTCTCAGGTCTTTTTTATTTTAATAGCTTCCTCTAGCTAACCCTGGGAACAGCACCTTTTGTTGAGGGTGCAGTTTTCTTGTTGCTTTCTCTCAGAAGTTGCAATTCTCAAAATTCCCTGACTAGCAGAAATGCTATGACTGTTAAAATGATAACTGCAGCATATGCATGCAAAGTGGGGTGGGGTGGGGAGCACCACTTATATACTATAAGGGAGGAAGTCTGATTTCAATGGAAAAGCAAACTGTTAGCCAACTATGATCTGATCATGTGAAGATGGCCTTCCCTCAGTTTTTAAACAACACTTAGCTACCTCTCTCAAGGTTTGACACCTGTTTTGAATATAAAATATACTGTTCCCGTTATAAATCCAGAATGGGAAAACGATCATGGTGTGTGCTTCAGGAGAGCACAAAGCTCAGATGTTTGGGAGCTTAATCTACCAGCCATTGTTGCTTTGTAGTTTCTACTATTGCTGTGGAGGATCTGTGCAAACCCACACCCTGTCGGAACTGTGAAGCAGCATAGCTTGTGAAGCAGCATAGTTTGGGATTGGGTGGTTAATTTTTCCATATAAAAAAACTGGTTAATTATGTCCTGTGGATATTTCTTTACTCACTGGATATTTCCAGTTCAAAATATGAACTGGAATTTTGAGGGAAAGTATAGAAATAATTGTATGTAACTGAAGGGTTAGCAAACAATTTCTGGTTTCAGTTCTGCTGAATGATTTGGTCACATTTGAATTTTTTTTTTTTTAAAGAATGAAGCGCAATTTGAATGTTACACATGGGGGCTGACTCCTGAGGATTATTATGGACTTCTAGAAATCAAATTTTGCTTCAGTCATGAGTGGGGGAAAGGCCCAGCATTTGGGACCTGAGTTAGCTTTGCTGCGTGAAAAATGTAGATTTTCACACATTCAAAAGCGTTGGCTTAAATACTACACACAGAAACAAGGGATTAATCCAGGAGTAGCAGGACACTAATAGCTGGTTCGGGATTTCTAAACCTGAACAGTAATTCAAACTGTTGGGATTCCAGAAAAATGTTTACAGAGATGTGTTGTTACTTGGGAGGTGCTTAATATGGTCAAGAGTTAAAGTAGCACTTTACAGAATCAATTCTATATAACTTCTTTATTTGGCGCATGGCTTTAGGCGATTTAGAAAAAAAGCATTCCTTCTAGTTTCCCTTTCACTTGATTTTTCTGTCTGGTGGGAGGAATGTGCTCAGTTGCATAACTAATTTAATATACATAGTATTGACTAAAACTGTTTCAGTGGTAGCTTTGGTGGGGCGGGGTAAGAGGAAAATAAGCTCAGCTACAAAATTAATTTGATTTACAAAGTATTGACTAAAACTATGTCAGCTTGTTTAAAAAGAACTCAGAATTGTGTTGAGCCATCCTGTGGAAACTGACCTGAAGACAGCACTTAGGGCAAGAGTAGTAAGGACAGATGACCTAAGAATTTAAGGTAATCTTTTTCTTTTTCCTAATTGGAAATAACTGGGATTGGGCTTGCAGAACACATGCACCTAACAAATATAATAGGACAGGCTAAATATCGGCTAACCAGAGATGTGTAGTAAAATGCAGTACATAAAGAAATTAATGTATATAGCTAAAGTAAGCAAGCACCACAGCTTTTATGTGACTACCAGCTAAGGAGCCGTGGTTTGTCTAAAACAAAACCATCTATATTTTATTCTAGGCAGCAAGACACCAGACTTAACTGGCATACTTTGTATATCCCAGCCAAAATGAATGTTTCAGTGGCTTTTTTTTACATTTAAAATATGTTTCCTTGTTACATCAATTCTGCCTTGTTTTTAGGTAGTCCGTAGTCTGATACTCTTTATAGACATAGTATTAGTGTATTTTTACTAGTGACTATGTTGGTTTGTAGCTCCATGACTGCAAGTCAATGTGAAATGTAACTAGCCTTCTTGATAGGATGGTGGTAGACTCACATTTTGACAGCCTTCCATTTGTACTACTGAATTTACACTATGAAACAGAACAAAACAATGCCATTGTGAGAATTAACATTAAAGACATCCGTTTATACACTTGCATGCACTACTCTTAATTTGCAAGCTTTGAAGAAATAAAATAACATGTTGGTTTGTATGTGTGATTGATTTTTTGTGTTAAATAAGAGGCCCAAATCAGTTGCTGCACTCTCAACAAGCCCGTTCCCTGTGAGTTTTCAGCATCTTCTGTGGCCAGTGTGTGTATATGGGCCTCACTGGGCTATGGGGAGTCCTCTCCTTAGGATTTCCCCTGAGAACAAAATTAATACTTTTGCAAACTTATGCATGGTGCCATTTTAGCTACATAGCAATGGCAATTATAACTTGAACATTGCAAATAGAGGGAATGGTGTGTAGCATCGCCTGCTTGTAATTTGGCAACCCACCTCTGAACTGGTTGTTGGCTGAAGATAAAGCTGCTTCGTAATCAATGTATTTACATCAGCTTTAAATGATACTTTTCCTTGTACAAATGTAAAGTAACAAAATACAGAATGGTTCTTCTTATTTACAAACAGGCCTCTTCATAGTATAGGCAATACATCTACCTATTGGGATTTAGCAAGGAGCTAAGAACAGTCCTGGCCAATACTGGGGGAGAAATGCAGTAAATTTTAATGCCAAGTTTTCTCAAGGCCCTATGGTTTTGAATAGAAAAGAATATATTTTGACTACACCGCCTCCACCCAGTAGCTCTTGTGTTTTTCATATGGGGCAGCTCAACCTATTGCCAGCAAAAGCAGTTTGGGGGCTGGTTCAGTTTTGTTACTCCATTCTAAACTTTAATTTCCATGCCCATGCAATTTAATTCCTGCCACGTGTACATTACGCAAACCTGCCTCATTCATGCTAGTTGGATAGACAGGCAAGGAGAATGACCAGCCCTGAAGTCTGTCTAACCACTGGATATCTTTTTAGCTACCTTTGTTGCCTGGGACATTAGCATGCATTATTCACTCTTTTAAGCATGTATTTGCTTTTATAAACACTAAAAGCTTGTTTCTTTTTAAAGACATCCTGTTTAACCATACCTCTAGGAAGTCAAGCTGGCACCCAATACAACCCACAACCTGCCCTTTTCCACTGCTCCTACAGATCTGCAGCATACCTAAAACTTGCACATAATCCAGAGATTAGTTAAATCCAGAGCCTTCATCACTAAGAGCAGCTATTTGAGTGAAGGGGGAGCCTGTCCTCCCGAGACCAAGCACATATCATATAGACAGGATTCTGTATTTGGGTGGTTGTATGTTAAGACAAAAAACCCCCCACACAATTCATTAAACCAGGGTTCGACTAAGATGCATACATATATATTCACAATCCAGTCCATCACAAGAATTGCAGAATTTATTTAAAAGATTCACCCTTACTTGTTTTAAGTAAGTCCAGATATTTTTCTGTTACTTAAATGGTGGTTTGTAAAAAGACCAATGTGTTGTCATCAGTGTTAAGATGCCCTCTTTCTTGTCAGTCCGAATGCTTTACTCCCTGCTGTAGAAAGTTGGCTTAGGAAGCAGCACTCTCTTTCATGGCAGTTTTATATTTCCCAGTCATCTCCTTTGGTAGTGGCACTTTACCAGGGCAGGGAATTTGGCCTTCAATTTCACACATACATTCCCGCAAGTGGTACTTTTTGGGGCCAAACGTTGCGGGATGCCGTAGCTTCATTTTCTCCCGTGCTTCTTCCTGCAGTGTTTTCCTACAAAAAAAAAGGAAAAAAGGAAAAAGAAATATGGTGTAAGGACAAGAAGTGCTAGATAGTGATCAATGCATCACAACAATCAAACTAGTTCACACATAATTCTTGAAAGTACAGTTGAGGCACCTGTGATCCTCCAGATGTTGGGAGTGCAACTCTCTTGACCAAACTGGCTATGGCTATTAGGAGTTAGAAATCCCCAAACCTGGAATGCCACTGGGTCTTCCTCTCCTCTCATGCATTTAATAGCAAATTATAATTGTTAACAATGAATTGCTCTATCACAGATGATTTATTTGGTGTTTGACATGCTGCTGCCTCGCTTCATTTCATGTTTTATGTCAAACTGCTGGGAACACATAACTGCTGTAATAATAGTTCTGCCCTCGAGTGCTTAGGGGTTCTATTGGTATTAAAGCTGCTGTGTTACCCTAGGACTGTATGAACATTAACTGCTGCTAAGTTTGACTATTCTCTGAGCTCCCCAATATTTGAACATTTTGGGAAGTGCTGCAAAACCTTTATCCACAATAAGCATTTAATGTAAGCTTGTAATTAGCAGATCACCTGGAACAAGTAAGCATTGCCTCCAGGTGACCATTTAAATTTAAAGAATGAAGGTGTTTTTTTCCAGCCTTCTCGGGCCATCAAGTGGTGCCATAAATGGCTAAAAAGGTAATTTATGACAAAGGATATGTGGGCTACATACCAAAAAGCTTATTTTAGGGTCCAGAACTCAAGTCTGCAGGAGGATGGAGTTTTAACAGCATGTTTGTGTGCATTTAAAATATTGCCCTTATCCCAGTCCAATTGAATGGGGTAGACTCAAAAGTTTGGTTCTACAGCCAAAAACAAGCAGAGCCATATATGTATGTGTAGAGTGTGTGTGTGTTTTACTTACTCGCTTTTACCAAGAATTTTCTTAACATGTTCTGCGATCTCTTTGTTAGTCTTCTCTTCCACATCAACCAGGACTTGCTCTCCAGTATCTGCAGAGGAGAGAGCATGACAGGGTATCTACAGGCAGCTGTCTCAACCAGGATGCTCTGAAGACACTGTCTCCTTTGGAGAGTGATGCTACCCATTATCTGCCCACCTGTCAACTGTCAGTCTTGGGAAGATGTTTGCCTAAGCAGAGGGTATTCCAATGCACTTCAACCAAAGCTAAACAAAACTATGCATGTTACTTACCTAAATAGAATTTTAAGAATGGTGATGGTGTCATGTTCTTAAACATCACAATCTGAAGCCAAGGGTTTTTGTACTGAATCTGAGGTATGTTGAAAAACACAAATTTTCTGCGGAAAGAGCAGGAGAAAAGTAAGAAAGTGAAACTTAAAGACTCTTGCCAAAGAAAAGGAGCAAAAGGTGGCTCTGTGTGCGAGAGAGAAAAGGCATCAGATTCAGGAGGCAGGAACCCAAGCTCAGAGGTGGTTTCCCTCACCCTCCTGTATGTCTGATAGCAGACATCCGCATAAGCAATGCCCAAATACCGGTAGTTGCTGAAAAACCAAAATGTCCATGAACACTGAGGAAGAGTAACAAATTTACTGTGGTGTAAATAAAAAGCCACAGGGAGCCAATATGATGCAGTGGTTATACTGAGCTAGGATGACAGCCCCGGTTCAAAACCATGCTCTGCCCTTTGAGGCTTTCAAGATGGCAACTGGCTCAAGTTACTTCAAAGGGTTGTTGTGAAGATACAATGGAAGGGTGAACTGCATGCACCACATTAAGGTCTTAGAAGGAAAGATGGGCTGTGCATTATTTTATTTATTCGTTTCATAAAATGTATATACCACTTGATTGTTAAAAACAACAACCTCAAAGCGGTTCACAAAAAGGACTTCGTCTGACTGCATGAGGAAACTGTGCAGTCTCAAAGCGGGCCGAGGAACATTAGGAAGGCAGATTTCATAGAATCATAGAGTTGGAAGAGACCACAAGGGCCATCCAGTCCAACCCCCTGCCAAGCAGGAAACACCATCAAAGCATTCCTGACAGATGGCTGTCAAGCCTCCGCTTAAAGACCTCCAAAGAAGGAGACTCCACCACACTCCTTGGCAGCAAATTCCACTGCCGAACAGCTCTCACTGTCAGGAAGTTCTTCCTAATGTTTAGGTGGAATCTTCTTTCTTGTAGTTTGAATCCATTGCCCCGTGTCCGTTTCTCTGGAGCAGCAGAAAACAACCTTTCACCCTCCTCTATATGACATCCTTTTATATATTTGAACATGGCTATCATATCACCCCTTAACCTTCTCTTCTCCAGGCTAAACATACCCAGCTCCCTAAGCCGTTCCTCATAAGGCATCGTTTCCAGGCCTTTCAGTTGACCATTGGAAGAAACTTGACGGTACTGTATAAGAGGAGCTAGTTATCTAGGTGGGTGGGTAGACATCTCTGGAGGTCTTCCTGTTCCGGATTTATCCTGCACCGGAGCAGGCAGTGGACGAGGATGGCCTGCGCGGGACCGACTCCAATCCCGTATCTATCGGTTCCCCTACGCCAGGGGGACAGCTCGGCTTGCCTTGGGGCTCCTTCCCCAGCTCCTGCACGAAGCGCACTGCGAGATGCGCAACAATCCCTGGGACAGGGGGACGGAGGGAGGCTCCTTGCTCGAGGGGTCCCCACTCACCTGGCTCCTTCGCCGAGAGGCCCCCTCGTGTTGTAGTTCACCGTCATCACCTTCACGGCGTCCTTGAAGATGATGTCGCCCTGGCTCAGGTACTGCAGCGTCCTGCGGATGGGGAACTGGCCCTTCATCGGCATGGCGGCGGCAGCCCCGCGCGCACCGCTTAGCCAAGGGCAGCAGCACGAGTCGGCGGCAAAAATTCCTTGCTCCGACCCACCAGGGCGGGAGAGGAAACGGGGCACCGATCGCAAGGGGATGCGGGAATTGTAGTTTCCGGCAGCGCGGAGGAGGAGGCGGGACGAATCGGAGCGTGTGGGATCGGAAGAGGAAGTGCAAGCATCGGGGGCTGTTTACACTGCGATCCGAGGGAATAGTGAGAGCGAGATACCTAGAACTGCGCAAACGGAGAGGCATTCGGTAAAATGCACAAACACGCATTCCAGACGTGATTTGCAACCACCGGCATATACTATTTGAATGCATGGGAAAGTTACGCAGGCTGTTCTCACAACTTTGCGTTGCACGAGATTTTGTTCTGATGCTGCTGCGAGGAAATGCCGCCAGAGGAATGTCGAAATGCTTCGGCTCGTTTGTAAAGTTTGAAGCGGCGGCTTCAGTACAAGGCTGTTTTCAGCATTGGAGTAAATGTATTAGGAGGGCAACGCTTTGATTTCCAAAAAAAAATCTAGTACCAAATTGAGTAGCCTATGGCATCTACCTTTCCCCTATAGAAGCACGTTTTTTTCTTAGACATACCCTAAATAATATATAGTGACCCTGATCATATGTGGAGTGGAGCAAGCCAACTTGTTAAAATAAAAATCCAAAAAGCAAGGTTCTCAAAATGTGGGGAAAAAGGAAATAATCTCCCACAGCTCAGCAAGACATGTTCAAATGCTTCCTTCCTGGCCAATAGGAATTGTATTGAACGGAATACTTTCACCATGTGGAGCTTCTTCCACGATTGTTAAATTTGTATCCCACCAATCCACTAAATGATGGTCAAAGCAACTAACAACACAAAATACTGTACACTTAAAAAATAATAAAAAATAATAAAATATCAGTAATCTCAAAACAAAACAGAAAAACACAGGTGTAAAAAGTCAACATATTTCCAATTCAGCCAATGGACCAAATTCTAAATAAAAATATATATTTGTAGGTCATCAGATATGCTCCTTTTGCAAGGAGTTAGAGATTTTGACACCAGCAACTAAGGCCCTCTCCTGCATTCCAACTGAATGCCCTTCAGAAGTAGACAGGAAAGAAAGATCCAATGAGAACCAGCAGGGACAAAGTGGTTGGTTTTTCAGATAACCCAGTCCAAAGTCAAGTGGGGCTTTGTAGGTCACAACCAGTAAAAAAAAGGGCGTTTTTCTCCTTACAGTTAAAACTTCTCCAGTACTCTGGCCAGTATCCAAAGAGCTATATTAGGCATGCCCAATGGGGACTTTCTATTTCTTCCGCTTTTAGGCAGAAGGCAACCCCAACCACCACAAACTGCTTTTAAAATCCTCCTTGTTTGAAAAGTCATTTGCCCTATGGCAAGTATGGGACACATTCTTCTGTCTAAGAAACACTTGGATAAAACCCTATTAGGCAGGCAAAATTAGAAGAACAATTCTTTGGATCATATACAAGGCATTCTCAAAGAATATTGTGAACCCATTCAACAACATTTATAGTTATGCCATAATTACCTGCTCTGAAAAAAGAACTTGGAGGCCATATAAGGGTCTTTATTTATTTTAATAGTATAAACCTTCTGTAGGCAGAAATATTAAGCCACAACAATATAATGCCACATTTAGACAGCATTTAATAAAATGCATAAGCATGCACTGCAATACTCTATATACACACACAACAATGCAAATTTCTCTTCATGACTGAAGACACTGATTAGATATAAAAATTCAGATAAAAAAGAACATGCTATTTTAAATGCTATCACATTTACAAAGCTGATTTCACAAAATAAACTGTGAGGAAGCAACAGCTTTTGTCAGGTTTTAAACCTTGTATTTAAAAAAGATACAGAGACAACAGACAATGAAAAGCACAGGGTTACAAAAGATACCCCAGGGAATTATCACCTATCTTGTGGCAAATAGGTTAGCTTTAATAAGAGCTTAGCGCTTGAAGGGTTTTCCAAATACATACAACAATTATATAATGGATAAATATGAGCAGTTTTTTTGTTTTTTGTTACAAAACTATTGGGAACAATGGTGTTATAATATTTAGAATTAGTGGTTAGTCACAGAAGTCTTTTCGGCATATGAGTTCCATAGATACTGCAAGTAAATATACTGTATTTTGGTCAATAGACTACTCAAAACTCCTCCAGCCTTATGGTAAGATTTCCATTTTTCCACACCCCTGCCCCTCCAAATGTGGTACAGAAAGCAAAAGTAACATACTTGTTTCCAGAAACAGCTCAAATCATTCATTGGCTAGAATCAGAAAACAGGTTAGTACCTATGTTACAGGGGATTGTACCTTTTAAGGAACAATTAAAAAAATGGGGAAATCATTTTATGATAGAAGTCTTCTATTAAATGTTAACTTTAATTAAAGCAAACAGAGTACCGATTGTCATAACACTAAATCAATGGAGCTTCCTGCCAAAAATGTTTCAAAAACATCCACAGTTGAAATATTTCTTTTTTAAAAAAACAAAAACAAAAATTATGTACATTTATTAAGCAGCAGGTCAGGAAATGGAAGCTGGGCAGAAATGCTTCTCCAAGGATTGCATGCCCAACATAAAGGAGTATTTATGAACTTTACAGTCAGAACTCAAATCCTGCAAGTGCAAGACTATGCAGGTGCTAGATTGTATACACAACTACTAGAAACACTCCTTAGTTCACCAAAACTTTTAAAAGATCAGACCTAGAGCACTGACCAGTAGGAAAATGTGTGAAGATCAGGTCTTAGACTGTATAGGCATCAGGATTGTTAAGGTGCAGAAGAGAATAGCAAGCTTCATTTTCCAAGAATTAACTTTGGGCATAGTTCTTCCTAGTGCTAGCTCAATACCTTGGAAGCTGAATGCCTTGGCTCACGAACAAATTGGCTCCTGAACAATTGAAACCCAGAAGTGAGTGTTCCGGTTTTCGGAAGCTGAAAGTTCCTGCAGCCAATCAGAAGCCGTGCTTTGGTTTTCGAATGGTTCTGGGAGTCGAATGGACTCCCGGAACGCATTCTGTTCAAAAACACGATACCTGCATGTGCAGTGATCCTCACAAGAGACCCATTTCTCTCCTTTCCCTCTCTGGATGTGGAAGGATGTGGATAGGGTGCCAAGGCATTGTGGAAAAAGCAAACTGTGTTCACCTCCCAAGTCCTCCATCAACCTCCTGCTGCCCTCCATGCTATGCATGTTACTTCAATTCCAAAGAAAGCAAAGACTGGATGATGAAATGGGAGGCACACACAGACCTGCCATATAACCTGTAAGATCTTGGCTTCCCGCTTGGGTGCATGGCTCTCATCCACACATGCCAAAAGAGGAAGGGGAGAAATTGGTCTTTCTTGGAATGTCGACGGAGATCTTTCAATGTACCAGGATGCATCTTGTCCTTTGTTTACTTCACAAATCTAGTACTCTTTCATTAAAATAAAAGGTCTCATGCATGCTCAGCTAGCTGTCATTCTTGACCAACTGTTGCCGTCTGAAACCCAAGTTTCTTCCACGGGAAACGAAGGAAAGAATTCCTAAGCAAGCCAGAGTAACTCTATAAACAGGTTTTAGGGAAGGTAGGGCAGTAAGAAATATTGTCTGTAACACACAAACTACTTTCCTGCACAGGCTATCTTGAAACCTTCCATAGACTTTCAGTAGTAGCATAAGACAATTCCTAA
Organism: Lacerta agilis; assembly: GCF_009819535.1. Classification (NCBI taxonomy): domain Eukaryota; kingdom Metazoa; phylum Chordata; class Lepidosauria; order Squamata; family Lacertidae; genus Lacerta; species Lacerta agilis. The sequence goes on along the minus strand of NC_046313.1, from coordinate 84,897,894 downwards.
AAACTTGATTTTTGAAAAATATTCTTTTTAGTGGTCTCTCTCTAAAAAGAAATATATTATATTTGCCAGGAAAAATATGGTGCCATGCATTACGTAGCCAGCAAATAGTGACATTTATGACGCTACTCCTGCAGTTTGCCTTATGCTCAATTACACAAGATGGTTGTCAATACAAAACTACACACATCTGTTGTGCAGCAACCTTGTTCCTTCTCATTAGCAACTTCAATGGACATACAGACATTATAAACACAGTGATGAAGCTTTACATGCTTTAGAAAAGAAGACTTAAAAAAAGAACTTTCAGAAGTGTTTTAAAAGCCCCCTTTGCATGTCTCAATAACATAGAAATGTTTATGGTCCACAGATGCAATTCACCAAACACTATCACTGCACAACCTCATTTCATTTAAACAGGGCTTTTGTGTATTTAGAAATAAGATGTGGAACTATTAAATAGTTTCAGTATTTAAGAAAAAGTGCAAATACATCCTGGGTTTAGAAACAGGTACCTACTCTACTGAGGAAAGTGAGATGCATATGATCATACCAGGACTGAGCTTTGAGCAAGAAATAAAATTTAGGAAGCTCAATATTTGCAATGCATTTATAAATCTTTTTTTTGTTAACATATAGAAATCTGATATATATGATTACATGACTGTACATAGTTCTATATACATACATACACACTTTATATTACACTGTACATAATATACCAGACTAAGTTAGATACAAGCACATAAAACATCATACACACAAATAAATATGGCCGGGATCCAAAGCACTTCTTTAGGGGAGCTCAAGAGCTTGGCTACACCTTATTTGACTCCTCCCCCATCAAAGGCATATTCTTCCTCCCTCCAATGTTACATCACAAGTTGGTTTTGAAGAAATAGGAACACCTACAGACACATACTTTTAAAATTATGACTCTCCTTTTACAGAAACTATTTGCAGAACTCAGAACCCCTGTAACTCATGGCAAGCGAAGCTCTGGGGGAGAACAGTATGTTAGTTAGCTTGCCACATAGCCTCTCCCATAATCCACTGAGGCTGCAGACTAATAGACATGCATGTCTAAGTCCCTCTGAAATCAATTAAACTCAAGATTGCCATCTTATTTAACAATTGGCAGGGCACACAGTAAATCTGTTTTAAATGCTGATGCTTCCAATCTTGTAGATCTCAAAAGGAACTTGCTTCCAAGTATGTTTACTAAGTAACCCTAGACAATCTGAACTTTAATCAACACTTTTTTCCTTAAGAATATGCAAGCTAGGCTAGATGGGAAACAGTGAATGACAAAACAGGTGCCTTTTAGCAAAAAATTAAATATTCAAATATTTCATAGCAGTCATTAAATGACACTATTTAGAAACAGTACTTCAGCTGGATCCAAAATAAAGCAGAACTCAATTAATTTAAAGTTTGTGGATCAAAAAGTGCAAACCTGCAACACCCAGATTTCAGTGTAGCAGATGTCACTTTAAAAAGTATATGCTCCTCTAAGTTTTATAAGGAATCATTTTTGGTCTCAAAATTGTACTAAAAATTATTTTTAGGATATTTTACCAT